>NW_026535985.1:0-600000 GCF_028551555.1 Melozone crissalis
AAATGAACCCAAGATGAACCCAGTGTTCACAAAATGAAGCCAAAATGGTCACAAAAGAAAAACTACTGACAGAGTTAGTTACACCCAAGATGAACCCAAAATTGTCACAAAATGAACCCAAAATGGTCACAAAATGAACCCAAGATGAATCCAAAATGGTCACAAAATGAACCCAATATGGTAAAAAACTGAACCATGATGAGCCCAAAATGGTCAAAAAATTAACCCAAAGGTTCACAAAATGATCCCAAGACGAACCAAAATGAACCCAAAATGGTCACAAAATGAACCCAAAATGGTCACAAAAGAAAAACTACTGACAGAGTTAGTTACACCCCAAGATGAACCAAAATGGTCAAAAAAGGAACCTGAGATGAGCCCAAAATGGTCACAAAATGAACCCAAAGGTTCACAAAACAAACCCAAGATGAACCAAAATGAACCCAAAATGGTCACAAAATGAACCCAATATGGTCAAAAAATGAACCTGACATGAACCAAAATGGTCACAAAATGAACCCAAGATGAACCCAAATGGCACAAAATGAACGCAAAATGATCCCAAGGTGAACCAAAATGGTCACAAAATGATCCCAAGGTGAACCAAAATGGTCACAAAATGCACGACCTCTCGCGGGGTCTCTCACTTTTATAAGTTCTGTTCCATTTGTATGTTGGAGTTAATTATCCAATTACAGCTTTAGGGTATGAATTCCCATCCTTCTTTTTTTTCTCTCCTCAATTCACCATTATTTATGCTCTTGGGCCTGAAATTTGGATCATTTCTCCTTGGTCACCAGCTAGAGCAGGAATTGTTTTGTCTCCCTACTATGAACAGAGCTCACCATCCCATAATATGAAACCCACACCCACTAAAGCAACACAAAATGTGAAAAACGCCTCAGACCTGAGGCTTTGACGTGTCTGAGGTGTCACTTGTGCTCTCCTGGGGCTCTTCCAGGTGCAGGGAGGTGCCCGGCCCCACCTGGCGCAGCTCCTGGCTGTGAGGAGTTTGTTCTCGGGCTCTCTGCTGGTCCTCAACAGGCTCCAGGTGGATCACGTGGTGAGTTCAGGGGTTCACCTGCCCAGGTGTGCCCCAAAACCAGCCCAGGGAAAGCTGCAGAGGTGGCCTGGGCTGGGCAGGGGGGGATCCCCATCTCTGGGTTGGGATCCCCATCTCTGGTTTGGGATCCCCATCCCTGGTTGGGATCCATCATTTCAAGGAGGGGGTCAGAGACGTTGGGCATTGATTTTATTCCCAATCCACTCCTGCACCGGGAGCAGGGCACCTGGCTGGGTGGGAAGGTGGGTGAGCGGAGCTGCAGCCACCCCCGGGTCCCCCCTTGTCCCGCAGAGAGCCCTGAGCCAGGTGCTGTTCCTGACCCCTCACCTGCCGGCCTTCGTCCTGCGGCGCCGCCTGCGCAGCCACGTCCTGGAGATCCGGCAGCTGGACCGCGCCCTGCTGCACCTGGGGCTGGGGCAGCTGTCCGAGGAGGAGCTGCGGGCGGTGAGCACGGCTGTGCCAGCCGCGGGCACCTCAGGGGGCACCTGGGGGCACCTGCAGGGCGTTGGGGCACCTCACGGGGCACCGGGACTGCGCCCTGCTGCACCTGGGGCTGGGGCAGCTGTCCGAGGAGGAGCTGCGGGCGGTGAGCACGGCTGTGCCAGCCGCGGGCACCTCAGGGGGCACCTCAGGGGGCACCTGGGGCTGGGGCAGCTGTCTGAGGAGGAGCTGTGGGCGGTGAGCATGGCCTAGCACACCTGTGCCAGCTTGGGGCACCTGGGGTGGCACCTGGGGTGGCACCTGGGGGCACCTGGGGCTGGGGCAGCTGTCCGAGGAGGAGCTGCGGGCGGTGAGCACGGCTGTGCCAGCCTGGGGCACCTCAGGGGGCACCTCAGGTGGCACCTGCAGGGCTGTTTCCACATCTCCCTGTCCTTGAGGGGGTCCTGGTGGGTGCTGGGTGTCTGTGTGTCCGTCTCTGACCATGTCTGTGTGTCCATCCCTGACCGTGTCCGTGTGTCCATCCCTGACGGTGTTCGTGTGTCCGTCCTGACCGTGTCCGTGTGTCCATCCCTGACGGTGTCCGTGTGTCTGTCCCTGACGGTGTCCGTGTGTCCATCCCTGACCGTGTCCGTGTGTCCATCCCTGACGGTGTTCGTGTGTCCGTCCTGACCATGTCCGTGTGTCCATCCCTGACCGTGTCTGTGTGTCCATCCCTGATGTGTCTGTGTGTCCATCCTGACGGTGTCCGTGTGTCCATCCTGACCGTGTCCGTCTGTCCCCAGGCCTGTTACCTGCGTGGGCTGAACTCCACTCACCTGGGCCGGGCGCAGTGCCAGGCGTGGCTGGAGCAGTGGCTCAGGCTCTCCTGCCAGCTCCAAGGTACCCAAAACCTTCCCTGGGCACGGGGGTGGCACTGCAGGGGTGGCATTGTCACCATCGGGGCTCAGCCCTGTCACCTGTGCAGAGACTGTGCCCGTGTCCACCCCTGTGCCCATCCCAGTGCCCATCCCAGTGCCCATCCCAGTGCCCATCCCAGTGCTCCCCAGTGCCTCCCTATACTCATCCCAGTGCCAATCCCAGTTCTCCCCCCATGCCCAGCCCAGTGTTCCCCAGTGCCCATCCCAGTGCCAGTCCCAGTGCTCCCCAGTGCCCATCTCAGTGCCCCCAGTGATCCCCAATGCCCATCCCTGTGCCCATCGCAGTGCTCCCAATGCCCGTCCCAGTATTCCCCTGTGCCCATCCCAGTGCCAGCCATGCCCATCCCATTGCTCCTTCCATGCCCAGCCCAGTGCCCCAAGTGCCCATCCCAGTGTTCCCTCTATGCCCATCCCACTGCTCCCCCTGTGCCCATCTCTGTGCCCATCCCAGTGCTCCCCATGCCCATCCCAGTGCCCTCCATACCCATCCCAGTGTTCCCAGTCTGCCAGGTTCCTATCTCAGTGCTGCCCAGTCCACCCAGGGCCCATCCTGTGCCCATTCCATCACCCCCAATGTCCCCCAGTGCCCCCCAGTGCCACTCCCCTGCCAGTCCCCTCTCTCCCAGTGCCACTCCCACCCCAGTCCCAGCCCCTCCAGTGCCCCCAGTGCCAGCCCCAGCTCTCCCAGTGCCCCCCCAGTGCTGCCCAGACCACCCAGAACCCCCTCCATGCCCACTCCAGCACCCCCAGTGTCCCCCAGTGCCACTCCCACCCCAGTCCCAGCCCCGCCCAGTGCCAGCCCCAGCTCTCCCAGTGTCCCCCAATGCCACTCCCACCCCAGTCCCAGTGTCCCCAGCCCCCCCAGTGCCCCCCAGTGCCTCCATCCTGTGCCTACCCCAGACCCCCCAATGTCCCCCAGTGCCACTCCTGCCCCAGCCCCAGCTCTCCCAGTGCCCCCAGTGCCCATGCCGGTCTCTCCCAGTGCCCCCAGTGCCACTCCCACCCCATCCCATGCCCCCCCCAGTGCGCCCCCACGCCAGTCCCTGACGGTGCCCCTGTGCCCCCGCAGCCTCGGAGGCCTCTCTGCTGGCACACAGCCTGGTCCTGCTGGCCCTGGAGCCGTGCCAGCCCCCGAGGGACAGCCCTGCGTGACCGGAGGGTGACAGGGTGGCACCTGTCCGTCCTCCCCCCAGCTGGTACTGCCGCAGTGACTCAGAGGTGACAGGGTGGCACCTGTGTGTCATCCCCTCCAGGTGGTACTGCCATGGTGCCCTGAGTGAGCGGGCAGTGACAGGTGACACCTGCACGTCCCCCCCGGACTGTGCTGCCATGGTGCCCTGCATGACCAGAGGGGTGACAGGGTGGCACCTGTGTGTGCCCTCTCCAGACTGTGCTGTGACAGTGACCCAGGGAGGGTGGCACCTGCCTGTTCCCCCACCCCAACTGGTGCTGCCACAGTGCCCTGAGTGACCCGGGGGGTGACAGGGTGGCACCTGCGTGTCCCACCCCCACCAGACCGTGATGCCATGGTGCCCTGTGTGACCCAGGAGGTGATAGGTGGCACCTGCGTGTCCCCCCCAGACCGTGCCACCATGGTGCCCCCAGTGACCCGGCAGTGACAGGGTGGCACCTGCGTGTCCCCCCCAGACTGTGCTGTGACAGTGACCCAGGGTGGCACCTGCGTGTCCCCACCCCAGCCCGGGCTGTGCCCCCACTGTGCAGCCCCTGGCACAGTTGGCACAGCTGGCACAGGCGGTGGCTGTGCTGGTCAGTAATTAACTGTGTCTCGTTAATTGTGGGGAGAGAGAGCGGCTCCCAGAGCTGGGGGGGTGTTCTGTGGGACCTGATGGAGCTTCCTGTGGGATCTGCTGGGGGTTCCTGTGGGATCTTCTGGAGGTTCCTGTGGGACCTGATGAAGGTGCCTGTGGGACTTTGTGGATGCTTCCCATGAGATCTTTGAGATGTTCCTGTGGGATCTGCTGAGTGTTCTTGTGGGATCTCCTGGATGTTCTCATGGGACCTGCTGGGTGTTCCCGTGGGATCTGCTGGGTGTTGTCATGGGTTCTTCTGGATATTCCCCTGGGATTTGGTGGATGCTTCCCATGGGATCTTCTGGGTGCTCCTGTGGAATATTCTGGATGTTTACGTGGAATTTGGTGGATGTTTCTGTGGCATCTGCTGGAGGTTCCTGTGGCATCTGCTGGAGGTTCCTGTGGGATCTGGTAGGTGTTCCTGTGAGAACTTCTGGAGCTTTCCATGGAATTTGGTGGAGGTTCCCATGGGATCTGTTGGTTGTTCCTGTGAGATCTTCTGGGTATTCCCATGGGATTTGGTGGATGCTTCCCATGGGATCTTCGGGATGCTCCCGTGAGATCTTTTGGATGTTCCTGTGGGATATTCTGGATGTTTACGTGGAATTTGGTGGATTCCCATGGGATCTGCTGAATGTTTCTGTGGGATCTGCTGGAGGTTCCTGTGGGATCTGGTAGGTGTTCCTGTGAGATCTTCTGGAGCTTTCCATGGAATTTTGTGGATGCTTCCCATGGGATCTTCTGGATGTTCCCATGAGATCTTCGGGATGTTCGTGTGTGATCTGGTGGGTGTTCCCATGGGATCTCTTGGAGGCTCCTCTGAGATCTGCTGGATGCTTCCCCTGAGATCTATTGGATGTTCCTGTGAGATCTTCTGGAGCTTTCCATGGAATTTGGTGGAGGTTCCCATGGGATCTATTGGATGTTCCTGTGAGATCTTCTGGAGCTTTCCATGGAATTTGGTGGATGCTTCCCGTGGGATCTTCTGGATGTTCTTGTTGCATCTTCTGGAGGTTCCTGTGGGATCTGCTGGATGTTCCTGTGGGATCTCAGGATGTTCCCCTGGGATCTGGTGGCCCTGGCTCCCTCCTGGACACTTTTCCCGTTTCTTTTCTCCTCTGAACAGTCTCAACTGTCCCGGCCCTCCCTCAGGGGTTGAGCAGCGCCCTGGAATTCCCACCGACCCCCCCGGTCCTTGTGGGATCTCCTGGAGCCTTCTGGGGGTTCCTGAGAGAATTTGGTGTTTTCTGAGATGCTTTTGGGGTTCCCTGAGATCCTTTTGGGGTCTCCGGGGTTCTTTTTGGGGTCTCCTGAGAACTTTTTGGGGTCTCCTGAGAGAATTTGGGATTTCCTGAGAGTTTTTTGGGGTTTCCTGAGAACTTTTTGAGGTCTCCTGAGATCCTTTTGCGGTTCCTTGAGATCCTTGTGGGGTTTCCTGAGAACTTTCTGGGATTTCCTGAGAACCTTTTGGGATTCCCTGGGAGCCTTTTGGGGTTTCCTGAGATCCTTTTGGTTGTCCACCTAAATATTTCCCTTAAATTCCACATTTTTGGGAATTTCAGAGCCCCTCCCCTTGAGAAATTCACATTTTTTCACCACAATTCAATTTCATTTAACCATTTTTTTTGGTTTTTCCACTTAAATATTCTCCTTAAATTCCACATTTTTGTGAGTTTCAGAACCCCCTTTAATGAATTCACATTTCAGCCATAATTCACGTCTAATTTTACCAATTTTTTTTGTTTTTCCACTTAAATATTCCCCTTGAATTCCACATTTTTGTGAATTTCAGAGCCCCCCTTGAATTCACCATTTTCAGCCAAAATTCAATCTAATTTAACCATTCTTTTCATTTTTCCACTTAGATATTTCCCTTAAATACAGAATTTTTTGTGAATTTCAGAGCCGCCCCTTGAGAAATTCACTTTTCAGCCACAATTCACGTCTAATTTTACCTTTTTTTAATGTTTTTCCACTTAAATATTCCCCTTAAATTCAGAATTTTTCAGGAAAAAGGAGCCCGTTGTTAAATTTCCCATTATTTGTGGATATGGTTGGGAAAAAAATAAATTGTAAAATATTGAAGAGAAGCTTTGTATTCCCAAAATTTGGGAAAATAAAAATGAAAAATGAAAAATGAAAAGTGAAAAATGAATGGGGGTTGGAGGAATTTGAGGGGACCTCTGGATTTTGGGGGGCAGGGGGGACGCAAGGAGAGGATCTGGTGGATTAAATCAAATAAAAATTATTTTAAAATGGAAAAATGTCCTTGAAATGACTGAAATCTGGTAAAAGGGAATGAATTCTGGGAGGTCTGGGGGGGTCACATCTGGGGACACATCTGGGGTCAGATTTGGGGTCACAGCTGGGGTCACCCCCAGGACAGGGTGGGGGAGCAGGGGATCCGTGGGGATCAAAAATACCGGAAAACCGGGATTGTCACCCTCAATCCTGTGTCACCCTCAAGCCCTGTGTCACCCGTTTGTCACCTCCCAACCCTGTCACCCCTCAGCCCCGTGTCACCTCTGAGCCCTGTGTCACCTCTCAGTCCTGTCACCCCTCAGTCCTGTGTCACCTCTGAGCCCTGTGTCACCCATTTGTCACCTCCCAGTCCTGTGTCACCCCTCAGTCCCGTGTCACCCCTCAGTCCTGTTTCACCTCCCAGCACTGTCACCGGTAAGTCCCGTGTCACTTCTGAGCCCTGTGTCACCTCCCAGCCCTGTCATCTCTCAGTTCTGTGTCACTCCTTTGTCACCTCCCAGCCTTGTGCCACCCCTGTGTCACCTCTGAGCTGTTTGTCACCCCTCAGTTCTGTCACCCCTCGGTGCCGTGTCACCTCCCGGCCCTGTCCTCTCTCAGCCTCTGAGCTGTTTGTCACCCCTAAGTCCTGTGTCACCTCTGAGCCCTGTGTCACCCATTTGTCACCTCTCAGCCCCCTGTCACCCCTCAGTCCTGTGTCACCTCCCAGCACTGTCACCGGTAAGTCCCGTGTCACCTCTGAGCCCTGTGTCACTCCTGTGTCACCTCTCTGAGCTCTTTGTCACCTCTCAGTCCTGTGTCACCCCTTAGTCCTGGTCACCCTTCAGTGTTGTGTCACCCCTCCCAGCCCTGTGTCACCTTTGAGCTGTTTGTCACCTCCCAGTCCCGTGTCACCTCTGAGCCCTCTGTCACTTTTGAACTCTTTGTCACCCGTCAGTCCTGTGTCACCTCTGAGCCCTGTGTCACCTCTTAGTTCTGTCACCCCTCAGCTCTGTGTCACCCCTGTCACCTCTGAGCTCTTTGTCACCCCTCAGCCCTGGTCACCCCTCAGTCCTCTGTCACCCGTTTGTCACCTCTCAGTCTTGTGTGACCTCTCAGCTCTGTCACCTCTGAGTTCTGTGTCACCCTGTCACCTCTCAGGCCTGTCACCCCTCAGTCCTGTGTCACCTCTGTGCCCTGTGTCACCTGTCAGTTCTGTCACCTCCCAGCCTTGTGTCACCCCTGTGTCACCTCTGAGCTCTTTGTCACCCCTCAGTCCTGTGTCACCTCCCAGCCCTGTCACCTGTGTCACCTCTGTGTCACTTCTCACCCCTGTGTCACCTCTCAGCCCCGTGGGACCCCTCAGTCCTGTGTCACCCGTTTGTCACTTCCCAGTCCTGTGTCACCTCTCAGTTCTGTCACCTCCCAGCCCTGTGTCACTCCTTTGTCACCTCCCAGCCTTGTGTCACTCCTGTGTCAGCCTTCAGTTCTGTCACCCCTGTGTCACCCCTGTGTCAACTGTCAGTTCTGTCACCTCTGAGCCCCATGTCACCTCCCAGCTCTTTGTCACCCCTCACCCCTGTGTCACATCAGCCCTGCCACCGCCTCCTGGGGAGTGACAAAGGGACAGTGCCAGCCCTGTGCAGTGGCACAGGGACAGTGCCGTGCTCTGGGTGATGGCACAGGGACACTGCCAGCCCTTGAGTGGCACAGGGACAGTGTCAGCTCTGGGTGACGACACAGGGACAGTGCCAGCCCTGGATGGTGGCACAGGGACAGTGCCAGCCCTTGAGAGGACACAGGGACAGTGCCAGCTCTGGCAGTGGCACAGAGACAGTGCCAGCCCAGGGAGTGGCACAGGGACAATGCCACCCTCCAGGGCAGAGCCAAAGGTGCTGGAAGGAAACCAGAAAATAAAACAGGAATTCTTTTCTTTCTTTGCTTTGCTCTCTTTATTCTAGCTCTTAAAAACTGCCAATAAAACATTAAAAATTCAAATATCCCCAATTCAATTAAAAAATTCAATATCCCCAATTCAATTTAAAAATTCAATATCCCCAAATATCTTCAGTGCCGTTCCCCAAGCAAAAAACAGAACAGAAAGCAGCAAAAAGAACCGAAAGCAAAAAAATTCCCTCATCCATAAAACCACTTACGCCCACCCCTAAACCCCTCCTAAATCAATAAAATTAAATTAAATTTAATTGAATTGAATTGGATTGAATGGAATTGGATGGAATGGAATGGAATGGAATGGAATGGAATGGAATGGAATTGAATTGAATTGGATTGGATTGGATTGGGTTGAATTGGATTTATTGGAATGGAATGGAATTGAATGGAATTGAATTGAATTGAATTGGATTGGATTTAATTGAATTGCATTGCATTGAATTGAATAGAATCGAATCTAATGTAATCTAATGTAATCTAATGTAATCTAATGTAATGTAATCTAATCTAATCTAATCTAAAATTAATCTAATCTAATCTAATCTATAATCTAATCTAATGAATGGAATGGAATGGCATGGAATCTAATCTAAAATCTAATCTAATCTAGTCTAATCTAATCTAACATAATATAATCGAATCTAGTATAGTCTTGTCTAATTAATCTAAACAATATAATCTAGATTGTTTCTAGTCTAATTAATCTATCTAATCTAATCTAATCTAACCTAATCTAACCTAATCTAATCTAATCTAACCTAATCTAATCTCCCATGTCTAATAGAGCCTTAAATGTGCCAGCGAGTCCCAGTCCATGATCTCCCTGCTGCCCTGGAGGTTCCCAGCCCCCTGTTCCGCGGGCACGCAGCCGGGCACGCTGCCCCTCATCTCCTCGTGCCACGCGGCCTCCAGGAACGCCGTGGCCATCAGGGTTTCATCCAGGCCTGGTTTAGCTGGGCTGGGCTCAGGGAGGGCCTGGGACCAGCCCCGGGCCTGGCTGGGGTGCAGGGCGAAGGTTCCGGGCTGCCCCAGAGCACAGAGCTCCCCCTGCTCCACGGGGGCATCCAGCAGCGCTTCCCACTCCGTGCTGCCCTTCAGCTCCGTCAGCTCGCCCGGCGCCTCCTGGCACGCCTGGGCACAGCCGGGCACCCAGGGCACCTCTGCCCAGGGCTGCTGGCTCTGCTGGGCGCCTCGGTTCTCCACGGGGCTCCACCGGTGGCTGCTCTCAAACTCCTCGAACTCGTGCAGCAGCCGCTGCAGCTCCGCGCCCACCTCGAGGCCACCGCGGGTGGCGGTGACGGTGGCAGTGCCAGCGGGGCTGGGGACACGGCGGGGACGCTGCTGGGCTCGCCTGGAGGATGGCACAGGCTCTGGAAGGGCCCTGTGGGACAGAGATGGGTCACCATTGTGTGCTCTGAAAAATCGTCTTTGCCCAGCGTGCTTCTCATGGGGAGCTGAGAATGCTCAGGGGAAAATGAAAACAATTCTTTTGTCATTTGCGTCTCCTGTGTTTTGCTGCTTTGGGGTGTGGTTGGACAGTGTTAACCCAGGTAATTGTTTCATTGGTTTCTGCTGTGAATTGTTTGGAATTAATGAATTAATGGCCAATTAGGGCCAAGATGTGTCAAGGCTCTGGAAGGAGTCACAAGATTCATTATTATATTGTTAAGCCTTCTGTCTGTATCCTTTCTTTATTCTTTAGTAGAGTTTAGTATAGCATTCTTTAAAAAAAAAAAAAAATTACACGCACTATATATATATAATATTATATATAGTGTTATATTGTATTATAATATTAATATAATTATATATATTGTATTATTATATTAATATAATTATATAATATTATTATATTATATTATTATTTACTATTATAATATAATATAATATAATATAATATAATATAATATAATATAATATAATATAATAAAACTTTTCTGTTTCCAACACTCCCACAAAAGCCATCCTGCTGATTTTATCCATCTGAAATAGCTCAGCTATCCCAAACATGACAAAAATCACCAAAATCTAGCTCGAGGAGACCCTCATATCACTGGATTTGGTTTTTCCTGAGAATCACCTGTGTCCTTTGAGGGTGCTGCTCTTGAGCCACTGGGCGTACTGGGGGTGAAGCTTCCAGAAGGCTCCTCTGCCCGGCTCCCCCTTCTCGCGGGGCACCTTCACAAAGCGCTTGTTGATGCACAGGTTGTGCCTGATGGAGCTCTGCAGGCAAAGAAAAAAGAACAAATTTTTAAAATTTTCCAAGTTTAATAGTAATAAAATGATGCACAGGTTGTGCCTGATGGAGCTCTGCAGGCAAAGAAAAAAGAACAAATTTTTAAAATTTTCCAAGTTTAATAGTAATAAAGTGATGCACAGGTTGTGCCTGATGGAGCTCTGCAGGCAAAGAAAAAAGAACAAATTTTTAAAATTTTCCAAGTTTAATAGTAATAGAATGATGCACAGGTTGTGCCTGATGGAGCTCTGCAGGCAGAAAAGAAAACAAACTTTGAAAATTTTAAAGATTTAAGAGTAATAATATTAAATTACAACCATTAAATTAATGGTTGTAAGAATAGCAATATAATTAGAGTAATAAAAATTTGGACAATTAGGATTTAGGACAATATGAGACATTAAAAACAAAGAGTTATGGATGATCTCAATACCTTTTTCTGGGCAAAATAAGCCCAGAAAACAGCATTAACCCTTAAAAGCAACAGCCTGTTGCATATTCATACATCTCATGAATGATTCATAATTCCACTCAAACACAGGATTCTGTGTCAACTTCTTCCTCTGAATTCTGATGGCTCTTCAGGCCTGAGCAAGGTGGGAATGTGAAAAATGCCAATAAGTTATTTTTAAAATTTTAAGACCTTAATAGTAATAAAATAGCTATGAAAATAGCAATATAATTAGAGTAACAAAAATTTGGACAATTAGGATTTAGGACAATATGAGACAATAAAACAGATGGTCCAGGTACCTTTTTCTGGGCAAAATAAACCTGAAAAAGGACCCACGTTAACAGAGGATTAACCCTTAAAAGCAACAGCCGGTTGCATATTCATGCACCTCATGCATGATGCATAAATTCCATTCAAACACAGGATTCTGTCTGGGCACTGTTGGCTTCTTCCTCTTAATCCTGATGGTCAAGGTGGGAAGAACTCGATAAAAAAGCAATAAATTCTTTTTCTCTGAAAGATTTAGGTGTCCTGTGGCTGCTATCTCACTGAGAGTCCTCCCCAAAACAAAGTATCTTACATAGCAAAGTTTCTACTTTAACATTTTGTTATAACCTAAAACTGTAGTTAAAACACTACTTAAGAAAATTATTACAGCACAAATTTCTAACATTACACATAAAATATTCATTCGAATATTTGGAAAAAGCCAAGCATAAAATACACATTTCATAATATTTAACACACTACTTGAGAAAATTAGTACAACACAACTTTCTAACATAACGTAATATTCATTTGAACTCCTACCTGGACACAATCTGGGATTTCAAACATTCCCACCTGGTCAGAATCTGAGATTTCAAACATTCCTACCCAGATATAATCTGAGATTTCAAACATTCCTACCTGGATACAATCTGGGATTTCAAACATTCCTACCCAGATATAATCCAGAGGTTTTGAGACACCAGCACAGCTTCTCCACTGGATTTCCCAGAGGAGCAGCAGCTGCCTCTTCTTCCACTGGATCTTCAGAGGAAGAATAAATCCTTCTCTACAGGATCCCTGCTCCAGCAGAACCACCCCTGACACTGCAGGAGGGCTGCAGCCACAATTCCAATGGGACTGCTGCCAACACCCTGACCCACAGGGTGTCAGGTTGGGTTCTGACTCTGTCAGTGTTGTTCTAGTTCATTGCATTGTTTATTTTATCCTTTTATTTTCTTCCCTATTAAAGAACTGTCATCCCTGCTCCCATATTTTTTGCCTGAGAGCCCTTAATAAAAAATTTATACACATTTGGAGGGAGGGGGTTTGTATTCTCCATTTCAGGGGAAGTTCCTGCCTTCCTTAGCACACATCTGTCCTTCCAACCCGAGACAAACTGTTATTCCTGCTCCCATATTTTTAATACAAAATTTACAGCAATTCAGATGAGGGGAGGGTTTACATTCTCCATTTCAGGGGAGGCTGCTGCCTTCCTTAGCACACACCTGATTTTCCAAACCAAGACAAACCGTTATTCCTGCTCCCATATCTTTGCCTGAGAGCCCCTTAATTTCAAATTATAACAATTCAGAGGGAGGGGGTTTACATTCTCCATTTCAGGGGTGGGTCCTGCCTTCTTTAGCACACACCTGTCTTTTCTAACCAAGACAAAATGTTATTTCCTGCTCCTGTATTTTTTGCCTGAAAGCCCCTTAATTTCAAATTTCTAGCAATTCGGAGAGGTGGGGAGGGTTTACATTTTCCATTTCAGGGGTGGCTCCTGCCTTCCTTAGCAGACTGCTGTCTTTCCAAACCAAGACAAACTGTTATTCCTGCTCTCATATTTTTAATATAAAACGTATAGCAATTCAGATGAGGGGAGGGTTTACATTCTCCATTTCAGGGGAGGCTCCTGCCTTCCTTAGCACACACCTCTGTTTCCAAACCAAGCCAAGCTGCTATTCCTGCTGCCATGTTTTTAATATAAAACTTATAGCAATTCAGATGAGGGGAGGGTTTACATTTTCCATTTCATGAGAGGCTCCTGCCCTTCCTCAGCAGCCACTTCCCAAACCCACACACCCTCTCCTACCTGCCAGCTGGGGTGGGCACGGCGGAAATAGCAGAAATTGTTGCTGATCCACTTGCAGATGGCAGCCAGGGTGAGCTTGGGCTGCTGGCTGGCCTCCATGGCCATGCAGATCAGCGTGGCATAGGAGTAGGGCGGCTTGACGTGGCCGTTTGTCCTGTAGTCGACGTCCCCCGGGTGTCCCGGCGGGGTCACAGCCCGGGGCAGGCTCGCGGTGCCCGGCGAGGACGCGGCCGAGCGCGGGATGTCCATGTAGTGGCCGAGCTCCTCGGAGGTCAGGGGGAATCCCGGGCTCTGGAAGTCCACCAGGCTCACCAGGTTCTCCCAGATGCTGCAGCGATCCTCGGGGTCCTGGGAGATGGGGGCCAAGCCCAGGTGGGCGCCCGTCAGCTCGGCCAGCCACAGCAGGTCGGGCTGGGCGCCGCGGCGCTCGTCCTGGCCGGAGCCCTGGGATCTGGGCACGGGGCTGGAGCACACCATGGCTGCAGGAGGTAAAGGGCAGAGTGAAATATGAGATTTTTCATGGCTCACAGTGCAGGGTGGATGATGCAGGAGGAAGGGGCACAGTAAAATAAGAGATTTTTGGAGTTCACTTGTGTGATCATGTTCACAGTGGTCTCAGGTTAAGAGAAGAGACGAGGATCTGACTCCATGTTTCAGAAGGCTTGATTTATTATTTTATTCTATATATTATATTAAAACTATATGAAAAGAATAGAAGAAAAGGTTTCATCAGAAGGTTGGCTAAGAGTAGAATAGCAAAGAACGAATGATAACAAAGGCTCTGTCTCAGACACTCTCTGAGCCAGCTGGGCTGTGATTGGCCATTAGTTAGAAGCGACCACATGAGACCAATCCCAGATGCGCCTGCTGCATCCCACAGCAGCAGATAACCATGGTTTACATTTTGTTCCCGAGGCCTCTCAGCTTCTCAGGAAGAAAAAATCCTAAGGAAAGGATTTTTCATAAAAGTTGTCTGCGACAGGGCACAGTGAAATAAGAGATTTTTTGTCACAGACATCTTTTATGAGAAATCCTTTCCTTAGGATTTTTTCTTCCGGAGAAGCTGAGAGGCCTCGGGAACAAAATGTAAACATTGATTATCTGCTGCTGTGGGATGCAGCAGGCGCATCTGGGATTGGTCTCATGTGGTCGCTTCTAACTAATGGCCAATCACAGCCCAGCTGGCTCGGACAGAGAGCCGAGCCACAAACTTTTGTTATCGTTCCTTCCTATTCTATTCTTAGCTAGCCTTCTGATGAAACCTTTCCTTCTATTAATTTAGTATAGTTTTAATGTAATATGTATCATAAAATAATAAATCAAGCCTTCTGAAACACGGAGTCAAGATTCTCATCTCTTCCCTTGTCCTGGGATCCCTGTGAACACCACCACATAAACCAAACCCAAATAATGCTAAAGCTGGGTTAGCTGGGTTTATAATGAAGAATACAGAAACTGATAAATGGCTTTTAGGAACATAAGACAATTGTTTTTAGGAAGATAAGACAATTGTTTTTAGGAACATAAGACAATTGTAGGACTCCTCTGCTCTGAAACCAATTGAAGATGAGGAATGGGAGTTCTACCAAAGGTTCATTTGTCACATTTGCACTGAAAAGGTAGAAAGGTCAGAAGGAGGAAGACTTCATTTACTTCCTCATTTTGGGTCTCCTCCCCGTGAAAGGGACCCCATTTCAAGGAACAAACCGTGCATGCTTCATGGCTTTTGAACTAATTACCATGGGAAGCGGGGAATGGGATGTACCAAAGTTATCAATATGTATTTATGTTTTGGGTATTCAATACTTGTATAGATAAAAGGACTCTATAATCACCTGTAAATTGCAGTGTGGTTTTGGGAATTACCACACACTAAACGTCCACTTTCTAACTCTAAACTGTTAGGGAGTTTTTGGATATTGGTACTAGATCAATATCCATATTGGGAATGGGATGTACCAAAGTTATCAATATGTATTTGTATTTTGGGTATTCAATACTTGTATTGAATTGATATCTATGGATATCAAAATCCATAGATCAATATCCATGTTGGGAATGGGATGCACCAAAGTTATCAATATATATTTTGTATTTTGGGTATTCGATACTTGTATAGATAAAAGATACACTTGTGTAGATAAAAGATATAGATTATAGATTATATATTATATAGATATAGATTTGTAATCACCTGTAAATTGCAGTGTGTATTTGGGAGTTATCCTGCAATAAACATTCACTTTGTAACTTTGAACTGTTGGAGAGTTTTTGGATATTGGTACTAGATCAATATCCATATTGGGAATGGGATGCACCAAAGTTATCAATATATATTTTGTATTTTGGGTATTTAATACTTGTATTGAATTGATATCTATGGATATCAAAATCCATAGATCAATATCCACATTGGAAATGGGATTTACCAAAGTTATCAATATGTGTTTGTATTTTGGGTATTCAATACTTGTATAGATAAAAGATATACTTGTATAGATAAAAGATATAGATTATATATTATATAGATATAGATTTGTAATCACCTGTAAATTGCAGTGTGTATTTGGGAGTTATCCCACAATAAACATCCACTTTGTAACTTTAAACTGTTAGAGAGTTTTTGGATATTGGTACCATATCAATATCCATATTGGGAATGGGATGTACCAAAGTCATGAATATGCATTAGCATTTTAGGTATTCAATGTTTGTACAGATAAAAGGACTCTGTAATCACCTGTGAATTGCAGTGTGTATTTGGGAATTATCCCACAGTAAGGATCCACTTGCTAACTTTAATCTGTTAGAGAGTTTTTGGATATCGGCGCTAGATCAATATCCAGATTTTTAATAAATCAGTGGACTCTATTTATTCTGTGTATCGCTTCAGGAGGGTTGAGGTTCTGCGAGGTGCAGCCGCTGCCTGGCACCCAACAGGCGTTCCTGGAACCCCTGGAGCTGCCTGGGTGACACCTCTGGGTGACACCTCTGGGTGGCACGGAGCTCCATGCCTGCCCTGGTGGGGATTTTACAGCCCTGAACCTCGGGAAATTCCCTCTAAACCCCCTAAACCCGCCGGGCTGGCCCCGCCCAGCGAGGTTTTGGCAGGAAAGAAATCAGCATCCCCTCCCTGCCCTTAAACAACACAAACTCAGTCCTGCGTCCCACCGAGCGAGGATGTTCCTCATGGGTCGCAGGAGAGTCCAACACCTCCACCCTAAATACCCTAAAAAACTCATCCATCCCCCTATCCCGTCCCTGCCTCGGATTTCCCCCCCTTTGATGCCATTTCTTTGCCATCTCCCCCATCCCCGGTCCCCAAAACCAACCCGTGGCAGGGAGGGACCCCGAGGCCAGCGTCACCTTCAGCCTGCGGGGAGCGCCGGGGATGCTGCGCTGGTTCGGGCTCCGGGCTGCGAATCCGGGCCGTGTTTCGGGCCAGGAGAGAGGCGGGGAGGGAGGGAGAGGAGCGGCCCGAGGGCAGCAGCGGCCGCTGGCCCGGCGGAACCGGGAGCGCGGCGGAACCCGGGGCGCGCGGGGGGCGCCGCCGTTTGGGGCGGGGGGCTCGCGGGCGGCTCCCGGGACGGGCATTCGCTCGCATTCGCTCGCATTCGCTCTCCCCGTGGCCAAACGGGCTCCTTGGTGCCTTGTCGGGCTCGGCGGAGCGGCGGCACGGGGCTCCGGTAGCGGGGGAGCCGCGGCATCCCCGGAGCGCTCCCCCCGAGCCCGTTCGCTCGCTGCAGCCCCGGAGAGGAGAACGGGCCCGGCCCGGGAGGGAGAGCGAGGGTTGGGGAAGGGCAGGAGCGCAGAGAGATGGGAAGGGAGAAGGGGAAAGAGCAGAGAGGAGGGGCCGGGGCTGGCGGGGATGGTGCCCGGGGGTGCCGGGGACCAGAGCGGGGCAGGGGCAGCGGCAGCAGCCCCGAAGGCGGTGTCCTGCCCTGTGTGTCCTGTGTGTGCCCTCTGTCCTGCCCTGTGTCCTACTCTGTGTCCTGCCCGGCCCTGTGTGTCCTACCCGCGTCCTGCTCTGTGTCCCACGGTGTGCCCTGCCCTGTGTCCCGCCCCGTGTCCTGCTCTTTGTCCCGTGCCGTGTCCTGCCCTGTGTGTGTCCTGCTGTGTGTCCTACTCTGTGTCCTTCCCTCTGTCCTGCTCTCTGTGTGTCCTGCCCTCTGTCCTGCCCTTTGTGGTTCCTGCCCCTTGTCCTGCCCTGTGTCTGCCCTGCCCTGTGTCCTGCCCTGCCCTGTGTCCTGCCGTCTGTGTGTCATCCCCTCTGTCCTGCTCCATGTCCTGCCCTGTGTGTGTCCTACTCTGTGTCCTTCCCTCTGTCCTGCTCTCTGTGTGTCCTGCCCACTGTCCTGCACCGTGTGTGTCCTTCGTTGTGTCCTACCCTGTGTCCTACCCTGTGTCCTACCCTGTGTCCTGCTGTCTGTCCTACCCTGTGTGTCTTACCCTGTGCCCTGCTCCGTGTCCTGCCCTCTGTCCCATGCTGTGTCCTGCCCTGTGTGTGTCCTGCCCTGTCTGTGACCTTCCCCTCTGTCCTGTCCTCTATGTGTCCTCCCCTGTATCCTGCCCTCTGTCCCATGCTGTGTCCTGCCCTGAGTGCCCTGCCCTGTGTCCTGCCCTCTGTGTGTCATCCCCTCTGTCCTGTGCTGTGTCCTGCCCTGTGTGTGTCCTACCGTGTGTCCCGCCTTCTGTCCTGCCCTGAGTCCTGCCCTGTGTCCCTGTGTCCTGTCCCGTGTCCTGCCCTCTGTCCTGCCCCGTGTCTGTCCAGCCCCCAGGAGCACCCCCACCCTTTTGGCTGCTCCCTGAGCCCCCACCCCAATTCTGGCTCCTCATGCAGCACCCACAGCCCTGAGGGCAAACCTGGGGGGACGGGGGGCGCCAGAACCCCGAATTAAAGGGTTAAAGAGCTGTACCCTCGTTGGAATCACAAAATACAGCCAGGGGTTTGTAAGAGAAATCCCTCACTGACCCCTGTGCCATCCTCGAGCCTGAAATTCACTCGAAGCTTTGCAGGAGAAATGCTTAATATCAAAAATCCTTTATTTTATAGACAGATTGGACACATTCTGTTTGATTGGCTGACTGACAAAAACATCTTTTCACAAACAGTCCTTGAGAAGAGAAGAAAAACAGAATAGGAAAACATCTAAAAATAAAAAAAAATGGGAAGGGAAGGGAAGGGAAGGGAAAGGAAAGGAAAGGAAAGGAAAGGAAAGGAAAGGAAAGGAAAGGAAAGGAAAGGAAAGGAAAGGAAAGGAAAGGGGAAAGGAAAGGAAAGGGGAAAGGAAAGGAAAGGAAAAAGGAAAGGAGGGAAGGTAGAAAGGGGAGAGGAGAGGAGAGGAGAGGAGAGGAGAGGAGAGGAGAGGAGAGGAGAGGAGAGGAGAGGAGAGGAGAGGAGAGGAGAGGAGAGGAGAGGAGAGGAGAGGAGAGGAGAGGAGAGGGCAGCACAGGACAGGACAGACAGGAGAGGCTTTGGGGGGCCCTGGGGAGCCTGTGGGGAATTGGGGGGATCTGTGAGGAGCTGGGAGGGGATTTCGGGGGGTCTTTGAGGAGCTAAGGGGGGCTCTGAGCAGTTGGGGAGGGGATTGGGGGAATCTGTGAGGGGCTCTGGGGGGGGATCTGTGAGAGGCTTTGGGGGGCTCTGAGGAGCTGGGGGAGGATTTGGGGGAATGGGGGGACACCCCATTATGGGGGTCTCACACCTCCTTCCCCCACCCCTGGGGTTCCCTGTACCCCTCCACGGACTGGGGGGCGGGGGAACACGGGGACCCCTCCTCTAATTGGGGTGCTGGCAATGGAGGACACCCCAGTGTGGGGGTCCCGCACCTCCTTCCCCCTCCTCTAACTGGGGTGCTGGGAATGGGGGAGACCCCAATGTGGGGGTGCCACATCTCACCAGGGTCTCACATCCCACCAGGAGGCGCCGCTGCCTCCCTGTGTCATTTGCATATTTTTGCATATTTCTGCATACGGCTCAGCCGCTCCGCGCGCCCACCGCGCCCCCTGGCGGCGGAACCGGGCAAAGCGCGGCCACGCCCACCCCGCCCCGTTGCCGTGGTTACCGATGACGCCACGCGCACTGTGACGTCACGGGCGTCCGCGGGCAGCTCCCAAGGCCCCGCTGTGTCCCCGGCACCGGCACCTGGCACACCTGTCACTGTCACCTGTCACTGTCACCCATCACCTGTCACTGCCACCTGTCACACCTGTCACACCCATCCCCTGCCACTGTCACTTGTCACCGTCAAGCATCACCTGTCACTGTCACACCTGTCACGTGTCACACCTGTTACCGTCACCCATCATCTGTCACTGCAACGGGGGCGGGGGGGGGCCAGAACTGACCCTGCCCCTCGGAGCGGGGCCGGGGGAACCCGCGGGGGGACAGCGGCACCCCCAGAGTGACCCCAGAGTGACCGTGAGTGACCCCCAGAGTGACCCCAGAGTGACCCCAGAGTGACCCTGAGTGACCCCCAGAGTGACCCCAGAGTGACCAGTGAGTGACCCCAAAGTGACCAGTGAGTGACCCCAGAGTGACGAGTGACCCCCAGAGTGACTGTGAGTGACCCCAAAGTGACCAGTGAGTGACCCCAGAGTGACCGTGAGTGACCCCAGAGTGACCGTGAGTGACCCCCAGAGTGACCTGTGACCCCTTCATTGGGGACACCATCATCCCACAGCGACCAGTGAGTGACCCCCAGAGTGACCCCTCCACTGGGGACAGCGGCACCCCCAGAGTGACCAGTGACCCCTGGAGTGACCAGTGAGTGACCCCCACAGTGACCACTGACCCCTCCATTGGGGACACCGGCACCCCCACAGTGACTGCGAGTGACCCCAGAGTGACCCCTCCACTGGGGACACCAGCACCCCCAGAGTGACCACTGAGCCCCCCCACAGTGACCACTGACCCCTCCCCAGTGTGCCACTGCCACCCCAGCAGTGCCACCCCCGAGGTGTCACCGCTGTCCCCCAGTGACCCCCTCAGACCCACTCACCCCCCCCAAGGGGCACCCCCTCCCCATTAAATCCACACCGAGAGCAGGGGGTGGGCACAGCCGTGTATTGCCAACATCGGGGGGCACCGGGAGCAGCGGGGCACGACCCCCCCCAAACCCCAGAGACCCTCCCGAGGGACCCCCAGAGACCCCCAGGAACCCCCAAGGAACACCGAGGGACCCCCCAGAGACCCCCAAGGGCCCTCAGAGACCCCAAGGAACCCCCTGGGACCCTCAGGAACCCCCAGAGACCCCCAAGGACCCCCCAGAGAGCCCCCCAAGGACCCCCAGGAACCCTCAGGGACCCCCAAGGAACCCCCCAGGAACCCCTCCAGGCACCAGCAGAAATGGGGGTGCCCCCCTCGACCCAAAACCTGTCCCGCAGCCAGGGCCCTCCCATCCCAATCCCGGGGTTTTTTTTGGTTTTTTTTTCCCCATTTCCCATCCCCAGGGTGCCCCAATCCCATCCCTGCCCTGCAGCCTCTCCCCGTCCCCATCCCGGGGGGTCTCTGCCCCCGATCCCGGGGGTCTCAGCCCCCCCCCCCCAATGCCGGGGGTCGCAGCCCCCTCCTCAGATTTCCTCCAGGAAGTCCACGGGGAACAGCCCCACTTTGCGGCCCGTGAACACTTTGACGTATCCGTTCACCTCCTCCCCCTTCTGCACCACGATCTGGGGGGGACGGGGGGGTGGTGAGACCCCCGAGAGCCTCCCCAGAGCAAGGGGGGGACCCCTGAGACCCCCTCAGAGCAGGGGAGACCCCCATGAACCCCCCCAGAGCCAGGGGACCCCCAGGAACCCCTCCAGATCAGGAGGGAACCCCCCCTGGACAATGGGGACCCCCAGGAACCCCCCCCAGGACAATGGGGACCCCCGAGCCCCCCTCTCCCCCTAGAGCAAGGGGATCCCCAAGAACCCCCCAGGACAGGGGAGACTCCTGAGACGCCCCCCCCCAGGACATGGGAGACTCCCCCAAATCAGGGGAGACCCCCAGGAACTCCCCAGAAAAGGAGGGACCCCCCCCAGGACAGGGGAGACCCCCCAGGACAGGAGGGATCCCCCCAAGACAGGGGAGACCCCCATGAAATCCCCAGATCAGGGAGACCCCCCAGGACCCCCCCAGAGCAAGGGGACCCCCCCAGGGACCCCCCAGATCAGGGGAGACCCCCGAGACCCCCTCAGGACAAGGGACACCCCTCCAGAGCAAGGGGACTCCCAGGAATCCCCCAAGACAGGGGAGACCCCCAAGACCTCCCCCAGGACAGGGAGGACCCCCAGGAACCCCTCAGATCAGGGGAGACCCCCAGGATCCCCCCCAGGAACCCCCCAGATCAGGGGAGAGCCCCGAGACCCCCCCAGAACAGGGGGGACCCCTGAGACGCCCCCAGAACAAGGGAACCCCCCAGGACAGGGGAGACCCCGGGAACCCCCCAGAGCAAATGAGGAGGAGTCGGGACAGAGCAAATCTCATCCACTGGGATGAGGATGATGAGCATGATGAGGATGATGATGATGATGATGATGCAGTTTATGGGGTCCAGCTGTTTTTGGGGGGCTTGAAGAGGGACGGGGGGGGGGTCCCCTGGTAATTTTGGGGAGGGGGTTTCATCTCACCTGATCCTTTTTGAGCGTGATTTGCCCGATTTCCCGGTTTCCAACGAAGGAACGCGTCACTTTGTGCACCCGCTCGCCCGCCCGCACCCGGATGATGAAATTAGGAGGGAAAAACCCGACTTTCTCCCCGATTTTGCCCTGCAAGGAGTTCAAGGAGTGTAGCATTGTGTGTTTTATACAGGTTTTGTTGTAAAATTTATTATTTTATATAAATTAAGATTATGGTTTGACCCTCGGTTCCCCCCCCATGTTGTCCCCTCATAATGGTTTGTTCCTGAGTTATTTGTCCCTCGTTTTCCCGCCAGTGACCGGGAGGGACCAGACTGCAAGGGGGGAGGTTGAGGCCGATTTGGGGGTCCCAAACTCCCCTTTCCTGCCAGGATAGTGGTGCCAGGATAGGCATTGTGTGTTTTATACAGGTTTTGTTGTAAAATTTATTATTTTATATAAATTAAGTTTGTGGTTTGACCCTCCGTTCCCCCATGGTCTCCCCTCATAATGGTTTGTTCCTGAGTTGTTCGTCCCTCGTTTTCCCGCCAGTGACCGGGAGGGACCAGACTGCAAGGGGGGAGGTTGAGGCAGATTTGGGGGTCCCCAAACTCCCCTTTCCTGCCAGGATAGTGGGTGCCAGGATAGGCACAGTGTGTTTTATAAAAAATAACCAACTTTACCACAAAACCTGTATAAATTAAGATTATGGTTTGACCCTCGGTCCCCCCCCCATTTTGTCCCCTCATAATGGTTTGTTCCTGAGTAGTTCGTCCCTCGTTTTCCCGCCAGTGACCGGGCGGGACGAGGCTGCAAAGGAGGATTTGAGGAGGATTTGGGGGTCCCAAACCCCCCTCCCCACCAGGATAAGGGGTCAGAGAAGGCTTGGGGGTCCCCCAAAGCGTTTCCCCATCCTCACCCGCCACCACTCCTCGTTGGAGTCGTCGACCACCGTGATCTTCTCCCCCGGCCTGGAAGGGAAGGAGGGGATCTCTGAGGGACGGAAGGACCCCCAACCCATTACTGGGTGGGTTTTCCAGCCAAGAAAAATCTCATTTTCCTTCAGAATCTTCAGGGAAACCAATGGGGAAAAGTAGGCAGGAAAAATATCAGGGAAACAGTCAGGAAAAGCAGCTGGGAAAACCATAAGGAAAAACCAGTGAGGAAAACCAGTCTGGAAAACCAGCTGGGAAAACCAGTCTGGAAAACCAAACAGGAAAACCAGTCAGGAAAAATCTCATTTTCCTTCATAATCAGCTCCTCCAGCCCCGAGTCTGGCACAGCACAGAGCAGCTCAGCTTTGGGAAATCACTGAACCACGTGGAGCCAAACCCCAAAAAACCCTAAAAAACCTCAAAAACCCCCCAAAAACACACACAAAAAAAAACCTCCAAAAAACCTCAGGAAAGAGCCCAAGGAAAGGCTGGGAAATCCACAGAACCACGTGGAGCCAAACCCCCAAAACCCCCCAAAAAAACCCCCAAAAACTCCAAAACCCCCCCAAAAAACCCCAAACCCCCAGAACCACCAATAAATCCTCCAAAAAAACCCAAAACCACAAAAAAAAACCCCCAACCCCCCCAAAAACAACCAAAAAAAACCCCCAAAAACAAAAAAAAACCCCAACCCCTCAGAAATCCCCACCAAAAAAACCCCCAAAAACCCAAACCCCACAAAAAACAAAAAAAACCCACCAAAACCCCCCCAAAAGCCACCAAAACCCCCCCCCAAAAAAACCCCAACACCCCAAAAAACCCCCCAAAAAACCCCAAAACCCTCCCAAAACCCCATAAAACCCCCCAAAAAACCCAAAACACCCCCCGACCCCCCCCCCCAAAACCTCAGGAATCCCCCCAAAAACCGCCAACCCCCCCCCCAAAAAACCTTAAAAACCCCTAAAAAACCTCCAAAAACCCCCCAAAAAACCCCCAAAACCCCAACCGCCCCAAAAAAAACCAAGAACCCCCCCCAAAAAAAATCCCCAAAACCCCCAACCCCCCCAAAAAAAGCCCAAAACACCCCAAAAAACCCCCCAAAAACCCCAAGAAAGACCCCAAATAAAACCACCAAAAACCCCAAAATCCCCCAAAAACCCCCACCAAAAAACCCCATAAAACCTACAAAAACCCCATAAAAACCTAAAAGCCACCCCAAAAAACCCATAAAGCCCCAAAACCCCAAAAAAAACCCCCCAAAAACCCCAACCCCCCCAAAAAATTCCAAATAAACCCCCCAAAACCCCAATAAACCCCCAAAACCCCCTGATAAAAAACCCCAAAACCCAAAAAAACCCCAAAAAACCCCGAAAAACCCCATAAACCCCCAAAAAACCCCAAGAAAGACCCCAAAAATACCACCAAAAACCCCCAAAAACTCCCCAAAACCCCCATAAACCCCCCAAAAAAACCCAAAAAAACCCCAAAAAACCCCCAAAACCCCCAAAAAAACCCCAAAACCCCCAAAAAAACCCCAAACAAATCTGAGCACTCACGGGAAATCCAGGTCGTCCTTCTCCAGGGCTTTGAAGCGATAAAGGGCCACGAAATAATGGGATTGCAGGAACCCCCCCGGCTGCGGCTTCTTGCTCTGGGGGGTTTTGGGGGAGCCCTGAGGGTCTCCAGGGGGGACCCCAAAGGTTGAATTCGGGATTTTTTGGGGTGCAGGGGTGAGGTTTGGGGGTACCTTGTCGTCCGCCGGGCTCTTCTCGGCTTTTTTGTCGCCCTCGGAGGCGCCTGGGGAGGGAAGGAGGGGTCGGGATTGGGTCGGAATTCAAAGGAGGGGTCGGGATTGATTGGGAGGAGGGGTCGGGATTGAAAGGAGGGGTCGGGATTGGGAGGAGGGGTCGGGATTGATTGAGAGGAGGGGTCGGAATTCAAAGGAGGGGTCGGGATTGAGAGGAGGGGTCGGAATTCAAAGGAGGGGTCGGAATTCAAAGGAGGGGTCGGGGTTCAAAGGAGGGGTCGGGACTGGAAGGAGGGGTCGGGATTGGGTCGGAATTCAAAGGAGGGGTCGGGATTGAGAGGAGGGGTCGGGATTGGAAGGAGGGGTCGGGATGGAAAGCAGGGGTCGGAATTGGGTCGGGATTATTGAAAGGAGGGGTCGGGATGGGAAGGAGGGGTCGGGATTGAGCTGAGGTTGGATGTGGGGTGGCCAAAGTGGGGGTGTGAATTTGGGGACACTTTTTGTGAAGGGAAAAACCCCCCTAAAAAAACAAAATAACCCCAAAAAACCAAAACAAACAAACAAAAAAACAAAACCAAAACCAAACCAAACCAAACCAAAACAAAAAAAACCCCACAAAAATCAAAACCCACCCGAGGTTGGATGTGGGGTGGCCAAAGGGGGGGTGTGGGTTGGG
This sequence comes from Melozone crissalis, assembly GCF_028551555.1. Classification (NCBI taxonomy): domain Eukaryota; kingdom Metazoa; phylum Chordata; class Aves; order Passeriformes; family Passerellidae; genus Melozone; species Melozone crissalis. The sequence goes on from NW_026535985.1 coordinate 25,156, forward strand.
GACACTTTTTGTGAAGGGAAAAATCCCCCTAAAAAACAAAATAGCCCCAAAAATACAAAAAAAACCCAAAAAAACAAAACCAAAAAAACAACAAAAAAAAAACCAAACAAAAAAAACAAAACAAAAAAAACCACCCCAAAATAACCCAAAAATCAAAACCCACCCGAGGTTGGATGTGGGGTGGCCAAAGTTGGGGTGTGGGTTGGGGACACTTTTTGTGAAAGGAAAACCTCCCTAAAAAACAAAATAACCCCCAAAAAACCAAACCAAACAAACAAAAAACCCCCAAAAAACAAAAAAAACCACAAAAATCAAAACCCACCCGAGGTTGGATGGGGGTGGCCAAAGTGGGGGTGTGAATTTGGGGACACTTTTTGTGAAGGGAAAAACGCCCCTAAAAAACAAAATAACCCCAAAAAAACAAAACAAAACAAAAAACCCCAAAACAACAAAAACAAACCCCAAACAAAACAAAAAAACCCCAAAATTCAAAACCCACCCGAGGTAGGATGGGGGGTGGCCAAAGTGGGGGTGTGAATTTGGGGACATTTTTTGTGAAGGGAAAACTCCCCTAAAAATCAAAATAACCCCAAAAAAACAAACAAAAAAACCCACCACCCCCAAAAATCAAAACCCACGCTAAAAACTAAAAAAAAAAAAAACCACAAAAAACCCCCAAAAAACCAAAAACCCCCAAAAACGAAAAGAACACCCCCCAAAAAAAACCGCCAAAAAATCCCCCCCAAAAAAACCCCAAAACACAACCCCAAAAAAACCCCCAAAAACAAAAACAAAAACAAAAAAAAAACAAAAATCAAAACCCTTGCCAAAAACTAAAAACCCCCCAATAAAAACCCAAAAAACCAAACCCCTCTCAAAAACGAAAAAAACACCCCAAAAAACAAACAAACAAAAAACCCCCAAAAATCAAAACCCACGCCAAAAACTAAAAAAAAAACCCAAAAAACCCCAAAAAAACAACCCCCCCCCAAAAAAACCCCCAAAACGAAAAAAACCACCCCAAAAAACAAACAAACAAAAAAAAAGGCAAAAAATCCCCCCCCAAAAAAACCAAAACACAACCCCCAAAAAAAGCCCAAAAAACAAACAAACAAAAAAAACCCCAAAAATCAAAACCTGCGCCAAAAACTTCAAAAAAAACCCCAAAAAACCAGAAGCCCCCCCAAAAACCAAAACCCACCCCAAAACAAAAAAAAACTAAAAAACCAAACCCCCCAAAAAAACAAAACAAAAAACTGCCAAAAAAACAACAAAAAGAAAACCCCCAAAATCAAAACCCACCCCCCAAAACAAAAAAAAAACAACAACAAAAACCACCCCCCCAAAAAACCCTCAAAAACGAAAAGAAAAACACCCCAAAAACAAAACAAACCAAAAAAAAAAAAAACCAAAAAATCCCCACAAAAAAACCCCAAACAAACAAAAAACAAAAACAAAAACAAACAACAAAAACCAAACCAAAACAAAAGACCAAAAACCAAAACCACGACCAAACAAACAAACAAACAAAAAACAAAACAAAACAAAACAAAACAACTAAACAAAAAACAAAAAACAAACCCCCCCCCCAAAAAAAACCCAAAAAAACCCAAAAAAAACTGAAAACCAAAGGTGGGGATGTGAATTGGGGACCCTTTTTCTGAAGGGAAATCCCCAAAAATCCCCAAAAAACAAGGAAAAAACTGAAACAAACAAACAAAACCTAAAAAAAACCCCCAAAAAACAAAACAAAAAAACCCCCAAAAAACAGAAACCAAAGGTGGGGACATGAACTGGGGACGCTTTTTCTGAAGGGAAAACCCCCAAAAACAACAACAACAACAACAAACCCAAAAAAACAAAAAAAACCCCAACCCCCCCCCAAAAAACAGCAACAAAAAAACCCCAAAAAACAGAAGCCCCCCCCAAAACCAAAACCCACCCCAAAACAAAACAAAACCCAAAAAATCAAGCCCCTCAAAAAACCCCCAAAAACGAAAAGAACATCCCAAAAAAACAAAAAACAGAAAAAGCCAAAAAATCCCCCCAAATAAACAAAAAAACAAAAAAAAAAAAAACAAAACAAAAACCAACCAAACAAAAAAAACCCACAAAAAACCCCAAAAAAACAAAACAAAAAACCCCAAAATAACAAAAACAAAGGAACAAAAAAACCCAAAAACAACAACAAAAAAACCCCTGAAAACCAAAGGTGGGGATGTGAATTGGGGACCCTTTTTCTGAAGGGAAACCCCCCAAAAAAACCCCAAAAAAAACCCCAAAAAACCAAAAAACAAAACCAAAAAAACCCAAAAAACAAACAAACAAACAAACAAAAAAACACTAAAAAAACCCCCCACAAACCTTCCCAAAAAACAAAACAAAAAAACCCCAAAAAACCAGAAACCAAAGGTGGGGACATGGATTGGGGACACTTTTTCTGAAGGGAAAACCCCCTAAAACAACAACGACAGCAACAAAACAAAACCCAAAAAAACAAAACCAAAAAACAAACAAAAAAAGAACCCCCCCCCAAAAAAAATAAAAAAGAAAAAGAAAAAAAAAAAAACAAAAAAACCCAAAAAAAAAGAAAAAGAAAAAAAAAACCAAAACAAAAAAAAAACCCCAAAACAAAAAATCCACCCCCCCCCCCCAAAACAACAACAATAAAATCCCAAAAAACAAAAACCACCCCAAAAAAACAAAAAACCCCAAAAAAAGATGGGGATGTGAACTGGGGACGCTTTTTCTGCAGGAAAAGCCCCCCAAAATACAAAACAAAAAAAAACACCAAAAAAACCCAAAAGCCAAAGATGGGGACCTGAATTGTGGACATGAATTGGGGACCCTTTTTCTACAGGCAAACCCCCCAAAAACCAAAAAAAAACCCTAAAAACCACACCCAGAGCATCCCCAAGGACTCAGCCAAAAAACCCCAAAAATCCCCCAAAAATCCCCCCAAAAAACCCCCTTAAAAAACCCTAAAAAGCCCCAAAAAACCCCCCAAACCCCCAAAAATAAAAAATAACCCCAACCCCCCCCAAACCCCCCCCCCCAAAATAACCCCCCAAAACCCCCTAAAAACCACACCCAGTGCATCCCCAAGGACTCAGCCAAAAAAAACCCAAAAATCCCCCAAAACCCCCCGAAAAAACCCTAAAAAAAACCCCCCAAAAACCCCAAACCCCCCAAAATAAAAAAATAGCCCCAAAAGCCCCCAAAAAACCCCCAAAATAACCCCCCAAAAACCCTAAAAATCACACCCAGTGCATCCCCAAGGATTCAGTCAAAAAAACCAAAAATCCCCCAAAAAACCCTAAAAAACCCCTAAACCCCCCCAAAAAAATCCCCCAAAATCCCCCCCAAACCCCCCCCCAAAAACCCCTAAAAAACCCCCCAAAAAACCCAAAATCCCCCAAAACCCCCCCAAAAAACCCCTAAAAAACCCTAAAAAAAACCACAGAAAACCCCCGAAATCCCCCAAAACCCCCCCCAACAAACCCTAAAAAAACCCAAAAAAAACCCCGAAATCCCCCCAAAACCCCCCAAAAAACCCTAAAAAAAACCCCAAAAAACCCCAAAAATCCCCCAAAACCCCCCCAAAAACCCCCTTTAAAAACCCTAAAAAACCCCAAAAAAACCCAAAAACCTCAAAAAACACCCCAAACCCCCCAAAATAACAAAAACACCCCAAAATCCCCCCCAAAAAACCCCAAAACCCCCCAAAAACCCCAAACCCCTCGGCTCACCCTCGGCTTTGCTCCCCGCCGCCTTCGCGGCCTCGGGCTCCTCGTCCATCATCGCTGCCAGCGGCTGCGGGGAAACAAGGGCAAAACTTGGGGGGCTCGGGGGGTTTGGGGGCGTCATTGGGGGGTTTGGGGGCGTTATTGGGGGGTTTGGGGGCGTTATTGGGGAATTTGGGGGGTTTTGGGGGGGTTTTGGGGGATTTTGGGGGGGTTATTGCAGAGTTATTGGGGGGTCCGGGGGGAGTTATTGGAGAGTTATTGGGGGATTTGGGGGCGTTATTGGGGTGTTTGGGGGGGTTATTGGGGTTATTGGGGTTTTTGGGGGGGGTTGGGGGGTTATTGGGACGTTATTGGGGGGTTATTGAGGGAACTTGGGGGGATATCGGGGAATTTGGGGGGTTATTAAGGGTTTTGGGGGGCTTATTGGGGAGTTTTGGGGGTTTTGGGGGGGATTTGGAGGGGTTATTGGGGGGTTTTGGGGTTATTTGGGTGGGTTTTGGGGTGCTCCCCCGCCCCCCCCCCTCCTCACGTTTTTCTTGTCCTCCTGGCCCTTCTTGCGCTCCCTGTTGGCCATGATGACCCCGGTGCGGAGCGTCTCGAACACGGGGTCGGAGCCGCTGCCTGCGGGGTCAGGGGGGAAAAGGGGATTTTGGGGGGGTTTGGGGGGATTTTGGGGGGGTCAGAGGGGATTTTGGGGGGTTATTGAGGGATTGGGGGGGTATTGGGTGGGCTCGGGAGGGCTGAAGGGGGTTTGGGGCGTCAAGGGGCTCAGGGGGGTTGTTGGGGAATATTGTGGGGTTTGGGGGTCAGGAGGGGTTTGGGGGGCTCAGGGGGGTTATGGGGGGATTTTGGGGGGTTACTGAGGGATTTGGGGGGGGTATTGGGTGGGCTCGGGAGGGCTGAAGGGGGTCAGGGGGGTCAGGGGGGGATTTTGGAGGGGTTTGGGGGGCTCAGGGGGGGGCTCAGGGGGGTTATTGGGGAATATTGGGGGGTTTTGGGGGTCAGGAGAGGTTTGGGATGCTCAGGGGGGTTTGGGGTGCTCAGGGGGGTTATGGGGGGTTTTGGGGGGCTCAGAGGGGATTTTGGGGGGGTTATTGAGGGATTTGGGGGGGTATTGGGGGAGCTCGGGGGGGTCAGGGAAACTCACAGGGGGCTCAGGGGGGGTCAGGGGGGATTGTGACACCCACAGGGAGGTGACAGAGGTGGCAGATGTGACACAGGTGACAGGTGACACAGTGACACAGTGACACGGGTGACAGATGTGACACAGTGACACACAGGTGACACATAGGTGACGCACAGGTGACAGAGGTGACATACACGTGACACAGTGACACAGTGACACACAGGTGACACAGTGACACAGTGACACAGGTGACACACAGGTGACACACAGGTGACAATGGTGACACACAGGTGACACACAGGTGACACAGGTGACAATGGTGACAATGGTGACACAGGTGACACAGGTGACAGGTGACACAGGTGGCAAAGGTGACAAAGGTGACACAGTGACACACAGGTGACACACAGGTGACACGGGTGACACACAGGTGATAATGGTGACACACAGGTGACACAGGTGACACAAGTGACACAGTGACAATGGTGACACAGTGACACAGCGACACAGTGACACAGGTGACAATTGTGACACAGTGACACAGGTGACACGGTGACACAGTGACATGGTGACAATGGTGACAATGGTGACACAGTGACACAGTGACAATAGTGACACGGTGACAATGGTGACACAGTGACAGTGGTGACACGGTGACAATGGTGACACAGTGACACACAGGTGACACAGTGACACAGTGACACAGTGACACAGGTGACACGGTGACAATGGTGACACACAGGTGACACACAGGTAACAGTGGTGACACACAGGTGACACGGTGGCACAGTGACAATGGTGACACACAAGTGACACAGGTGACACGGTGACACACAGTGACAAGGTGACACACAGTGACAATGGTGACACAGTGACACACAGGTGACACAGTGACAATGGTGACACAGTGACACACAGGTGACGCACAGGTGACACACAGTGACATGGTGACACACAGGTGACAGGTGACAATGGTGACACAGTGACACACAGGTGACACACAGGTGACACAGTGACAATGGTGACACAGTGACACGGTGACAATGGTGACAGTGACACACAGGTGACACGGGTGACAGGTGACAGGTGACACAGTGACACACAGGTGACAGGTGACAATGGTGACACGGTGACAATGGTGACACAGTGACACACAGGTGACACACAGGTGACAATGGTGACAATGGTGGCGCGGTGCCGTGGCACTCACCGATGTCCCTGGCGCCGCGCAGGCGCTGCTCGCTGTACAGGGGGGAGCTGTAGGCGCGGCGGAACCCGGGCGGCTGCGGGGGGGGGGGGGGGGGGCGATCAGGGACCCCCAAAGGCACCGGGGAGAGTCTGGGGGGACCCCAAACGGGAATGGGGCACCCCCAGAGGCAGCAAATGCCCGGGGGCGGCGGCACCTGCGTCGTGCCCGTAGGGACCGAGGCTGGCACTGCCAGGGGTGCCCATTTGGGGTCACAGACTCGGGCACCCCTCAGAGCCACCTGGCAGAGTTTGGGGACCCCCAGAGTGGGATGGGGGCACCCCCAGAGGCAGGAAGTGCCCAGGGGTGATGGCACCTGGTGTCGTGCTCACAGAACCGAGGTTGGCACTGCCAGGGGTGCCAAACTTGGGGCTGGATTTGGGGTCACAGCATCAGGAACCTCCTGGCAGAGTTTGGGGACCCCCAGAAGGGAATGGGGGCACCCCATAGCCAGGAAATGCCCAGGGGCGGTGGCACCTGCGTTGTGCCCATAGGGACCGAGGCTGGCACTGCCAGGGGTGCCCATCGGGGCCGAGGCTGGCACTGCCGGGGTGCCCGTTCGGGACCGAGGCTGGCACTGCCAGGAGTGCCCATCGGGGCCGGGGTTGGCACTGCCAGGGGTTCCCATTGGAGCCGAGGTTGGCACTGCCAGGGGTTCCCATTTTGGGGGGCCGGGGTTGGCACTGCCAGGGGTGCCCATTGGAGCCGAGGTTGGCACTGCCAGGGGTTCCCATTTTGGGGGGCCGGGGTTGGCACTGCCAGGGGTGCCCGTTCGGGACCGAGGTTGGCACTGCCAGGGGTGCCCATCGGGGCCGGGGTTGGCACTGCCAGGGGTGCCCGTTCGGGACCGAGGTTGGCACTGCCAGGGGTGCCCATCGGGGCCGGGGTTGGCACTCACGATCTTGCCGAAGCAGCGCTGCATCTCCACGTAGCCCTGGCAGTGCTGGTGGATGTTGGTTTTGCAGTTCTTGCACCTCAGCCCGAACTTGTTGTTCACTGCGAGGGGCGGGAAGCACAGGGGAGGTGACAAAGGCGACATCGCGCTCGTGACGATGTCGCGACAGAGCCCCGCCCCCCCCGCGGCACTCACGGACGATCATGCGGGCGCAAACATCGCAGAATTTGGGTTTTTTGAAGTAATGGTCTTTGAATTTGTGCGGTTTGTCGTTGACCAGTTTCTCCGGCTCCGGGGGCGGCTCCGGCTCCTCCTCCTCCTCTTCCTCGTCCTCCTCATCCTCGTAGATGTAGAAGAGGGGTCCCCCCGAGGGGCTGAGCAGCTCCCCGTTGGGCTGCGGGTCCGGAGCCGGCTCCTCTTTGGCTTTGCGGTGGAAAATTTCCTTCAGCTTCTGCAGCTGCTGGGACGGGACGGGATGGAGGGTGAGTGGCGCAAAAAAACCCCAAAAAAACCCACAAAAAAAAAACCAAAAAAACCAAAAAAAACCCCCAACACCCCCCCCAAAAAACCAAACCAAACCAAACCAAACCAAACCAAAAAAAAAAACCCAAAAAAACCAAACCAAAACAAACAAAAAAAACCCCAAAACAAAACCAAAAAACCCCCAAAAAACAAAAACAAAACCAAAAACAAACAACAAAAAACCCCAAAAACCCCAACCCCCCCCCACAAAAACAACAAACAAATCCCCACAAAAAAATACCAAAAAACCAAAAAAAAAAAAATCCCCCAAAAAACCCCAAATCGCAAAAAATCCCCAAAAACAAACAAACAAAAAAAACCCCCCAAAAAACGAAAGCAAAAAACCAAAAAACCCAACGCCCCAAAAAAAACCAAAAAAACCCCCACCAAAAAATACCAAAAAACAAACAAAAAAATCCCGCCAAAAACCCCAAAATGCAGAAAACCCCCAAAAACAAACAGACAAACAAAAAAACCCCAACCAAATAAAAACAAAAACAAAAAAACCCCCAAACCCCAAAAACCTTCCCCAAACCCACAAAAAACACAAAAAAACCCCAAAATCTCCAATAACCCCAAACTCCCCCCAAAGCTCAAAAAATCCTGAAAAAAACCCAACCCCCCCCCAAAAAACCCCAAAACCCCCCCAACCCCCCCAACCGAAAAAACAACCCCAAAACCCCCCAAAAAACCCCAAAAAACCCAAAAAACCCCCAACCCCCCCCAAAAACAGCAAAAAAACCCCACAAAAAATACCAAAAAACAAAAAAAATCCCCCCAAAAACCCCAAAACGCAAAAAATCCCCAAAAACAAACAGACAAAAAAAACCCCCCAAAAAACAAACAAACAAAAACCCCAAGAAACCCAACCCCCCCCAAAAACAACAAAAAAACCCCTACAAAAAAAATACCAAAAAACCAAAAAAATCCCCCCTAAAAAACCCCAAAATGCAAAAAACAAATAAAAACAAAAAAAAAACCCCAAACCCCAAAAACCTTCCCCAAACCCACAAAAAACACAAAAAAACCCCCAAAACCCCCAATAACCCCAAATTCCCCCCAAACCCCAAAAAATCCTGAAAAAAAACCAAAAAACCCCAAAACCCCTCCAAAACCCACCAAAAACCTCAGGAAAGAGCTCAGTACAAATCTGGGAAATGCACAGAACCACGTGGAGCCAAACCCCAAAAAACCCAAAAAAGCCCACAAAAAACCCAGAAAAACCCCCAAAAAACCCTCAAACCCCCCCCCAAAAAATCCCCAAAACCCCCAAAAAAACCCCAAAAACAAAAAAAAAACCCCAAAAAACCCCCATCCCACAGCCGAAAACTGCCCATCCCACAGCCCCTGCCTTTGTATGAGGAGCTGAAAATCACAGAAATTTAAATAATTTAAAATTATCACAGGGTGAAAATGGAGATTTTGGGATTTTTGGTATTGGAGGTTATGGGGACAAGATGGAGGAATGTGGGCGTGTCCTGTCCTTCTTCTCCTTCTTCTTCTTCTTCCTCTTCTTTGTGTGAGGAGTCACAAGCCACAAGAGTTTGAGTAGAATGACAGTGAATTAATCACAGGGTGAAAATGTAGAATTTTGGGGATTTAGAATGGGGGTTATGGGGACAAGATGGAGGAATCTGGGCATGTCCTGTCCTTCTCCTTCTTCTTCTTGGTCCCCATTTTCTGCAGTGATGGTGGCACTTTTGGATTGGTTTAGAGTGGAAGCTCACTGTCTAACACAGGTGATAGGTGTTGGGAATTAAGTGTAAATATTGTACACGTAGTTTGTAGTATAAAAAGTGAAAATGGAGATTTTAGGATTTTTCGTATGGAGGTTATGAGGACAAGATGGAGGAACTTGGGTGTGTCCAGCCTTTCTCCTTCTTCTTCTTCTTTGTGTGAGGAGTTACAAGCCACAAGAGTTTGAGTAGAATGACAGTGAATTATTCACTGGGTGAAAATGTAGAATTTTGGGGTTTTTAGAATGGAGGTTCAGGAGGCAAGATGGAAGAATGTGGGGCATGTCCTGTCCTTCTTCTCCTTCTTCTTCTTGGCCTCCATCTTCTGCAGTGATGGTGGCACTTTTGAGTTGGTTTAGAGTGGAAGCTCAGTGTCTAACACAGGTGATGGGTATTGGGAATTAATTGTAAATATGTTATACGTAGTTTGTAGTATAAAAAGTGAAAATGGAGATCTTAGGATTTCTGGTATGGGGTTTATGGGGACAAGATGGAGGAACTTGGGTGTGTCCAGCCTTTCTCATTCTTCTTCTTCTTTGTGTGAGGAGTTACAAGCCACAAGAGGTTGAGTAGAATGATAGTGAATTAATCACTGGGTGAAAAGGTAGAATTTTGGGGATTTAGAATGGGGGTTCAGGAGGCAAGATGGAAGAATGTGGGTGTGTCCTGTCCTTCTTCTGCTTCTTCTTCTTGGTCCCCATTTTCTGCAGGGATTTTGGCACTTTTGGATTGGTTTAGAGTAGAAGCTCACTGTCTAACATAGGTAATAGGTATTGGGAATTAAGTGTAAATATGTTATACGTAGTTTGTAATATAAAAAGTGAAAATGGAGATTTTAGGATTTTTGGTATTGGAGGTTATGGAGACAAAATGGAGGAATGTGGGCATGTCCAGCCTTTCTCATTCTTCTTCTTGGCCTCCATTTTCTGCTGTGATGTTGGCACTTTTGGGTTGGTTTAGGGTAGAAGCTCACTGTCTAACACAGGTGATGAGTATTGGGAAGTAATTGTAAATGTGTTGTAAATGTGTTGTACCTAGTTTGTATGTTGAGGATTGCAATGCAAGATGTTTGTAGTTACATCTGTATGGCAGATTATCTTTGTCAAGTTTGCCTTATTGCAGATTATTTTTTGTGGGCAGTTTGCCTTATCTCTCTCTTTGAGTGCTCACAATCACACCTCCCTCTGGGGAGACATCTGCTGATAACAGCTATTGAATGTCAGTGCATGGCTGATAAGAGCTACAGCATCCCATTGGGAGATGTGAGCCCAGAGGGAGGAGCCAAGCATTCCTGCCTGGATACAATCTGGGATTTCAAACATTCCTACCTGGATAGAATCAGAGATTTCAAATATTCTTACCTGGATACAATCAGAGATTTCAAACATTCCTACCCAGATATAATCTGAGATTTCAAACATTCCTACCTGGATACAATCTGGGATCTCAAACATTCCTACCCAGATATATCAGTGTTGTTCTAGTGTACTGCATTGTTTATTTTATCCTTTTATTTTCTTCCCTATTAAAGAACTGCTATTTCGTGCTCCCATATTTTTTGCCTGAGAGGCCCTTAATTTAAAATTTATAGCAATAGATATATTTATTTAATATATAAATGTATATTAATAAATATTAATAAATATATAATATATAAGTAAATATTTATATATCTAAATATTTATGTATTTATTTAATATATATATAAATATTTAATATATAAATAAATAAATTTATTTCTATTGCAGGGGTGGGGAGGGGTCACATTCTCCATTTCAGGGGAGGCTCCTGCCTTCCTTAGCACACTCCTGTCTTTCCAAACCAAGACAAAACACCAAGCTGGGCAATGCCCACCCCACACCCGGCTGGATCGGGGTCCCACCATGCCCCCCAAAGCCCCCAGGGGCTGCAGGAGGGTGATGGCAGAGAGGGGACATCGCCCACCCACCCCAATGCCCCGTGGGCAGCACTTACCCGGCTCTTGGGTTTGCCCCCTGCAGCAGGTGAGGCCGGCGGCTCTGGCACCTCCTTCTCCGTCATGCTGCCGGGGGAAGAGCAGGGATGGCGCTGGATGGGGCAGTGCCACCCTGCTGGGTGGGCAGTGCCAGCCCTTCCCCTGGGACAGACAGCGTCCGTGTGTCCTGCGGCCCCGGACAGGGCTGGTTCTGACAGGAGGAACCCCACATTCACTGAAGGACAGACAGCGTCCGTGTGTCCTGCGGCCCCGGACAGGGCTGGTTCTGACAGGAGGAACCCCACATTCACTGAAGGACAGACAGCGTCCGTGTGTCCTGCGGCCCCGGACAGGGCTGGTTCTGCCAGGGGGAACCCTGGGTTCACCGAAGGACAGACAGCGTCTGTGTGTCCTGCAGCCCTGGACAGGGCTGGTTCTGCCAGGGGGAACCCTGGGTTCACCGAAGGACAGACAGCGTCCGTGTGTCCTGCAGCCCTGGACAGGGCTGGTTCTGCCAGGGGGAACCCTGGGTTCACTGAAGGACAGACAGCGTCCGTGTGTCCTGCAGCCCTGGACAGGGCTGGTTCTGCCTGGGTTCACTCCCACTGCCCATCCCACAGCCTCTGCCCTGGCCAGGGCTGGTTCTGCCAGGGGGAACCTTGAGTTCATTGCAGGACAGACAGCCTCCGTGTGTCCTGCAGCTCCTGTCCTGGGTAGGATGAACCCCACGTTCACAGCAGGACAGACACCCTCCGTGTGTCCTGCAGACCCTGCCCGGCTGGTTCTGCCTGGGTTCACTCCCACTGCCTGTCCTGCAGCCCCTGCCCCTGCCAGGGCAGGTTCTGCCAGGATGAACCCCTGGTTCACAGCAGGACAGACACCCTCCGTGTGTCCTGAACCCCTGCCTGGGCCACGGCTGGTTCTGCCAAGGGGAATCCCCAGGTTCACTGCAGGACAGACACCCACCGTCCCACTGTCTGTCCTGCAGCCCCTGCCCCAGCCAGGGTTGATTCTGCCAGGGCAAACCCCGAGTTCACAGCAGGACAGACACCCTCCGTCTGTCCTGCAACCCTGGCCAGGGCTGGTGCTGCCAGGACAAATCCGGGTTCATTCCCAGTGCCCATCCTGCAGCTCCTGTCCTGCCCAGCCTGGTTCTGCCAGGATGAACCCCAGGTTCACTCCCACTGCCCATCCTGTAGCTCCTGCCTGGGTTGGTTCTGCCAGGATGAAACCCAGGTTCACAGCAGGACAGACGCCCTCCGTCTGTCCTGCAGCCCCTGCCTGGCTGGTTCTGCCAGGGCAAACCTGGGTTCACTCCCACTGCCCATCCCACAGCCCCTGCCAGGATGAACCCCATGTTCACTGAAGGACAGACAGCCTCCGTCTGTCCTGCAGCCCCTCTCAGGCTGATTCTGCATCCCTGAGCCCCAGGGCCGGGCTGGAGGAGGTCCCTGCCCACCCCAGGTGCCCACCTTAGCCTGGGCATCTCCATCCCAAAGTGAAACCACGAACGGTGCTGCCCTCGGCCCCTCAGTGAGCACAGGGGGCACTGAGGGCGTCACCCGGCTGGCACCGGGGCAGGAGCTGCTCCAGCATCCCCCAAACCATCCCGGTGCCACCTGGGACAGCCCTGCCCGCAGTGCTGCCACCCAGAGCTCCATGGTTTGGGTGATACCAACCCCAGGCAGGAAAAACACCAGGAAAACCAGCCTGGAAAACCATCAGGAAAAACCAAACTGGAAAACCATCAGAAAAACGAGTTGGGAAATCCAGCTGGGAAAACCAGTCAGGAAATCATCAGGAAAACCAGCTGGGAAAACCAGATGGGAAAACCTTCTGGAACACAAGTCAGGAAAACCAGTCTGGAAACCAGTCGGGAAAACCAGGTGAGAAAACCAGTCAAGAAAACAGCCAGGAAAACCAGTAAGGAAAAGCAGCTGGGAAAGCAACAGGAAAAACAGTGAGGAAAACCAGTCAGAACAACCATCCAGGAAAACCAGTCAGGAAAACCAAAAACCAGCCAAGAAAACCAGCTGGAAAACCATCAGGAAAAGCAGTCGGGAAAACCAGCCAGGAAACCCAGCCGGGAAAACCAAAAACCTGTCAGGAAAATCAGTGAGGAAAACCAGTTGGGAAAAGCAGTCAGGAAAACCATCAGGAAAAACCAAACTGGAAAACCATCAGGAAAACCTGTCAGGAAATCCATGCAGGAAAACCAGTCAGGAAAACCAGCTGGGAAAACGAAAAACCAGTCAGGAAAACCATAAGGAAAAACTAAACAGGAAATCCAATCAGGAAAACCAACTGGGAAAACCAACTGGGAAAACCATAAGGACAACCAGGTGGGAAAGTCATCAGGAAAAGCCAAACAGGAAAACCAAAAACCAGCCAGGAAAACTAGCTGGGAAAACCATCAGGAAAAACTAAACAGGAAAACCATCAGGAAAAGCAGTGAGGAAAACCAGTCGGAAAAATCATCAGGAAAAACCAAACAGGAAAACCAACTGGGAAAACCACCAAGACAACCAGGCAGGAAAACCATCAATAAAACCAGTCAGGAAAACCAAAAACCAGTCAGGAAAACCAGTCAAGAAACCAGCCAGGAAAACCGGTTGGGAAAACCAGACGGAAAAACCAAACAGGAAAACCATCAGGAAAATCAGTCAGGAAAACCAACAGAAAAACCAAAAACCAAACAGGAAAACCAGTCAGGAAAACCAGCTGGCATAACAAAAACCAGCCAGGAAAACTAGCTGGGAAAACCAGTCTGGAAAACATCAGGAAAAGCAGTGAGGAAAACCAGTCAGGAAAAACCAAATAGGAAAACCAGTCAGGAAAACCAAAAACCAGTCAGGAAAACCATCAGGAAACCAGTGAGGAAAAGCAGCTGGGAAAACCAACAGGAAAAACTAAACAGGAAAACCATCAGGAAAACCACCCAGGAAAACCAGCCCGGAAAACCATCGGGAAGCAGCAACGGGAACGGCGCTCGGGGCACAGCGGGATTGGGGCACCCCGAGACCCCACAGCCCCGGCGGGTGCCCAGAGCGGGCACGGGGGCACAGAGGGGCACACAGGGGGCACACAGGGGCACACGGGGGGCACAAGGGGGGCACTCACCCTGCGCTGAAGGAGCCCCAGGAGCCAGGGCCGGAGCCGGGGCCGCAAAGCGCTCGGGGCCGGGGCCGGAGGAGTGACAGGGCACAGGGGGACGACAGCTGAGCCGGGCCGGGGCTGACGCCGGGAAATTGGAACCCGGGCGGCAGCGGGCGGAGGAGGCTCCGGCTATTTGCGTTGGTGGTTGCTGGGCGTGCCAGGGGCCCCCCCAGGCCGGGAACCGGGCACGGAGAGGGCTCAGGGATTTGGGCACACAAGCTGGGCACAGAGAGGATCCAGGCTCAGGGATTTGGGCACAGAAAGGATCCAGGCTCAGGGATTTGGGCACACCGAGGGTTCCAGAGCTGGGCACAGAGAGGATCCAGGCTCAGGGATTTGGGCACATGAAGGGTTCCAGGAGTTGGGCACAGAGAGGGCTCAGGGATTTGGGGACACGGAGGGTTCCAGGAAAGGATCCAGGCTCAGGGATTTGGGCACAGAAAGGATCCAGGCTCAAGGATTTGGGCACACGGAGGGCTCCAGGAGTTGGGCACAGAGAGGGCTCAGGGATTTGGGCACACGAGCTGGGCACAGAGGGGATCCAGGCTCAGGGATTTGGGCACAGAGGGGATCCAGGCTCAAGGATTTGGGCACAGAAAGGATCCAGGCTCAAGGATTTGGGCACAGAGAGGATCCAGGCTCAAGGATTTGGGCACACGAAGGGTTCCAGGAGTTGGGCACAACAAAGGATGCAGGCTCAGTTTGGGCATTGGAGGTTTGCTGGGCAGAGGGGCAGCAGTGGGGTCTGGCATGGATGCCTGGCACACCTGGCACCAAACCCTGCTGGCATGGCAGGAGTTGGGATCCTGTAGCTCTGATATTTTCTGAAAAATTCCTTTCCTTGGGAATTTTTCTCCGGAGAAGCTGAGAGGCCTCATGAACAAAATGTAAACATTGATTATCTGCTGCTGTGGGATACAACAGGTGCATCTGTGATTGGTCTCATGTGGTTGTTTTTAATTAATGGCCAATCACAGTCAGTTGTCTCAGACTTTCTATCTGAGCCACAAACCTTTGTTATCATTCTTCCTTTTTTATTTTTAGCCAGCTTTCTAATGAATTTTTTTTTCTATTCTTTTAGTGTAGTTTTAATGTAATATATATGTATTATTATATACATATATATTACATTATATAATATATATATGTACATATATTATACGTACACACACACATATATGTTATATATACATATATAATATATATGTATATATATTATATATTATACATTGTATATATAGTATATAATGTGTATATAGTATATAGTATATATACACATGAATATATATTATATACCACATATATAATATATATAGTGTATTATGTGTATATAGTATATAAGTATATATATAGTATATAATGTTCAAATATATATGTATATATATGTACACATATATATACATGTTATATATATACATATATAATATATATGTGTATATATTATATACTATATATAATATATAGTGTATATATATAGTATATAGTATATAGTATATAGTATATAATATATATAGTATATAATGTACATATATATATTATATGTACACAAATACATTATATAAATACACACATATATATGTGTGTATATGTTATATACTATTATATATAACATATAGTATTACTATATATTATCATATAGTATTACTATATATTATATACAGTATATATTATAGTATAGTATATATTATAGCATATATTATAATATAGTATTTATTACTATATATATAATATCTAGTATAATACTATATATAAAATCTATAATATTATTATATGTAATAATAAATCAAGCCTTCTGAAACACGGAGTCAGATCCTCATCTCTTCCCACTGTCGCAGGATCCCACTGGTGCCAGGCTGCCCTTGGGTCCCTGCCAGGCTGGGGGTGGCACCAGGGTGGGAGCTGGAGCCATCCTGGGGTTGGAGCCTCCCCTTTCCTGGCAGCTCTTACCTGTGCTCAGCAATTTTGGGGGCATCCTGCTGCTGCCAGGGGCTCTGGCTGTGCCACCCCAAAATCCTGTCCCTGTCCCTGCCAGCTCCAGGTCAGCAGGAATGCGATGGTTCCTGGCAGGGCTCATTACTGCCCTGGAATTCCACAGCTGGATGGGGCTGGCAGCTGGATGGGAGGCCATGAACATCTGTCAGCCTCAATCCAAATGCTCTGATCCCAGCCTGGGATCCCCATTTTGGAATCATCCCTGCCCCTGCCAGCTCCAGGTGCTGCTGCTGCCAGCAGGAATGTGATGGTTCCTGTCCTGGAATTCCACATCTGGATGGGGCTGGCAGCTGGAGGAGAAGCCATGAACATCTGTCAGGGAAATCCAGCCCCAATCCAAATGTTCTGATCCCCATTTTGGAATCATCCCACTCTCCCCTCACCCCACTGAAGCAGCACAGAGCCCCCCAACCCTGACACAGAACAGGAATTTACATTCAAATGATGGACAATTTTCCTTTTTCTTTTTTTTTTTTTTATTTAAAAACAACCCCCCCCCAAATAAAATAAGACCAAAAAAAAAAAATTCACCCCTCCCTCCCCCCCAGCAAAATAATAATCTGATTAAATAAAATGTGCAGTGAACATACCAATCAACACCTGTATGTGAGGTCCAACACAGTGCTTAAACAAAAAACCATAGACACAGGGAGAAGGGGGGCGGGCATGGGCGTCACTCCAAAAAAAAAAAAAAAAAAAAAATTAAAAAAAACCAAAAGAAAAACCAAAAAAAAAAAAATCAACTTCTCGTCTCTTAATTATGTTCATATAAATATATCAAGGAAGGAGGGCGAGAGGAAGGGAGGGCGGGAGCAGAGGGTGCCCAGGGCAGTGCCCACAGCGGGGCTCTATTGGGAGCTCGCCCTCTCCAGCACCCGCAGGTCGTAGTTCTTTTTGGCCACGCGCAGTTTGAAGCGGCTCAGGGAGTTGTTGAGGCGC
Organism: Melozone crissalis; assembly: GCF_028551555.1. Classification (NCBI taxonomy): domain Eukaryota; kingdom Metazoa; phylum Chordata; class Aves; order Passeriformes; family Passerellidae; genus Melozone; species Melozone crissalis. The sequence continues at coordinate 42,468 of NW_026535985.1, forward strand.
AGGGAGGCGTTCTGGGCAGCCAGGGGGCTGGGGAACACGGCCACGATGGTGTATAAGGCAGCGAGGTCACCGTGCCTGCCGTTCTCCGCCGTCCCGCCGCCGCCGCCGCCGCCGCTGCTGGTGCTGTTGTTGTCCCCGCCGCCTCCCCCGTCCCCGCGGCGCCCCTGAGTCTCTTTGAGCCACTGGATTTTGGCACCGGCCATGGCGAGCTGCGTGAAGAGCTTGTCGGCCTCTGTCCGTGTGATGCCCTCGGGCAGGTCGGTCACCTCCAGCACGCGGCCCAGCACTGCAGGGGACGAGCAGAGCGTCAGATCTGATCTTTCAAAACACCTAATCTATTATCTAAAGGCAGACAATCGATTCTTTTAATCCAGTTACTCTTTTAAGGCCTCCAAATTACCCTTACCTGCTCTCTGGAATGCCCCATCCCAATCCCCTCCTGTGCCCACAATGCTGATTTTCCTTCAGGAGGAGCTGTGGGTATTCCCACAGTCACCTGGGCACAGGAACACTGCCAAGCTGCCCCCAACTGGAATTTATTCTTTTAAACCACCCAATCTACTCTTTTACGCCACCCAATGTATTCTTTTAAGCGACCCAATCGATTATTTCAATCCAGTTATTCTTTTAAACCCTTCAAATTACCCCTGCCTGCTCCCTGGAATGCCCCATCCCAATCCTCTCCCTTTGCCCACAGTTCTGGTTTTGCTTCAGAAGATGTGGGCACAGGAGCAGTGCCAAGCTGCCCCCAGCAGGAATTTATTCTTTTAAACCACCCAATCTATTCTTTTAATCCAGAAATTTCCCCTCCAAATTACCCTTACCTGCTCTCTGGAATGCCCCATCCCAATCCCCTCCTGTGCCCACAATGCTGATTTTCCTTCAGGAGGAGCTGTGGGTATTCCCACAGTCACCTGGGCACAGGAACACTGCCAAGCTGCCCCCAACTGGAATTTATTCTTTTATTCCTTTGTGGAGGGGATCCCAATCCCCTCCTGTGCCCACAATGTTGATTTTGCTTCAGGAGATGTGGGCACAGGAACACTGCCGAGTTGCCCCCAGCAGGAATTTATTATTTTAAATCACCCAATCTACTCTTTTACGCCACCCAATGTATTCTTTTAAGCGACCCAATTGATTATGTTAATCCAGTTATTCTTTTAAGCCCTCCAAAGTAACTCTGCCTGCTCCCTGGAATGCCCCAACCCAATCCCCTCCTGTGCCCACAGTTCTGGTTTTGCTTCAGAAGATGTGGGCACAGGAGCAGTGCCAAGCTGTCCCCAGCAGGAATTTATTCTTTTAAACCACCCAATCTATTCTTTTAATCCAGAAATTTCCCCTCCCAAGCACCCTGGAATGCCCTATCCCAATCCTCTCCCTGTGCCCACAATTCTGATTTTGCTTCAGGAGGAGATGTGGGTGTTCCCACAGCCATCTGGGCACAGGAGCAGTGCCAAGCTGCCCCCAACTGGATTTTATTCTTTTAAGCCACCCAATCTACTCTTTTAAGGCACCCAGCCTATTCTTTTAAGCCACCCAATCGATTATTTCAATCCAGTTATTCTTTTAAGCCCTCCAAAACACCCTTACCTGCTCCCTGGAATGCTCCATCCCAATCCCTTCCTGTGCCCACATTTCTGGTTTTCCTTCAGGAGGGGACGTGGTTCCCAAATCCCTCTGCAGCCCCAGTCCCTGTCTTGTGGTATGCAAACCCCTCTGCAGCTCCAGTTCCTGCCCTGTGGTACCCAAATCTCTTTGCAGTTCCCAGCTCCTGCCCTGTGGTTCCCAAATCTCTTTGCAGCTCCCACCGCCAGCCCCTGTGGTTCCCAGATCTCTCTGCAGCTCAGAGAGATCAACCCTTTCCTCTGGTTCCCAAATCCCTGTGCAGCTCCAGCCCCTGTGGCTCCCAAATCTCTGCAGCTCCAGCCCGTGTGGTTCCTAAATCCCTGTGCAGCTCCAGCCCCTGTGGTTCCTAAATCCCTGTGCAGCTCAGCTCCTTTCCTCTGGTTCCCAAATCCCTGTGCAGTTCCCAGCTCCAGCCCCTGTGGTTCCCAAATCCCTGTGCAGCTCCTGGCTGCAGCCCTGGGCTCGGTTGAGGATTCTTTGCTAATATTAACGTGGCACGTGGGGACCCTGCCAGGGCCGGGGGGGAGGCAGCGCTTAAAGGGCCCCTGTGAGCAGCAGCTGCTGCTGGGGACACTGAGGGGACACTGGGGACAGGCCTGTGACACTGAGAGGACACCGGGGACAAGTCTGTGACACTGAGGGGACACCAGGGACAGTCCTGAGGGCACTGAGAGACACTGGGGACAGGCCTGTGACACTGAGGGGACACTGGGGACAGGCCTGGGGACACTGGGGTGACACCAGGGACAGGCCTGGGGACACTGGGGGGATACTGGGGACAGGCCTGTGACACTGAGGGGACACTGGGGACAGGCCTGGGGATACTGAGGGGACACCGGGGACAGGCCTGTGACACTGAGGGGACACCAGGGACACCGAGGGGACACCAGGGACAGGCCTGTGACACTGAGGGGACACCAGGGACACTGAGGGGACACCAGGGACAGGCCTGGGGACACTGAGGGGACACCAGGGACAGGCCTGTGACACTGAGGGGACACCAGGGACACTGAGGGGACACCGGGGACAGGCCTGGGGACACTGAGGTGACACTGGGGACAGGCCTGGGGGCTCCAGAGGCTCCTGGCTCCAGCTCCTGCAGCCCCCAAATCCCTCTGCAGCTCCTGGCTCTGCCTCATGGTCCTCAAATCCCTCTGCAGCTCAGCCCCTTTCCTCTGGTTCCCAAATCCTTCTGAGGCTCCAGTTCCTGCTCTGTGGCACCCAAATCTCTTTGCAGTTCCCAGCTCCAGCCCTTGCTCTGTGGTACTCAAATCTCTTCAGCTCAGCCCCTTCCCTGTGGTTCCCAAATCCCTCTGCAGCCCCAGCCCCCTTCCTCTGGTCCCTCCCTTCCCCAGGACCAGTGGAGACACCCTGGGCATGGACAGAAAGCATCACTGGAACCTTCAGCCCTCAGAGCCACCCTCCCAAATCTCCAAAAATTTGGGATTTGAAGGTGCAGGACCCACGCAGTCACCTTTCCCACCCATGGAACCTTCAGCCTTCACTGGAACCTTCAGCCCTCAGAGCCACCCTGGGAGATCCCAAATCTCCAAAAGTTTGGGATTTGTCGCTGCAGGAGCCACGGGAAAGGGAAGCAGGAGGGGGAAGAGAGACTGGGGAATGAGATCTCAGAGTGTGACACTCACTTTGTGCTGAGAAAGAGGAAGAAAATTCCAGCTCTGCCAGCTCCACCTGCTCCATCATTTCCACCCTCCAAAACCAGCACAGGGACTAGCAGGAACCCCAAAACCAGCACAGGGACTGGCAGGAACCCTCCAAAACCAGGACAGGGACTGGCAGGAACCCTCCAAACCTCCAAAACCAGTACAGGGAGTGGCAGGAACTCCAAAACCAGCACAGGGACTGGTTGGAACTCCAAAAGAAGCACAAGGACTGGCAGGAACCCCAAAACCAGCTCAGGGAGTGGCAGGGAATGGCAGGAACCCCAAAACCAGCACAGGGACTGGCAGGATCCCCAAAACCAGCTCAGGGACTGGCAGGATCCCCAAAACCAGCTCAGGGACTGGCAGGGACTGGCAGGAACCCCCCAAAACCAGCACAGGGAATGGCAGGAGCCCTCCAAAACCAGCCCAGGGCTCTGTGGGATGCTGGAAACGGCACCTGGAGTCTCCAACCCCCATTTTTGGGGACATCAGAGGACAAACAGAGGCTGGAGGGGGTCACTTGCAGCCTGGACCCACCAAATCTCCAAAACCAGCAAAGGGACTGGCAGGAACCCTCCAAACCTCCAAAACCAGCACAGGGACTGGCAGGAACTCTTCAAAACCAGGACAGGGACTGGCAGGAACCCTCCAAATCTCCAAAACCAGCACAGGAACCCTCCAAACCTCCAAAACCAGCTCAGGGACTGGCAGGGAATTGCAGGAACCCTCCAAAACCAGCCCAGAGCTCTGTGGGATGCTGGAAACGGCACCTGGAGTCTCCAACCCCCATTTTTGGGGACATCAGAGGACAAACAGAGGCTGGAGGTGTCACTTGCCTACGTCACTCGTGCCCAGGTCGGTGGACGCCGATTTCAGGGCCTGCCTCTTGCTCCTGTTGCCGTGCTTCATGCCAGCCTGGCCCTGCAAGGAGACAAATGTCCCCGTGTCACCTCGGGGGACGTGGTGGCCTCAGAGAGGCGCAGGGCAGGGCACAGCTGGCCCGGCTGTACCTGGTGTCCTGTGTAGCTGGGCTGGTTGTGCAGCAGAGGAGGGGGACACAGCGACAGGTTGTACTGCAGAGGTTGGCCCAGCAGCGAGTACCGCCCGTCACCTGCACGAGGAGAAATTTTTGGGGAATATCACAGCATTCCTGACATTGTGATATTTCCCGGATCCCAGGGAATCTCACAGCATTGCTGTCATTGTGATATTTCCTGGATCCCAATATCACAGCATTCCTGACATTGTGATATTTCCCAGATCCCAGGAAATCTCACAGCATTCCTGACATTGTGATATTTCCCAGATCCCAGGAAATCTCACAGCATTCCTGTCATTGTGATATTTCCTGGGAAAATCCTCTTTGCCCAGGATTGCTTCTCCTGAGAAGCCTCAGAGAAAAAAAGTAAATAATAATTATCTGATTTTTTCTCCTGTGTTTTGCTGCTCTGGAATGTGTTTGGAGATTGGTTACCAATAGGTGAATGCTTGATTGGTTTCATTAGAATTGTTTTTAATTAATGACCAATCACCATCATGAGGAGCCAGAGTTTGTGTGGGGATCCCAGGGAATATCACAGGATTCCTGTCATTGTGATATTTCCTGGAAAAATCCTCTTTGTCCAGGATTGCTTCTCCTGGGAAGCTGAAAAGGCTCAGAGAAAAATGTAAATAATAATTATCTGATTTTTCTCCTGGTTTTTGCTGCTTTGGAATGTGGTCTGGAGATTCTTTACCAACATGTTTGATTGGTTTCATGAGAATTGTTTTTAATTAATGACCAATCACCATCCAGCTGTGTCAGGACTTGGGAAGGAGTCATAGGTTTTTATTATAATTCTTTGTAACCTTCTGTCTGTATCCTGGCTCTATTCTTTAGTATAGTTTAGTATAGCATTCTATAATATAATGTAATGTAATGTGATATAATGTAATATCATATCATATTGTATCACATAATATCATATCTCATATAATACACTCTGATATACTGTACTATCATATACTGTAAAATAATATACCTATACTATAATAACATGATATAACATAATATAACATAACATAATATAATAAAAACCATATCATAATCATATCACATGTTACATCAAATGTAATATACGATAATATAATATACTATAATATATTATACTATAATATACTATACTATAACATAACATGATATAATATAACATAATATCACATCATATGATATATGATATTATGTGATATAATGTGGCATAATATAATATAGTATAATATAATAATATGATCTGATATATCATATAACATATCATATGTCATATCATATCTCATATAAAATAACATAATATAATGTGACATAATGTGATAAAATGTGATATATCACATAATATCATATATATAATATAATCATATCATATATGTAAGTCATATAATATGTCATATCACATCATCATATATGTCATCATAAATATGATATGATATAATATAATATAATATAATATAATATAATATAATCATATTATATCAAATCAGCCTTCTGAGTACATGGACTCACATTCACCTCTCCCCTCACACATCCCCACCCCAGGGCTGTCCCAGGATCTCTGTGCTGTTTCCCCACCCCAAACCCCCATTCAGCAGCACTGGGAGCCAAACCCCGCTGCCCCCTGCCCTGGCTGACCCCTGGAGGAGGAGGAGGAGGAGGAGGAGGAGGAGGAGGAGGAGGAGGAGGGAGCCTCCCTTACTGATGCTGGCAAGGGTTTATTTACAAACTACCAACGAGACGGGGCTGCTGCTGAAAGCGCCTCGAGCTGTTTTATTTTCCAGCATCAGTCTCATTCCATGGTTATGACAATGGGAAGATGCTACCAGCTCACATCCCAGGCAGCAGACAAAAAACTTAATGTTACAACTCACTTTGTAACTTTTTTTATCAATCACACAAAGCAAAAGCACATTGACAGCAGTTCTATCCAATCACCATAAGCAATGCGCCTTTGGTTAAAACAATGCTTGCTTATTTCCAAAACAATACCTGCTTGTGAGCCTTAAAACACAACGCACAGAGCTCCATTATTAAGCTTCAAACTTCCTAATATCTTGCTAGATAAACTTTTCTGTAGCTTAGGGAGTTATTCTAGACAAGCATTAATACACAGATTATATATTATATATAATATATTATTATATATTATATATACATAATATATGTTTTATATCTATATAGTATCTAGAATATCTGTATATAAATATATATAATTATATATTTATCTATATATTATATATAAAATAGATATTATATATATAGCATTATATATAGCATATATATAAATATATACTATATATAATGCTATACATATAATATATATAATATAAATATAATATATATTATATCTATACATATAATATATATAAAGAGAATAATAGAGGATGTCTCTCCTATTATTTTATTTGCCTTTGCTTTTCTACAGTTTAAATACTTTTCCTGCTGACCTATCCCATGGCTGCTGCTTAGCTCTGCTCACAGTTCTGCTGTATCTGAGTCCTGCCTTTTGCAGCTTTCCCCAAACGCTCTGAATTTGCAGATTCCCAGAGCTTACCTTGTGCAGGGCCCATGGGCCTGGGGGGGAACTGTGTGAGCACGGGCAGGGGGCTCAGCCCCGGGCACACGCCGCCCAGGTTGGTGACGGGCGACGGCGTCGGCGACTGCGTGGGGGACGTGATGGGGCTGCTCAGCTGGGTGCTGGCCTGGGATGGAGGGGGGAGACAGGGTCAGACAGCCCAGGGCTGGGGACAGCTCACACGCCCAGCCTGGGTCACAACCGACACAAAAAACAACCTCCTTTCTCTCACAATATACCATTCAATCCAATCCAATCCAATCCATTTCAATTCATTTCAATTCAATTCATTTCATTTCAATTCAATTCAATTCAATTCAATTAATTTCAATTCAATTCAATTCCATTCAATCCAATCCAATCCAATTCAATTCAATTCAATTCAATTCAATTCAATTCAATTCAATCCAATTCCATTCAATTCAATTCAATTCAATTCAATTCAATTCAATTCAATTCAATTCAATAATGTTCCAGATTGGCAAGGCAAGATGTGTTCTATTACCATTTTTGGTAATAGAATACCAAAACTGGGCAGTTTTGCAGTTTTCCTTATCTCTTCCACAATCACACCTCCCTCAGGGGGCACATCTGCTGATAGCCATTGAATGTCAGTGCATGGCTGATAAGAACTACAGCATCCCATTGGGAGATGTGAGCCCAGAGGGAGGAGCCAAGCATTCCTGCCTGGATATAATCTGAGATTTCAAACATTCCTACCCAGATACAATCAGAGATTTCAAACATTCCTACCTGGATGTAATCTGAGATTTCAAACATTTCTACCTGGATACAACCTGAGATTTAAATCATTCCTATCTGGATAGAATCTGAGATTTCAAACATTCCTACCTGGATACAATCTGAGATTTCAAACATTCCTACATGCCCACCCTGGGTCACAACTGACACAAAATAAAAACCTCCATTCTCTCACAATATACCATTCACCTCCCTCCAAGGAGATAAACTGAAGCTTAAAATAAACAATCTACATTTCCTATACTTTCATTCATCTACATTCACTCACTTTTATTTCTCATTCCCTCTCACATACAACAAGACAACAATCAGGTACCTTTTGCTTTAAAATCTCAGACGTTATTGGCCATTTCAAGGTGCTCTTGGATCCCACACCCCTGAGTCTCTTGAGTTTGCTACTCTCAACCTTTAAACCTATGTGCCCGTTGAGTTTTCTACTCCCAGCCTAGCAGCTTCTAAGCCTAGGTGCTCTTGAGTTTGCTACGCTCAGCTCAGCAGGTTTAAGCCTGCATGCTCTTGAGTTTGCTACTCGGCCTAGCAGCTTCTAAACCTCAGTGCTCTTGAGTTTGCTACTCTCAGCCTTGCATCCTTTAAGCCTGGCTGCTCTTGAGTTTGCTAATCTCAGCTTAGCAGCTCTTGAGTTTGCTACTCAGCCTAGCAGCTTCTAAGCCTGGCTGCTCTTGAGTTTGCTACTTGGCCCAGCAGCTTTTGAGCCTCAATGTTCTTGAGTTTGCTACTCTCAGTCTAGAACCTTTAAACCTAAGTGCTCTTGAATTTCCTACTCTCAGCCTAGCACGTTCTAAGCCTAGGTGCTCTTGAGCTTGCTACTCTCAGCCTAGGCGCCCTTGAGTTTGCTATTCTCAGCCTAGCAGGTTTAAGCCTGGCTGCTCTTGAGATTGCTAATCTCAGCCTAGCAGCTTCTAAACTCTTGAGTTTGCTACTCTCAGCCTAGAACCTTTAAACCTAGGTGCTCTTGAGTTTGCTACTCTCACCTTAGCAGGTTTAAGCCTGGCTGCTTTCGAGTTTGGTACTCAGCCCAGCAGCTTTTAAGCCTCAGTGCTCTTGAGTTTGCTACTCTCAGCTTAGCAGCTCTTGAGTTTTCTACTCTCAGCCTTGCAGCCTTTAAGCCTGGCTGCTCTTGAGTTTGCTAAACTCAGCCTAGCAGCTTTTAAGCTCTTGAGTTTTCTACTCTCAGCCTAGAACCCTTAAACCTAGGCGCTCTTGAATTTCCTACTCTCAGCCTAGATACTCTTGAGTTTGCTACTCTCAGCTTAGCAGCTTTTAAGCCTAGCCTCAGCCAGCCCTGCCCCAAAAGCTGAGCTGCCTCCTCCCAGCCCTTTCCAGCCCCTCCCAGTCCCTCCCAGTGCCCCCAGTACCTGAGCAGTGCTGTCGGGGTTGTAGAGGTCTCCAGGCTTCTGCCCCCTCTGCTCCAGGCTGTAGTACTTACAGTGGCTCCACTGCACCACGGGCGGGTTCTGGGGGGCCTGGGGGCCGTTGGGGACATTCAGCTGCATCACCACCACGCCAGGGCCTGATGGGGACACCCCTGGGGACACACACAGGGCTGTGTGGCCCCGGTTCTGCTGCTGTGGGACACAGAGCACCTCCCTGTCCCTGCTACTCTCACCCTTCCTGCCCCACAGTCCCACTCTGGGCTCTCTCTCCTCTGCCACTCGTGATTTTTCCAGGTTGGAAAAGCCCCACCAGGACCCTCTGGGGATCCCTCTCCGATAGCAAAGGTTACACCTGGGAGTGATGGTGTTTAATGCAGGAGAAACGGGAGCCAAGGTGAGGGATGGCAGCTCAGTGACAGCTCTGAGCATCTCCACAAAACTCCAGGCACAGATCCAGGTCCAGATCCATCATCCCAGCTCAGATCCTGCTCCAGGCCCCCACCTCCATCATCCCAGCTCAGATCCTGCTCCAGACCCAAATTTCCATCATCCCAGATCAGATACAGGTCCAGATTCATCATCCCAGCTCAGATCCTACTCCAGACCCAAATTTCCATCATCCCAGATCAGATACAGGTCCAGATTCATCATCCCAGCTCAGATCCTGCACCAGGCCCAGATCTCCATCATCCCAGCTCAGATCCTGCAGCTCCCCAAGCCCAGACCTCCATCATCCCAGCTCAGATCCAGGTTCAGAGCCATCATCCCAGCTCAGATCCTGCTCCAGGCCCAGACCTCCATCATCCCAGCTCAGCTCCTGTCGCTCACCAAGCCCAAACCTCCATCACCCCAGCTCAGATCCAGGCCCAAATTTCCATCATTCCACTTCAGATCCAGGTCCAGATTCATCATCCCAGCTCAGATTCTGCACCAGACCCAGACCTCCATCATCCCAACTTAGATCGAGGCCCAGACCTCTATGATCCCAGCTCAGATCTTGCTCCAGACCACCAGGCCCAGATCTCCATCATCCCAGCTCAGATCCAGGTCCAGATTCATCATTCCAGCTCAGATCCTGGTCCAGGCCCAAATTTCCATCATCCCAGCTCAGATCCTGCACTAGGCCCAGATCTCCATTATCCCAGTTAAGATCCAGCACCAGGTCCAGATCCATCATCCCAGCTCAGATCCTGTACCTCACGAAGCCCAGACCTCCATCATCCCAGTTTAGCTTCTGCTTCACCTCACTAGGCCCAGACCTCCATCGTCTCAGCTCAGATCCTGCACCAGGCCCAGACCTCCATCATCCCAGCTCAGATCCTGCACCAGGCCCAGACCTCCATCATCCCAGCTCAGATCCTACAGCTCCCCAAGCCCAGACCTCCATCATCCCAGCTCAGATCCAGGCCCAGACCTCCATCATCCCAGCTCAAATCCTGCTCCAGGCCCAAATTTCCATCATCTCAGCTCAGATCCAGGCCCAGATACATCATCCCGGCTCAGATCCTGTACCTCACCAAGCTCAAACCTGCATCATCCCAGTTTAGCTTCTGCTCCACCTCACCAGGCCCAGACCTCCACGATCCCAGTTCAGATCCAGGCCCAGATCCCTCATCCCAGCTCAGCTCCTGTCCCTCACCAAGCCCAAATCTCCATCACCCCAGCTCAGCTCCTGCCCCAGCTCACTCCCAGCAGCTGTGACAGGGAGCAGGACTCCCCAACCTCCCCATCTGCAGTTTTTCCCCTCTCTCACCACCCCACAGCCCCCCCAGCTCCCTCCACCCTGTGCCCACCCTGGCAGGGAGATGCCAGCACCCCCCAGTGCCCCGCCCTGACCATTCCCCTGGCACAGCATCTTGGCTGTGAAGTGGCACCTCCAGAGCCCAAAGGCTGGTGCCACCTCTGGAGGGGGTGCCAGCCTTGCCCAGTGCCCCCCTGGTACCTGAATACTGCTGCTGCATCTGGGGAGGGCTGCAGGGCGCCGGCGACTGGGGCATCTGGTACTGCTCGGAGCCTGGGGGCTGCAGGAACCCCACGGACGGGCTGGGGAGCACAGAGGGCAGGTCAGCATTCAGGAGGGGTTTGGGAACCCAAATCCCTCTGGATACCCTGGAGACCCTGCCCAGGGGGCTCAGAGACCTTGGCACAGAGCACAAGACCCCTGGGACTGCGATTTAGCCCTTGGAAAAAATCATTCCCAACCTTTATATGAAGGACTACAAGTCAAGAAAGTTTGAGTAGAATGATAGGGAATTTATCACAGGGTGAAAAATGGATTTTTTGGGGTTTTTAGAATGGGGGTTCAAGAGGCAAGGTGGAGGAATGTGGGCTTGTCCTGCCTTTCTCCTTCTTCTTCTTGGTCTCCATTTTCTGGGTGATGGTGGCACTTTGGGATTGGTTTAGAGTAGAAGCTCACTGTCTAACACAGGTGATAGGTATTGGAAAATTATTGTAAATAAAGTACAGGTAGTTTTTAGTATAAAAAACCAACACCACCCCAAGGGCTGGAAACCATTGCCAGCTTTGTGTGAGGAGTTACAAGCCATAAGAATTTGAGTAAAATTATAGTGAATTAATGACAGGGCGAAAATGTAGAATTTTGGGGATTTAGAATGGGGGTTCAGGAGGCAAAATGGAGGAATTTGGGCATGTCCAGCCTTTCTCCTTCTTACTCTTGGCCTCCATCTCCTGCTGTGATGGTGGCATTTTGGGAGTGGTTTAGAGTAGAAGCTCACTGTCTAACACAGGTGATAGGTATTGGAAAGTAATTGTAAATATGTTATATTTAGAATAGAGGCTCACTGTCTAACATAGGTGATGTGTGTTGGAAATTAAATGTAAATAAAGTACAGGTAGTTTTTAGTATTAAAAACTAACACCACCCCAAGGGCTGGAAACAATCACCAGCTTTGTGTGAGGAGTTACAAGACACAAGAGTTTGAGTAGAATGACAGTGAATCAATCACAGGGTAAAAATGTAGAATTTTGGGGTTTTTAGTATGGGGGTTCAGGAGGCAAGATGGAGGAACGTGGGCTTGTCCTGTCCTTCTTCTCCTGCTTCTTCTTCTGCTGTGATGGTGCCACTTCTGGATTGATTTAGAATAGAAACTCACTGTCTAACATAGGTGATAGGTGTTTGGAATTAATTGTAAATATTGTACAGGTAGTTTTTAGTATAAAGAACTAACACCACCCCAAGGGCTGAAAATAACCTCCAGCTGTTTGTGTGTTGTATTTTTACACCAATCCCAGCTTTTCCCAAGGCTCCAGCTCAAACCCTGCTGTGCCTGTGGAAGTTTCTCTTTTTCTGATTCCCACACCCAGCTCCCTCTTTGCTGGCATGGCTGGGCACACAGCAGCTTCACCCCCTGGTGCTCAGGAAGGGATCCAGGATGGACAAGCTCAGGGAGGAGCAGAACTTGTGACCACAGGAGCAGAAAACAGAATCACAGAATCTCCCAAGCTGGAAGATCACAAGGATCCCTGACTCCTGCCCTTGACAGGACACCCCAAACCCCCCAAAACTGTGGGCACAGCTCCCTTTTCACCCCCTGCCAGCTGCCAGAGCTTTACCTGGTGCCATTCTGCTGGGCAGTTTCCAACATTATAAACCCTTTAACATCTTATTAATGAAGTTTCCTACATACAAACCCCTCACCATCTTATCAATGAAGTTTTCTACATTATAAACCCCTCACCATCTTATTAATGAAGTTTCCTACATTATAAACCCCTCACCATCTTATTAATGAAGTTTTCTACATTATAAACCCCTCACCATTTTATCAATGAAGTTTCCTACATTATAAACCCCTCACCATCTTATTAATGAAGTTTCCTACATTATAAACCCCTCACCACCTTATCAATAGTTCCCTACATTATAAACCCTTCACCACCTTATCAAGGCAGTTTCTCACAACTCACAACCCTTACAAGTATAAAAGCATAAATTTATGATTTTTCTCCTCAATCTCTGCATATTGTATTTTTACATCAATCCCAGCTTTTCCCAAGCCTCCTGCCCTTGACAGGACACCCCAAACCCCCCAAACTGTGGGCACAGCTCCCTTTTCACCCCCTGCCAGCTGCCAGAGCTTTACCTGGTGCCATTCTGCTGGGCACTGGGGATGACACTGTAGTAGATGGGCACCCCTCCAGCCTGGAGCCCGCCCTGCACAGACTGGCTGGCTGGCACCAGCACGGGCTGCTGGAAGGGCTGCTGGACCACGTTCTGGGACTCACTGGCCATGGGCACCTGGGCAGGGAGGAGAGCAGCAGGTTACAGCAACAGAGCAGGGAAAACGGCCCAAAGACACCCAGCAGGGTGAGGAGGCTCCAGGTGGGGTTTTCTGACAGCCCACAGCAACCTCCCCCTGAAACAACCCTTCCCAGAGGTTCTCCCAGCTCCAGATGGGTCCCACAGATGCCCTGGCAGCAAATCCCCACTTTTGGGGGATCCCTTGGGCCCATCCTGCCCAGCCAGAGCCCCCTGCCCAGCCCCTCAGTGCCCACCTGGTACGAAGGCAGTGGTGTGTACTGGACACACAGCAGGGTGAGGAGACTTCAGGTGGGTTTTTCTGACACTCCACAGCCCCCTCCCAGCCCTCCTGCTCCTGATGTGCCCCACAGATCCCCCCATGGATGTGTCCTCCTCATCCCTGTGAGCAAATCCCCAGCTCTGGGGCATCCCTTGGGCACATCCTGCCCAGCCAGAGCCCCCTCCCAGAGGGTCTCCCAGCTCCAGATGTGCCCCACAGATGCCCTGGGAGCAAATCCCCACTTTTGGGGGATCCCTTGGGCACATCCTGCCCAGCCCTCCTGCTCCAGATGTGTCCCACAGATCCCCTCACGGATGTGCCCTCCCCATCCCTATGAGGAAACCCCCAACTTTAGGGGATCCTTGGGCACATTCATCCCTGGGGGCACATCCAGCCCATCTTGAGCCCCCTGCCCAGCCCCTCAGTGCCCACCTGGTACCAAGGCAGTGGTGTGTACTGGACACACCAGCAGGGTGAGGAGACTCCAGGAGGGTTTTTCTGACACCCCACAGCCCCCTCCCCCTGGCACAGCCCTTCCCAGCTCTCCTGCCCCAGATGTGCCCCATAGATGCCCACATGGATGTGCCCTCCTCATCCCTATGAGGAAACCCCCAACTTTAGGGGATCCTTGGGCACATCCTGCCCAGCCTGAGCCCCCTGCCCAGCACCCCAGGCTGGGGAGCAGCAGGTGCCCAGCAGGGTGAGGAGACTCCAGGTGGGTTTTTCTGACATCCCAGAGCAATCTCCCAGCCCTCCTGCTCCAGATGTGCCCCACATGGATGGGCCCTCCTCATCCCTGTGAGCAAAGCCCCACATCTGGGGATCCCTTGGGCACATCCTACCCAGTCAGGACCCCCTCCCCAGCTCTCCAGCTCCAGATGTGCCCCACACATCCCCTCATGGATGGTCCTCCTCATCCCTGTGAGCAAATCCCCACTTTTGGGGGATCCCTTGGGCACATCCATCCCTTGGGCACATCCTGCCCAGCCCTCCTGCTCCAGATGTGTCCCACAGATCCCCACATGGACGTGCCCTCCCCATCCCTATGAGGAAACCCCCAACTTTAGGGGATCCTTGGGCCCATCCTGCCCAGCCTGAGCCCCCTGCCCAGCCGCCCAGTGCCCACCTGGTACGAGGGCAGGGCTGTGTACTGCACCATCAGCCCTTGCATCTGGCTGCCCATGCTGCTCCTCTGGGTGCTGAGCAGCCCGGGGGGCTGTGCCTGCTGCACCCCCAGCACGTTCTGCATCTGGCCCCCCAAATTGTTCCTCTGGCTGCCGAGGAGCCCGGGGGGCTGAGCCTGCTGCACCCCCACCACGCCTTGGTAGCTCTGCTGCTGGTTGGACATCATGGGCTGTAAACCTGCCACGACAGGGTTGGAACGGAGTCACTTCATGGGTGGACAGGGGAAATGACAACAAATTTGAGATTTGGGGAATAAATAACCCCAAATTTCAAATTTAGGGAATAAATAACCCTAGATTTAGGGAATAAATAACCTCAGATTTAGGGAATAAATAACCCCAGATTTAGGGAATAAATAACCTCAGATTTAAAATTTAGGGAATAAATAACCCCAGATTTAGGGAATAAATAGCCCCAAATTTAAAATTTAGGGAATAAATAACCCTAGATTTAGGGAATAAATAACCTCAGATTTAAGATTTAGGGAATAAATAACCCCAAATTCAAGATTTAGGGAATAAATATCCTCAGATTTAAAATTCAGGGAATAAATAACCTCAGATTTAAGATTTAGGGAAAAAATAACCCCAGATTTAAGATTTAGGGAATAAATAACGCCAGATTTAAGAATTAGGGAATAAATAACACCAAATTCAAGATTTAGGGAATAAATAACCCCAAATTTAAGATTTAGGGAACAAATAGCCCCAAATTTAAGATTTAGGGAATTAATAACCCCAAATTTAAGATTTAGGGAATAAATAACCCCAAATTTAAGATTTAGGGAATCAAATCCTGCTTTTGCCCCCCACCTCCTGCTGAAGAGAGGGGAAAGCAGGAGCAGATTTAAACACACCCAAGGGAAGCTCCTGGCTCTAAATTCGCTCAGTGGGGTTTAAATCCACCTCATCCCATCCCCTAGCAAGCTCAGAGGAGAGGGAGGGAAGGACACAACCCCTCTGCAGACAGACAGACAGACAGACAGACAGACAGACAGACAGACCCCAATTTCCCACCCATGAGCACCAACAACCCAACCGCAGCCAGCACAGGGGAGATCCCTGGAGCAAATAAAACCAGCAGGAATGGGAAAATTAAACCCCTTTAACCCTTTTTTAACCCTTTTTTAGCCCTTACCTGGCTGCTGGGACTGCTGGGGGAGCTGCTGGGGGCGCTGGGAGCTGTAGGCCACTGGGTGACTGAGGGGTCGGTATTGCTGGCTGGAGCTGGGGTACTGCCCAGGGGGGTAGTAAGAAACCTGAATCTGCAAAAAAATCCCAGTGGTGAGAGCACAGCAGGGATCAGGAGCAAGAAAACTGATTTTTTATATATTTTATGGAAAATATAATTTATATGTATTTTATGGAAAGTGTAATTTATATATGTTTTACGGAAAATATAATTTATATTTTATGAGAAAGCCTTTTGTTCGGTTTTCTTTTCTCTCCTGAGAAGCTGAGAGGCCTCAGAAATGAAATGTAAATAATGTAAATGATGCGTAAATAATGATTTTTCTGGTTTGTTTCTCCTGTGTTTTGCTGCTCTGGAATGTGATTGGAGATTTTTTTATTTGGACTTCATGACCAATCATGGTCAGGCTGTGTCAGGACTCTGGAAGGGGTTAAGAGCTTTTCATTATCAATTCTTTGTAGCCTTCTGTCTGTATCCTATCTCTATTCTTTAGTGTATTAATATAATATAATATAATATAATATAATATAATATATATAATATAATATAATATCATATCATACGATATATCATATCATATCACATCACATCATATCATATCTCATACCACACCATGCAATGTAATGTAATGTAATATAAAATATAATATAATATCGTATCATATCATATAATATTGTTTTGTATAATGTAATGTAATGTAATATAATGTAATATAATAATAAATTAGCCTTCTAAGAACATGAAGTCAGACTCTCAAACCCCCTCCTCAGCAACCTCAGGCCTGCCAGCTCTGGGGATATCCCCAGACATATATATGTCAATATGATATGATATGATATGATATGATATGATATGATATAATATAATACAATATTGTATAATATCATACAATATTGTATAATATAATATTGTATAATTTAATATAATATAATAAAGTATGATATGAGATAAGGTAAGGTAAGGTAATGTAATGTAATGTAATATAATATCATATCATATAATATCATATTGTATAATAACATATTGTATAATAGAATATAATATTGTATAACATATTGTATAATAGAATATAATATTGTATAATATAATATCATATAGTATGATATGAGATAATGTAATGTAATATAATATAATATCATATCATGTAATATAATATAATACAATATAATACAATGTAATATAATACAATATAGTAGAATTATATCATATAGTATAATAACATATTGTATAATAGAATATAATATTGTATAATATAATATCATATAGTATGATATGAGATAATGTAATGTAATGTAATGTAATGTAATGTAACGTGATATAATGTAATGTAATGTCATATAGTAATAAATCACCCTTCTAAGAGCACGCATTCAGACTCAATTCCGCAGGGACCCCTCCCCAGGCCCCCCTCCTGCCCCGGTACCTGCTGAGGGGGCTGGATGTAGCCCTGGGGCTGCAGCACCGGCTGGCTGGGGGCCGAGTGCCCCGAGGCAGAGTAGCTGGAGGTGGGGATGGGCTGCCCAGGGGGGGCTGCCATGATGAACCCCGGCTGCTGCGGGTGCTGGGACAGCAGCGACGGCTGGAACATCCCCGACGAGGGGTCCGGAGCTTCTGTGGAGCCCTGGCGGCTCAGGCTGATCTGCCCGAAGGGGCTGCTGAGCTCGTCGGCCTGGAGCGGGGTAAGGATGGAGGAGATGGGACAAAAGCAGCCAAGAGCAGTGGGACACAGCTCTGCTGGTAATACAGACCCTTTCTCCCAGACAAGCCCCCCAAACACAGAGCAGGACATGGGACACGCCAGCTGAGCTCGTCGGCCTGCAACGGGGCAAGCATGGAGCAGGTGGGACAAAAGGAGCACTAGGACACAGCTCTGCTGGTAATACAGACCCCTTCTCCCAGAGAAACCCCCCAGACACGAGCCACAGACCCAGAGCAGGACATGGGACACGCCAGCTGAGCTCAGCAGCCTGCAACGGGGCAAGCATGGAGGAGGTGGGACAAAAAGGGCAGCAGGACACAGCTCTGCTGGTAATACAGACCCCCTCTCCCAGAGAAGCCCCCCAAACATGAGGCACAGACCCAGAGCAGGACATGGGACACGCCAGCTGAGCTCGTCGGCCTGCAACGGGGCAAGCATGGAGCAGGTGGGACAAAAGGAGCACTAGGACACAGCTCTGCTGGTAATACAGACCCCTTCTCCCAGAGAAACCCCCCAAAAGCGCCCCAAAAGCCCCCCAAACATGAGGTACAGAGCAGGACAGGGTGACATGCCAGGTGAGCTCAGCAGGACATGGGACATGCCAGCTGAGCTTGTTGGTCTGGAGTGGGGCAAGGATGGAGGAGGTGGGACAAAAAGAGCCACGACCAGCAGGACACAGCTCTGCCGGTTAATGCACACCCCTTGTCCCAGAGGAGCCCCCCGAAAGCCCCCAAACATGAGCCACAGACCCAGAGCAGGACAGGGGGACGCCATTCCCAAAAGATCCACATGGAGACCCCACAGGGGCTGGGCTGAGCCCAGGGGGCTGCCACGGCCCCCAGACCCCACAGTGAGCACAAGAACTGCTGGGGAGCTCTGCGAGCTCTGGGCTTGGGATTGGATTTGCTCTTCCCAAGGCCACCACTCCAGCACTGGCGGCCTCAAGCATCTGCTGGGGAGCTCTGGGCTTGGGATTTGCTCTTTCCAGGCTCCTTCCAACCAGCAGTGGTGGTCCCATGGCCTCAGGGATCTTTTGGGGAGCTCTGGGAGCTCTGAATTTGCTATTCCCAGGCTCTTCCCACTCAGCAGTGATGGTCCCATGGCCTCAGGAATTGCTGGGGAGCTCTGGGAGCTCTGAATTTTCTCTTCCCAAGCTCTTTCCAACCAGCAGTGGTGGTCTCATGGCCTCAGACATCTTTTTGGAAGCTCTGGGAGCTCTGAATTTTCTCTTCCCAAGCTCTTTCCACCCTTCAATGGAGGTCCCATGGCCTCAGGCATTGCTGAGGAGCTCTGGGCTTGGGATTTGCTCTTCTCAAGGCCACCAGTCCTGCAGTGGTGGCTCAGGCATCTTTTTGGAAGCTCTGGGAGCTCTGAATTTTCTCTTCCCAAGCTCCTTCCACCCTTCAATGGTGGTCCCATGGCCTCAGGCATTGCTGGGGAGCTCTGGGAGCTCTGAATTTGCTCTTCCCAGGCTCCTTCCAAACCCACCACTGAAGCAGTGGTGGTTCCATGGCCTCAAGCATCTTCTGGGGAGCTCTGGGCTTGGGATTTGCTCCTTCCAAGGCCACCAACCCAACAGTGGCAGTCCCATGGCCTCAAGCATCTGCTGGGAGCTCTGGGAGATTTGAATTTTCTCTTCCCAAGCCCTTTCCAACCAGCAGTGGAGGTCCCATGGCCTCAGGAATTGCTGGGGAGCTCTGGGAGCTCTGAATTTGCTCTTCCCAGCATCTTTCCACCCATCACTGGTGGTCCCATGGCCTCAGGGATGCCAGAGCGGGCTGGATCCCAGCCCCAGGGGTTGGGTGGGTGTGTTTGGGACACAGCTGATCAGCACAAGCTCACACGCCACAAACACAGCACAGAGCACAAGAGACACGGAGCAGAGAGGAGCTGGGGCTTGTACCAGGCTGTACTGCTGGGGTGGAGACACTGGCAGGAGGACTTGGGGGCAGGAGCTTGGAGAGTACGGAACGGGCTGCAGCGCCGGCACCGGCTACACCAGCAGAGAGGGATGGGGATGGGGGAGGAAAGGGAGGAAAAGGGAGGAAAAGGGAGGAGGAAAATGTGAGAAAAAGGGGGAGGAAAAGGAAGGGAAAGGACAGAGAAAAAAGGAGGAAAACGGAGGAAAAGGGAGGAAGGAAAGGGAGAAGGAAAAGGAAGAAGGAGAATTAAGGAAAAGGGAGGAGGAAAAGGGAGGAAAAGAAGGAGGAGGAAAAAGGAAGGAAAAGGGAGGAAAAGAAGGAAGGAAAAGAAGGGAGGAAAAGGAGGGAGGGAGGGAGGGAGGGAGGAAAGGAAGGAAGGAAAAGGGAGGAAAAGGAGGGAGGAGAAGGAGGGAAAAGGACAGAGAAAAATGGAGGAAAATGGAGGAGGAAAATGGAGGAAAAGGGAGGAAGGAAAGGGAGAAGGAAAAGGAAGAAGGAGAATTAAGGAAAAATGGAGGAGGAAAAAGGAGGAAAAGGAGGAAAAGGAGGATGTAAAGGGAGGAAAAGTAGGGAGGAAAAGTAGGGAGGAAGAGGGAGGAAGGAAAGGGAGGAAAAGGGAGGAAAAGGGGGGAGGAAAAGGAAGGGAAAGGGATGAAAAGGGGGGAGGGAGGAAGGAAAAGGGAGGAAAAGGAAGAAGGAAAGGGGAGGAGGAAAAGGAATGGAAAGGGAGGAAAAGGGGGGAGGAAAATGGAGGAAAAGGGGGGAAGAAAATTAGGGGGAAAGGGGAAGGAAAGGGAGAAGGAAGAAGGAGAATTAAGGAAAAGGGAGGAGGAAAATGAAGGAGAATGAAGGAAAAGGAGGGAGGAAAAAGGAGGAAAAGGGAGGGAGAAAGGAAAGGAAGTAAAAGGAAGAGGGAAAAGGGAGGAAAAGGAGGGAGGAAAATGATGGAAAAGGAGGGTGGAAAGCGAGAAGGAAAATTAAGGAAAAGGGAGGAGGAAAATGAAGGAGAATGGAGGAAAAGAAGGAAGGAAAAGGGAGGAAAAGTAATGAAGAAAATGATGGAAAAGGAGAGTGGAAAAGGGAGGAAAAGGAAGAAGGAAAGGGGAGGAGGAAAAGGGAGGGAAAGGAGGGAGGAAAAGGTAGGAGGAAAATGAGGGAAAAGGGGGGAAGAAAATTAGGGGAAAAGGAGAAGGAAATGGAGGGAAAAGGAGGGAAAGAGAGAAGGAAAATGAAGGAAAAGGGAGGGAAGGAAGGAAGGAAGGAAGGAAGGAAGGAAGGAAGGAAGGAAGGAAGGAAGGAAGGAAGGAGAGAAAGAAGGAACAACAAGGTTAGTCAAGTCAAGTGAGCCAACTGCAAACACAGAGGGGCTTTGCAGGGAGTTGGGGAGCACAGGAACCATTCCAGGCCAGCATCCACCATCCATCCATCCCATCAGGCACAGCCCAGCCATCTCAGGGGTCTCTGCCGTTCCCCACGGTGCTCCTTGGCCATCCCTGCACACTCACCTGCCACAGGGAGCCCTGCTTTGTCACCTGGAGCCCTTGATGGCACTAAAGCCCCTCACTGAAACCCCACCCTGAGCTTTGGGCACCAATGGTCAGTGCTGGACGGGGGGATTTGATTGGTGACACAGAAGGGACATGGGCATGGTGCATTTCCAGACCCTTCAAAACACTCAAACAGCCTGAAATCAGTTTTTCTAAGACCTAAACCCTTGGATGAGACAGTAAAACCCCTAAAACCCCCACCCTGTGCTTTGAACACCAATAATCAGTGCTGGATGGGGGCATTGATCCTTTGATTTGACCTCTGGTGACATAGAAGGGACAGGGACATGGGCATGGTGCATTTCCACACCCTTCAAAACACTCAAACAACCTGAAATCAGTTTTTTCCAGGCTCCAAACCCTTGGATGAGACAGCCTGTGCTTTGAGCACCAATGGTCAGCACTGGATGGGAGGGGTTAATCCTTTGATTTTACCTTTGGTGACACAGAAGGGACATGGGCATGGTGCCTTTCAGACCCTTCAAAACACTCAAACAACCTGAAATCAGTTTTTTCCAGGCTCTAAACCCTTGGATGAGACAGCCTGTGCTTGGGCACCAATGGTCAGCACTGGATGGGGGGGTTTGATGCTTTAATTTGACCTGTGGTGACATAGAAGGGACATGGACATGGTGCATTTCCAGACCCTTCAAAACACTCAAACAGCCTGAAATCAGTTTTCCCAGGCCCTAAATCCTTGGATGAGACAGTAAAACCCCTAAAACCCCCACCCTGTGCTTTGAACACCAATAATCAGTGCTGGATGGGGGCATTGATCCTTTGATTTGACTTTTGGATGGACATGGGCATGGTGCATTTCCAGACCCTTCAAAACACTCAAACAACCTAAAATCAGTTTTTTTCCAGGCCCCAAACCCTTGGATGAGACAGCAGAAGATCAAAACTGAAATCTAAATCTCTCCTGCTTGAATTAAAGGCATTTCCTGAGAATTTATTGATCACGTTAAGCAAACCAATAAAGAAAGAAATGTAAAATAAACAGATATCCTAGTAAAGTTAGGAAACACAAGGGATTCCTCTGGCTCTGCTTCCTCCAAGAAGCAGATTTCTAGGAGCCAAAGAAATTGATTTACAAGATGGGAGGAGGGGGCAGAAATTAGGCAGAAGATTTAGTTTGTTTGAAAAGAATGGACCTCTGTAATTCTTTGCTTTTATTGTCCTAACTCTGATTGTCCAAATTCTTATTTCTATTTTTATAACTATTTTATTACTGTTAAACTTCTAAAATTTCAACACAAGCGATTGGGGTTTTTTGCACATAGCAACGCTTCATGCCAGCAAAAAAAGCAGAACTACTGGTTCAGCAAAAAGAGCTGAATTACTTTCAGTTTGTCCAATTTTTAAGTTATTTTTTAAGCTTTTTTGGGCTGAAAATAATTCAAAAATTAGGCAAACCTTGAGTCATGATCTAAATGTCTCCTGCTTGAATTAAAGGCGTTTCCTGAGAATTTCTGTATCACGTTAAGCAAACCAATAAAGGAAGAAATATAAAATAAGCAGATTTATTGTAGTAAAGTTATCAAACGCATTTTGTGCCCTGTGGGACTCACCTGGGACATGATGGGGCTGCTGATGGGCGGCTGCTGCTGCTGCTGCTGGGCTGGGGGGAGCCCGGGGGGCTGCGGGGCCGAGCAGGGCAGGAGGGCACGGCTGGCCTGGGACGAGGGCGAGGGGCTGCAGCCCTCGGGGGCACCCAGCACCAAACCTGGAACACAGAGAGCACAGGGGGATGGAGCCAGCAGGAAATGCACCCATAGAATGTATCTGACTCTGTTCTGATTCAGAATGCTGAACAACTGCTTTATTAAAATGTATTAAATTGGACTAATATTATATAAAGGCTTCAGGGGCACCCAAACCTGCACCAAACCCAGCACCAAACCGGGAACAGAGAGCACAGGGGGATGGAGCCAGCAGGAAATGCACCTATGGCATTCATTTGACTCCATTAATTCAGAATGCTGAACAATTGCTTTATTAAACTGTATTATATTACACTAATATGATATCATATAAAGGTTTCAGGGGCACCCAGCACCAAACCTGGATCAGAGAGCACAGGGGGATGGAGCCAGCAGGAAATGCACCTATAGCATTCATTTGACTCCATTAATTCAGAATGCTGAACAATTGCTTTATTAAACTATATTATATTGGACTAATACTGTATTATATTACACTAGTACTATATTATATTAAGGCTTCAGAGGCACCAAACCTGGAGCACAAACAGAGGCACAGGGGGATGGGAGCGAGCAGGAAATGCACCTATAGCATTCATTTGACTCCACTGATTCAGAATGCTGAATAATTGCTTTATTAAACTGTATAATATTCCACTAATATTATATTATACTAATACTATATTGTATTACACTTCTATTCTATCATATCATATCATATCATATCATATCATATCATATCATATTAAGGCTTCAGGGGCACCCAGCACCAAACCTGGAACACAGAGGGCAGAGAGGGCTGGGAGCCAGCAGAAAAGAGAAGGGCACCTATAGGATGTATCTGACTCCACTGATCCAGAATGCTGAACAATTGCTTTATTAAACTGTATTATATTCCACTAATACTATATTATATTCCACTAATACCATATTATATAAAGGTTTCAGGGGCACCCAGCACCAAACCTGGAACACAAACAGAGAGAGCACAGAGGGATGGGAGCCAGCAGAAAAGCAGCAGGTAACAGGGGAAAAAAGGGGAAGGCATGGATAGGATGTATCTGACTGCACTGATTCAGCATGCTGAATAATTGCTTTATTAAACTATATTATATTACATAATTATTAATATATTAATGTAATATAATATACATTAATATTAATATAATACATTATATTAATGCCTCAGGGACACCAAACCTAGAACACAGAGGGATGGGATCCAGCAGAAAAGGGAAGGCACCCATAGGATGTATCTGACCCCATTGATTCAGAATGCTGAACAATTGCCTTATTAAACTGTATTATATTCCACTAATATTATATTATACTAATACTATATTGTATTACACTTCTATTCTATTCTATTCTATTATCATATCATATCATATCATATCATATCAAGGCTTCAGGGGCACCCAGCACCAAACCTGGATCAGAGAGCACAGGAGGATGGAGCCAGCAGGAAATGCACCTATAGCATTCATTTGGCCCCATTAATTCAGAATGCTGAACAATTGCTTTATTAAACTATATTATATTGGACTAATACTGTATTATATTACACTAATACTATATTATATTAAGGCTTCAGAGGCACCAAACCTGGAGCACAAACAGAGGCACAGGGGGATGGGAGCGAGCAGGAAATGCACCTATAGCTTTCATTTGACTCCACTGATTCAGAATGCTGAATAATTGCTTTATTAAACTGTATAATATTCCACTAATATTATATTATACTAATACTATATTGTATTACACTTCTATTCTATCATATCATATCATATCATATCATATCATATCAAGGCTTCAGGGGCACCCAGCACCAAACCTGGAACACAGAGGGCAGAGAGGGCTGGGAGCCAGCAGAAAAGAGAAGGGCACCTATAGGATGTATCTGACTCCACTGATTCAGAATGCTGAACAATTGCTTTATTAAACTGTATTATATTGGACTAATATTATATAAAGGCTTCAGGGGCACCCAGCACCAAACCTGGAACAGAACCAGAGGCACAGAGAGGTGTCCTGGATGTGCCTCCCCAAACCCCAGGTGCCCTTTGGCAGGAAAAGAGCTCCAGTTCCCCAACCCAAAATCAGTCTCCCAGGTGCCCTTTGTCAGGTCAAGATCTCCAGTTCCCCAACCTCAGGTGCCCTCTGGCAGAGGAAGATCTCCATTCCCCATCCTAGGTACACTTTGTCAGGTCAAGATCTCCATCCCCACCCCATTTGCCCTCTGTCAGTTCAACATCTCAATTTCCCACCCCAGGTGCCCTCTGGCAGATGAACATCTCCGTTCCCCTTCCCAGCTGCCCTTTTTCAGTTCAAGATCTCTGCTTCCCCAACCTCAGGTGCCCTTTGGCAGATGAAGATCTCCATTTCCCACCCCAGGTGGGAATGATGAAGATGAAGATCTCATCTTTTCAGATGAAGATCTCCATTCCCCATCCTAGGTACACTTTGTCAGTCCAAGATCTCCATACCCACCCCAGGTGCCCTTTTTCAGTTCAAGATCTCCATCCCCAACCCAGGGGCCCATTGTCAGGTAAAGTGCTCCATTTCCCCAACCCAAATTCAGTCTGCCAGGTGTCCTCTGGCAGGTAAAGTGCTCCAGTTCTGAAACCCTAAACCTGTCAGTCCTGGTGACAGACTGGAGACCATGGAGACAGTCAGGTGTCCTTTGGCAGTTCAAGATCTCCATTTCCCACCCCAGGTGTCCTTTGGCAGGTAAAGCGCTCCAGTTCCAAAACCCCAAACCTGTCAGTCTTGGTGACAGACTGGAGACCATGGAGACAGTCAAGTGTCCTTTGGCAGGTCAAGATCTCCATTTCCCCCAGCCCCAAAATCAGTCTGCCAGGAGTCCTTTAGGAGAGAAAGAATTCCAGTTTTCCAACCCAAAATCAGTGTCCTAGGTGCCCTTTGGAAGGACAAGATCTCCATTCCCACTTCCAGGTGCCCTTTTTCATGTCAAGATCTCCATTCCCCATTCCAGGTACCCTTTGTCAGTTCAAGATCTCCATTTCCCACCCCAGCTGCCCTTTTGCAGTCCAACATCCCCATTTCCCACCCCAGGTACCCTTTTTCAGGTGAACATCTCCATTTCCCCACTCCAGGTGCCCTTTTTTATGTCAAGATCTCCATTTCCCCACCGCAGGTTCCCTCTGGTAGATGAAGATCTCCATGAAGATCTCCACCCCAGCTGCCCTTTTTCAGGTCAAGATCTCCATTCCCCATTCCAGGTACCCTTTGTCATTTCAAGATCTCCATTTCCCATTCCAGGTGGGAATGATGAAGATCTCATCTTTTCAGATGATCTCCATTCCCCACCCCAGGTGACCTTTTTCAGATGAAGATCTCCATTCCCCACCCCAGGTTCCCTTTTCCAGGTGAACATCTCCATTCCCCCACCCCAGGCGCCCTGTGGCAGATGAAGATCTCCATTCCCACCTCCAGCTGCCCTTTTTCAGGTGAAGATCTCCATTCCCCATGCTAGATACCCTTTTTCAGTTCAAGATCTCCATATCCCCAACCCCAGGTACCCTTTTCCAGGTGAAGATCTCCATCTCCACCCCAGGTGCCCTTTGTCAGTTCAAGATCTCCATTCCCCACCCCAGGTGCCCTCTGGCAGGTAGAGAACTCCAGTTCCCCAACCCTAAACCTGTCTGCCAGGTGTCTTTTGGCAGGGAAAGATCTCCATTTCCCCAACCCAAAATCAGTCTCCCAGGTGCCCTTTGTCAGGTGAACATCTCTATTTCCCACTCCAGGTGCCCTTTTTCAGTTCAACATCCCCATTCCCCACCCCAGGTGCCCTCTGGCAGGTGAAGCTCTCCATGAAGATCTCCACCCCAGGTGCCCTTCATCAGGTGAACATCTCAATTCCCCACCCCAGGTGCCCTTTGGCAGATGAAGATCTCCATGAAGATCTCCACCACAGCTGCCCTTTTTCAGGTCAAGATCTCCATTCCCCATTCCAGGTACCCTTTGTCAGTTCAAGATCTCCATTTCCCACCCCAGGTGGGAATGATGAAGATGAAGATCTCATCTTTTCAGGTGAACATCTCCATTCCCCACCCCAGGTCCCCTTGGTCAGGTCAAGATCTCCATTCCCCACCTCAGGTGCCCTCTGGCAGATGAAGATTTCCATGAAGATCTCCACCCCAGCTGCCCTTTTTCAGATGAAGATCTCCATTCCCCACCTCGGGTGACCTTTTTCAGGTCAAGATCTCCACTCCCCCCCCCAGCTGCCCTTTTTCAGGTGAAGACCTCCATTTCCCACCCCAGGTGCCCTTTTCCAGTCCAACATCTCCATTCCCCACCCCAGGTCCCCTTGGTCAGTTCAAGATCCCCATTCCCCACCCCAGGTCCCCTTGGTCAGTTCAAGATCCCCATTCCCCACCCCAGGTGCCCTCTGGCAGGTGAAGCTCTCCATGAAGCTCTCCATGAAGCTCTCCATGAAGCTCTCCATGAAGCTCTCCATGAAGATCCCCACCCCAGGTTCCCTTTCCCAGTCCAACATCCCCATTCCCCACACCAGGTGCCCTCTGGCAGGTGAAGCTCTCCATGAAGCTCTCCATGAAGCTCTCCATGAAGATCTCCACGAAGCTCTCCATGAAGCTCTCCATGAAGCTCTCCATGAAGATCCCCACCCCAGGTTCCCTTTCCCAGTCCAACGCCCCCATTCCCCACCCCAGCTCCCCTCTGCCCCAGCTCCCCCCGTACCTGCCCGCGAGCTCCGGCTGCCCGCGCTGCCCTTGCTGCTGCCCACGCTGTCCCCTCGGGTGAGGATGGAGATGCCACTGAAGCTGCTGGCCTTGGTGACCGGTGGCCTCAGGCTGCGCATGGAGCCGTCCGAGTCCGTGCTGCTCCAGGGCCGCGGCTCCAGGGATTTGATCTCGCTCTCGGTGCTGCTCTGGCGGCTGCCGGGGCTCCTGCCCAGCCCCTCCCGGCCGCCCCTGCACAGAGCAAAGGGTCAAAATGGGTTCCAGAGAGGGGAAAAATTTACACAATATTGGTGCAAAAATTTAGAGAATATTGGTGCAAAAATTTAGAAAAAAATTGGTGTAAAAATTTGACAATATTGCTGTAAAAATTTAGAAAAAAAATTGGTGTAAAAACGTGGTGTAAAAATTCAGAATTTTTTTTGGAAGGTTGCACTTCAGTTTATTTATTTAGTTTTCCATTAGTTTTTTTGGTGTTGGAAATGTTTAGGTTCAGGTTCAGGTTAGGTTGGGTGGGTTATAGGTGTGAGCTGTTGGTGTTTTTTGGGTGTTTAGTTGGGAGTCAAACTGGGCTCCAAGGAAGGGAAGGTGTGAGGCAAAAATGTTTCATTTATTTAGTTTTTTATTAGGTTTTTTTGGTGTTGAAAATGCTGTGATTTAGGTTTGGTTTGGTGGGTTTTAGGTGATTTTTGGGTGTTTATTTGGGAGCCAAACTGGGCTCCAGGGATTTGATCTCGCTCTCGGTGCTGCTCTGGCGGCTGCCGGGGCTCCTGCCCAGCCCCTCCTGGCCGCCCCTGCACAGAGCAAAGGGTCAAAATGGGTTCCAGAGAGGGGAAAAATTTACACAATATTGGTGCAAAAATTTGGGGAAAAAAAATATTTTTTGGGGTCGTAGTTTAGTTTATTTTGGTTTTTTATTCGGTTTTTTCGGTGTTGGAAATGCTGTGGTTTAGGTTTGGTTTGGTGGGTGATAGGTGTGAGCTGTTGGTGGTTTTTTGGGTGTTTAGTTGGGAGTCAAACTGGGCTCCAGGGAGTGGAAAAATATAGAAAATATTGGTGTAAAAATTTAGACAATATTGGTGTAGAAATTTAGAAAATACTGGTGTAAAAATTTAGACAATACTGGTGTAAAAATTTAAGAAAAAAAAATTTTCTTGGGTCACAGTTTAGTTTATTTCGGTTTTTTTATTCATTTTTCCGGTGTTGGAAATGCTGTGGTTTAGGTTTGGTTTCATGGGTTTTAGGTGTTTTTTGGGTGTTTATTTGGGAGTCAAACTGGGCTCCAGGGAAGGGAGAGGCACATTGCTGGTGCTGCCACCCAATGTGGTGTAAAAATGTTTATTTATGTACTCTTTTATTTGGTTTTTTTGGTGTTGGAAATGCTGTGGTTTAGGTTTGGTTTGGTGGGTTATAGGTGTGAGCTGTTGGTGGTTTTTTGGGTGCTTAGTTGGAAGTCAAACTGGGTACCAGAGTGTCAAAATTTAGAAAATATTGGTGTAAAAATGTGGTGTAAAAATTTAGATTCTTTTTTTTAATTGTAGTTCAGTTTATTTAATTTTTTATTCATTTTTTTGGTATTGGAAATGCTGTGGTTTAGGTTAGGTTTGGTGGGTTATAGGTGATTTTTGGCTGTTTAGTTGGGAATCAAACTGGGCTCCAGGGAGTGGAAAAATATAGAAAATATTGGTGTAAAAATTTAGACAATATTGGTGTAGAAATTTAAGAAAAAAAAATTTTTTTTGGGGTCGTAGTTTAGTTTATTTTGGTTTTTTATTCGGTTTTTTCAGTGTTGGAAATGCTGTGGTTTAGGTTAGGTTTGGTGGGTTATAGGTGTGAGCTGTTGGTGGTTTTTTGGGGTTTTTATTTAGGTTTTTATTAGTTTTTTCAGTGTAGGAAATGTGGTTTAGGTTTGGCTTGGTGGGTTATACATGTGAGTTGTTGGTGGTTTTTTGGGTGTTTAGTTGGGAGTCAACTGGGCTCCAGGGAGTGTCAAAATTTAGACAATATTGGTGTAAAAATGTGGTGTAAAAATTGAGATTATTTTGGGGTTTTAGTTTAGTTTATTTAGTTTATTTATTTAGTTTTTATTCTTTTTTTTTTGGTGTTGGAAATGCTGTGGTTTAGGTTTGGTTTGGTGGGTTATAGGTGTGAGTTACTGGTGGTTTTTTGGGTGTTTAGTTGGGAGTCAAACTGGGCTCCAGGGAAGGGAAGGTGTGAAGTAAAAATGTTTCAGTTATTTAAGTTTTATTAGGTATTCCTGGTGTTGGAAATGCTGTGGTTTAGGTTTGGTTTGGTTTGGTTTGTTATAGGTGTTGTTTTTGAGAGTTTAATTGGAGTCAAACTGGGCTCCAGGGAGTGTAAAAATTTAGAAAATATTGGTGTAAAAATGTGGTGTAAAAATTCAGATTTTTTTTTAAATTGTAGTTTAGTTAATTTCATTTTGTATTCATTTTTTCGGTGTTGGAAATGCTGTGGTTTAGGTTTGGTTTCATGGGTTTTAGGTGTTTTTTGGGTGTTTATTTGGGAGTCAAACTGGGCTCCAGGGAAGGGAGAGGCACATTGCTGGTGCTGCCACCCAATGTGGTGTAAAAATGTTTATTTATGTACTCTTTTATTTGGTTTTTTTGGTGTTGGAAATGCTGTGGTTTAGGTTAGGTTGGGTGGGTTATAGGTGTGAGCTGTTGGTGTTTTTTGGGTGTTTAGGTGGGAGTCAAACTGGGCTCCAAGGAAGGGAAGGTGTGAGGCAAAAATGTTTCATTTATTTAGTTTTTTATTAGGTTTTTTTGGTGATGGAAATGCTGTGATTTAGGTTTGGTTTGGTGGGTTTTAGGTGATTTTTGGGTGTTTATTTGGGAGCCAAACTGGGCTCCAGGGATTTGATCTCGCTCTCGGTGCTGCTCTGGCGGCTGCCGGGGCTCCTGCCCAGCCCCTCCCGGCCGCCCCTGCACAGAGCAAAGGGTCAAAATGGGCTCCAGAGAGGGGAAAAATTTACACAATATTGGTGCAAAAATTTGGGAAAAAAAAATTATTTTTTGGGGTCGTAGTTTAGTTTATTTTGGTTTTTTATTCGGTTTTTTTGGTGTTGGAAATGCCGTGGTTCAGGTTTGGTTGGGTGGGTTTTAGGTGTTTTTTTGGGTGTTTATTTGGGAGCCAAACTGGGCTCCAGGGATTTGATCTCACTCTTGGTGCTGCTCTGGGATTCTGTGATTGATCCTGTGATTCTGTGATCCTGTGATTGATTCTGTAATTCTGTGATTGATTCTGTAATTCTGTGATTGATTCTGTAATTCTGCGATCCTGTGATTCTGTAATTCTGTAATTCTGTGATTCTGTAATTCTGTGATCCTGTGATTCTGTAATTCTGTGATTGATTCTGTAATTCTGTGATCCTGTGATTCTGTAATTCTGTGATCCTTGATTCTGTAATTCTGTGATCCTTGATTCTGTAATTCTGTGATTGATTCTGTAATTCTATGATTCTGTAATTCTGTGATCCTGTGATTCTGTAATTCTGTGATTGATTCTGTAATTCTGTGATTTTGTGATCCTGTGATTTTGTGATTGATTCTCTGATCCTGTGATTCTGTGATCCTGTGATTGATTCTGTGACTCTGTGACACGCTCTGACTCGAGGAGAGCGCTGCATTTTGACCTGAGGCCATGGAAAATGCTCCCAAAATTGATCAATTTTGGCATCACTGCAGGGATTTTGGAATCACTGATATTATGACTGTGTGTAAAATCACTTTTCTGCCCAAACCCAGCAGGCAGAAAGGCAGGGATGGGGCTGGAGGGAGAAGTGGGGGCTGAGATCGGGCTGGCCCAAAGAGCCGATGTTGGAGCTCTGGATGCTGAAGGGTTTCAGACTTTTCTGACACAAGTGTTTAAAAAAAGAATGGACGTGGCACTGGGGGCTGCAGTCTGGGTGAGGTGTTTGGGCACAGGCTGGACTTGATGATCTTGGAGGTCTCTTCCAACCTCATGATTCTGTGATTCTGGGATTGATTGTGTGATTGATTCTGTGATTCTGTGATTGACTCTGTGATTGATCCTGTAATTCTGTAATTCTGTGATTCTGTGTTTGATTCTGTGATTGATCCTGTGATTTTGTGATTGATTCTGTGATCCTGTAATTCTGTGATCCTGTGATTGATTCTGTGATCCTGTGATTTATTCTGTGATTCTGTGATTGATTCTGTGATTTTGTGATTGATTTTGTGATTGATCCTGTGATCCTGTGATTCTGTGATTGATTCTGTGATTCTCTGATTGATTTTGGGATTGATTCTGTGATCCTGTGATTCTGTGATTGATCCTGTGATTCTGTGATTGACTCTATGATTGATCCTGTAATTCTGTAATTCTGTGATTCTGTGTTTGAATCTGTGATTCTGTGATTGATTCTGTGATTGATTCTGTGATTGATTCTGTGATTTTGTGATTGATTCTGTGATCCTGTAATTCTGTGATCCTGTGATTGATTCTGTGATCCTGTGATTTATTCTGTGATTCTGTGATTGATTTTGTGATTTTGTGATTGATTTTGTGATTGATTCTGTGATTCTGTGATTTTGTGATTGATTTTGTGATTTTGTGATTGATTCTGTGATTGATTCTGTGATTTTGTGATTGATTTTGTGATTGATCCTATGATTCTGTGATTGATCCTGTG
Source organism: Melozone crissalis (assembly GCF_028551555.1). NCBI lineage: Eukaryota > Metazoa > Chordata > Aves > Passeriformes > Passerellidae > Melozone > Melozone crissalis. The sequence goes on from NW_026535985.1 coordinate 74,697, forward strand.
ATTGATTCTGTGATTCTGTGAATCTGTGATTGATTCTGTGATTTTGTGATTGATCCTGTGATCCTGTGATTGATCCTGTGATTCTGTAATTCTGCAAATCTGTGATTCTGTAATCACTGATATCATGGCTGTGATTAGAAGTGTGTAAAATCCCTTTCCTGCCAAAACCCAGCAGGCAGAAAGGCAGGGATGGGGATTTCCTGTCTTTCTGGGGAAAAAGAGGATTGAAAACTCCTGGAATTCCTCCCTGCCATTCCCACCTTCCTTTTTCATTTGAATCAGCCAAAAAAAAAGGAATAAAAATCGAAAGAAAACTCCACTGGGGGATTCACCATGGCATGGCACAAACAAATCACAGGGAAATCCCTGCAAATCTGCCTCTGGCTGTGAGAGCTACAAGAAAACCATTCTGTGGGGAGCGTGGTGAGGGAAAAAGCAACACTTTAAATCATGAAAGGGCATTTAAACCATGCCAGGGCATTTAAACCATGCCAGGGCAGCACTCACCTGCTGTCTGTGAGGAATCCATTCTGGCCAGACTGGGAGCAGGAACGTGCAGATGGGGAGGAAAGAAAAAAAGAGACTTAGAAAAAAACCCCTGAAAAAATAAATTAATGCATTCCAGAGGGTGGGGATGGCACACGGAGGGGGCTGAGGGTGGTGCTGAGCCCCCTGCACAGCAGATCCCTGGGGAGCTCCATCCAGGTCCTCTCCTGATCCCTGAGATCTCCCAGCTCCTCCTGGGAAGGACGAAATTCCTCCTGGGAATGGTCAAATTTCATCTGGGAGTGCCCAAATCCCTCCTGGGAATGCCCAACTCCTCCCTAGGAAGGACTAAATCCCTTCTGGGAATGCCAAATTCCTCCTGGGAATGCCCAAATCCTCCTTGGAAGTATTAAATCCTTCTTGGGAATGCCCAAATTCCTCCTGGGAATGCCCAAATCCCTCCTGGGAATATCAAATTCCACCTAGTAAGGTCCAAATTCCTCCTGGGAAAGCCCAAATTTCTTCTGTGAATACCAAATTTCTCCTTGGAAATGCCCAAACTCCTCCTGGGAATGCCCAAACTCCTCCTGGGAATATCAAATTCTACCAAGGAAGGCCCAAATTCCTACTTGAAATGCCCAAATTCTTCCTAGGAATGCCCAGATTCCTTCAGAGAGAATGCCCAATTCCTCCTGGGAATGCCCAAATTCCACCTAATAAGGCCTAAACTCCTTCTGGGAATACCCAAATCCTCCTTGGAAGTATTAAATTCCTCCTGGAAATGCCCAATTCCACAAAGGAAGGCCCAAATTCCTTCTGGGAATGCCCAAATCTCTCCTGGGAATGCCAAATTCCACCTAGTAAGGCCTAAATTCCTTCTAGGAGTGCCCAAATTCCTCCTGGAAATGCCCAAATTCCTCCTGGGAAGGCCCAAATCCTCCTTGGAACTATTAAATTCCTCCTGGGAATGCCCAACTCATCCTGGGAATGCTCAAATCCCTCCTGGGAAGGCCAAAATCCCTCCTGAAAATGCCCAAATTCCTCCTGGGAATATCAAATTCCACCAGGGAAGGCCCAAATCCCTCATGGGAATGCCCAAATTCCTCTTGGGAATGCCCAAATTTCTTCTGGGAATGCCCAAATTCTTCCTGGAAATGCCCAAGTTTCTTCTGGGAATATCAAATTCCACCAAGGAAGGCCCAAATTCCTACTTGGAATGCCCAAATTCCTCCTAGGAAGGCCTAAATTCCTTCTAGGAACGCCCAAATTTCTCCGGGGAAAGACTAAATTCCTCATGGGAATGCCCAGTTCCCTCCTGGGAATGTCAAATTCCACCAAGGAATGCCCAAATTCCTCCTGGAAATGCCCAGATTCCTCCCAAGAATGCCCAAGTTCTCCTGGGAATGCTCAAATCCCTCCCAAAAATGCCCAAATTCCTCCTGGGAATGCCCAAAGTCCACCCAGGAAAGCCTAAATTCCTCCTGGGAATATCAAATTCCACCCAGGAATACCCAAATTCCTACTTGGAATGCCCAAATTCCTCCTAGGAAGGCCTAAATTCCTTCTAGAAATGCCCAAATTCCTCCCGGGAATGCCCAAATTTCTTCTGGGCATATCAAATTCCACCGAGGAATGCCCAAATTCCTCCTGGAAATGCCCAAATTCCTACCAAGAATGCCCAAATTCCTCTTGGGAATGCCCAAATTCCTCTTGGGAATGCTCAAATCCCTCCCAAAAATGCCCAAATTCCTCCTGGGAATGCCCAAATTCCACCCAGGAAAGCCTAAATTCCTCCTGAGAATGCCCAATTTCCTCCTGGGAATATCAAATTCCACCAAGGAATGCCCAAATTCCCTGAAACGTTATGCACGGAGCAGACTGGAGGCTGCAGCTCCTCCAGCCCACAACCTCAGCCACCTTTGCTGGCAGCTGGAATCCACTGGGACACCCCCAAAACTCTGAAAAATCGCTAAAAACAAAATAAAAATGCAACAACATCTTGGAATATTCAAGGGGGGAACCTTGTGGCCCAAAGCTCCAGGAGGGTCCTGGACTAATAATAATAATAATAATAATAAAAATAATGAATTTGGCGAATAATTAATTAATTTGGTGAACGATCCAAGCTCACCTCTCGCGCAAAGATCCTCTCGCGGACGCGCTGATATTCCTCCTCCCGCTCCTCGATGGATTTGCTCCTTCTCCCGTCCTGCAAGGGGAGTCTGATCTGAAGGGACAAACACAGCTCAGGGGTCAGCAGGAGCAGCCAGCTGCTGGGAATTCTGGGTGGGAATTGTGGATTTTTGGTGGGTTCAGGGATTTTCTGCACCTTGGAGACACCTGAGTGTGGGGATGAAGCTCCCAGAGGTGTCAGGGTGGATATTCCTGGATATTCCCAAATAGAAACCAGCCTGCCTGAGCTCTGCATGAGGCAGAAATCAGGAATATCACCCTGGTTCCATGGGGAAAATATCAGGAATATCACCCTGGAAAATCAGGAATATCACCCTGGTTCCATGGGGAAAATATCAGGAATATCACCCTGGAAAATCAGGAATATCACCCTGGTTTCATGGGGAAAATCAGGAATATCACCCTGGTTCCATGGGGAAAATCAGGAATATCACCCTGGAAAATCAGGAATATCACCCTGGTTTCATGGGGAAAATACCAGGAATATTCAGAGGGAAAATCAGGAATATCACCCTGGCGTCACAGGGAAAATATCCAGAATATCACCCTTGTTCCATGGGGAAAATATCAGGAATATCACCCTGGAAAATCAGGAATATCACCCTGGTTCCATGGGGAAAATCAGGAATATTCGGAGGGAAAGTCAGGAATATCACCTTGGTTCCAGGGGGAAAATATCAGGAATATCACCCTGGAAAATCAGGAATATCACCCTGTTTTGATGGGGAAAATATCAGGAATATCACCCTGGAAAATCAGGAATATCACCCTGGTTTCATGGGGAAAATATCAGGAATATTACCCTGGAAAATCAGGAATATCACCCTGGTTTCATGGGAAAAATCAGGAATATCACCCTGGAAAATCAGGAATATCACCCTGGTTCCATGGGGAAAATCAGGAATATCACCCTGGAAAATCAGGAATATCACCCTGGTTTCATGGGGAAAATATCAGGAATATTACCCTGGAAAATCAGGAATATCACCTTGGTTCCATGGGGAAAATCAGGAATATTCGGAGGGAAAGTCAGGAATATCACGTGGGTTTGAGGGGGAAAATATCAGGAATATTGAGAGGGAAAAATCGGGAATGTCACCCTGGTATCACAGGGAAAATATCAGGAATATTCAGAGGGAAAGTCAGGAATATCACCCTGGTTCCAGGGGGAAAATATCAGGAATATCACCCTGGAAAATCAGGAATATCACCCTGGTTCCATGGGGAAAATATCAGAAATATTCACTGGGAAAATCAGGAATATCACCCTGGTGTCACAGGGAAAATATCAGGAATATCACCTTGGAAAATCAGGAACATCACCCTGTTTTGATGGGGAAAATATCAGGAATATTACCCTGGTCCTAGAGGGAAAATCAGGAATATTCAGAGGGAAAATCAGGAATATCACCCTGGAAAATCAGGAATATCACCCTGGTTTCAGAAAATCAGGAATATTCAGAGGGAAAGTCAGGAATATCACCTGGGTTTGAGGGGGAAAATATCAGGAATATTGAGAGGGGAAAATCGGGAATGTCACCTTGGTTCCAGGGGGAAAATATCAGGAATATCACCCTGGAAAATCAGAAATATCCCCCTGGTTTCATGGGGAAAATCAGGAATATTCAGAGGGAAAATCAGGAATATCCCCTGGTTTCAGGGGGAACTGGAATTCCTTGTTTCTCAGGGAAACCAAGACCTGGATGAGCTTTAAGGTCTGTCCCCAATTCTTCCATGATTTTATCAAGGTGGGAGCTACAACACCCTGAGACCCCTGGGTGGGGGCATGGCTTGCTCCAAGAGTGGAAAGCACCAGGAATATTCCCAAAGAAACCTTGGGAAAAGGCTCCACTTCAAAACCTGGCCTGTCCTCTGGCTGATTTTGGGGAATGGAGAAGCACAGCCACAGCAATTCTTCATCCATTTTTAGAATATTTGGGAAAATCTTTCATGAAATTCAGATGTTGCTGCTTTGGGGTGGGATGGGAGCTTCTATGAAATGAAACCTGGGAGGATTTTGGAGTTTTGGTTGTTTTGTGAGTTTTGCTCCACTTTAAAACCTGGCCTGGCCCCCATCTGATTTTGGGGAATGGAGAAGCACAGCCACAGCAATTCTTCATCCATTTTTAGAATATTTGGAAAAATCTTTCATGAAATTCAGATGTTGCTGCTTTGGGCTGGGGTGGGAGCTTCTATGAAATGAATTCCAGAAGAATTTTGGAGTTTCTGTTGTTTTTTGAGTTTTGCTCCACTTTAAAACCCGGCCTGGCCCTCAGCTGATTTTGTGGAATGGGGAAGCACAGCCACAGCAATTCTTCATCCATTTTTATAATATTTGGGAAAATCTTTCATGAAATTCAGATATTGCTGCTTTGGGGTGGGGTGGGAGCCTCTATGAAATGAATTCCAGGAGAATTTTGGAGTTTTGCTCCACTTTAAAACCTGGCCTGGCCCTCAGCTGATTTTGGGGAATGGGGAAGCACAGCCATAAATCCCACAGCAATTCTTCATCCATTTTTAGAATATTTGGGAAAATCTTCCATGAAATTCAGATGTTGCTGAACATCTGGGGTGGGAGCTTCTATGAAACGAAACCTGGGAGGATTTTGGAGTTTTGGTTGTTTTGTGAGTTTTGCTCCACTTTAAAACCTGGCTTAGCCCCCAGCTGATTTTGGGGAATGGGGAAGCACAGCCACAGCAATTTCTTCATCCATTTTTAGAATATTTGGGAAAATCTTTCATGAAATTCAGATGTTGCTGCTTGGCTGGGGTGGGAGCCTCTATGAAATGAAACCCAGGAGAATTTTGGGAGTTTTTGCTGTTTTGTGAGCAGCCAGAGGTGATTTTGCCAAGGCTGCAGTGCCCCCCTGCCCTCCTCACCTGGTTGTCATCCCGATCCATGCTGGTGTCGTCCCTTTTCAGGATGAACCTCTGAGGGAATTCCGCGTTCTTCTCATCCTTGATGTGCTCAGAGAATCTCTGCTCAGGGCTGCAAGGAAACCAGCGCTTGTTAGGAGGGGAAAAACAGCCCCAGGATGATTTTTGGGTGGAATTTCAGCTCCTGTTCCTACTCCAGGAGCTGTGGCAGAGATGGAAGGAAAAGATTCTTCTTCCCTATTGCCTTCATTCCGTGATTTTGGCTCTTCTAGAGAGGGATTTTCACCTCTCATGAAGCAAAAAATAATGGAAATGTGGTGTGGAAATCATCCTGCTACAGAGCTGGGTTGTGGGGAAGGGAGGGGAAAAAGGGGAAGGGAAAAAGGGGAAGAGGAAGGGGAAGAAGAAAGAGAAGAAGAGGGGAAGAGAAGGGAAAAGGGAAAGGGAAAGGGGAAAGGGAAAAAGGGAAAAGGGAAAGGGAAAGGACAAAGGGGAAAGGGAAAAAGGGAAAAGGGGAAGGGAAAGAAGGGAAAAGGGGAAAGGGAAAAAGGAAGAAGAAGGGAAAGAGAAGGGGAAAGGGGAAAGGAAAAGGGAAAGGGAAAGGACAAAGGGAAAAGGGGAAAAGGGGAAGAAAGGGAAAAAAAAGGAAGAAGAAGGGGAAGAGAAGGGGAAAGGGGAAGGGAAAAGGGAAAGAGGAAGGGGAAGAAGAAGGGAAAGGGAAAAATGGAAAGAGGAAGTAGAAAGAGAAGAAAAAGGGGAAAGGGGAAGGGAAAGAGAAAGAGAAAGGGAAAAGGGAAGAGAAAAAAGAAAAGGGGAAGGAAAAGGATAAAGGGGAAGGGGAAGAAGAAGGGGAATAGAAGGGAAAAAGAGAAAGGAAAGGGGGAAGGGGAAGAATGGAAAGGGAAAAGGGAAAGGAAAAGGGGAAGGGAAAGGGAAAGGGAAGGGAAAATGGAAGAAGAAGGGGGAGAGAAGGGGAAAGGGGAAGGGGAAAGGGAAAGGGGGAAGGAAAAAGGGAAAGGGAAAAAAGGAAAGGGAAAGGGGAAGGAAAAGGAGAAAGGGAAAAGGAGAAGAAGGGAAAGGGAAGGGAAAATGGAAGAAGAAGGGGGAGAGAAGAGAAAAGGGGAAAGGGAAAGGGAAAGGGAAAAAAGGGAAAGGAAAAGGGGAATGGGAAGAAGAAGGGGGAAAAGAAGGGGAAGAGAAGGGGAAAGGGGAAGGGAAAGAGAAAAGAAAAAGGGAAGAAAAGGGGAAGAGAAGGGGAAGGGGAAGGAAAAAGGGAAAGAGGGAAAAAGGGAAAAAGGGAAAAAGGGAAAAAGGGAAAAAGGGAAAGGAAAAGGGGAAGGGGAAGGAAAAAGGGAACGGAAAAAAGGGGAAGGGGAAGAAGGGAAAGGGAAAGGGAAAAGAAAAAGGGAACAGGAAAAAGAAAGAAGGGGAAAAGAAGGGAAAAGGGGAAGGGAAAAAGGGGAAGGAAAAGGGGAATGGGAAGAAGGGAAAGGAAAAAGGGAAAGGGAAAAAGGAAGAAGGAGGGGAAAAGGGGAAGGGGGGAAGGGGAAAAGGGGAAGGGGGGAAAGGGAAAGGGGAAGGGGGGAAAGGGAAAGGGGAATGGGAATGGGAAGAAGAAGGGGGGAAAGAAGGGGAAGGGAAAGAGAAAGGGAAAGAGAAAAGGGAAGGGAAAAGGGGAAAGGGAAAAAAGGAAAGGGGAAGGAAAAAGATAAAAGGGGAAGGGGAAACAGGAGAAAGAAAGGGAGAAAAGGAGAAAGGGAAAGGAAAAAAGGAATGGGAAATGGGAAGAAGAAGGGGAAGAAGAGGAGGAAGGGGAAAGGGAAAGGGAAGGGGAAAAAGAAGGGGGAAAAGAAGGGGAAGGGCCTTACATCCGTGTGTTGCTGGTCTTGTTGATGATCACGGCCTTCCCAGTCTGGTCCACGTTGTGATCCATCCCGAAGTACGCGGCCACGCGGTGCAGCAGCATGCGGTGGTACGAGGTCATCTGGGGGAACTTCTTGAACTGATTGCTGGGGACAGGGACAGGGACAGGGGACAGTCAGTTCCACCCCTGCCACGTCAGGGTGCACAGCAGAACATCCCCACCCTGCTCCCCCGAGAGCCCAAATTGCCAATTTTCAAATTCCCAAATTCCCAAATGTCCATTCCAAACTTCCTTTGCTGGGCACAAGGACAAGGACAGGGGACAAGGACAGGGGACAGGGACAGGGGACAGGGACAGGGGACAGTCAGTTCCACCCCTGCCACGTCAGGGTGCACAGCAGAACATCCCCACCCTGCTCCCCTGGCAGCCCAAATTGCCAATTTTCAAATTCCCAAATTCCCAAATCTCTGTTGGGAATGCACAGCAGAACATCCTCACCCTGCTCCCCTGGCAGCCCAAATTGCCAATTTTCAAATTCCCAAATTCCCAAATTCCCAAATCTCCGTTCCAAACTTCCTCTGCCGGGCACAACCCCGAGGGTCACTCACTTGTTGTCACTGATGAACTCCAGAATCTCCTGTTCCAACTTGAGCAGCATCATTCTGTCCCTGCCAGGATAAAAAAATAAAGATTAAAAAGTCACTTTAGGGACAGGGAACTGCCTCCCCTGCTGCCAGCCCTGTCCTGCAGGAGAAAAATCCACAGGAGGAAGTGATGTCTGATTTTACATAGAAATGGGCTAAAAAACTTCTTGTTTTTCAAATATATCAAATTAAACACCAGATTTTTCAAATATGTCAAATTAAACACCAGATTTTTCAAATATATTAAATTAAACACCAGATTTTTTCCCAGTTTAAGGTTGTTTTGCTAATAATTCTTGGCTTTGGAAAGCCTGAATCTCTGCTGGAAGCTCCAACTTTGCCACTCCCTTTCCTCAGTCCCACTGATTATTCCCTTCACAGGCTGGCACTTGAAAACCATTTATAGAAAAGGTTTTAAAAGCAATTAAAATTATTTCTTTGCATTCAAATAAATTATTTGTCCTTCCCTCTCCACATCACACACAATTCCACATTTGGAATTGAACAGGATATAAAATTACAGGGAGTTGTTTTATTGACCATGACCTACCTTGGGTTTTTTTTCAGTGTATTTACTAAAAATTCATGCAAATCTATTCCAGTGGAGTCTGTATATTCCTGGCTGGAATCTGCAAAAAAAATAACAGTGGCAGGAAAAAAAAATTAATAAATTTATTTTATTGGGAGAGCACAGAGGGAAGGAAAAAAAGGGGGGAAAAGGAAAAAGGGGGAAAAGGAAAAAAGGGGGAAAGGAAAAAAAGAGGGAAGGAAAAAAGGGAGGAAAAGGAAAAAGGGAAAAAGGAAAAAAGGGAGGGAAAGGGAAAACGGGGGAAAAGGGAAAAAGGGGAAAAGGAAAAAAGGGGGGAAAAGGGGGAAAAAGGGAGAAAAGAAAAAGGGGAAAAGGAAAAAAAAGGGGGAAGGAAAAAAAGGGGAAGAGGAAAAAAGGGGAAAAGGAAAAAAGAGAGGAAAGGAAAAAAGGGGAAAAAGGAAAAAATGGAAAAAGGAAAAAAGGAAGGAAAGGAAAAAAGCGGAAAGAAAAAAGGGAAAAAGGAAAAAAGGGGGGAAAGGAAAAAAGGGAGAAAGGAAAAAATGGGGGAAAAGGGAAAAAAGGGGGAAAAGGAAAAAGGGTAAAAGATGGGGAAAGGCAAAAAGGGGGAAAAGGAAAAAAGGGGGGAAGAGGAAAAAATGGGAAAAGGATAAAAAGGGAAAAAGGGGAAGGGGAAAAAAGGGGAAAGGAAAAAAAGAGGAAAGGAAAATGGGGGAAAAGGGGGTAAAGGAAAAAAGGCGGAAGAGGAAAAAAGGGGGGAAAAGGAAAAAAGGGGGAAAAATGGGGAAAGGAAAAAAGAAGAAAAGAGAAAAGGGGAAGGAAAGGAGAAAAGGGGAGAAAAGGAAAAAGGGGAAAAGGAAAAAGGGGGGAAGGAAAAAAGGGGAAAAGAAAAAAGGGAAGAGTGTGGGTGAACCTGGAGAAGAGAAGAATCCAGGAAAACCCTGGAGCCCTCTCCAGTGCCTCATTTTTTATACTAACAAACACTTTACCTATTAAATAAACAATTTTTTCCCACTTCCCTCCCCCCAAAAAAATATTTTCTCCACACCAATTTTAAAAAACCCGCTTAAATTTCCTTTGCTTAGGAAAAAAAAAAAAACAACTTTAAATTTTTTTCTCCCAAAATTACCAAAAACCCAAACAGCCCCAACCACCTGCCCAACTTCCAGAAGGTTCCCAGAGCAGCACCTGACCTCGAGAGAGCATCTTCCTTGGTGTTTTCTCTTTATTTTTCTCTTTTTCTTCTTTTTCCACCCCATCTTTCGTGGATTTTTCCTCTTCCTTGTCAGAGGGGCAGCTCACGTGCAGCTGGATGATGTCCTGGGGTGGAAAACAAAATGAGTTTCAGACATTCCCTGAGCAGAAAAGCAGCCCAGGAAGGTCTCAAAAAGCTCTTGGAGGAATTTTTTTGGCTCCCCGATGGCATGAGAGAGCAAAACCTGGATAATTTCTGATTTTTTGGGCTTCCAAATTCCCCAGATTTGTCTTATTTCGGGCGTACCTGAGACTCCAGCAGCCCATCCACAAAGGGGCCTGAGGATTCCTCACACACAGCCAAGCTCCTGACCAGCTTCAGCTTTGAGTTGGACTGAAAAAGGTAAAAAAAATAAATTTAAAAAAGGGGAATGGTTAAAACACCTCATACTTGAATTGCTGCAGCTGCATTCCCAAGGCACCTGTGCAGCCATTCCCAATTAAATCCCAATTAAATCCTAATTAAATCCCAATTAATCTGCCCAATAAGAGGAATATTCCCCTCAATATACAGATACAAAATTATTTAGAATCCCTGAATAAATCAGTTATTTTATTCCTTTTATTTACTGAAGCATAAAATTCCCAATTAATCTGCCCAATAAGAGGAATATTCCCCTCAATATACAGATATAAAATTATTGGGAATCCCTGAATAATCAGTCATTTAAATAAGAGGAATATTCCCCTCAATATACAGATACACAGTGACTTGGAATCCCTGAATAAATCAGTTATTTTAATAAAGGAATATTCCCCTCAATATACAGATATAGAATGATTTAGAATCCCTGAATAAATCAGTTATTTTATTCCTTCAGCCTTTAAAGCATAAAATTCCCAATTAATCTGCCCATAAGAGGAATATTCCCCCACAGATATAAGATTATTTGGAATCCCTGAATAATCAGTTATTTTAATAAGAAAAATATTCCCCTCAATATGCAGATACACAATGACTTGGAATCCCAGTTATTTTATCTCTTTTATTTATTGAAGCATAAAATTCCCAATTAATCTGCCCAATAAGAGGAATATTCCCCTCAATATACAAATATAAAATTATTTGGAATCCCTGAATAATCAGTTATTTTAATAAAGGAATTTTCCCCTCAATATACAGATACAAAATTATTCAGAATCCCTGAATAAACCAGTTATTTTATTCCTTTTATTTACTGAAGCATAAAATTCTCAATTAAGTGCCCAATAAGTGGAATATTCCCCTCAATATACAGATACACAATGACTTGGAATCCCTGAATAATCCGTTATTTTAATAAAGGAATATTCCCCTCAATATACAGATATAAAATGATTTAGAATCCCTGAATAAATCAGTTATTTTATTCCTTCAGCCTTTAAAGCATAAAATTCCCAATTAATCTGCCCATAAGAGGAATATTCCCCCACAGATATAAGATTATTTGGAATCCCTGAATAATCAGTTATTTTAATAAGAAAAATATTCCCCTCAATATGCAGATACACAATGACTTGGAATCCCAGTTATTTTATCTCTTTTATTTATTGAAGCATAAAATTCCCAATTAATCTGCCCAATAAGAGGAATATTCCCCTCAATATACAAATATAAAATTATTTGGAATCCCTGAATAATCAGTTATTTTAATAGGAGGAATATTCCCCTCAATATACAGATACACAGTGACTTGGAATCCCAGTTATTTTATTTCTTTTATTTATTGAAGCATAAAATTCCCAATTAAGCTGCCCAATAAGAGGAATATTCCCCTCAATATACAGATCCACAATGACTTGGAATCCCTGAATAAATCAGTTATTTTATTCCTTTTATTTATTAAAGCATAAAATTCCCAATTAAGTGCCAAATAAGAGGAATATTCCCCTCAATATACAGATATAAAATTATTGGGAATCCCTGAATAATCAGTTATTTTAATAGGAGGAATATTCCCCTCAATATACAGATATAAAATTATTGGGAATCCCTGAATAAATCAGTTATTTTATTAAAGGAATTTTCCCCTCAATATACAGATATAGAATGATTTAGAATCCCTGAATAATCAGTTATTTTATTCCTTCAGCCTTTAAAGCATAAAATTCCCAATTAATCTGCCCATAAGAGGAATATTCCCCTCAATACACAGATATAAAATTATTGGGAATCCCTGAATAATCAGTTATTTTAATAAAGGAATATTCCCCTCAATATACAGATACACAGTGACTTGGAATCCCTGAATAAATCAGTTATTTTAATAAAGGAATTTTCCCCTCAATATACAGATACAAAATTATTTAGAATCCCTGAATAAACCAGTTATTTTACTCCTTTTATTTATTAAAGCATAAAATTCCCAATTAATCTGCCCAATGAGAGGAATATTCCCCTCAATACATAGATATAAAATTATTGGGAATCCCTGAATAATCAGTTACTTTATTCCTTTTATTAATTGAAGCACAAAATTCCCAATTAAGTGCCCAATAAGAGGAATATTCCCCTCAATATACAGATATAGAATGATTTAGAATCCCTGAATAATCAGTTATTTTATTACTTTCATTAACTGAAGCACAAAATTCCCAATTAACCTGCCCAATAAGAGGAACGTTGGGGTGGCAGCAGAGCTCCTACCTTGGCTCTTTTCCTGGCGTGGCCGTGACTCGACGTTCGCTTCTGTGGAGAGAGAAAAAGGCAAAAACTCAGCCTGGGAATTCCCTGCCCTTCCTGGGGATTCCCTGCCCTTCCTGGGGATTCCCTGCCCTTCCTGAGGATTCCCTGCCCTTCCTGGGGATTCCCTGCCCTTCCTGGGAATTCCCTGCCCTTCCTGAGGATTCCCTGCCCTTCCTGGGGATTCCCTGCCCTTCCTGAGGATTCCCTGCCCTTCCTGGGGATTCCCTGCCCTTCCTGAGGATTCCCTGCCCTTCCTGAGGATTCCCTGCCCTTTCTGGGGATTCCCTGCCCTTCCCGGGGATTCCCTGCCCTTCCCGGGGATTCCCTGCCCTTCCTGGGGATTCCCTGCCCTTCCTGGTACACAAGAAGGGACCAGGACAGAGATGATGGGGCTGGAGCTGGCTCAGAAGTGTTTGAGGAGGTGTCCTGGCCTGCAGGACAAAGTGTATTTTATTTGTCAGAGGGCAGTTGCAGTTTTCTTCATCTCTTCCATAAATCCTCCCTCCAGGAGATATCTGTTAATTGGCCATTAATTATTAATTATCTTCTGTTACTGGGCCGTTAATTACTAATTATCTTCTGTCCATGGCCAGTGAATGTCAGTGCATGGCTGATAAAATTCCATCATCCCATTGGGAGATGTGAGCCCAGGGGGAGGAGCCAAACATTCCTACCTGGATACAATCTGGGATTTCAAACATTCCTACCTGGATACAATCTGGGATTTCAAACATTCCTACCTGGATAGAACCTGAGATTTCAAACATTCCTACCTGGATACAATCTGAGATTTCAGACATTCCTACCTGGATACAATCTGAGATTTCAAACATTCCTGCCTGGATACAATCTGAGATTTCAAACATTCCTACCTGGATAGAATCTGAGATTTCAGACATTCCTACCTGGATACAATCTGAGATTTCAAACATTCCTACCTGGATACAATCTGAGATTTCAAACATCCCTACCCAGATAGAATCTGAGATTTCAAACATTCCTGCCTGGCAGGGCAGTGGAATAATTGAATTATTATTTTGAAATATTATATTGAAATATAAGTATTATCTTTAAGTATAACATTGAAATTGAAATGTAATACTGAAATTGAAATATTGTATTGAAATATAATATTAAAATATAATATTGAAATAGAAACATTATATTGAAACTGAAATATAATACTGAAATTGAAATATTATATTGAAATATTATATTGAAATTGAAATATAATACTGAAATTGAAATATAATACTGAAATTGAAATATTTCAACCCCTCTGGCCAGGAGAGCCTGAGTGAGGAGGAAGGGATCAGCCTGCCCAGCCTGGGGTCACTGAGGGGCTCTGGATGCTTTGGGAAGGGAGGGGAAGCTGCAGGTGAGGCCCAGGTGAGGCCCAGGTGAGGGACAGGTGAGGGACAGGTGAGGGACAGGTGAGGCCCAGGTGAGGGACAGGTGAGGGACAGGTGAGGGACAGGTGAGGCCCAGGTGAGGGACAGGTGAGGGACAGGTGAGGCCCAGGTGAGGCCCAGGTGAGGGACAGGTGAGGGACAGGTGAGGCTCAGGTGAGGGACACGTGAGGCTCAGGTGAGGCCCAGGTGAGGGACAGGTGAGGGACAGGTGAGGCCCAGGTGAGGCCCAGGTGAGGGACAGGTGAGGGACAGGTGAGGGACAGGTGAGGCCCAGGTGAGGCCCAGGTGAGGGACAGGTGAGGGACAGGTGAGGCCCAGGTGAGGCCCAGGTGAGGGACAGGTGAGGGACAGGTGAGGGACAGCTGAGGGACAGGTGAGGGACAGGTGAGGCTCAGGTGAGGGACAGGTGAGGGACAGGTGAGGCCCAGGTGAGGCCCAGGTGAGGGACAGGTGAGGGACAGGTGAGGGACAGCTGAGGGACAGGTGAGGGACAGGTGAGGCTCAGGTGAGGGACAGGTGAGGGACAGGTGAGGCCCAGGTGAGGCCCAGGTGAAGGACAGGTGAGGGACAGGTGAGGCCCAGGTGAGGGACAGGTGAGGCTCAGGTGAGGGACAGGTGAGGCCCAGGTGAGGGACAGGTGAGGCTCAGGTGAGGGACAGGTGAGGCCCAGGTGAGGGACAGGTGAAGGACAGGTGAGGGACAGGTGAGGCCCAGGTGAGGCCCAGGTGAGGGACAGGTGAGGGACAGGTGAGGCCCAGGTGAGGGACAGGTGAGGCCCAGGTGAGGGACAGGTGAGGGACAGGTGAGGGACAGGTGAGGCCCAGCTCCCCCTGCCCACGCTCACCTGAGACTCCTGGCGCACGCCGACCTCGTCGCCCCCATCCTTCTCCACCTCCTCCTTGCTGGGTGACCTGGACACGAATTTGGTTTTGTTCACAGATTCCTCCACCACCTTCTTTTCCGATTCCTTCATAATTTCCAGGGACTCCTGTGCCGTGTTGCTGTTGGACATCTTCAGAGCCCTGCGACGCAGCGACGGGCACCTGCAGGGACAGGGGACAGCTCGGGGACAGCTCGGGGACAGCGCAGGGACAGCTCGGGGACAGCTCGGGGACAGCTCAGGGACAGCTCAGGGACAGCGCGGGGACAGCTCGGGGACAGCTCAGGGACAGCTCAGGGACAGTTCAGGGACAGCTCAGGGACAGCCTGGGGACAGCTCAGGGACAGCTCAGGGACAGCGCAGGGACAGCTCGGGGACAGCTCAGGGACAGTTCAGGACAGCTCAGGGACAGCTCAGGGACAGCTCAGGGACAGCGCAGGGACAGCTCGGGGACAGCTCGGGGACAGCGCAGGGACAGCTCAGGGACAGCTCGGGGACAGCGCAGGGACAGCGCAGGGACAGCTCGGGGACAGCGCAGGGACAGCTCAGGGACAGCTCAGGGACAGCTCGGGGACAGCTCAGGGACAGCTCAGGGACAGCGCAGGGACAGCTCGGGGACAGCTCGGGGACAGCTCAGGGACAGCTCAGGGACAGACCAGGACAGCTCGGGGACAGCTCGGGGACAGCTCAGGACAGCTCAGGGACAGACCAGGACAGCTCGGGGACAGCTCAGGGACAGCTCGGGGACAGCTCGGGGACAGCTCAGGGACAGCTCAGGGACAGTTCAGGACAGCTCAGGGACAGCTCAGGGACAGCTCAGGGACAGCGCAGGGACAGCTCGGGGACAGCTCGGGGACAGCTCAGGGACAGCTCAGGGACAGCGCAGGGACAGCACAGGGACAGCTCAGGGACAGCTCAGGGACAGCCGGGGGACAGCTCAGGACAGCTCAGGACAGCTCGGGGACAGCTCAGGGACAGCTCAGGGACAGCTCGGGGACAGCTCAGGGACAGTTCAGGACAGCTCAGGGACAGCCGGGGGACAGCTCAGGACAGCTCAGGACAGCTCGGGGACAGCTCAGGACAGCTCAGGGACAGACCAGGACAGCTCGGGGACAGCGCAGGGACAGCTCAGGGACAGCTCAGGGACAGCTCGGGGACAGCGCAGGGACAGACCAGGACAGCTCAGGGACAGCTCAGGGACAGTTCAGGACAGCTCAGGGACAGCTCAGGGACAGACCAGGACAGCTCAGGGACAGCCTGGGGACAGCTCAGGGACAGCTCAGGGACAGCTCGGGGACAGCTCGGGGGCTTTGCTCTGCACAAAAACCCTCCCAGAGCCAGGCTGGAACTTCCTTGGAGCCCACCCCGTGCACAGATCCCAAATCAAACCCTCAGAGTGCGACGGACAAAAAATCCCTGACGGTTTAAAATCAGAAATAGAATGGTTATGGTGGGATTGTTCCCAAAACCACAGCGCAATTCACAGGTGATTACAGAGCCCTTTTATCTCTACAAGTATGGAATACCCAAAATACAAAATATTTATTGATAATTTTGGTACATCCCATTTCCAATGTGGATATTGATCTATGGATTTTGATATCCATAGATATCAATTCAATACAAGTACTGAATACCCAAAATACAAATACATATTGATAATTTTGGTAAATCAAATTCCCAATATGGATATTGATCTGGTACCAATATCCAAAAACTCTCTAACAGTTTAGTTAGAAAGTGGATGTTTATTGTGAGATAATTCCCAAAAACACTCTGCAATTTACAGGTGATTACAAATCTATATCTATATCTTTTCTATATCTATTTAAGATATAATCTATATCTTTTATCTATACAAGTATTGAATACCCAAAATACAAAATCTATATTGATAACTTTGGTACGTCCCATTCCCAATATGGATATTGATCTATGGATTTTGATATCCATAGATATCAATTCAATACAAGTACTGAATACCCAAAATACAAATACATATTGATAACTTTGGTACATCCCACTCCCAATATGGATATTGATCGAGTGCCAATATCCAAAAATTCCCTAACAGTTTAAAATTAGAAAGTGGATGTTTATTGTGGGATAATTCTCAAAAACACACTGCAATTTACAGGTGATTACAGAGTCCTTTTATCTATACAAGTATTGAATACCCAAAATACAAAATATATATTGATAACTTTGGTACGTCCCATTCCCAATATGGATATTGATCTATGGATTTTGATATCCATAGATATCAATTCAATACAAGTACTGAATACCCGAAATACAAACACATATTCAAAATTTCGGTAAATCAAATTCCCAATATGGATATTGATCTAGAACCAATATCCAAAAACTCTCTAACAGTTTAGTTAGAAAGTGGATGTTTATTGTGGGATAACTCCCAAATAACTTTGGTACATCCCATTCCCCGCTTCCCATGGTAATTAGTCCAAAAACCATTAAGCATGCGTAGTTTGTTCCTTGAAATGGGGTCCCTTTCACGGGGAGGGGACCCAAAATGAGGAAGTAAATGAAGTCTTCCTCCTTCTGACTTTTCTACCTTTTCAGTGCAAATGTGACAAATGAACCTTTGGTAGAACTCCCATTCCTCATCTTCAATTGGTTTCAGAGCAGAGGAGCCCTACAATTGTCTTATGTTCCTAAAAACAATTGTCTTATCTTCCTAAAAACAATTGTCTGATCTTCCTAAAAGCCAGTTTTATCAGTTTCTATATTCTTCATTATAAACCCAGCTAACCAAACATGGTGCTGACAAGCAACCAATTATTAGTTAACTACTAACTTCATCAAGGCCTACCCATTTATTTTAATTAACTCCAATAAAGCTTATCTCTAACTAAGGGCAGCTGAGGGCAGCTCTAAACCACAAACATCACACAGGTGAAATAAATTCCACCAAGCACAGCTGTGCTCTGCCCCAGGGCCAAACCAGCACCAAAAATTCTGAATTTCCTCAAATCCCAGCCCAGTTCTTCTTGTGATCACTCAAATCATTTATAACCACTCAAATCTTTTGTGATCACTCAGATCTTTTGTGATCACTCAAATATTTTGTGATCACTCAAATCTTTTGTAATCACTCAAATCTTGAGTGAGAAAACAGCCTTGAGCTCCAAATAGGCCCAGTGAGATAAGACAACCCTGATATCTCCTCCTGGGCAGGACAAGTGGGACTCAAATTGCACATTAAGACAAAAATCCCTGATAAAGTTGCATTTAAAGTTCCCAACCCAAACCAGTGCAGGATTTCATGATTCTGAGCCTAAACAAGGATTAACCCAGCTCCATGTGGCCGTGGAGGGATGTGGCGCCAGCAAACACCTCTGGAAAAGACAAATTTCCAAAAAATAAAAGGGGAGATGTCCTGGTTTGGATTTTTTAGGAGCCTAAATCAGAGCAAGGCTCAAACAAAACCCCTCGCGGCAGAAAACATCTGTTGGAAAACTGATTTTTAATTCATTTGAATTAAAAATGTGGCTGAAACAGAGTCAGAACTCGCAGACATTTATCAACCCCTGCCTCTGATATTCCTGGAGAATTCCCCTTTAATTTGTGGAGCTGCTGAACACAAAATGTGCATTTGACATTTATGAAGTTGCAGGAATTGGTTCCAGGCAGAGAAAGCAGGAAAATGCAGTGAGCTGCCTCCATTCCATGGATTCTTACAGGGAATTTTAATAAATTTGTTAAAGACATGGAGGGGAGGAGGGAAAATGCCAGATCCAGAGGGAAAATGGGACAGGAGTGATACAGGGAGGGAAATATCCCAGAAAATTCATGGGGAAAAGGAAATATCCCAGAAAATTCATGGGGAAATGGAAATGTCCCAGAAAATTCATGGGGAAAAGGAAATATCCTAGAAAATTCATGGGGAAAAGGAAATATCCCAGAAAATTCATGGGGAAATGGAAATGTCCCAGAAAATTCATGGGGAAAAGGAAATATGCCAGAAAATCCATGGAAAAAGGTGCAGGGAGAGAAATATCCCAGAAAATTCATGGGGGAAAAAAAATATCCCAGAAAATTAATAGGGAAATGGAAATATCCCAGAAAATCCATGGGGAAAAGGTGCAGGGAGGGAAATATCCCAGAAAATTCATGGGGAAAAGGAAATATCCCAGAAAATTAATGGGGAAATGGAAATATCCCAGAAAATTTGTGGGATAAAGGTGCAGGGAGGGAAATATCTCACAAAATTCATGGGGAAATGGAAATATCCCAGAAAATTCATAGGGAAAAGATGCAGGGAGGGAAATATTCCAGAAAATTCATGGGGAAAAGGAAATATCCCAGAAAATCCATGGGGATAAGGAAATACCTCAGAAAATCCATGGGGAAAAGAAAATATCCCAGAAAATTCATGGGGAAAAGGAAATATCCCAGAAAATCCATGGAAAAAGGTGCAGGGAGAGAAATATCCCAGAAAATTCATGGGGAAAAGGAAATATCCCAGAAAATCCATGGGAAAAGGTGCAAGGAGGGAAAATATCCCAGAAAATTCATGGGGAAATGGAAATGTCCCAGAAAATTCACGGGGAAATGGAAATATCCCAGAAAATCCATGGGGAAAAGGTGCAGGGAGGGAAATATCTCACAAAATTCATGGGAAAAAATGAAATATCCCAGAAAATTAAAGAGATGAAGGTGCAGGGAGGGAAAATATCCCAGAAAATTCCCCTCATGAGGGAATCCCACGCCGCTCCAACAGGAATTAGGTCAGGAAGGGAAAAGGGAACACTCTGCCTGATTTGTGGGATGATTTTTGCAGGGGGTGAAGGTGGCAAACTCTGCCTCCTCCCACCCCAAAATATTCCAAACTGCTCCGGGCTCAGGGATTTAAATATTCCAAGAGGATCTGGAGCAGATTTTGGGGAAGGGAAGGGAAGGGAAGGGAAGGGAGGAGGCAGCACCGGATCTGCACACATGGCACTGAAATAAATTCGTACAGCTCATTCCCTTTTGCACCACCCACCCTCTAACAAGTTTTTCCCCCCGAGCCAAACACCTCAGCCAAATTTAAGAATGATAACAGGATTTTTTTTTTTTTTCCTGTCGCGCTGGCAACGTAACTTCAGCATCACGCTGATCAGATTTCCCAGAAAAGACAAACTCAGAGGCACAAAAATGACATTTATCAGCTGCCCCCTCCTGTTCCCAGCTCCCATCCCCAGCAGGCAGCCTCCAGGACATGCAGAAATCAGGGGAAATTTTTGTTTTCCAGGGGAGGATTCCTTGCAGGATGAATGAATCAGCCCCAGCTCCCTGGGGCAGCCGTGGGATGCAGTGAGGGGGTGGCAGACACAGAGTGACGGTGACAGACGGGGTTTGGTGGAGAAATTTCAAGTTCAGAGCACTCAGGGAGGGTGGGCGGGACTGAGCTGGGCTTTGGCAGAGAGAGAGAGAGAGAGAGGAAAAAAAATGACCCAGATGCAGCAAAAAATGTGTGTCAGGAATAAAAAAATGAGTAAAGGTGGAAGGGAGGAATGGGAGGATGCAGATTGGAAAATGGCAGCAGGGACTGGGGAAAATGGGAATATTTTCTGGGATATTTCCTGCCCTAAAAGGGTCAGGGAGTCAGGACACATTGAAATCCTCCTCCTCACTGCAGAAATGAACGTGGAATTCCACCTCTGCTGCCTTTCTGCCACCTGCACTTTGCAGCTGTGAGCTCCCGCCTGGGGAGGGAATTAAAGCGAGGAAAGTTCTGAATTTCCAGCTCAGATGGATCTGGCAGCAGATCTGGGAAAGGCAGGAAGCTCCTGCTAAATAAACTCCTGTTCCTGGCCTTGTTTCTCAGGGAACAGAGCAAAAAATGAGGGTGGCAAAGGAGACACATGGCTGCAGCTGCCCACACACAGAGCTGGGGACGGAGGGGGCTGAAAATGGGGATTGAGGGGTCTGAGGGGGGATGGAGGGGGGATTGAGGGGTCAGAAATGGGGATTGAGGGGTTTGAGGTGGGGATTGAGAGGTTTGAGAAGGGATGGAGTGGTCAAAAATGGAGATTGAGGGGTCTGAAATGGGGATTGAAGGGTTTGAGGTGGGGATTGAGGGGTTTGAAGTGAGGATGGAGGGGTCTGACAGGGAGATTGAGGGGTCTGAAATGGGGATTGAGGGGTCTGAGGGGGGATTGAGGGGACATGGAGGGGTTTGAGTTGGGGATTGAGACGTTTGAGAAGGGATGGAGTGGTCAGAAATGGGAATTGAGTAGTTTGAGGTGGGGATTGAGGGGTTTGAGGGGGTCTGAGGGGGGGATGGAGGGGTTTGAGGTAGAGATAGAGGGGGATGGAGGGGTCTGAAATGGGGATTGAGGGGTCTAAGGTGGGATGGAGGGGTTTGAGGTAGAGATAGAGGGGGATGGAGGGGTCTGAGGTGGGGATTGAGTGGTCTGAGGGGGAGATGGAGGAGTTTGAGGGGAGATGGAGGGCTCAGAAATGGGGACTGAAGGGTTTGAGATGGGGATTGAGGGGTCTGAAATGGGGATGGAGGGGTCTGAGATGGGAATGGAGGGGTTTGAAGAGGGGATTGAGGGGTTTAAGGGGATATGGAGGGGTCTGAGGGGGGATTGAGGGGTCTGAGGGGGGATCGAGGGGTCAGAAATGGGGACTGAGGGGTTTGAGGGGAGATGGAGGGGTTTGAGGTGGGGATTGAGAGGTTTGAGAAGGGATGGAGGGGTCAAAAATGGGGATTGAGGGGTCTGAGGGAGGATGGAGGGGTCTGAGGGGGGCATTGAGGGGTCAGAAATGGGGACTGTGGGGTCTGAAATGAGGATTGAGGGGTTTGAGGGGAGATGAAGGGGTCTGAGGGGGGGACAGGGGGGACGAGAGCAGATGGAAGGGTCTGAAATGGGGATTGAGGGGAGATGGAGGGGTTTGAGGGGGTCTGCGAGGGGGATGGAGGGCTCTGAAATGGGGATTGAAGGGTCAGAAATAGGGATTGAGGAGTTTGAAGGGGGGATTGAGGGGCCTGAAATGGGGATGGAGGGGTCTGAGGTGGGGATTGAGGGGTTTGAAGTGAAAATGGAGGGGTGTGACAGGGAGATTGAGGGGTCTGAAATGGGGATTGAGGGGTTTGAAGAGGGGATTGAAGGGATTAAGGGGATATGGAGGGGTCTGAGGGGGGATGGAGGGGTCAAAAATTAGGATTGTGGGGTTTGAGGTGGGGATTGAGGGGTTTAAGGGGATATGGAGGGGTCTGAAGGGGGATTGAGGGGTCAGAAATGGGGATTGAGGGGTCTGAGGGGAGATGGAGGGGTTTGAGGTGGGGATTGAGAGGTTTGAGAAGGGATGGAGGGGTCAAAAATGGGAATTGAGTGGTTTGAGGTGGGGATTGAGGGCAATAACGAAAACTCGTGACTCTTTCCAGAGTCACATTTCAGTCTCCATTTTATAACATTACATTATATTCAGTATTATATCATTTTATAGTACTATATTATTTTATAATACTATATTATATTCAAGAATACTACACTCAACTATTCTAAAGAATACATCTCCCAATGGAATTGGGATACAACGGAAACCCAAATGAAATATTCACCTGTGGGTAAACAATCTGCAAACACATCCCAAAGCAGCAAAAAAGAGGAGCAGCAAATGAGATAATCATTGTTTTCAATTTTTTTTCAATTTTTTTTTCATTTTTTTCAATTGTTTTCCTTTTTCTTTTTTTTTCAATTTTTTTTCTTTTTTTTTCAATTGTTTTCATTTTTTTTCAATTTTTTTTCCTTTTTTTTCAATTATTTTCCTTTTCCTCTGAGGCTCCTCAGCTCCCCAGAACAACAATCCTGGCCAGGGGATTTTTCAGACAAAGTGAATTTTGTGACACCATCCCGAGGACACCTGCCCTTCCAGACTGGAGCTCAGACTAATTAACTAAAGAGTACAGATATTATATTTACAGAAAGCTAATAATAATGAAAATAATAATAATAATAAATAATGATAATAATGAAAACTCGTGACTCTCTCCAGAATCCCAACACAGTTTGGCCCTGATTGGCCAAAGAGTCAAAACAATTCACACCAGAATCCAATGAAACAATCTCCAAACACATTCCAAAGCAGCAAAACAGAGGAGAAGCAAATGAGATAATTACTGCTTTCATTTTTCATTTGTTTTCAATTTTTTTTTCATTTTTTTCAATTTTTTTTCTATTTTATTTCCAGTTATTTTCCTTTTCCTCTGAGGCTCCTCATCCCCCCAGGAGAACAACCCTGGCCAGGGGATTTTCAGACACTGTGACCGTGACACCCTCACCATCCTCGCTGCCCTCCCTGGCCTCACCCAAGCCCAGTCCATCCCATAATTTCCCCATTTTGCCCACTTTGGGGGCAGCATCACCCAGCACCCATCGCCTCCCATCCTCCCGCCGGGTACCAGTGACGCTCCGGCCAGCAATTCCCTGATTGGCTGCCCGGCAGCCAATGGGAGGTCGAGCTCCATAGCAACGGGGCGGTGTTGCCAGGGGCAACGGGGCGGGGGTGACTCAGGGAGAGGGAAATGGGGGCGGTGGGGCTGGGGGGGGGGGGAGGGGCTGGAATGAGGGATGGGGGCTCCAGGCTGCGCTGAAAATTCAATTTATTGTATGGAAAATGTCATTTATTGTATGGGAAATGCAGGTGATTGTACACAAAATGCGATTTATTGTATACAAAATTCAGGCTATTGTATACAATAATTTATTGTATTGAAAATTCAATTTATTGTATGGAAAATTCAGTTTATTGTATTCAAAATGCGGTTTGTTGTATACAATAACTTACTGTATGCAAAATGCAGTTTATTGCATACAAAATGCAATTTATTGTATGGAAAATGTCATTTATTGTATAGGAAATGCAGGTGATTGTACACAAAATGCGATTTATTGTATACAAAATTCAGGCTATTGTATACAATAATTTATTGTATTGAAAATTCAATTTATTGTATGGAAAATTCAGTTTATTGTATTCAAAATGCGGTTTGTTGTATACAATAACTTACTGTATGCAAAATGCAGTTTATTGCATACAAAATGCAATTTATTATATGGAAAATGTCATTTATTGTATGGAAAATGGGATTTATTGTATACAATAACTTATTGTAAGCAAAATGCAACTCAATGTACAGAAAATGTCATTTATTGTATACAAAATGCAGGTTATTGTATGCAATAGCTTATTGTATACAAAATGCCATTTATTGTATACAAAATGCAGTTTATTGCATATAAAATTCAGTTTATTGTGTACAATAACTTATTGTATGCACAGTGCAATTAATTGTATAGTAAATTCATTTATTGTATACAAAATGCAGTTTATTGTATACAAACTGCAGTTTATTGCATACAAAATGCCCTTTATTGTATGGAAAATGTCATTTATTGTATAGGAAATGCAGGTGATTGTACACAAAATGCGATTTATTGTATACAAAATTCGGGTTATTGTATACAATAATTGATTGTATGGAAAATTCAGTTTATTGTATAGGAAATGCAGTTTGTTGTATACAATAACTTATTGTACAGGAAATGCTGTTTATTGTATAGGAGAGGCAGTTTATTGCATACAAGAACTTATCGTATGCAAAATGCAATTTATTTTATATTAAATGCATCTTATTGTATACAAAATGCAGTTTATTGTATACAAAGTGCAGTTGATTGTATACAATAATTTATTGTATAAGAAAAGCCATTTATTGTATACAAAATGCCATTTATTGCATACAAAATGCTGTTTATTGTATAGGAAATGAATTTATTGTATCCAAAATGTCATTTATTGTATACAAAATGCAATTTATTGTGTACAATAATTTATTGTATACAAAATGCAGGTTTTTGCATACAAATTGCCATTTATTGTATACAATAACTTATTGTATAGGAAATGCAGCTTATTGTATCCAAAATGCAACTTACTGTATAAAAAATGCAATTTATTGTGTACAACAACTTACTGTATATAAAATGCAGTTTATTGTATACATGAAGTTATTGCATTCAAAATGCCATTTATTGTATTCAAAATGCAATTTATTGTACACAAAAAGCAATCTGTTGTATACAATAACTCATTGTATAGGAAATGCAGTTTATTGTATAGGAAATGCAGTTTATTGTATACAAAATGTCATTTATTATATACAATAATTGACTGTATAGAAAACGCAACTTGTTGTATAAAATAATTTATTGTATACAAAATGCCATTTATTGTACCCAAAATGTCATTTATTGTATACAAAGTGCAGCTGGTTGTATACAAACTGCAGTTTGTTGTATACAATAACTTATTGTATAAGAAAAGCCATTTATTGTATACAAAATGCAGTTTATTGCATACAAAATGCAATTTATTGTATGGAAAATGTCATTTCTTGTATAGGAAATGCAGTTTGTTGTATACAATAACTTACTGTATGCAAAATGCAGTTTATTGCATACAAAATGCAATTTATTGTATGGAAAATGCAATTTATTGTATACAAAATTCAGGTTACTGTATACAATAATTTATTGTATTGAAAATTCAATTTATTGTATAGGAAATGCGGTTTGTTGCATACAATAACTTATTGTATAGGAAATGATGTTTATTGTATAGGAGAGGCAGTTTATTGCATACAATAACTTATTGTATGCAAAATGCAATTTATTTTATAGTAAATGCAATTTATTTTATAGTAAATGCAACTTATTGTATACAAAATGCAGTTGATTGTATACAATAACTTATTGTATAAGAAAAGCCATTTATTGTATACAAAATGCAGTTTATTGTATACAAAATGCCATTTATTGTATACAATAACTTATTGTATAGGAAAAGCCATTTATTGTATACAAAATGCAGTTTATTGTATACAAAATGCCATTTATTGTATACAATAACTTATTGTATAGGAAATGCAACTTGCTGTATAGAGTAAGTTACTGTATACAAAATGCCATTTATTTTATCCAAAATGCCATTTATTGTATCCAAAATGCAATTTATTGCATACAAAATGTCATTTAATGTATACAAACTGCAGTTTATGGTATACAAAATGCCATTTATTGCATACAAAATGCAATTTATTGTATACAAAATGCAATTTATTGCATACAAACTGCAGTTTATTGTATACACGGAGTCAATTTCCCATCCAGGGAATTCCACAGGAAGGAGTTTTTAGTGTGATAAAAATGTCCTGAAATGGCTCCATCAGGTAAAAATCCTTTAGAGCTCCTTCCCCTCCCAGCTCCCACCAGGACAAACACCCCAAAAACCCCAAAAAACCCCAAAAACCCCCAAAATTCATCAACCTCAAAGCCACCTCTCCTGAATTCTCTCCTCATTATCAACAACAGAAAAATTATTTCATTCATTCCTCCCTCCCTCACAGCTCCTTTAATTTCATTTCAGGCTCAGCAAGAACCTCCTCACCCTCATTTCCCAAAATCTGGAGGAGGAAAAAAACCCAAATTCAACAGGAAAAAAACTCAAATTCAACAGGAAAATAAAAAAACCCAGCAAGATTCTGCCTTACTGTCTGTATCATTTCTCTGTTTCTTTTAGCATTGCATTTTTAATATCATATCTATCAGAAAATAAGAAGTCGAGATTCTCATGCAGGGAATTCCACAGCAAGTGTAATAAATTAAAAATCAGTGTGATAAAAATGTCCTGAAATGGCTCCATCAGGTAAAAATCCTTTAGAGCTCCTTCCCCTCCCAGCTCCCACCAGGACAAACACCCCAAAAACCCCAAAAACCCCAAAAAAACCCAAAAATCCCAAAATTCATCAACCTCAAAGCCACTTCTCCTGAATTCTCTCATTATTACCAACAACAGAAAGAATTAATTAATGAATTCCTCACAGCTCCTTTAATTTCACTTCAGGCTCAGCAAGAACCTCCTCACCCTCATTTCCCAAAATCTGGAGGAGGAAAAAAACCCAAATTCAACAGGAAAAAACCCCAAATTCAACAGGAAAAAAACCCAAAAAACAGCAAAAAATAATTCCCCCCATGAGGCTGGAGGTGCCTGCAGTGCCTGTGCTGAGTCACTGCTTGAAATCCTCATTTCCACCCCCTCATGACATCAAATTCTGAAATAATGATGCAGATGGAAGGGTTTGGACTCCAATAAAAAGAATTTAAAACTTTTTATGAACGTGCATAGAGGAAATGCAGAGTCCAAGGGAATGCTGGGGAAGCAGGAGGTTTCCTTGTGGAAAACACCTCAAATTAAACATCATTTAATAAAGAATTAAATATTCTGGTGTTTTGTTACCTCCCTCCATCAAGATTAAACTCAGGACAGGTGAAAACTTTTTTTCACTTTATTCCAAAACTGTGGCCTGGGCTGTCAAAATAATCTCCATGTGATACCCAGGAATCACAGAGGTGAATAAAAGTTTTATGCTTAGATTTTATACAAATAATTTTATATTTTACAGAAATAATTTTTTATGTTATAGAAATATTTTTCTATGTTACAGAAATTTTTATGCTAATATTTTTTGTTTTGTAGAAATATTTTATATAAATATTTTTCTATTTTATAGAAATTTTATATCTTATACAAATATTTTTCTATTTTATATAAATAATTTAATATAAATATTTTCTATTTTATATAATTTTATATGTTATAGAAATATTTTCTATTTTATATAAATATTTTAATACTAATATTTTTTGTTTTACAGAAATATTTTATACTAATATTTTTCTATTTTATAGAAATTTTATATCTCATACAAATATTTTTCTATTTTATACAAATATTTTCCTATTTTATAGAAAAAAAATTATATTTTATAGAAGTATTTTATATTTTATAGTAATAATTTTATATTTTATAGAAATATTTTTATGGGATTAAACAGTTTTAAACAGGCCTGAGGAACAGTTCCTTAAGAAAAATGGGATTAAACTGTTTTAAACAGGCCCGAGGAACACTTCCCTAAGAAAAATGGGATTAAACTGTTTTCCTTGAGAAAAATGGGATTAAACAGTTCTAAACAGGCCTAAGGAATCCTTCCCTGAGAAAAATGGGATTTCTGCAGTTTTAAATACTAAGGAACCCTTCCCTAAGAAAAATGGGATTAAACAGTTTTAAACAGGCCTGAGGAACCCTTCCCTAAGAAAAATGGCATTAAATTGTTTTAATTTCAAGTTTTCCAAGCCTGGAGCTCTCAGCAGCAAGGGCCACTCTCAGACCCGCAGCTGAACAAAATGTGAAATTATTGATTTGATGTTGAAAAAAACAGGATCCTGCTGCTCCTTTTTCCTTTCATTTTTGGGAGATGCTTTAGGCTGAGCAAGAACATTCTCACCCTTCCTTTCTAAAATCTCTGTGAGGAAAAAAAACCCAAATTCAACAGCAAAAAATTCAACCCCAAAAGAGTCAAAAAGTGAAGGATGATCCCAGACACTGAGGGAAAGGAACCAAGTGCACAAACAGGCCTGGAGTTAAACAGGCCTGAGGAAAAATTCCCTGAGAAAAATGGGATTAAACACTTTTAAACAGGCCTGAGGAACACTTCCCTAAGAAAAATGGAATTAAATTGTTTTAATTTCAAGTTTTCCAAGCCTGGAGCTCTCAGCAGCAAGGGCCACTCTCAGACCCGCAGCTGAACAAAATGTGAAATTATGGATTAGATGTTGAAAAGAAAGAAATGGTGATCCTGCTGCTCCTTTTTCATTTCAGTTTTGGGATCTGCTTTAAAACCTTCTCACCCTTCCCTTCCAAAATCTCTGTAAGGAAAAAATCCTAAATTCAACAGCAAAAAATTCAACCCCAAAAGAGCCAAAAAGTGAAGGATGATCCCAGACACTGAGGGAAAGGAACCAAGTGCACAAACAGGCCTGGAGTTAAACAGGCCTGAGGAAAAATTCCCTGAGAAAAATGGGATTAAACTGTTTTAAACAGGCCTGAGGAACAGTTCCCTAAGAAAAATGGGATTAAACAGTTCTAAACAGGCCTAAGGAACCCTTCCCTAAGAAAAATGGCATTAAATTGTTTTAATTTCAAGTTTTCCAAGCCTGGAGCTCTCCGCAGCAAGGGCCACTCTCAGTCCTGCTGCTGAACAAAAAGTTCTCTGTCCTGTTAATCCCTCATGTAGGAAAAGTGAAATTATTGATTTGATGTTCAAAAGAAAGGAAATTATGATCCTGCTGCTCCCTTTTCCCTTTTATTTTTGGGAGGTGCTTTAAAACCTCACCCTTCCCTTCCAAAATCTCTGTGAGGAAAAAATCCTAAATTCAACAGCAAAAAATCCAACCCCAAAAGAGCCAAAAAGGTGCAGGATGATCAATGCCCCAGCCCTGGGGAACAAAGGGAATGCTCCCAATGCAGCACCAGAGCTTTGTGGACAGATCCTGTGCCGAATTTCTGGCACAGAGGGGAGGAATTCAGGCTGAGAATTCCCTGTCAGAGCTCCCAGCTCCATTTCACAGCATTTCCCACGTCCCCAGCCTGAGCTATTCCTGTCTCCATCATCCCCAGAGCAGGGAAACGCTGCCCTGACGTCAAAGCAGTTTCCCAGCAACGATGAATGAACAGGGCTGTCCACCACAGGGCTTTCCTGAAAAGCCAGGGATTCATCCACCTGCTTCCCTCAGGGCCAGGAGGCTAAAGGGCTGTCCAAAACTGTTTAATCCCATTTTTCTTAGGGAACTGTTCCTCAGGCCTGTTTAAAACTGCAGAAATCCCATTTTTCTAAGGGAAGTGTTCCTCAGGCCTGTTAAAACTTTTTAATCCCATTTTTCTTAGGGAACTGTTCCTGAGACCTGTTAAAACTGCAGAAATCCCATTTTTCTTAGGGAAGGGTTCCTTAGGCCTGTCTAAAACTGTTTAATCCCATTTTTTCTTAGGGAAGTGTTCCTCAGGCCTGTTTAAAACTGCAGAAACCCCTCCACTGATTTTTTAGAGAAACTCGAGCAGAATTCCTTCTACCTGCAGCAGAGGTACCAACCAGGACAACCAACCAGGGAAACACGGAAAACCAAGCAGGAAAGCATGGAAAACCAACCAGAAAAAAAATGGAAAACCAATCAGGAAAATCAAGCAGGAAAACATGGAAAACTAGCCAGGGAAACAAGGAAGATCAACCAGGAAAATCAACCAGGACAACATGGAAAACCAACCAGGAAAACCTACTAGGAGAACATGGAAAACTAACCAGGAAAATGTGGAAAACCAAGCAGGAAAACAAGGAAAACCAAGCAGGAGAACATGGAAAACTAACCAGGAAAACAACCAGGAAAGCCTGGGAAACCAACCAGGAAAAAAATGGAAAACCAAGCAGGAAAACCAAGCAGGAAAACATGGAAAACTAACCAGGAGAACGTGGAAAACCAACCAGGAAAACAAGGAAAGACAACCTGGAAAACCAACCAGGAAAACATGGGAAAACTAACCAGGGAAATCAACCAGGAGAACATGGAAAACCAAGCAGGGAAACCTGGAAAACTAACCAGGAAAACCTGGAAAATCAAGCAGGAAAACCAAGCACAAAAACAAGGAAAACCAAGCACGGAAACCTGGAAAACTAACCAGGAAAATCAACCAGGAAAACATGGAAAACTAACCAGGAAAACCAAGCACGAAAAAATGGAAATCCAAGCAGGAAAAAAATGGAAATCCAAGCCGGAAAACCAAGCAGGAAAAAATGGAAAACCAAGCAGGAAAAAATGGAAATCCAAGGGGGAAAACGTGGAAAACCAAGGGGGAAAACGTGGAAAACTCTCCTCCTGCTGGGACCTGCTCCTGTGGCCAGCCTGTGCCAGGCAGGAGCAGCAGCACTGAAAATCTGGATGAGGGAACAAGGAATTCCCTGCCCTTGCCCAGCTGGCAAACACAAAGTCTGTCCAGCAGCTCCCAGAAAAGCTCCAGAGGAGAAAAGGAAAAGGCAGGAAGGTTATGGGGATCCCTCCTCCTGCTTTTCCCCACACTCATCCCATGGCAGACTCTGGGTGTTCTCCAGGTGAGACCCAGAAATGGATTAAACAGGGGAAAAAAAAAATAAATAGGGAAATAATGATTCAGAGAAAAAAATTAATTTTATTTGTTGGCTGCCAGCAGAAGTTGGGATGGAGTGTGAGGAGCAGGCAGAGAGATCCCGAGATCCCAAAGTACAATAACCACACCTCAATCCTAAAAAAACCCAGCTCCCAGCACTAAATCTGGGGTGAGGAGAGCAAAACTTAATTTACATTAAATTTACATTAATTTAAAAATGAGGTTAATGTATCAGTGAACACAAGCACCATCCTACAGAACACCAAATTGCATAAGCCACCCCAAAAACGTCACAGGGCACCACGCCAACCCAACAACCAACATTCCCCATCAACTAAAGAAATAAATCCACTAAAAATAATTCAGAAAAAGAGCTGGGAAGGTTCTGTCTCTGCAGAACGAGGGGAACCACCCAGGAGCAAGCTGGAGAAGTTGGGATGGAGTGTGGAGTGTGAGGGGCAGGCAGAGAGATGCCGAGATCCCAAAGTACAACAACCACACCTCAATCCTAAAAAAATCCAGTTCCCGGCACTAAATCTGGGATGAGGAGAACACAACTTCTCCTAGGCAAAACTGCATGATGTGAGGAGGGGGAAAATCAATCCAAGCTCATCATTCCACTAAACTCAGCTCAGTGAGGGGTTTAAATTAATTTACATTAACTTAAAAATGAGGTTAATGTATCAGTGAACACAAGAACCACCCTACAGAACACCAAATTGCATAAGCCACCCCAAAAACGTCACAGGGCACGACGCCAACCCAACAACCAACATTCCCCCATCAAATAACCAGTTCCAAAGAAATAAATCCACTAAAAAATAACATAGAAAAGGAGCAGAGAAGGTTCTGTCTCTGCAGAACGAGGGGAACTACCCAGGAGCAAGCTGGGGAAGTTGGGATGGAGTGTGGAGTGTGAGGAGCAGGCAGAGAGATCCCAAAGTACAATAACCACACCTCAATCCCAAAAAAACCCAGCTCCCAGCACTAAATCTGGGATGAGGAGAGCAGAACTTAATTTACATTAAATTTACATTAATTTAAAAATGGGGTTAATGGATCAGTGAACACAAGCCCCATCCTACAGAACACCAAATTGCATAAGCCACCCCAAAAACGTCACAGGGCATGATGCCAAGCCGGCAACCAACATTCCCCCATCAAATAAAAAGCTTTAAACACATAAATCCACTAAAAAATAACCCAGAGAAAGAGCTGGGAAGGTTTTGTCTGTGCACAACCTGCAGAAGTTGGGATGGAGTGTGGAGTGTGAGGAGCAGGCAGAGAGATGCCGAGATCCCAAAGTACAACAACCACACCTCAATCCTAAAAAAATCCAGTTCCCGGCACTAAATCTGGGATGAGGAGAGCACAACTTCTCCTAGGCAAAACTGCATGATGGACACAGGTGAGGAGGGGGAAAATCAATCCAAGCTCATCATTCCTCTAAACTCAGCTCAGTGAGGGGTTTAAATTAATTTACATTAACTTAAAAATGAAGTTAATAGATCAGTGAACACAAGCACCATCCTACAGAACACCAAATTGCATAAGCCACCCCAAAAACGTCACAGGGCATGATGCCAAGCCAGTAACCAACATTCCTCATCAATTAAAAACCTCCAAACACATAAGTCCACTAAAAAATAACCCAGAAAAGGATCAGGGAAGGTTCTGTCTGTGCAGAACGAGGGGAAGTACCCAGGAGCAAGCTGCAGACGTCGGAGCACAAGGAGATTCCATGATGCTGTCAGGGGAACTCCTTAATGACACGGCAGAGCACAGGGGATTCCCTCTCTCCCTCTCTCCGAGGTGAATCCCCGGCACAATCACAAAAGGAACAAGAGCAGAGCTCATCTCACCCTCCCAAACCCCCTCAGAGCCACATTTTTATCTAGTCCAGCTCCATTTTAAATTAACAGCAGCAGAAATCCTGGCGTCTTCCAAGGGGAGAGCCACACTGAAATATTCACCCACATTCACGCCGGGGAAAGGGGGGGGGGAAAGAAAAGTCTGACCAATTTTTTTTTTTTTTTTTCCCTCTCAAACAATTAAAACCTCATTCTAAAAATAAACTCACCCTGGTGGTTCTGCACTCTGAGCACGTCAGCTGTTTGCTGATTTCAGCGGAGACTCCATGGCCACGAGCAGTTCAAGAGGAATTCTGCCAGGATAATCCGGCTCCCGGGGAGCCCCCGCCAGCTCTCCCGAATAAAAAATACCCACAAAACCCCCCAAAAACCTGATTTCTGCTGCTGCTGGGGGCTCTGACAAGCAGCTCAGCAGCTCCTGGAGATGTCAGCACAGCTCTGCCAACAGCCACATCCACACAGCCCCCTCCTGCTCTCCTGCAAATCTTCAATGGAGCTGCTGCCTCCGCGCAGCCGGAGCCGCGTTAAAGACGCAGCATCCGTCCCCCAGCAGCCCTGGAGAAACACAGGGAGGATCTGGGGGTCCTGAGGGGTGCTCAGAGCTCCTACAGCCAGGTCAGAGTGCTCAGGAGATCTGTGTGCTGCAGGGCTGGGCTCAGGTGTGCCCAGGTGGGACATGAGGGCTCGGAAGGGGAGGAAGGTGAAATTATGGAATGCTGTGGGTGGGAAGGGACCTTAAAGCTCCTCTCATTCCACCCCCTTGCTGTATTTAAGAGATATAAAACTATCAGAGATATAAAACTATCAGAGATACAATACTATCAGAGTATTTAGGAGATTTGTGTGCTGGAGGGCTGGGCCCAGGTGTGCCCAGCTGGGACATGAGGGCTTGAAAAGGGAGGAAGGTGAAGAAAGGATCTGAAAATGGAATCATGGAATGGTTTGGGTGGAAAGGGACCTTAAACTCATCTCATTCCATCCCCTTGCTGTATTTAAGAGATATAAAACTATCAGAGATATAATATATCAGAGAGATAATACTACCAGAGTATTTAAGAGATTTGTGTACTCAGAAGTGCTGAAGGACAGCTGGGGCTGTGGCCCAGGTGTGCCCAGCTGGGACATGAGGGCTTGAGAGGGGAGGAAGGTGAAGAAAGATCTGAAAATGGAACCATGGAATGGTTTGGGTGGAAAGGGACCTCAAACTCATCTCATTCCACCCCCTTGCTGTATTTAAGAGATATAATACTATCAGAATATTTAAGAGATTTCAGTGCTGGAGGGCAGCAGAGAACACCTGGGGCTGTGGCTCAGGTGTGCCCAGGTGGGACATGAGGGCTGGAAAGGGGAGGAAGGTGAAGAAAGGATCTGAAAATGGAACCATGGAATGGTTTGGGTCCACCTCATTCCACCCCCTTGCTGTATTTAAGAGATATAAAACTATCAGAGATATAAAACTATCAGACATAAAATACTATCAGAGATATAATACTATGAGTATTTAAGAGATTTGTGTGCTGGAGGGCTGGGCCCAGGTGTGCCCAGGTGGGACATGAGGGCTGGAAAGGGGAGGAAGGTGAAGAAAGGATCTGAAAATGGAATCATGGAATGGTTTGGGCGGAAAGGGACCTCAAACTCATCTCATTCCACCCCCTTGCTGTATTTAAGAGATATAAAACTATCAGAGATATAATACTATGAGTATTTAAGAGATTTGTGTACCATATATTTTTTAATATATGATAGTATTATAAAGTTATAAATTAACCTTTCAAAAACACGGAGTCAGATCCATCATTCCTCCCTGCCACAGGGGTCCAGGACACGAACATCACAGACATCACCCAGCCCCTCAAGTATCTGACTCTATGACAGAATATTTAATATATCATAGACTCTGTGACAGTATATTTCATATATGATACTCTGACTCTGACAGTATATTTAACAGTCTGACTCTATGATAGTATATATTTAATATATGATAGTCTACCTCTATGATAGCATATTTAATATATCATAAACTCTATGACTGTATATTTAATATAGGATAATCTGACACTATGATAGTATATTTAATACATCATAGACTCTATAACAGTATATTTAATATATAATATGACTCTATGATGGCATATTTAATATATGATAGTCTGACTCTATGATAGCATATTTAATATACCATAAACTCTATGATAGTGTATTTAAGATATGATAGTCTGACTGTGATAGACTATCATATATTAAATATACAATCATAGTCAGACTATATGACTCTATGATAGTATATTTAATATATGATAGTATATATTTAATATATGATAGTCTGACTCTACGGTAGCATATTTAATATATCATAAATCTATTACAGTATATTTAATATATCATAGACTCTATGATAGTGTATTTAATATATGATAATCTGACTCTGTGATAGACTACCATATATTAAATATACAGTCATAGAGTCAGACTATCATATATTAAATATATACTATCATATATTAAACACACTATCATAGAGTCAGTATATTTAATATATGATAGTCTGACTCTATGATAGCATATTTAATATATCACAAACTCTATGACAGTATATTTAATATATGATAATCTGACTCCATGACAGTATATTTAATATATCACATAGTATATTTAATATATGATAGTCTGACTCTATGACAGTATATTTAATATATCACAGACCCTGTGACAGTACATTTAATATATGATTGACTCTATGACAGTATATTTAATATATAATAGTCTGACTCAATGGATGTATATTTAATATATCAGATAGTATATTTAATATATGATAGTCTGACTCTGTGGCAGTATATTTAATACATCACAGACTCTGCGACAGTATATTTAATATATGATTGACTCTATGATAGTATATTTAATACATAATAGTCTGACTCAATGAATGTATATTTAACATACCAGATAGTGTATTTAATATATGATAGTCTGACTCTATGGCAGTATATTTAATATATCACAGACTCTGTGACAGTATATTTAATCTGTGCTGGTCTCTGAGCCCCTGCAGGCTCTGGCGCCACCCAGGGCAGCCAGAGGAGTGTCCCGGGTGTCCCCACAGCTCTGCCACCCATGAACCCGCAGCCAATGTCTCGGTTCAGCCGCGCGGGCAGGGCGGGCTCATTCAGCCCCAGCCCTGATGAATGAATAATTCAGCAGCAGGAATGCCGCAGTACAGAGCGAGCCCGGCGAGGATCAAACACAAACCCGGAGCTGCTCCGTGGGGCGGAGGGAGGGAGGAGAGGGGGCAGCACACAAACCCGGAGCTGCTCCATGAGAGGGAGGGAGGAGAAGGGGCAGCACATAAACCCGGAGCTGCTCCGTGGGGCGGAGGAGAGGGGGCAGCACATAAACCCGGCGCTGCTCCGTGGGGCGGAGGGAGGGAGGAGAGGGGGCAGCACATAAACCCGGCGCTGCTCCGTGGGGCGGAGGGAGGGAGGAGAGGGGGCAGCACATAAACCCGGCGCTGCTCCGTGGGGCGGAGGGAGGGAGGAGAAGGGGTAGCACATAAACCCGGAGTCGCTCCATGGGAGGGAGGGAGGAGAGGGGCAGCACACAAACCCGGAGCTGCTCCGTGGGATAGAGGGGAGGGAGAAGGGGGGAGAACGTAAATCCGGAGCTGCTCCATGGGGCGGAGGGAGCAGCACATAAACCCGGAGCTGCTCCATGGGATGAGGGGAGGGAGCAGAGGGGCAGCACACAAACCCGGAGCTGCTCCGTGGGATGGAGGAGAGGGGGCAGCACATAAACCCGGAGCTGGGACGGGATGGAGGAGAGGGGGCAGCACATAAACCCGGAGCTGCTCCATGGGAGGGAGCAGAGGGGCAGCACACAAACCCGGAGCTGCCCCATGGGATGAGGGGAGGGAGCAGCACACAAACCCGGAGCTGGGACGGGATGGAGGGATGGAGGAGAGGGGGCAGCACATAAACCCGGAGCTGGGACGGGATGGAGGAGAGGGGGCAGCACACAAACCCGGAGCTGGGACGGGATGGAGGGATGGAGGAAAGGGAGCAGCACACAAACCCGGAGCTGGGACGGGAGGGAGGGAGCAGAGGGGCAGCACACAAACCCGGAG
This sequence comes from Melozone crissalis, assembly GCF_028551555.1. Taxonomy (NCBI): domain Eukaryota; kingdom Metazoa; phylum Chordata; class Aves; order Passeriformes; family Passerellidae; genus Melozone; species Melozone crissalis. The sequence continues at coordinate 111,563 of NW_026535985.1, forward strand.
CTGGGACGGGAGGGAGGGAGCAGAGGGGCAGCACACAAACCCGGAGCTGCTCCATGGGATGAGGGGAGGGAGCAGCACACAAACCCGGAGCTGGGACGGGAGGGAGGGAGCAGAGGGGCAGCACGAGGGGGCAGCACGGGGGGTCCCAGCTGCACCCCCAGCCCAGCCCAGCGCTCCCCTCTGAAATGGGATTTCACCCCACTTTGTTCAGGCAGCAGCACAATTCCAGGCTGGGTCCTGGTGCCCTTCTGGCTCTGGATCGGGCCCAGAAAAGGAAAAGCAGCCCCAGAGGAGGGGGTGGGGGTGGGTGAGACCCCAAATTCAGCCGCCCAGGCACCCCCATTCAGCACCCAGAACTGTCCCAATATTCTACCTAAAATTCCAGCTAAATATAGATAAATATGAGATCTATTTTAAATATATATAAATATACAAACCCTATATACATATATAAACAAAAATATTAAAATTAAAATATAAATATATAAATATAAATATACAAGATATATATAAAAATATAACATTATCTAAATATATAAAATAAAAATATAAAAACAATATAAATATAAAAATATATATTATAATATATATAAATATATAAAATATATAAATATATAAAAATATATAAATAAAATATAAAAATATAAATATTAAAATATATAAGATATAAAAATATATGAATATATATAAAGACAAAATATATGAATATATATAATAAAAATATAAAAATTAAAAGAAATATATAAATATAATTAAAATAGAAAAATATATAGAATATATATAAATATATTAAAACAAAAATGTAAATATTAAAAATGAAATATTGAAATAATAGCTACATAAAAATATTTATAAAATATTAATATATAAATAAAATGGAAATTAATATTGAAATATAAAAATAGCATAAACATTGAATGTATTTAATAAAAGTATTAAATATGGAAATATAAATACATAAAATATAAATAGAAAAATTAAAATAGAAAAATTATATAAATATATTAAATGTATGTAAATATAATAATAAATATACAAAATAAAAACTAAATTATGAAAATTAAATAAATACATAGAATATATATATATTTTTATATATATATATATGTATGTATATGTATATATGGATGTATATAAGCTGGAAACTGTTAACCACTCCCTTAATTATTGATAATTAATTATTAATTAGCCCCAGGCAGAGGCACAGCCCCTTTATCCCAGTTTGCCACTGAAGGAAAAAATGGAATTTCCAGGTTTTGCAGGAAGATTTTGGCAGATGGTTGAGTTCTCCCCTCCTCTCCCAGCTTCAAAAATAGCTCAGAAAATCAGATTTTCCCTCCTTCCTCGTGAGCAACAATTCTGGCTTCCCAGGGACTTGTGAGAGGGGAAATTGCCATTAATGAGAAAACACAGAGTGAGTTTTTATAACGAAAAATAAAATTTAAAACCTATTAACTCCAGACTTAGAGGTTTTACAGAATTATTTTTGAGTTTTCCCAAAAAACATTCAAATAAATCCTGGATTCCCTGAGAGAGGAAATTGCCATTCATAAGGAAATACAGAGTGTGTTTTTATAAAGAGAAATAAAATTGTGTAGAAAATACACAGCGAGTTTTAATAAGGAAAAATAAAATTAAAAATCTACAAACTCCAGACTTAGAGGTTTTCCATAAACATTTTTGGGTTCTCCCAAAAAACATGAAATTAAATCCTGGTTTCCCAGGGACTTGTGGGAGGGGAAATTGCCATTAATAAGAAAATACAGAGTGAGTTTTAATAAAGACAAATAAAATTTAAAACCTATTAACTCCGGATTTAGAGGTTTTCCATAAATATTTTTGAGTTTTCCCAAAAAACATTCAAATAAATCCTGGTTTCCCTGAGAGGGGAAAGTGCCACTAATGAGATGAGCTTTAAGGTCCCTCCCAAACCAAAATTGGGATTTTTTGGAATCCTGGGATTCCAAAATTCCCTGGTAAAAGGGAACTTTTGCTCTCTCCCCGGTGGGAATTTGGGGTTTTTCCATGTTTTGGGGGCTCAGTGAGGGGTTCAGGTCCAAGGAGAACAAATGCTGCCATAAATTTCATGTCTGAAACCAAGGTGCGGGAGAGAAAAGCCCAAAATTTTGCCATTTTTGGGTCAAATCCCAACAGGATTGGGCTCAAAGCTCCTGGTCCTTTGAATAAAATCCCATTTCCTCATGGAGTTTCCTGCCTAAGAAAGGTCAATTTTAGGATAACACCTTCCCAAACAAAGTGAATTTTGTGTCTAAACTCAGCTCGGGAGGAATTAATTCCTCAAAGAAAAAACCAAAAAAAATGTCAAAGCAAGAGCAAAAAAAATTGGAAAAAAATCATTAAAAAAAAAAAAATTTAAGGGAGTTGCTGTGCTGAGTGGGATGGGCCTGCCCACACTCAATGAAACCCAAAATTGTGAATTTTTCTGGGAAAAAGAGGAGCAGCAGTGACTCAGCCTGCAGCACACGCAGATCCTGGGACTGGGGCTCCTGTGGGATTGGGGCTCCTGTGGGATTGGGGCTCCTGTGGGATTTGGGGCTCCTGTTCCTGTGGGATTGGGGCCCCTGTGGGATTGGGGCTCCTGTGGGACTGGGGCTCCCGTGGGACTGGGGCTCCTGTTTCTGTGGGATTGGGGCTCCTGTGGGATTGGGGCTCCTGTTCCTGTGGGATTGGGGCTCCTGTGGGATTGGGGCTCCTGTGGGATTGGAGCTCCCGTGGGATTGGGACTGGGGCTCCTGTGGGATTGGGATTGGGGCTCCCGTGGGACTGGGGCTCCTGTTCCTGTGGGATTGGGGCTCCTGTTCCTGTGGGATTGGGGCTCCTGTGGGATTTGGGGCTCCTGTGGGATTTGGGGCTCCTGTTCCTGTGGGATTGGGGCCCCTGTGGGATTGGGGCTCCTGTGGGATTGGGGCTCCTGTGGGATTGGGACTGGGGCTCCTGTGGGATTTGGGCTCCTGTTCCTGTGGGATTGGGGCCCCTGTGGGATTGGGGCTCCTGTGGGATTGGGACTGGGGCTCCTGTGGGATTGGGGCTCCTGTGGGATTGGAGCTCCCGTGGGATTGGGACTGGGGCTCCTGTGGGATTGGGATTGGGGCTCCCGTGGGACTGGGGCTCCTGTTCCTGTGGGATTGGGGCTCCTGTGGGATTTGGGGCTCCTGTGGGATTTGGGGCTCCTGTTCCTGTGGGATTGGGGCCCCTGTGGGATTGGGGCTCCTGTGGGATTGGGGCTCCTGTTCCTGTGGGATTGGGGCTCCTGTGGGATTGGGGCTCCTGTGGGATTGGGGCTCCCGTGGGATTGGGACTGGGGCTCCTGTGGGATTGGGGCTCCCGTGGGACTGGGGCTCCTGTTCCTGTGGGATTGGGGCCCCTGTGGGATTGGGGCTCCTGTTCCTGTGGGATTGGGGCTCCCGTGGGACTGGGGCTCCTGTTCCTGTGGGATTGGGGCTCCTGTTCCTGTGGGATTGGGGCTCCTGTGGGATTTGGGGCTCCTGTTTCTGTGGGATTGGGGCCCCTGTGGGATTGGGGCTCCTGTTCCTGTGGGATTGGGGCTCCTGTGGGATTGGGGCTCCTGTTTCTGTGGGATTGGGGCCCCTGTGGGATTGGGGCCCCTGTGGGATTGGGGCTCCTGTGGGATTGGGGCTCCTGTTTCTGTGGGATTGGGGCTCCTGGATCCGCAGCCCTGGGGATGTTGGTGCTGAGGGCACCGGGGATGTGCCCACAGCCCCAGCTGGGCTGCCGTGGATGGGGCAGGGATGGATGGAGCCCCTTCTTCTTCTTCCTCTTCCTCATCCCCTTTCCCTTCTTCTTCCCCATTCCCTTTCCCCTTCTTCTTCCTTTTCTTCCTCCCCTTCTCTTCTCCTTCCCCTTCCTCTCCCTTCTTCTTCCTCTCCCTTCTTCTTCCCTTCATTTTTCCTTTTCTTCTCCTTCTTCTTCTTTCCTTTTCCTTCCCCTTCTTTTTCCCCTTCCCCTTCTTCTTCCCCTCTCCCTTCCCTTTTCCTTTCCTTCCTTTTCCCCTTTTACTTTTTCCTTTCCCTTCCCTATTCCCTTTCCCTTCTTCTTCCCTTCCCCTTCCCCACCTCTTCTTCTTCCCCTTTTTTCTTCCCCTTCCCCATTACCTTTCCCTTCTTCCCTTTCTTCTTCCCCTGCTCCTCCCTTCTTCTTCCCTTTCCTTTTCTCCTTCTTCATCCCCTTCTTCTTCTTCCCCTTCCCCCTTTTCCTTTCCTTTTTCCTTCCCCTTTCCCCTTCCCTTCACCTTCTTCCCCTTCCTCTTCTTCTTCTTTTTCCTTTTCCTTCCTCTTCCCCTTCCCCTTTTCCTTCCCCTTTTTCTTCTCCTTCCCCTTTCCTTCCCCTTCTTCTTCCCCTTCCTATTTCCCCTCTCCTTCTTCTTCCCTTTCTTATTCCTTTTCTTCTTCCCTTTCTCCTTCTTCTACCCTTTCTCGTTCCCCTTCTTTGTCCCCTTCCCCATTTCCTTTCCTCTTCTCTTCTCCTTCCCCATTCCCCTTCCTCTTCCCCTTCTTCTTCCCCCTTCCCTATTCCCTTTCCCTTTCCCTTCTTCCCCTTCCCTTTTCCTTCCCCTTCTCCTTCTTCCCCTTCTTTCCCCCTTCCTCCTCTTCTTTTTCCTTTTCCTTCCTCTTCCCCTTCCCCTTTTTCTTTCCCCTTCTTCTTCCCTTTCTTCTTCCTTTTCTTCTTCCCCTTCCCCATTTCCTTTCCCCTTCCCCTTCTTCTCCTTCTTCCTTTTCCTTCCTCATCCCCTTTCCCTTTTTCCTGCCCCTTCCTCTTTCCCTTTTTTCCTTCTCCTTCCCCTTCTTTTTCCCCTTCCCCATTTCCTTCTTCCTTCCTCTTCTCCTTCTTCTTTTTCCCTTTCCCTTTCCCCTTTTTACTTTTCCTTCCTCATCCCCTTTCCCTTTTTCCTGTCCTTCCTCTTTCCCTTTTTTCCTTTTCCTTCCCCTTCCCCTTTTCCCCTTTCCTTCCCCCTTCCTCTTCTTCTTTTTCCTTTTCCTTCCTCTTCTCCTTCCTATTTCCCTTCCCCTTCTTCTTACTTTTCTTCTTTCCCTTCTCCTCCTTCTCCCCTTTCTCTTTCCCCCTCCTCTTCTCCTTCTTCTTTTTCCCCCTTCCCCTTTTCCCTTTTCCTTCCCCTCTTTCCTTTTCCTTTTTCTTCCCCTTATTTTCCCCTTCCTCTTCTTCTTTTTCCTTTTCCTTCCTCTTCTCCTTCCTATTTCCCTTCCCCTTCTTCTTCCCTTTCTTCTTCCTTTTCTTCTTTCCCTTCTCCTCCTTCTCCCCTTTCTTCTTTTTCCCTTTCCCCTTTTTACTTTTCCTTCTTCATCCCCTTTCCCTTTTTCCTGTCCTTCCTCTTTCCCTTTTTTCCTTTTCCTTCCCCTTCTTTTCCCCCTTCCCCTTTTCCTTCCCCTCTTTCCTTCCCCTTTTCCCTTTTCCTTCCCCTTCTTTTCCCCCTTCCCCTTTTCCTTCCCCTCTTTCCTTTCCCTTTTTTTCCTTTTCCTTCCCCTTCTTTTCCCCCTTCCCCTTTTCCTTCCCCTCTTTCCCTTTTTTCCTTTTCCTTCCCCTTCTTTTCCCCTTCCCCTTTTCCCTTTTCCTTCCCCTCTTTCCTTTCCCTTTTTTCCTTTTCCTTCCCCTTCTTTTCCCCCTTCCCCTCCTTCCTTTTCCCCTCCTTTTCCCCACGTTGATCCCCCACATCTCCCTCAGAATTTTCCAGACCCTTTTCCTGCTGCTCCAGCCCTTCCCTGTCCCCCTCCACGCACCTGCAGCTCTCTGACCTCTCCAAACCTTTACCAAACATAAAAAAATCCAAAATCCATCTTTTAAAACAAGATAAAAATAAATATTCAGACCATGTCGGAGCTGAATCCACCTGGTCCCACAAACACAGAGCCACCAACATTTCCCATTTTTTATCCCCTTGGGAATTCTGCTCAACATCATCCCAAAAAATATTAAAACATTTTAAATTTGGGTTTCAAGCCTTTGGATCCAGCCAGAAATGAAAATTTGGGAAAAATTTAAAGTAAGAAAATCCCCTTGGCACAGTAATGCAGGGGAAGCAGCAGCAGCCATAAATATTGGCAAAATCAGGATTTTTTTAGCCAAAAAAAACCCAAAAAAATACTTTTGAAAAGCCTTCAAGGTGCCAAGCTCTGCTCCATGCTCCCAATGATTTGGGAATAACTCAGTGAGTGGCTGAGGTGGGAGAAGAGCTCCTAAATCCGCTCGGAAATTTTGGATTTTGGCCACTGATCCCTCTGTGGTGCCCCTGGGGCAGCCACCTCCTCCTTGCAAATAATTAAACCCCAATAAATTTATTCTAATTAATCTGGTTTGTAATTCAGATTAAATGAGATAACAAGGCTGGGAACAGCGCTTTAGGCACTTTCAATAAGTGATTTAGGCACTTTCCCCCTCATAAAATCAGGGTTTGGAATGGCAACAAATTAAATTTAGCAACACAAATGGCAGCAAATAATTCAATTAAAATCAATTTATTCCAATTAATCTGGTTTTTAATTCATATTAATTGAGATAACGAGGCTGGGAGTGGTGGTTTAGGCACCTTCCCCCCATAAAATCAGGGGTTTGGAATGGCAACAAATTAAATTTAGCAACACAAATGGCAGCAAATAATTCAAATAAAATCAATTTATTCGAATTAATTCTGGTTTTAAATTCAGATTAATTGAGATAACGAGGCTGGGACACGGAACAGTGGTTTGGGCACCTCCAAGGGGTGATTTAGGCACTTTCCCCCACATAAAATCCAATTTATTCCAATCAATTCAAACCAAATCAATTTATTCCAATTAATCTGGGTTTTGATTCAGATTAAATGAGATAACAAGGCTGGGAACAGCGCTTTAGGCACTTTCAATAAGTGATTTAGGCACTTTCCCCCTCATAAAATCAGGGTTTGGAATGGCAGCAAATTAAATTTAGCAACACAATGGCAGCAAATAATTCAAACCCGATCAGTGGATTCCAATTAATCTGGTTTTTAATTCATATTAATTGAGATAACGAGGCTGGGAACAGTGATTCAGGCACTTCCAAGGGGTGATTTAGGCACTTTCCCCCTCATAAAATCAGGGTTTGGAATGGCAACAAATTAAATTTAGCAACACAAATGGCAGCAAATAATTCAATTAAAATCAATTTATTCCAATTAATCTGGTTTTTAATTCATATTAATTGAGATAACGAGGCTGGGAGTGGTGGTTTAGGCACCTTCTCCCCATAAAATCAGGGGTTTGGAATGGCAGCAAATTAAATTTAGCAACACAATGGCAGCAAATAATTCAAATAAAATCAATTTATTCCAATTAATCTGGTTTTTAATTTATATTAAATGAAATAACGAGGCTGGGAACAGTGATTCAGGCACCTCTCCCCCCATAAAATCAGGGCTTTGGAATGGCAGCAAATTAAATTTAGCAACACAAATGGCAGCAGTGCTAAAAGGGGAACCAAGGGGGGATCCGGTGTCCCAGGCTGGCCCTGGGTGCTCCCCACTGCTCCTCCCTCAGGAATTCATCCAAAATAAAAAGAAAAATCAAAAAAAGAAAAATCAAAAAAAGAAAAACCAATTTATTCCCATCCAGGTCAGTCCCTCTGAGCAGGGAACCCTGCAATGGGTTGGGTTGGGAGGGATTTTAAAGATCAAAACTTTAAAATTCAAATTTTTTGAAGCTCAAAACTTTAAAATTTAATTATTTTTTTAAAGCTCAAAACTTTAAAATTCAAAACTTTAAAGCTCAAAACTTTAAAATTCAATTTTTTTAAAGTTCAAAACTTTAAAACTCAATTTTTTTAAAGCTCAAAACTTTAAAATTCAAAACTTTAAAGCTCAAAACTTTAAAATTCAATTTTTTTAAGCTCAAAATTTTTTAAAGTTCAAAAATTTAAAGCTTTAAAGTTCCACCATCCCTGCTCCAACCTGGCCCTGGACACTTCCAGGGATCTGAAATTCCTCCCAATTTCTCTTCTGATTCCTCTTTCTACAATATTTTATTTATGGCATTTTTAAATTGGCATTTTTTATCTCAAGGTTTGTACATTGGTTTGGGAGAATTGGAGAATTCTCTATAAATTCATTTCCCACACTTGGAAATCCAGATTTGAGCCAGGAAACCCAAATGGAAGGCAAAAATTTTAAATTAATTTAAATTAAGAGGGAGGGAAGTAGAAACCAGGTCAGGTTTGAGCCAGGAAAGCCAAATGGAAGGCAGGAATTTTAAAATGTTTAAATTAATTTTTTAATTAATTTAAATTAAGAGGGAGGGAAGTGGAAGCCAGATTTGAGCCAGGGAACCCAAGGGGAAAGGCAGGAATTTTAAACAAATTTAAATTAAGAAGGAGGGAAGTAGAGCCCAGGTTAGATTTGAGCCAGGAAACCCAAATGGAAGGCAAAAAATTTAAATTCATTTAAATTAAGAGAGAGGGAGATGGAGCCCAGATTTGAGTCAGGAAATCCAAGTGGAAGGCAAAAATTTTAAATTTTAAATTTTAATTACCAGTTTAATTACCAGGGGACAACTCTGACCCTCAGCCCAAATTTTGCAGGTACCAAAATCAGAATTTCTGTGAGGATTTACAGGATTTAAACCAAAATAAAAACTCAAATTTCCACCAGCACATATCAAACAGACCCAAGGATTCTTTAATTAACTCTTTAATTACCACATTAATTACCAGGGGACAACTTTGACCCTCAGCCCGAACTCCTGCAGGTACCAAAACCAGAATTCCTGTGAGGATTTAGAGGATTTAAACAAAAAAAACCCCAAAAACTCACACAAATTTCTACCAGCACATTTCAAACAGTCCCAAGGATGCTTTAATTAACATTTTAATTACCACTTTCATTACCAGAGGACAACTCTGACCCTCAGCCCAAACTCCTGCAGGTGCCAAAATCAGAATTCCTGTGAGGATTTCAAAGATTAAAACCCAAAAAACCCCAAAAAATCTGCACAAACTTCCACCAGCACATTTCAAATAGACCCAGGTATTTTTTAATTAACATTTTTATTAATTACCATCAACTCATCTACAGCACCTCCTGCCAGAGGATCAACCCTGACCCTCAGCCCAAACTCCTGCAGGGGCCAAAATCAGAATTCCTGTGAGGATTTCAAGGATTTAAACCAAAATAAAACCTCAAATTTCCACCAGCACATATCAAACAGACCCAGGGATTCTTTAATTAACACTTTAATTACCACGTTAATTACCAGGGGACAACTCTGACCCTCAGCCCAAATTTTGCAGGTACCAAAACCAGAATTCCTGTGAGGATTTACAGGATTTAAACCCTAAAAAACCCAAAAAATGCTCAAAAACTTCTACCAGCACATTTCAAATGGACCCAATGATGCTTTAGTTAACACTTTAATTAACACTTTAATTACCATCAGCTCCTGACAGGGGACAGAAACAACTCTGACCCTCAGCCCAAATTTTGCAGGTACCAAAATCAGAATTCCTATGAGGATTTACAGGATTTAAACCAAAAAAACCCCAAAAAAATCTGCACAAACTTCTACCAGCACATTTCAAACAGTCCCAAGGATTCTTTAATTAACACTTTAATTACCACTTTATTACCAGGGGACAACTCTGACCCTCAGCCCAAATTTTGCAGGTACCAAAAGCAGAATCCCTGGGAGGATTTCAAGGATTTAAACCCAAAAAACTCCCCCAAAAAATCACTTTTTAAATGGATCCCATCAGCACAGACCCCTGCAAAGCAGCACTTCCCCGCTGCTGGGGGATCCCAGGTTGGGAATAACTCTCTGGAAAAGGGAAAATATCTCTGGGAAAAGGGGAAATATCTCTGGGAAAAGGGGAATTACACCCAGGAAAAGGGGAATCGCCTCATGGAAAAGGGGAAACAAATCCAGGAAAAGGGGAAACAAATCCGGGAAAAGGGGAATCACATTCGGGAAAAGGGGAATCGCCTCATGGAAAAGGGGAAACACATCTGGGAAAAGGGGAATCACACCCAGGAAAAGGGGAATCGCCTCATGGAAAAGGGGAAAAACATCCAGGAAAAGGGGAAACACCTCTGGGAAAAGGGGAATCACACCCGGGAAAAGGGAAAACAGCTCCAGGAAAAGGGGAATTACATAGAGGAAAAGGGGAATCGCCTCATGGAAAAGGGGAATCACATTTGGGAAAAGGAGAAATGTCTCAGGGAAAAGGGGAAAAACATTCAGGAAAAGGGGAATCACATTTGGGAAAAGGGGAATCACATCCAGGAAAAGGGGAATTGCCTCATGGAAAAGGAGAAACACATCCGGGAAAAGGGGAATCACATCCAGGAAAAGGGGAATCATCTCAAAGAAAAGGGGAATCACATCCAGGAAAAGGGGAAATATCTCCAGGAAAAGGGGAATCATCTCAAAGAAAAGGGGAATCACATCCAGGAAAAGGGGAAATGTCTCTGGGAAAATGGGAATCACATTGAGGAAAAAGGGAATCACATTTGGGAAAAGGGGAATCGCCTCATGGAAAAGGGGAAACATCTCCAGGAAAAGGGGAAACACATTTGGGAAAAGGGGAAATGCTTCTGGGAAAAGGGGAATCACATTGAGGAAAAGGGGAAACAACTCCAGGAAAAGGGGAATCACATCCAGGAAAAGTGGAAATGCTTCTAGGAAAAGGGGAAACATCTCCAGAAAAAGGGGAAATATCTCTGGGAAAAGGGGAATTACATCCAGGAAAAGGGGAATTGCCTCATGGAAAAGGAGAAACACATCCGGGAAAAGGGGAATCACATCCAGAAAAAGGGGAAATATCTTCAGGAAAAGGGGAATCATCTCAAAGAAAAGGGGAAACACATCCAGGAAAAGGGGAATCACATTTGGGAAAATGGGAAACATCTCCAGGAAAGGAGGAATCACATTCAGGAAAGGGGGAAATGTCTCTGGGAAAAGGGGAATCGCCCCATGGAAAAGGGGAAACACATGCAGGAAAGGGGAAATATCTCCAGGAAAAGGAGAAACACATTCAGGAAAAGGCAAAACGCTTCTGGGAAAAGGGGAATTACAGCCGGGAAAAGGGGAATCGCCTCATGGAAAAGGGGAATCACACCCAGGAAAAGGGGAAATAACTCCAGGAAAAGGGGAAACACATTTGGGAAAAGAGGAATCACATCCAGGAAAAGGGGAAATGTCTCTGGGAAAACGGGAATCACATTGAGGAAAAAGGGGAATCACATTGAGGAAAAGGGGAAAAACATTGAGGAAAAGGGGAAATGTCTCAGGGAAAAGGGGAATCACCTCCAGGAAAAGGGGAAAAACATCCAGGAAAAGTGGAAATGCTTCTAGGAAAAGGGGAAACATCTCCAGGAAAAGGGGAATCACATTTGGGAAAAGGGGAATCCCATCCAGGAAAAGGGGAATCACACCCAGGAAAAGGAGAAAGATCTCCAGAAAAAGGGGAATCACATTCAGGAAAAGGGGAATTGCCTCATGGAAAAGGGGAAACACATTCGGGAAATGGGGAATCGCATCCAGGAAAAGGGGAAACACATTTGGGAAAACGGGAAACACCTCCAGGAAAAATGGAAACATCTCCAGGAAAAGGGAAATCACATCCAGGAAATTTGAGGGTTTCTTTTGGTTTAAATCGCCTCCAGGAAAAGGGGAGTCACATCCAGGAAAAGGGGAAATGCATTTGGGAAAAGGGGAAACATCTACAGGAAAGGAAAAGGGGAAACATCTCCAGGAAAAGGGGAATCACATCCGAGAAAAGAGGAATCATTCAGGAAAAGGGGAAACACTTCCAGGAAAGGGGAATCACATTTGGGAAAAGGGGAAACAGCTCTGGGAAAATGGGAAACACCTCCAGGAAAAGGGGAAACACCTCCAGGAAAAGGGGAATGGCACCCAGGAACGCATTTCAGAGCAACCCCGCTGTCCCTGAGGACACCACAGCGCCGCCCCTGCCCCCGGTACCGGCGGCTCTCGGGCTCCACGTGCTCCGCTCACGGGCCCGGGGCGGCGGCTCCGGGAGAGCCCCCGGGAACCGCCGGGAGCGAGCGGAGACAGCGGCGGGAGCGGCGGAGAGCGGGCACCGAGAGCGGCACGGCGGGAACCGGTACCGAGAGAGGAGACCGGGAACCGGAGCCGGAGATGGGACGAAACCGGACCCCGAGAGCGGCGGGACAGGAACCGGGGCTGGACCCCGAGACGGGCACGGCGGGAACCGGGGCCGGACGGGAACCGGGAACCGAGAGAGGAGACCGGGAACCGGACCCGGAGAGAGGCAGGGAAGGAACCGGAGCCGGAGATGGGACGGAGCCGGACCCCGAGAGCGGCGGGACGGGAACCGGGGCCGGACGGGAACCGGAGCCCGAGAGGGGAGACCGGGAACCGGAGCCGGAGCCCGAGAGGGGCCGGACGGGAACCGGGGCCGGACGGAGCCCGCACCGAGCGACCCCGAGAGGGGCAGGAACCAGCCCCGGGAACCACTCCCGGGCCGGGAACCCCGTCCAGGAACCAGCCCCGGGACCCATCGCGGGAACCATCCCGGGAACCATCCCCGAACCGAGAACCATCCCCGGGCCGGGAACCTTCCCCAAGCACCATTCCCGGAGCAGCCCCGGGCCGAGAACCCCCCCCGCCACGTGCCCGCTGCCCCGCGATCGCCCCGGTGCCCCCAGCCCCGCTCCCCCCCCGCCCCCGCCGCACTTACCGGGACCGGGCCGCGCCGCGCCGGGCCCTGCGCCGCGGGGCCGCCGCCGCCACCCCGGGCCGGGCCGGGGCTGGGCCAGCCCTGCGGGGTGGGGCGGGACGGGGATGGGGAGGGGGGGGAGGGGGGGGGTGAGCGGAACGGGGAAAAACGGGAAAGAAACGGGAAAAAAAAAAAAGGGAAAGAGGAGGCGGCCCCTCCCCCGCGGCGTGCGCGCTGCGTCAACGCGCCGTGCGCGCTGCGTCATCATCGTGCGCTCGCTGCGCCCGCGTTGCTGTGGCAACCGGAGCGACGCTACGCGGGAGGGGCGGGGGGCGCCCCCTGGCGGCGCGGAGGGAGAGGGACGCCTTTTATGGAAAGGGGCGGGGCTGTGGGCGGGGTTATCGCCAGGCTCCGCCCATCAAGTATGGCTCCGCCCCCTCGGGGTCCCGCATGGGCCGGGGTCCTCCTCCGAGGGGGGGGGTCCCGAATTCCCCAGGGATCCCAAATTCCCCAGGGGTCTCACATGTGCCCAGTGACCCCAAACTTCCGTCCCCTGGGATCCCAAATTTTCCAGGGGTCCCACATCTCCCCGGGGGTCCCGAATTCCCCAGGGATCCCAAATTCCCCAGGGGTCTCACATGTGCCCAGTGACCCCAAACTTCCGTCCCCTGGGATCCCAAATTTTCCAGGGGTCCCACATCTCCCCGGGGGTCCCAAATTCCCCAGGGATCCCGCAGGTCCCAGGATCCTCTATCCCCGGGGACCCCAAATTTTCCAGGGGTCCCACATGTGCCCAGTGACCCCGAATTCCCCAGGGGTCCCACATCTCCATGGGGGTCTCACATCACCAGGGGTCCCACATCCCCCCGGATCCTCTGTCCTCCAAAATTCCAAATTCCCCGGGGTTCCCACATGTCCCCAAGGCTCCCACTTCTCTCCAGGGACCCCAAATTCCTCAGGGGTCCCACATGTGCCCAGTGACCCCAGATTCCCCAGATTCCCCAGGAGTCCCACACCTCTCCTGGGGTCCCACATCATCAGGGATCCCACAGTTCCCAGGATCCTCGGGGATCCCAAATTTTTCGGGGGTTCCACATGTGCCCAGTGACCCCAAATTCTCCAGGGGTCCCACATCTCCCCGGGGGTCCCAAATTCCCCAGGGGTCCCACGTTTCTCCGGGGGTCCCACATCCCTCCGGATCCTCCGTCCCCCGAAATTCCAAATTCCCCAGGGATCCCACATGTCCCCAAGGCTCCCACTTCTCTCCAGGGGTCCCAAATTCCCCGGGGGTCCCACACCTCTCCTGGGGTCTCACATCACCAGAGATCCCACATCCTGCAGGATCCCACATCACCAGGGACCCCAAATTCCGCAGGGATCCCACATTTCCCTGAGGATCTCGCATCACCAGGAATGCCACAGCCCCCAGGACCCTCCGTCCCCAGGATCCCAAATTCCCCAGGGGTCCCAATTTTTCCAGGGAACCCAACATTTCCCCGGGGGTCCCACATCACCAGGACCCCAAATTCCCCGGGGATTCTCCATCCCCTGGAACCCCACATCTCTGGACACCCCTGATCCCCCCATGGATCCCTCATCCCCCAGGGAACCCCGATCCACCTGGGATTCCCTTCCTCTGAGGATCCCCCATTGGTTGGGATCTCCCATCTCCACCTCCAACCACCCCTCGACCCCCCAAAATCCCCTTCTCTGGGGATCCTCAATCTCCAGAGATCCCCAAAGACCCCTCGACCCCCCAAAATCCCCTTGTCTGGGGATCCCCGACCTCCAGAGATCCCCCATTGGTGGGGATCTCCAAATTTCAGATTTCTTCACCTCCAACCACCCCTTGACCCCCCAAAATCCCCCTTCCCTGACCTCCAGAGATTTCTCCACCCTCGGGGATCCCCCATTGGTGAGGATCTCCCATTTTCAGATTTCTCCACCTCCAACGACCCCCTCGACCCCCCAAAATCCCCTTCTCTGGGGATCCCCGACCTCCAGAGATCCCCCATTGGTGGGGATCTCCCATTTTCAGATTTCTCCACCTCCAACCACCCCTCGACCCCCCAAAATCCCCCTTCCCTGACCTCCAGGGATCCTCCCACCCTCGGGGATCTCCCACTGATCGGCATTTCCCATCTCCAGAGATCCCCAAAGACCCCTCGACCCCCCAAAATCCCCTTCCCTGACCTCCAGAGATCCCCCCATCCTCGGGGACCCCCCAACTCCGTGTCCCTCCAGGATCCTCCTGGTGTCCCTGGGAGTCCTCACCGCGTCTCTGCCGGTGCACCGGGCCGGGATGGCACCGGGATGGCACCGGGATGGCACCGAGGTGACACCGGGTTGTCCCCAATGTCCCCCCCGAGCAGCCCCAGCCCCACCGGCCCCGCTCCACCTTAACGGGAGCGGCGGCCCCGCTGTGCCCGGGCGGCTCCGGCGGAGCTCGGGGGCGTTGATCTCGCCCGGGATCAGCCAAAGTTTGCGGCCACGTCAGGAGAACGAGCCCGGTGCTCCCGGCTCAGCCCCGCTCCTCTCCGCGCTCCCGTTCTGCTGCTCGGACGCTGCCGGGAGTCGCTCCCGTTGTCACCTCCCGCCGCCGGGGATGTCGCTGACCGTGCTTCTCCTCCTGCTGAGCCTCCCGCGGGTGGCCGGTGCCAGGGGCGGGTGGTGCCCGGTGTGCGGGGCGGCCTCGGTGGCCCCCGGGGCTCAGCGGGACGCGCTCCTGGCTCTGGCCAAGCGGAGCATCCTGGCCAAGCTCCGGTTACCGGGCAGGCCCAGCGCGCCGCGGCCGCCGTCCCGGGGCTCGCTGCTCGCCGCGCTCCGTGCCATGCTGCGGGACGGGGCTGCCACCCCCGGGATGCCCCGCGATGCCACCCCCGGGGTGCTCCAGGATGGATCCGACACCCCCGGGATGGTCCGGGATGCCAGCCCCGGAATGGTCCCGGATGGATCCGGCACCCCCGGAATGGTCCGGGATGCCAGCGCCACTCCCGGGATGGTCCGCGATGCCAGCCTCGGGATGCTCCAGGATGCCAGCCCCGGGATGGTCCTGGATGGATCCGCCACTCCCGGGATGGTCCGGGATGGATCCGCCACACCCGGGATGATCCAGGATGCCACTGCCACCCCCGGGATGCCCGGCGATGCCAGCGCCGGGATGATCCGGGATGGATCCCGCACCCCCGGGACGCCCCGGGATGGATCCCGCACCCCCGGGACGCCCCGGGCCGGCGGCGGGGGGACGGCGCTGCAGGAGTACGAGCTGCTGAGCTTTGCTGAGCCAGGTGAGGGCGGATCCTGCGGGTTTGGGGCACCGAGGGAAGGAGGGAAGGAGGGAAGGAGGGAGGGGAGGGAGGTGGGAGGTGCGGGGCAGGGCCGGGGTGCGGGGACGCCGCTGCTGGAAGGGGGGACCCCTCCCGAAGCTGCCCGGGTGGGAGGGTGGCACATGTGTGTTGAAAGCGAAGGGAGACTACCCATCTTTGTTGATCAGCATCGACTCCAATTTATTGATCAAATCAGTCACCTTTTATAACAGTGTTAATTAACTTCATGCATATTGCAAAATTCGAGCTCGCGATAGGTTACAGAGAAAACTCTAACCCCTCCTTTTGTTTACAATACCTGTGGTTTGTTTATTGAAACCAAGACCAGTGTTCTCACCGTGATATGAAAAGTTCTCAAAACCTTCATATCTGTTCCCAGAGCAGCCAAGGACAGAATGTTTACCTGTTATGAGAAGACTGTCTGAGAATCTTGTTGTTTATAAAAAATGTGCTTGAGAACCTAATTATTTACCGAATCAAGCCTGGGAACTGCTGCTTTACAGCTGCCTTTTACTTTTCCATCAGCTGTGTACCTTCATGGCCTTTTCCTTTAAGCCGTGTTTAAACGAGGCTCTCCACACATGTGCTGCTCCGTCGTGTCACCTGTTGGCCACTTGGGCTGAAGCCTCCCCCTTGTGCTGGAGGTGAAGGGGTGGCATGGCCACGTTTTCCTAAAATGGGATTTTTAGCCTCGGTTTTCTGTCGGCTCCTGGCGTGTGGATGGAGCTGCACAGCTCGCTGTGCCTCCACATCCCGCCCAGAGCAGTGGGTGCCTCATTTCGCTCCAGAATCTGCTGCTTCTGCAAGGAGAAAACTCCCCAAAACACACTCAGGGCTCCTGAAAAGAAAAATAAATATCACCAGTGGGAAAAAAGTATTCAATTTCTCACAGACAGCTTTCCTTGGGGACCCCATCTCACAGAGCATCCTGAACTGTCACAGACACATTTTCTGAAAAATCCTTTTGCCAGGATTTTTCTCCTGAGAAGCTGAGAGGCCTCAGAAATGAAATATAAACAATATTATGAAATATATGAAATATAAACAAAAATATAAATAATGATTATCTGCTGCTGTGGAATGCAACAGGTGCATCTGTGATTGGTCTCATGTGGTTGTTTTTAATTAATGGCCAATCACAGTGAGCTGTGTCAGACTCTCTGAGTCTGCCCCCAGTTTTTATTCTGATTCTTGTCTGGCCTTCTGGTGGCTTCTTTCTCTTTCTTTAGTATAGTTTTAATATATCATTTTCTTATAATATAATATGACATTATATGATGATATGATATGGTATGGTATGGTATGGTATGGTATGATATAATGTGATATGATATGATATGATAAGATAAATAAATTATAATGTAATGTAATATGTATAATATAATACGATATGATATTATATGGTATGATATATGTATTACATTACATTACATTACATTACATTACATTATATGTATTATATTACATATAATGTATTATATTGTTGTATTATTGATATGATATATGATATGATATGATATGATGATATAATATTACATTCTATTATATGTATTATATTACATTGTATATAATATAATATAATATAATATAATATAATATAAATAATACAATGTAATATAATACGTATAATATAATGTAATGTAATACATATTATATTATATTATATTATATTATGTTATGTTATGTTATGTTATGTTATGTTATGTTATGTTATGTTATATCATATCATATCATATCATATCATATCATATCATATTATATCAGCCTTCTGAGAACTTGGAGTCAATTCTCATCTCCCACCTCACCTTGGGGTCCCTCACAACACCACAACAGGGCTGGGTCAGGATTTCCCTTCACTCTTGACCCCGCTCTTTCTCCTCTGCCCAGGACCCTCCACTTCCCGCAGCGTCCACCTCCATTTCCACTTCTCCCCGGAGGTGTCCAGGAGCGCCGAGGTCCAGCAGGCCACGCTGTACCTGTTCTGGCCATCCCCTGGGACCCACCCTGTCACCATCAGGCTCCTCCAGCCGGGCCCAGCAGTTCCAAACCTGACCGTGACCAGCGAGACCCGGCTGCAGGTGCAGAGACCCGGCTGGACCACGTTGGATGTTGGAGCAGCCGTGCAGAACCTCTTCACCCAGGGCACCCCGCGGCTCACCGTGCACCTGGAGCTGCCGGAGGGCCGGGGATCCCCTCTCCCATCCCACCACGGCGATTCCCACCGGCCGTTCGTGGTGGCCAAAGCCCATTCCAGGGCTGCCCACCGCGTCCGGCGGCGCGGCCTCGACTGCGGCGCGGACCCACGGATGTGCTGTCGCCGGGAGTTCTTCGTGGATTTCAAGGAGATCGGCTGGGAGGATTGGATCATCCAGCCCGAGGGGTAGGTCTTGCGGAGATAATCAAAATTTCACGACTTTTGCGAAGTTTTGCGGAGATAAAACTCCACAATTTTTTGTGGAAGTTGTAAAGCCGGTGTGTTTATGACAGCGCTGGACGCATGTGGGAATCGTTCCTTTAAAATGACACGTGTGCTTCTGGGGACTTCAGGTCCATTTTTATCCCCTTCTCAAATGCATGGTACCTGTGTTTTGAGGAGATAATCAAAATTCCACAACTTTTTTGTGAAGTTTTATGGAGTCAAACAGAACTCCACAAGTTTTGGGAAAGTTGTAAAGCCGGTATGTTTATTACAGCGCTGGACGCATGTGGGAATCGTTCCTTTAAAATGACACGTGTACTTCTGGGGACTTCAGGTCCCTTTTTATCTCCTCCTCAAATACATGGGACCTGTGTTTTGTGGAGTCAAACAAAATTCCACAACTTTTGTGAAGTTTTGCGGAGATAAACAAAACTCCACAACTTTTTTGTGACAGTTGTAAAGCCGGTGTGTTTATTACAGCATGTGGGAATCATTCTTTTAAAATGACATGTACTTCTGGGGACTTCAGGTCCCTTTTTATCTCCTTCTCAAATTTCACAATAGGCTGTGAAAGGGACAAGATGGGCACCACGGTGCTGGTACCTGTGTTTTGTGGAGTCAAACAAAACTCCACAATTTTGGTGAAAGTTGTAAAGTCGGTGTGTTTATTACAGCGCTGGATGCATGTGGGAATCATTCTTTTAAAATTACACGTGTTCTTCTTCACGTCCCTTTTTATCTCCTTCTCAAATACATATGCACACAATTTCACAATAGGTTCATACATGTTCATTTTTACGAATTTTGCGTGACATTTGCTGCTAGTTCTTCTTCATCAGGAAGAATTCTTTCACAAAAGTTGTCTGTGACAGCCGTGGACAGCGCGCCAGGAGAACGAGGTTGGGTATGTTCCCTTTGATGGTCATGGGAGCCACCTTAATCTCCGTGGGTGTTTGTGTGCAGTGTCCCCAATAACAAAGTACTCACTGTCCAATCTTGTCCGATCTTTTGTCACGTTCTGTGAGTCCGCTGGTAGGTGCACTCCAACGACTGTCCACTGAGAGAACCTGAAAACAAAAGCTTTGGTGGCCAAAGCTTGAAATGCTTGTGAGGTTGAGACAGAGTAGAAATTCTCCAGAGCAGAAATCCATTTTGATTTGGGTGAAATGTGCATCTTTAAGTCTGTGTAACATGACTGCAAGGCCTAGGCTCAGGGGAAACTGAGTAGAAATTCTCCAGAGCAGAAATCCATTTTGATTTGGGTGAAATGTGCATCTTTAAGTCTGTGTAACATGACTGCAAGGCCTAGGCTCAGGGGAAACTGAGTAGAAATTCTCCAGAGCAGAAATCCATTTTGATTTAGGTGAAATGTGCATCTTTAAGTCTGTGTAGCCCAACTGCAAGGCCTAGGCTCAGGGGAAACTGAGTAGAAATTCTCCAGAGCAGAAATCCATTTTGATTTAGGTGAAATGTGCATCTTTAAGTCTGTGTAACATGACTGCAAGGCCTAGGCTCAGGGGAAACTGCTTCAATGAAGGACAGAGATAAGGGGGGGAGACAGAGGGTGATAGAGAGAGACAGAGACTGCTGTGGAAGCAGGTCAGCCTGGCCTAGGAATTCTTTCTGATAAAGAAGAACTAGTGGCAAATGTCATGCGAAATTCATAAAAATGAGTATGTGTGAACCTATTGTGAAACTGTATGCATGTGTATTTGAGAGGGGGATGAAAAGGGACCTGAAGCTCCCAGAGGCACACATGCCTTTTAAGGAGAGAAATCTCCCCGTGTGTCCAGCGCTGTAATAATAAACATACATGTTTTATTTTTCAGCATCAGTCCCATTACATGGTTATGACAATGGGAAGATGCCACCAGCTCACATCCCAGGCAGCAGACAAAGAACTTAATGTTACAACTCACTTTATAACTTTTTTTTGACCAATCACACAAAGCAAAAGCACATTGACAGCAGCTCTATCCAACCACTATAAGCACAGGTACCTTTGGTTAAAACAATGCTTGCTTATTTCCAATACAATACCTGCTTGTGAGCCTTAAAACACAACACACAGAGCTCCATTATTAAGATTTAACTTTCCTAATATCTTGCTAGATAAACTTTCTGCAGCTTAGAGAGCTATTCAGACAAGCGTTAATACACAGACCATTGTTCTATTTGCCTTTGCTTTTCTACAGTTTAAATAATTTTTCGGCTGACCTATCTCATGGCTGCTGCATAGCTCTGCTGTCTCTGAGGCCTGCCTTTTGCAGCTTTCCCCAAACCCCCTAATTTTGTAGATTCCCAGCTATGTTTTCCAACCACAGAGACTCAACTCAAAAAACGTACATTTCGCTTAAATCAAAACAGATTTCCACCCTGTAAAATTTCTCCTGTGCCTCAGGTACCACATGAATTACTGCTCGGGGCTGTGCCCGCTGCACATGGCCGGCGTCCCCGGCCTGGCCGCCTCCTTCCACACGGCCGTGCTCAACCGCGTGAAGGCGGCGAGCGCGGCGGCGGCCGTGGATTCCTGCTGCGTGCCCACGCGGCGCCGCCCGCTCTCGCTGCTCTACTACGACCGCGACGGAAACATCGTCAAGACCGACATCCCCGACATGATCGTGGATGCTTGTGGCTGCACCTGAGCGGGGATGGGGAGGGTGGGAGGGAGGGACGTGGAGGGATGGGATGGGATGGGATGGAGTGGGATGGGATGGGATGGGATGGAGTGGGATGGAGAGGGATGGGATGGGATGGGATGAGATGGGATGGGATGGGATGGGATGGGATGGGATGGGATGGGATGGGATGGGGGTGCACCTTCCTGGCTCCTCCCAGCTGGACAGACTGACAGACTGAGGGACTGATGGACTGACGGACTGAGGGGCTGACAGATGGACAGACTGAGGGACTGATGGACTGACGGACTGATGGACTGAATGACTGATGGATTTATGGACTGACGGACTTCTCCTGATAGACTGAGGGACTGATGGACTTCTCCTGACAGACCGGCGGACTGAGGCACTGAGGGACTGAGGGAGAGATGGACTTATGGACTGATGGACTTATGGACTGATGGACTTCTCCTGATGGACTGATGGACTGAGGGAGTGACGGACTTCTTCTGGATGCTGCAGAACCCGTATCAGCACAGTCCCTCTGTCTGTCTGCTCCATCAGTCCCACGCAGTGCTGCTGGGACTGGTGAGGACACAGGGCAGGGGTCACCCCACGGTCCCACCCGGGGGGACACGAGGCTGAGCAGGGAGAGAAAAGGGAAATCAACCCCGGGGGAGGAATTGTCCCCCTCTCCAGGCACCCCAGTGTTCAATCGGGACTCCCAGTGGTGTGTGCACGTGTGCCCTGTCGTTCCCTGGCACATCCTCAGTGCTCCTGGCACGGGACAGACCCGGGATGGCGCAGGACAGACCCAGGATAGCACAGGACAGACCCGGGATGGCACAGGACAGACCTGGGATGGCACAGGACAGACGCAGGATGGCACAGGACAGACCCGAGATGGCACAGGACAGACCTGGGATGGCACAGGACAAAGCCAGGATGGCACAGGACAGACACAGGATGGCACAGGACAGACCTGGGATGGCACAGAACAGACCCGGGATGGCACGGGACAGACGCAGGATGGCACAGGACAGACCCGGGATGGCACAGGACAGACCTGGGATGGCACAGAACAGACCCGGGATGGCACGGGACAGACGCAGGATGGCACAGGACAGACCCGGGATGGCACAGGACAGACCTGGGATGGCACAGAACAGACCCAGGATGGCACGGGACAGACGCAGGATGGCACAGGACAGCCCCAGGATGGCACAGGACAGATCTGGGATGGCACGGGACAAACCCAATCTGTGGGGCTGGACTCTTCCAAAGCCCCCCCCTTCCCGCCCTCTGCCCCTCAGCTGCCTTCCCCAGGGGGTGCAGAGCCCCAAATTCATCCCAGCCACATCCAGGGGCCCCCCTGCACACAGGTGCTCCGTCACGGACACGTCTTGTGGAAAATCCTTTCATTAGGATTTGTGTCCCAGACATGTTTTCTGAAAAATTCCTTTCCTTGGGATTTTTTATCCTGAGAAGCTGAGAGGCCTCAGGAACAAAATGGAAACAATGATTATCTGCTGCTGTGGAATGCAACAGGTGCATCCTTGATTGGTCTCATGTTGATTGTTTTTAATTAATGGCCAATCACAGTCAGCTGGCTTAGATTCTCTGGTCAGTCACAAGATTTTATTATCATTCCTTTCTATTCCTTGCTAGCCTGATGAAATCCTTTCTTCTATTCTTTTAATATTGTTTTAATATAATATTAATAATTTTATTAATATATAATAAAATAATTAAAAAACCTTCGAAAACTGATGAAATACTTTCTTCTATTATTTTAGTATAGTTTTAATATCATATATATAATAAAATAATAGAACAACCTTCTGAAACTGATGAAATATTTTCTTCTATTATTTTAGTATCGTTTTAATATAATATATATCATAAAATAATAAAACAACCTTCTGAAATGGATGAAATCCTTTCTCCTATTCTTTTAGTACAGTTTTAATATAATGTAATATATATAATAAAATAATAAACCAAGCCTTCTGACACTTGGAGTCAACATTCTCATCTCTTCCCTCACGCCGTGAACACCACCACAGTGGTCTGTAATTCCAACCAGGAAAGGGCAATTCCCTTGCTGGGACCAAATCCCCCATTCCACCAAAACCACCTGAATTTGGCCATCCCTGCCCCAAATCAGGACAGAACTGAGAAATTCATTTTTTCCTTTTGGAGCAGATGGATTTAGGGGCAGCCTCAGCTCCCAGAGCATCCCCTGGGCTCATCCCTGGCCCCGTGCCCCTCGCCAGCGTGGTGACACCGAAGTGGGACATGGGACACGTCAGGGCCGTGAGAGCAGGGGACAAAGGGCGGCTCTGACACTTCTGCCCCGTTACGTAACTGGGTTCGGGTTTCTCCACCTGTCCCCCGTGTGCCAGGACTGGCAAAAAGGGGAGATCTCAGGGGTTTAGCTGCTCTGAGTGACCCCAAGATGTGTTAGAAAATCTCTTTTCCCAGCCTGCTGGTCGAAGAAGGAGGCAGAATTCTTCTATTCTCATTCTCAGGGTTATTTATTGTTTCTTATCTATAAAATTCTTTCTTTTGTCCAGCTGAGGTCTGCTCAGCAAGACAGACAGAGGCACTCTGCCTGCCCCCAGGGGGGTGTTATCTCTTTATACTAAAAACTACATGTACAATATTTACAATTAATTCCCAATATCTATCACCTATGTTAGACAGTGAGCTTCTACTCTAAACCAATCCCAAAGCGCCAACATCACTGCAGAAAATGGAGGCCAAGAAGAAGGAGGAGAAGAAGGATAGGACATGTCCAGATCCCTCCATCTTGCCTCCTGAACCCCCATCCTAAAACCCCCAAAATTCTACATTTTCACCCAGTGATTAATTCACTGTCATTTTACTCAAACTCTTGTGGTTTGTAACTCCTCACACAAAGCTGGCGATTGTTTCCAGCCCTTGGGGTGCTGTTAGTTTTTTATACTATGACCTACATGTACCTTATTTACAATAATTTTCCAATACCTATCACCTGTGTTAGACAGTTTGTCTCTACTCTAAACCAACCCAAAAGTGCCACCATCACAGCAGGAGATGGAGGCCAAGAAGAAGGAGGAGAAGAAGGACAGGACATGCCCAGATTCCTCCATCTTGCCTTCTGAACCCCCATTCTAAATCCCCAAAATTCTACATTTTTACCCTGTCATTAATTCCCTATCATTCTACTCAAACTCTTGTGGCTTGTGACTCCTCACACAAAATTGATAAATGTTTCCAGCCCTTGGGGTGCTGTTAGTTTTTTATACAGGTAGTTACCTGTACTTTATTTGCAATAATTTTCAAATACCTATCACCTATGTTAGACACTGAGCTTCTACTCTAAACCAATCCCAAAGTGCCACCATCACAGCAGAAAATGGAGGCCAAGAAGAAGAAGAAGGAGAAAGAGGAATCTGGGCATGTCCAGCCTATCTTGCCTCCTGAACCCCCATTCTAAAAACCCCCAAAAATCCATTTTTCACCAGGTGAGGAGAGGCTCAGAAGAGTGAGGAGGTGCTCTGAGACCTTCTCCCCACCCAGCTTCACATCCTGTCCCTGCCCCAGGAGCAGCGAGGCACCAGCCACGAGCAGCCCTGCTGGAGCAGGGGTGGGATGTCCTGGAGGGCTGGAGAAGTGATGGAAGGGATGGAAGGGACACAAACTTGTGGCAGTTTGTCACACATCCTCCCACCTCCCCAGCTGGAGCAGGGTTGGGTTGTGCTGAAGGACTGGTGACACTGGAGCAGGGATGGAAGGGACACAAGCAGTTTGTCACACATCCTCCCAGAAGCCCACCTGGAGCAGGGATGGGTCATCCTGGAGGACTGGAGAAGAGATGGAAGGGACACAGGTGTGTGGCAGTTTGTCACACATCCTCCCAGCAGCCCTGCTGGAGCAAGGATGGGATGTCCTGGAGGGCTGGTGACACTCCTGAAGGGATGGAAGGGATGGAAGGGATGGAAGGGACACAAGCAACTTCTCACACATCCGCCCAGAAGCCCTGGCTGGAGCAGAGATGGGCTGTCCTGGAGGATTGGTGACACTGGGGAAGGGATAGAAGAGATGGAAGGGACACAAATGTGTGGCAGTTTGTCCCACATCCTCCCAGCTGGAGCAGGGTTGGATTGTCCTGGAGGGCTGGTGACACTGGAGCAGGGATGGAAAGGATGGAAGGGATGGAAGGGCCACAGGTGTGTGACAGTTTGTCACAGATCCTCCCACCTGCTGTGCTGGAGCAGGGATGGGTTTTCCTGGAGGGCTGGTGACACTCCTGAAGGGATGGAAGGGACACAAACCTGTGGCAGTTTGTCCCACATCCTCCCAGCTGGAGCAGGGATGGGTTGTGCTGAAGGACTGGTGACACTGGAGCAGGGATGGAAGGGCCACAAGCAGTTTGTCACACATCCTCCAGCAGCCCACCTGGAGCAGGGATGGGTTGTCCTGGAGGACTGGAGAAGGGATGGAAGGGATGGAAGGGATGGAAGGGACACAAACGTGTGGCAGTTTGTCACACATCCTCCCAGCTGGAGCAGGGATGGGCTGTCCTGGAGGACTGGTGACACTGGAGAAGGGATGGAAGGGATGGAAGGGACACGAACATGAGTCAGATTGTCCCACACCCTGCCAGCTGGAGCAGGGACCCCCATCTCCCAGGTCCAGGTGTCCCCAGGGAAGGGAGGAAGGCTCAGGGATCGATCCCGTCTGGGACCCAAGGCCGCTTGCGCAAACCCGGGGAGGGTTTGGTGTTTGTTTTATCCCTTCCTTTTCCAACTCCTCGTTTCACAGTCTATATTTATTGAACAAACAGCTGCCCTGGAGCCAGTGCCAAGCTCCCTGGGATGCAGCAGCTGTGGGGACACGGGGAAGGGACAGCAGAGCCCTGGGCTGCTCCTGTGGCCCTGCAGACCCCTCAGCTCCAGCAGCACAACCCTGAGGCGTTTTTTCATTTTTCCACTCCCAAGGAAAGAGGCACCCTCCCCCTAATCTTAACCCTAACCCTTCCTCCCCCTAATCTTAACCCTAACCCTTCCTCACCCTAATCTTAGCCCTAACCCTTCCTCACCCTAATTTTAACCCTAACCCTTCCTCACCCTAATCTTAACCCTAACCCTTCCTCACCCTAATCTTAACCTTAACCCTTCCTCATCCTAATCTTAACCCTAACCCCTCCTCACCCTAATCTTAGCCCTAACCCTTCCTCACCCTAATCTTAACCCTAACCCTTCCTCACCCTAATCTTAACCCTAATCCTTCCTCCCCCCAGCACAGCTCAGCAATTCCAAAGCGGCCCTTCCCATGGAGGATGAGGAGGGTGCAGCCCGGGCAGAGTGATCCTTCCTCCCTGCCATGACTCCCTGCTCCGCTGGTGTCCCCTGATTTCTCAGGAGGCTTTGGAAGGGGTGGGAGATTGTCCTGCTGGGACCAGTCAGGCCAGTGGGGAGCCCACCCAGCAATGCCATGGGGACATGGACACAACCTCAGCAATGCCATGGGGGTGTGACATCCATGGAACCAATCCAGATGTGACACAGATGGGGACAGACACGATGTCCCCTTGGTCTCCACTCCAGGAGGGAAGAGTGATCCGTCCCCTGATGTCTCAGGAGGGTTTGGAAGGGTTGGCTGAGGCCCAGGGCTGGGATTTTGTCCTGTTGGGACCAGTCCGGCCAGTGGGGAGCCCACCCTGCAGCCCCCAGCAATGCCTTGGGGATGTGACATCCATGGAATCACTCCAGATGTGGCAGAGGTGGGGACAGGCACGCCGTCCCCTTGGTCCCCACCCCAGGAGGGGACAGAGGCGCTGCAAGCAGAACCAACAGCCCCTGAAGCAAAGGTCCGAGCCGGCTGTGCCAAGCGTCCCCTGGGCTCCCGGGACGGGTGGGAATTTCTCCCAGTGCCTTCCCTTGCCTTGAGGGGAGTTAATGTTTAATTCCCAGTGCCGTGGCCCGTTCCCAGGCGGCCCCACCGCCCCGGGCACCGCTGCTCTTCCCCAGGAAGGGGAAACGGCCTCAGGCTGGGTCAGGAGAGGTTTGGGTTGGAGATTAAGGAAAATCTCGCCATGGAAAGGGTGGCCAAGCCCGGAATGGGCTGCCCAGGGCAGTGGTGGAGTCACCGCCCTTGGAAGTGTTCAAAAATGTCTGGGGATGTGGTTTAGGGGCGGCCTTGGCTGTGCTGGGGTAATGGTCGGGCTCAATGATGTAGGTTTTTCTGATTTATTCCATAATTCCACAGTTAATTCCATTATTCCGTGATTAATTCCATGACTCCATGATTAATTCCATGATTCCATGATTAATTCCATTATTAATACCATGATTCCATTATGAATTCCATTATTAACTCCATGATTCCATGATTAATTCCATTACTAATCCCATTATTCATTCCATTATTAATTCCATTATTAATCCCATTATTAATTCCATTATTAATTCCATGATTAATCCCATGATTAATACCATTATTAATTCCATGATTAATCCCATGATTAATCCCATTATTCCATGATTAATACCATGATTAACTCCATGATTCCATGATTAATTCCATTATTAATTCTATTATTAATTCCATGATTCCATGATTAATTCCATTATTATTTCCATGATTAATCCCATGATTCCATGATTAATACCATGATTAACTCCATGATTCCATGATTAATTCCATGATTAATTCTATTATTAATTCCATGATTCCATGATTAATTCCATTATTATTTCCATGATTAATCCCATGATTCCATGATTAATTCCATGACTAATTCCATTATTAATTCCATGATTAATCCCATGATTCCATGATTAATACCATGATTAACTCCATGATTCCATTATTAATTCCATTATTAATTCCATTATTAATTCCATGATTCCATGATTAATTCCATTATTAATTCCATTATTAATTCCATGATTCAATGATTAATTCCACGATTATTCCCATTATTAATTCCATTATTAACTCCACGCTTCCCTGCCCAGGTGCTGCTGCACGCACTCCTGGTGGGGGTGGTGGCTCAGCCCGGCCGTTGTCACCTCCAGGTCAGGTCACCAGGTGCCACATTCACCCTGGCGGCCATGGGGTCAGAGAACCCGGGAGCCGCGTGTGCACCTGGTGCCGGGCCCGGGGGGACCTTGGCGGTATTTTGGTCAGGTCAGTGCCTGGGCTTTGCTTTCTGGGAACCGCTTAATCAACAACACAATTATGCAACGGGTGCAAGAGCTCCGCGCTCACCCCTGCCCCAGATCCGCGGCTGCAGCGTGCCGGGGGGCACGAGATGAGAGGGGAGGGGATGGGATGCTCTTGGTGAGCTGGAGGTGCTCGGGGGTTCATGGGGTGCTGCCCCGTGCACGGGGATCCAGGCAGGCTCAACAGGGTTAATCCTTTTGGGGAGACCCAGCTCAAAGCCAGGGTGGGTGTTCTGGAGAGTGTTCATATGAGAGAAGAGAGAGTTCTCATCCATTTTTCCACACTTTGTCTCCTGTTTCTGCTGTTCCACAGCCCTAAAAGTGGTTCTGGGAGTGGCAGGGATGGGGGAGCACAGAACAGCTGCTCTTGCTGAGCTGGAGGTGCTCTGGGGGTTCGTGAGGTGCTGCCCCATGCACAAAAATCCAGACAGGTTCACCAGGACTAATCCCTTTGGGGAGACACCACTCACAGCCTGGGTGGCTGTTCTGGAGAGTTCTCATCCATTTTTCCACATTTTGTCTCCTGTTTCTGCTGCTCCACAGCCCTAAAACTGGTTCTGGGAGCTGGCAGGATTGGGGAAATACAGCACAGCTGAGGATTGGGTGCTCTTAGCAAGCTGGAGGTGCTCTGGGGTTCATGGGGTGCTGCTCCATGCAGAGGGATCCAGGCAGGTCCAACAGGATTGATCCCATTGGGGAGACCCAGCTCGAAGCCTGGGTGGGTGCTATGGACAGTGCCTCTTCTGATTTTTCATACTTTGTCTCCTGTTTCCTGTGTTCCACAGCCCTAAAAATGGTTCTGGGATCTGGCAGGGATGGGGGAACACAGCACAGCTGGGGATGGATTCTCTTACCAAGCCAGAGGTGCTTGGGGGTTCATGGGGAGCTGCCCTGTGCACAGGGATCCAGGCAGGCTCAACAGGGTTAATCCCATTGGGATTAATGTCACAGCCAGGGTGGGTGTTCTGGAGAGTGTTCATCTGAGAGATGAGAGAGTTCTCACCCATTTTTCCACACTTTGTCTCCTCTTTCTGCTGCTCCACAGCCCTAAAACTGGTTCTGGGAGCTGGCAGGATTGGGGAAATACAGCACAGCTGAGGATTGGGTGCTCTTAGCAAGCTGGAGGTGCTCTGGGGTTCATGGGGTGCTGCCCCATGCACGGGGATCCAGGCAGGCTCAACAGGGTTAATCCTTTGGGGACACCCAGCTTATAGCCTGTGTGGGTGTTCTGGAGTGTTCATATGAGAGATGAGAGAGTTCTTATCCATTTTGCCACATTTTGTCTCCTGTTTTCTGTGTGTTCCACAGTCCCAAAAGTGGTTCTGGGAGCTGGCAGGGATGAGGGAACACAGAACAGCTGCTCTTGCTGAGCTGGAGGTGCTCTGGGTGTTCATGGGGTGCTGCCCTGTGCACAGGGATCCAGGCAGGGTCAACAGGGTTAATCCCATTGGGGAGACTCCACTCACAGCCTGGAATGGAGGGTGGCTGTTCTGGAGAGTTCTCATCCATTTTTCCACACTTTGTCTCCTGTTTCCTGTCTGTTCCACAGCCCCAGTCCTGGTTCTGGGGTCTGGCAGGGATGAGGGAACACAGCACAGCTGAGGATTGGGTGCTCTTACCAAGCTGGAGGTGCTCTGGGGGTTCATAGGGTGCTGCCCCGTCCACAGGCATCAGGGCAGGTCCAACAGGATTGATCCCAGTGGGGAGACCCAGCTCACAGCCAGGGTGGGTGCTCTGGACAGTGTTCATCTGAGAGAAGAGAGAGTTCTCATCCATTTTGCCACATTTTGTCTCCTGTTTCTGCTGTGTCTCCTGTTTTCTGTGTGTTCCACAGCCCTAAAAGTGGTTCTGGGAACTGGCAGGGATGGGGGAACACAGCACAGCTGGGGATGGATTCTCTTACCAACCTGGAGGTGCTGTGGGGCTCATGGAGTGCTGCCCCGTGCACGGGGATCCAGGCAGGTCCAACAGGGTTAATCCCATTGGGATTAATGTCACAGCCATGGTGGGTGTTCTGGACAGTGTTCATCTGAGAGATGAGAGAGTTCTCACCCATTTTTCCACACTTTGTCTCCTGTTTTCTGTCGGTTCCACAGCCCTAAAAGTGGTTCTGGGAGCTGGCAGGGATGGGGGAACACAGCACAGCAGGGATGGGATGCTCTTGCTGAGCTGGAGGTGCTGTGGGATTTGTGGGGTGCTGCCCCGTGCACGGGGATCCAGGCAGGTCCAACAGAGTGAATCCCTTTGGGGAGACCCAGCTCGAAGCCAGGGTGAATATTCTGGACAGTGCCTCTTCTGATTTCTCACACTTTGTGTCCTGTTTTCTGTGTGTTCCACGGCCCCTGCCCTGGCTCTGGGAGCTGGCAGGGATGGGGGAACACAGCACAGCAGGGATGGGTGTGTGGGGCACAAGGAGCCGGTCCAACATGGAGCAGGTGTGCAGACATCTGAGAGGGGGCCTGGACATGTGTGAGTGTGCATCACAGAATCCTGGATGGTTTGGGTTGGAAGGGACCTCAAAGCTCATCCAGCTCCACCCCTGCTGTGGACAAGGACACCTTCCACCATCCCAGCTTGCTCCAAGCCCTGTCCAACGTGGCCTTGATCACTTCAGGGGTGGGGGAACTTCTCTGGGCCCCCCCACCAACATCTCAATGGGGAACTGCTCCCTCATATCCCAACCCCATCCCCTGTCAGTGGGCAGCCACCATCCCTGCTCCTGCCACTCCAGCTGCTTCCAGAAGTCTCCCTCCATGTGGCAGCACCTGTGTGCCCTGGAGGTGCCAACAGCCCCATCACCCAGAGCTCCCAGGCCCTGTGGGATCTGTGCTCCAGGCCACCCTGTGCCCCCTGGCTCCCTTCTGTTGACATTCCTGGGCTATTCTGGGAGCTGCCAGCCAGCTGAGCCCTTTGCTCCTTGCTCTGGGCTTGCATCACCTCCTGTGGGTGCTTTTTCCCAGACTCTGTTTACATGGCACCTCTGGCTCGCCCATCCCAGGGGCTCCGTGTGGTCAGGACCTTGGAGCTGGTGCAGCGGGCACAGGACATGCTGGAGCCCTGGCCTGGCAGGGCTTCAAGTTCCCTGGCTTCTCTGCCAATCCCACCCTGGTGGCACCTTGCATCACTTTGGTCAGGTTTCTGCCAGCCCCTGCCCTGCACATCCCGCTCCAAAGAGTCTGAGGAACATCTTCAGCTTGGTGTGAGAAACATCTTCAGCTTGGTGTGAGGAACATCTTCAGCTTGGTGTCAGAAACATCTTCAGCTTGGTGTGAGGAACAGCTTCAGCTTGATGTGACACTGGCTGAGTCCTCAGGACACACAAATCCCCCTTTTTATTTTATTTTATGAGGCTTCAAGTTCCCTGGCTTCTCTGCCAATCCCCCAACACCCTGGTGGCACCTTGCATCACTTTGGTCAGGATTTCTGCCAGCCCCTGCCCTGCACACCCTGCTCCGATGAGTCTGAGGAACATCTTCAGCTTGGTGTGAGGAACATCTTCAGCTTGGGGTCAGAAACATCTTCAGCTTGATGTGACACTGGCTGAGTCCTCAGGACACAGAAATCCCTATTTTATTATTTTATTTTATTTTATTTTATTTTATTTTATTTTATTTTATTTGGCTTCAAGTTCCCTGGCTTCTCTGCCAATCCCACCCTGGTGGCATCTTGCATCACTTTGGTCAGGATTCATCCAGCCCCTGCCCTGCCTCAGCCTGCACATCCTGCTCCAAAGAGTCTGAGGAACACCTTCAGCTTGATGTGAGGAACATTTTCAGCGTGATGTGACACTGGCTGAGTCCTCAGGTTCTCCTGAGTCCTCAGGGCACACAAATCCCCTTTTTTAGTTTGGGAAAAGGAGGAAACACGCTGCACACACTCACTGACCCTTCCCAGCTCTGCCCCAGGCTGAGGACGGACCAGGTGGTCCCAGGGGTGGGCTGAGACCCCCAGAACCTGCTGGGAGTGACAAAAGCCCAGAGATGTGACAGTGCCCTGATCCCTGCTGGGTCCTATAACGGGATTGTCACCTCCAGGGTGCCCGGGGGGCAGTGCCCAGCCTGGGGCAGCTCTGTGGCTTCCCTGCTCCAGCTGGGGGCTCTGCCAATCCCCCAACACCCTGGTGGCACCTTGCATCACTTTGGTCAGGTTTCTGCCAGCCCCTGCCCTGCACATCCCACTCCAATGAGTCTGAGGAACATCTTCAGCTTGGTGTGAGGAACACCTTCAGCTTGGTGTGAGAAACATCTTCAGCTTGGTGTGAGGAACACCTTCAGCTTGGTGTGAGGAACAGCTTCAGCTTGGTGTGAGGAACAGCTTCAGCTTGATGTGACACTGGCTGAGTCCTCAGGTTCTCCTGAGTCCTCAGGACACACAAATCCCCTTTTTTAGTTTATTTTATGAGGCTTCAAGTTCCCTGGCTTCTCTGCCAATCCCACCCTGGTGGCACTTTGCATCACTTTGGTCAGGTTTCTGCCAACCCCTGCCCTGCACATCCCGCTCCAAAGAGTCTGAGGAACATCTTCAGCTTGGTGTGAGGAGCATCTTCAGCTTGGTGTGAGGAACAGCTTCAGCTTGGTGTCAGAAACATCTTCAGCTTCATGTGACACTGGCTGAGACCTCAGGACACAGAAATCCCTATTTTATTATTTTATTTTATTTTATTTTATTTTATTTTATTTTATTCTATTCTATTCTATTCTATTCTATTCTATTCTATTTGGCTTCAAGTTCCCTGGCTTCTCTGCCAATCCCACCCTGGTGGCATCTTGCATCACTTTGGTCAGGATTCATCCAGCCCCTGCCCTGCCTCAGCCTGCACATCCTGCTCCAAAGAGTCTGAGGAACACCTTCAGCTTGATGTGAGGAACATCTTCAGCTTGGTGTGAGGAACATCTTCATCTTGGTGTGAGGAACAGCTTCAGCTTGATGTGCCACTGGTGGCTCGAGGGTGCCCGGGGGGCAGTGCCCAGGCTGGGGCAGCTCTGTGGCACCCACGGATGGCCAGCCCAGCTGGGATCGCTCCGGCTGCCTCTGCTGGCCAGGATTTTCCCCAGCCCTCACTACCTGAGGGTTTGGAGGATCCCGGTGCCCGTTGTGGGGCTGGTCAAGGTTTCTCTTCCCCTCGCCCACAGCTCTGCCCATCCCGCTGCGTGCCCACCCCCGTGTCCGACCCCACTCGTGTCCAACCCACCGGTGCCCCCCTGGGACCCCTCCCGCCGTTCCCGCCGCTCGGCGAGGCCCGGGAGCGGGCGGGGAGGCGGGGTTGGGGTGCTAATCCCGGTAATCCCCGACTTCGGGACGGGACGGGCAGGTGCGGCGGCCAATGGCGGGGGGCGGGGGGGCGGCGGCACCGCCCCCGGCCGCAGGTGCCCAAAGCCGGGCCCGCCGCACCGCTCCCGGTGCCGGTGCCGCTCCCGGTGCCGCTCCCGTCCCGTGAGCGCCGCTCCCGGTGCCCTTCCCGTTCCCGTCCCATCCACCCCGGACCCGTGAGGTCCGTGCCGCTCCCTCGGGCGCCGGTGCCGGTCCCGCCCCGTCGGTGCCGCTGCCGCTGCTCCTCCCGTGCCGTCCGGTGGGCGCGGATGGCTCCGCCGGGCCCGTGGCTGCTGCTGGCCGCCGTTCTGTGCGCGGCGGCGGCGGCGGTGCCCGAGCCCCGGTGCCCGTCGTGCCCGGCGGGCCCGGAGCGGTGGCTGCTGGAGGAGGTGGCCAAGAAGCAGCTGCTGGAGAAGCTGCGGCTCCGCGATCGCCCGCGGCTCGCCCACGCCGTGCCCCGCGCCGCCGTGACCCGCGCCCTGCGGCGGCTGCAGGCGGGAGGCGCCCGCCGGGGCCCCGGGGCCACCGGCAGCGAGGAGGAGGAGGAGGAGGAGCAGAGCTACGAGATCATCAGCTTCGCGGAGACAGGTGGGTGCGCGGGCCCCGAGAGCCCGGTGGGCACCGGCGTGTGGGGTCCGTACCCTGGGGATCCCGGGGACCCGCGGGCTGTGCGTGACTCGGGAGTCCCGGTGACATCCCGGGAGGTGGGAGCTGGTTGGAGACAGGTGGGTGCGCGGTCTCCGAGAGCCCAATGAGCCCCGGGATGTGGGGTCCGTGTCCTGGAAACTCCCGGGGACCTGCGGGGAACGGGAGCCCCGCGGGCTGTGCGTGACTCGGGAGTCCCCAAACTCATCACGCACCGGTGACATCCCGGGAGGTGGGAGGTGGTCGGAGACAGGTGGGTGCGCGGCCCCCGAGAGCCCGGTGAGCCCCGGGATGTGGGGTCCGTACCCTGGGGACCCCCGGGGAACCGGAGCCCCGCGGGCTGTGCGTGACTCGGGAGTTCCCAAACCCATCGCGCACAGGTGACATCCCGGGAGGGAGAGAGGGTGAGATGGTTCCTCTGCTGCTCCTGCTTCTCGGGATTTGTTTTGTCCCCCAAAAACATGAGGGGTGCCTGAGACTCTTGGGTTGGGAGCTGCAGGGTTAATTTGGGGGGCTGGAAGCGCTTTCCAGCCTCACCCCGTGCGAAGAAGGGCCGGGTGAGAGCAGGATCCCCCTGTACACCCCTTCTGCCTGGGACTGGGGTGCAGGGAAGGGTGGAGGACAGACGAAACTGGAAGTTTTGACTCTCTGCATGGCCGGGGAGCATCCCTCAGCGCTCACCTCCTCCTCCCTTCCTCCCCCCAGATCTCACATCTCCCCCCAGTTTGGGGCTGCAATTCCAGTTCAGCCAAGCGCAGGAGCAGGACCTTCTCCTCCTGCAGGCTCAGCTCTGGCTCTACCTGCGAGTTCCCCGCTCCGGCCTCACCCTGAGGATCTTCCAGGCCTCCAAAACCGCGGCCGGGGCTGGGGGCAACCGCACTCTGCTGGCGGAGAGGCGGCTGAGCACGGCGGGCAGCGCCTGGAGCTCCTTCCCCCTCCTGCCGGGGCTCCAGAGCTTCTTCTCCGCGCACAGCCGGACCCTGCGGCTGGAGCTGGACGGCAGCGATGGCACGGCCCAGCTCAACGCCAGCTGGTCCCACCAGCCCTTCCTGGTGGCCAAGGTGAAGGTGAGGGAGCCCGGGCACCGCGTGGCGAAGCGCAGCCTCCGCTGCAGCCAGAATTCCAACCTGTGCTGCCGCAAGGATTTCTACGTGGATTTCCGCGACATCGGTTGGAACGATTGGATCATCAAGCCCGAGGGCTACCAGATTAATTACTGCGTGGGCCAGTGCCCTCTGCACGTGGCTGGCAGCCCTGGCATGGCCTCCTCCTTCCACACAGCCGTCTTCAACCTGGTCAAAGCCAACAATGTCCAGGCCTCGGGGCATTCCTGCTGCGTGCCCACGCGGCGCCGCCCGCTCTCCGTGCTCTACTTCGACCGCAACAGCAACATCGTCAAGACCGACATCCCCGACATGATCGTGGATGCTTGTGGCTGTAGTTAGGGCTGGGGGAGATGTGGTGGGACCCCCCTTTTCTCCAGGATTGTGCTGCTGGTGTGGGGAGGGAGCTGGAGAGCTCCGTGAGCCCTCGGTGGATCCCTTTGGAGAGGTTGGGAGGGTGAGGGGGAGCAGGGGGCTTTGGGGACATGTGGGACAGAGCCAAGGCCACATCAGAGTGCCCAAAGCTGGGCTGTGGGTGTTGGTGACTCTGGACATCCGTGCTGCACTGTTCCCGAGCTGATCCCACATTCCTGGTGCTCACATTCCCCACTTGGGCCACGCTCAGTGTCCCACCAGGGGTTGGGACGTGGCTGCCTTGGGGGCAGAGGTGAGAGGCAGAAACTGGAGCTGCTTCCTCCACGTGGCAGGACCAGGCAGTCCTGCTCGTTTCCCTCCTGGAACAAACCTTCCTGCACCCACTTCAGGCCTGGCTTTGGGGACGCACAGAACAGAGCACAAACAGGCCTGGGAGAGGAGGATGAAGGGCACGACTTCATCAAGAACCCCAAAGCAGCAGTGACAGGACCAAGTTCTCTGATCCCTGGAGGGCACAGAGCTGTGAGGACCAAGCTTCCAGGCCCTGGGTGCTTCCCCTTTCCCTGGGTTTGTGCCTCCCTCCCCTGCTCCCTCCTCCATTCTGGCGCCTCCATCGAGGGAGGTTCAAACTTTGTGGCTCAAACTTGACCTTCAAGACCACACCCAAGGCACAGATTTGGTTTGTGCCACTGGTTTTGCAGCCATCCCTTCTTTTCCAGTTCCTGCAGCTGTTGGGATTCCCTGGTGCTCCATCCTCTCTGCTGAAGATCCCACTCTGCCTTCCCCTTCCTCACTTGGCCTCTGCTTTAATTTATTACACAACGTTTTGCTGCAGCTTCCCAAATAAACGGGTGGAAATGCGAGACCCAGGCTCTGGCTGCTTTCTCCTGGCACCACCTGCGAGGATGGGGTGAGGGAGAGGCCAGAAGGGCCCAGATCCCTCAGGCACAGGAGCTGCCATGGCACTGCCATGTGGGGCTTGGGGGGTTCCTGGTGTGCTCACGAGGTTCTGCCTGCAAACGGGCAGGAATTTGATGCCCAGGAATCAAACAGAGGTGACCCCATCACAGACAGAGAGAGCCCATCACAGCAGAAGCTCTGGTGGGTGATGGGGAGTCTCCTGCAGGATTTGGGGTGGGATGCTCCTGGAGCAGGAGATGCCCCTGACCACGTCCCACCTCCCCATAAACACCACCCAGGGACCCCAGACTCAGAAACTCTGGTGGATGATGAGGAATCTCCTGCAGGATTTGGGGTGGGATGCTCTTGACCGTGTCCCACTTCCCCAATCTCCCTAAACATCTTCCAGTGACCCCAGTCTCAGCCAGAAGCTCTGGTGGGTTATGGGGGATCTCCTGCAGGATTTGGGGTGGGATGCTCCTGACCATGTCCCGCTTCCCTCATAAAGACCACCCAGTGACCCCAGACTCAGCCAGAAGCTCTGGGGGGTGATGAGGAGTCTCCTGCAGGATTTGGGGTGCGATGCTCTGGAGCAGGAGATCCTCCTGACCATGTCCCACCTCCCCAATCCCCCTGAACATCTGCCAGTGACCCCATCACAGACAGAAGCTCTGGTACATGGTGGGGACTCTCCTGCAGGATTTGGGGTGGGATGCCCCTGACCATGTCCCACCTCCCCCATAAACACCACCCAGGGACCCCAGACTCAGCCAGAGAGACCCGAGTCTCAGCCAGAAGCTCTGGTGGGTTATGAGGAGTCTCCTGCAGGATTTGGGGTGGGATGCTCTTGGAGAAGATACCTCTGACCATGTCCCACCACCCCAATCCCCCTAAACATCTCCCAGTGACCCCAGACTCAGCCAGAAGCTCTGGTAGATGATTGGGGATCTCCTGCAGGATTTGGGGTGGGATGTTCCTGACCATGTCCCACCTCCCTAATCCCCCTGAACATCTCCCAGTGACCCCAGTCTCAGACAGAAGTTCTGGTGGGTGGTGAGGAATCTCCTGCAGGATTTGGGGCGGGATGCTCTTGGAGCAGATACCCCTGACCCTGTCCCACCTCCCCATAAACACCTTTCAGTGATCCCAGTCTCAGAAGATCTGGTGGATGATCAGGAATCTCCTGTAGGATTTGGGATGAGATGCTCCTGACCATGTCCCACCTCCCATAAACATCACCCAATGACCCCAGTCCCAGCCCCATCACAGACAAAAGCTCTGATGAGTGGATCTCTGGCAGGATTTGGGGTGGGATGCTCCTGACCATGTCCCACCTCCTCAATCCCCCTAAACACCACCCAGAGACCCCAGACTCAGTCAGAAGCTCTGGTAGATGATTGGGGATCTCCTGCAGGATTTGGGGTGGGATGCTCCTGGAGCACGAGATGCTCCTGACCATGTCCCACCTCCTCAGTCCCCATAAACACCTCCCAGTGACCCCGTCTCAGAAGCTCTGGTACATGGTGGGGACTCTCCTGCAGGACTTGGGGTGGGATGTTCCAGACCATGTCCCACCTCCCTATAAAAACCACCCAGGGACCCCAGACTCAGATAGAAGCTCTAGTGGATAAAGGGGGTGATCTCCTGCAGGATTTGGGGTGGGATGCTCCTGACCATGTCCCACCTCCCCATAACACCTCCCAGTGACCCCAGTCCCAGCCAGAAGCTCTGGTAGATAATGGGGGTGATCTCCTGCAGGATTTGGGGTGCGATGTTCTGGAGAAGGAGATGCTCCTGACCATGTCCCCATAAACACCACCCAGGGACCCCAGTCTCAGCCAGAAGCTCTGGTGGGTGACTGGGGGATCTCCTGCAGGATTTGGGGTGCGATGCCCTGGATCAGCAGGCAGTGCCCCCTTCCCACCCCTCCGCCATCCCACAGCCCTGTCCCTGTTGTGCAAGCCCCGCTCAAAGCTCACTTTGGGGCTCTTTTATCTGGGGACAAACCTCCTCGATTTCCCAGCCTGGCCCTGCCAGCGAGCAAAGGGCGCCTTTCATCAGCCAGGGCATCCCTCTGACACCGGGGTCACTGCAGCCACCCCCGCGCTCCCAAAATATCCACAAATATCCCTGCAAAGGGTGAAAACCCACAGCAGCCGAGCCGGCTGTGCGCGTGCTGGGGGCACGTGCTGCCCTGCACGCCTGGGAGCCGCCAGGGATGCGTGGGGAGTGGGGAAAAATGCGCAATTTATGGTTGGAAATATTAAAATTAATATTAAATATCTTGGGTTAGAGAGCGATGCTGTGTTGGTTCTCTTAAGGAGTGTGGTAAATATATTTTTAGGTTATAAAAGATGTTAAAATGGAAATTATGCTGTGAAAAATGCGTGTATTTTATGATTGGCTTTTGGCAAATATTCAGATTAATATTATATGTGTTATGTTAGAAACGTATGTTGTATTAATTCTCTTAAGTAGTGTGTTAAATATATAATATGTTTATATATAAATATACACCCTATAGTTTTATGTTATAAAAAATGTTAAAATAGAAACTATGCTATGTAGGATGTGAAAAATGTGTATTTATGATTGGCTTTTTGCAAATATTCAAATGAATGTTATATGTGTTGTGTTGGAAAGTGATGCTGTATTAATTGTCTTAAGTACTGTGGTAAATATATTTTTAGGTTATAAAAAATGTTAAAATAGAAATTATGCTGTGAAAAATGCATGTATTTTATGATTGGCTTTTAGCAAATATTCAGATTAATATTATATGTGTTGTGTTAGAAACGTATGCTGTATTAATTCTCTTATGTAGTGTGGTAAATATATAATATGTTTATATATAAATATACACCCTATAGGTTTAGGTTATAAAAAATGTTAAAATAGAAACTGCTGTGTAGGATGTTAAAAATGTGTATTTTTTTATTGGGTTTCTGCAATTATTCAAATAAATATGTGTTGTGTTAGAAAGTGAAGCTGCATTAATTCTCTTAAGTAGCATGTTAAATAGAGTTTTAGGTTATAAAAATGTTAAAAATGTGTATTTTATGATTGGCTTTTTGCAAATATTCAGATGAATATTATATGTTTTGTGTTAGAAAGTGATGCTGTATTAATTCTCTTAAGTACTGTGTTGAATATATAATATATTTATATAAAAATATAAACCCTATAGCTTTAGGTTATAAAAAATGTTAAAATAGAAACTATACTGTGAAAAATGCATGTATTTTATGATTGGAAATCTTCGGATGAATATTGTATGTGTTGTGTTAGAAACGTATGCTGTATTAATTCTCTTAAATAGTGTGTTAAATATATAATATGTTCATATATATAAATATAAACCCTATAGTTTTAGGTTATAAAAAATGTTAAAATAGAAACTATGCTGTGAAAAATGCATGTATTTTATGATTGGCTTTTTGCAAATTATTATTATTACTCTAATTGTATTACTATTTTCATAACCTTTTTATTACTACTCAACTTTGAAAATTTTAAAAACGAGCGATGGGCCTTTTATAACATGCATCATGCATGAGGTGTATGAATATGCAACAGGTTATTGCATTTAATGGTTAATACTTTGTTAATAATTGTCCTTTTCAGGGTTTATTTTGCCCAGAAAAAGGCACCCAGACCATCCATAACTCTTTCTATGTATTGTCTCATATTGTCCTAATTCAAATTATCCAAATTATCATTACTCTAATTGAATTACTATTTTTATAATCATTTTATGACTATTAAACTTTTAAAATTTTAAAAACAAGACCATCCATAACTCTTTGTATTTATTGCCTCAAATTGTCCTAATTCAAATTACCCAAATTATTATTATTACTCTAACTGTAATACTATTTTTATAACCATTTTATTACTATTAAGCTTTGAAAATTTTAAAAACAAGCGATTGGCGTTTTTCACATGCATCGTGGATGAGGTGTATGAATATGCAACAGGCTGTTGCATTTAATGGTTAATAATTTGTTATTAAGTGTCCTTTTTTGGGTTTATTTTGCCCAGAAAAAGGTACCCAGACCATCCATAACTCTTTCTATGTATTGTCTCATATTGTCCTAATTCAAATTATTCAAATTATTATTACTCTGACCGAATTACTATTTTTTGTAACCATTTAATTACTATTAAACTTTGAAAATTTTAAAAACAAGTGATTGGCGTTTGTCACATGCATCATGTATGGGGTGTATGAATATGCAACAGGTTATTGCATTTAATGGTTAATTATTTGTTATTAAGTGTCCTTTTTTGGGTTTATTTTGCCCAGAAAAAGGTACCCGGACTGTCTTTGTTTCTATTGCCTCATATTGTCCTAATTCAAATTATACAAATTATTATTACTCTAATTGAATTACTATTTTTATAACCATTTTATTCCTATTAAACTTCGAAAATTTTAAAAAACAAGCCATTGGCTTTTTTTCACATGCATAAAGTATATGAATATGCAACAGGCTGTTGCATTTAATGGGTAATAATTTGTTATTAAGTGTCCTTTTTTGGGTTTATTTTGCCCAGAAAAAGGTACCTGGACTTTGTTTCTATTGCCTCATATTGCCCTAATTCAAATTATCCAAATTATTATTACTCTAACCGAATTCCTATTTTTTATAACCATTTTATTCCTATCAAACTTTGAAAATTTTAAATTTTTTTAAGGTGTGACCGGCGTTTTTCATGGGGTGTCAGCAGAGCCACCCTGCTCCCCTCCCAAACCCCAAAACTCCCCCAGCCGCGCTCAGCACCGCACAGACACGGCAGAAATGTGATTTTTGTGGCCAGCAAAGGGAGATTTTCGTGGTTTTCCCCGTGGAAACGAGTGTGTGCGGGTTTTAGGTTATAAAAAATGTTAAAATAGAAACTACACTGTGAAAAATGCGTGTATTTTATGATTGGAAATATTCAGATGAATATTGTATGTGTTGTGTTAGAAAGTGATGCTGTATTCATTCTCTTAAGTAATGTGTTAAATATTGTGAAAAATGTGTATTTTATGATTGGCTTTTTGGAAATATTCAAATG
Source organism: Melozone crissalis (assembly GCF_028551555.1). NCBI lineage: Eukaryota > Metazoa > Chordata > Aves > Passeriformes > Passerellidae > Melozone > Melozone crissalis. Next base: position 153,233 of record NW_026535985.1, read on the forward strand.
AATATTATATGTGCTGTGTTAGAAGGTGATGCTGTATTAATTCTCTTAAGTACTGTGTTAAATATATAATATGTTCATATATATAAATATAAACCCTATAGTTTTATGTTATAAAAAATGTTAAAATAGAAACTATACTGTGAAAAATGCGTGTATTTTATAATTGGGAATATTCAGATGAATATTGTATGTGTTGTGTTAGAAAGTGATGCTGTATTCATTCTCTTAAGCAGTGTGTTAAACACAGTTTTAGGTTATAAAAAATGTTCAAGTAGAAACTGTACTGTGAAAAAAATGCATTTTATGATTGCAAAAATGTATTTTGTGATCGGAAATATTCAATTCCGCTGACTCACTGACACACTGACACGCTGTCCCCACGCCGAGCTGGCCACGGTGACAGCAGCAAATCCACGGTGACAGCAGCAAATCCACGGTGGCAGCAGCAAATCCACGGTGACCACAGCAAATCCACGGTGGCAGCAGCAAATCCACGGTGACCACAGCAAATCCACGGTGACAGCAGCAAATCCACGGGGACAGCAGCAAATCCCTCACCTGGGGATGATCTGGGGGGCTCTGAGCTGATTTCACTTTCCCCACAGCACAGGGGATTATTCCCGATGTGGAATAACAGCGGCAGGGTCGGGGGGTGGCGCTGGCAGGGCTGCCCAGGTGTCGGTGGCACCCAGGGGTGGCAGCGGGTGGCAGAGGGGACCCGGGGCGGTGTCACCGTGAGGGGAACGGGGTGGGCTCGGGGAGAGTCCCCGGAGCCCGAGCGGATTATCCGGGGTGACACCGCGGGGTGAAGGTGCTGAGCGGATTATGGGGGTTACGGAACGGGCATGGATGGAGGCGGGGCCTCGGCTGCTCCACCCCAAACCTGTGCCCACCCCTCACCTGTGCCCATTCGTCATCTGTGCCCCCTCTCACCTGTGCCCAGCCCAAACCTGTGCCCAGCCCTCATCTGTGCCCAGCCCCTCACCTGTGCCCTCCACCCCTCTCACCTGTGCCCAGTCCAAACCTGTGCCCACCCCAAACCTGTGCCCATCCTCACCTGTGCCCTCCACCCCTCTCACCTGTGCCCAGTCCAAACCTGTGCCCTCCACCCCCTCACCTGTGCCCAGCCCTCATCTGTGCCCACCCCTCACCCGTGCCCACTCCAAACCTGCGCCCATCCTCACCTGTGCCCTCCACCCCTCTCACCTGCGCCCACCGCTTACCTGTGCCCAGCTCTCATCTGTGCCCCCTCTCACCTGTGCCCATTCCTCACCTGTGCCCATTCCTCACCTGTGCTCAGCCCTCATCTGTGCCCAGCCCTCACCTGCTCCACCCCCTCACCTGTGCCCACCCCTCACCTGTGCCCCTCTCTCACCTGGTCCACCCCCTCACCTGTGCCCACCCCAAACCTGCTCCACCTGTGTCCACCTGTGCCCCTCTCTGACCTGTGCCCAGCTCTCATCTGTGCCCCCTCTCACCTGTGCCCATTCCTCATCTGTGTCCACCCCTCATCTGTGCCCACCCCTCATCTGTGCCCACCCCTTACCTGTGCCCATTCCTCATCTGTGCCCAACACCCTCACCTGTGCCCACCCCTCACCTGTGCCCACCCCTCACCTGTGCCCACCTTCACCTGTGCCCACCCTCACCTGTGCCCAGCCCTCACCTGTGCCCACCCCTCACCTGTGCCCACCTGTGCCCCTCTCTCACCTGTGCCCCTCTCTCACCTGTGCCCACCCTCCCCTGTCACGGCCCCGCCACCCCCGGGTCTCTCCCCGTTCCCGTTCACCGGCGGCCCCGGCTCGGGCAGCGCCTCCTGCCGCCACCAGGGGGCGCCGCCCTCCCGTGGCTGCCCCCGGCCCGGCCCCGACCACGCGACCCCCGGGCTGTGGGAGGGTCCCACGAACGCGCGTGGGGTGTGAACCCTCGCCGGTGCGTGTGCGGAACAGAGCTGGCGATGTTTATTTCAAATATTTATAATTTTTATAAATTAAAACTTGTTTTATAACCTAATAGGGTTAGGGGATGGGAGGGTCCCACAAACGCGCGTGGGCTGCAGGGCGCGACCCTCCCACCCAGGTGCGTGTGCGGAACACAGCGGGGGATGTTTATTTCGTAGAAATATTTATCATTTTTATAAATTATAAAGTATTTTATAACAGGGTTAGGAGATGGGAGGGGTCCCACGAGCGCGCGTGGGCTGCAGGGTGCGACCCCCACCCCCTTCCCGCGTGTGCAGAACAGAGTGGGCGATGTTTTATTTTATGTAAATATTTATCATTTTTATAAATTATAAATTATTTTATAACCGGGCCAGGGTCACCGTTAGGGGATGGGAGGGCGGCCATGTGTGGGTTGCGCCCACGCTCGCACCCGCCTGTGTTCACGCTTACACTTCCACGCATGATCCCTGACGCGAGTGGGCACCGCTGTGTGCTCACAGGGGTGCACCCCACGCGCGATCCCGCTGCCTGAACCCCGCGTGTGCCCCACGGACACGCGTGTCCCCCCCTCTGTGTGCCTGTGGGGCCCCGTGTGCGGGCGGACACGCGTGGGTGGGAGCGTGCGGGACCCGCTGATCGCCCCATGGGCACGTGTGGGTGAGAATGTGCGGGACACTCTGATCGCCCCACGGACACGCGTGGGATTCTGGCGGCCAGGAGTGGGCGGGACCCGGGGCTGTGCGGGCGGACACGCGTGGGTGGGAGCGTGCGGGACCCGCTGCTCTCCCCATGGGCACGTGTGGGTGAGAATGTGCGGGACACGCTGCTCCCCCCACGGACACGCGTGGCGTTCTGCCGGCCGTGGCTGCGCAGGACGCGCCGCTCTCCGTCCCCATGGACACGCGTGGGTGAGAACGTCCGGGACCAGCTGCTCTCCCTCCCCACGGACATTCGTGGGTTAGAACTTGCATGACCCGCTGATCGCCCCACGGACACGCGTGGGGTTCTACCAGCCGGGAGCGTGCGGGACCCGCTGCTCTCCCCACGGACACGTGTGGGTGAGAACGTGCGGGACCCACGACTCGCCCTACGGACACGCGTGGGTGAGAACCTGCGGGACCCTCCGCTATCCCCACGGACACGCGTGGCCTTCTACCGGCCGTGACCGTGCGGGTCCCTTCGCTCGCCCCACAGACACGCGTGGGGTTCTGCCAGCCGTGAGCGTGCGGGACCCGCTGTTCTCCCCACGGACACGCGTGGGTGAGAACCTGCGGGACACGCTTATCGCCCCACGGACACTCGTGGGTTAGAACGTGCGGGACCTGCTGCTCTCCCTCCCCACGGTCACGCGTGGGGTTCTGCCGGCCGGGAGCCTGTGGGTCTCGCTGCTCTCCCCACTGACACGCGTGGCTGAGAACGTGCAGGACACGCTGATCGCCCCACGGACACGCGTGGGGTTCCGGCGGCCGGCAGCGAGCGCGGGCCGGGCCCGTGCGTGTCCCGGATCCATCCCGGGTTTTCGGCGCCGCCGCTCCCGGCCGGGGTCTCCGTCCCGAGCGCGATCGGCGCCGCCGCCGCCGCCGCCGGGATCCGCCGCACTTGGCGGAGCGGGACCCGCCGGGATCCGCCGCCCCCGCGGCGCTCCGGGACCTCACCGCGGGCGGGCGGGCCGGGGGAGCGCGGGGGGCGCCGTCCCGTCCCGTCCCGTCCCGTCCCGTCCCGCCCCATCCCGGCCGCCGCCGTCCCCCCTGGATGCGCCGCTTCTCTCCCGGAGCGAACCGGGACAACGGAGGACGCGGAGCCCACGGAGCCTCCCCGGAGGTGAGAACCGTCGGGGGGCTCCGGGCCGCGGGATTCTCCCTGGATCCCTTTTCGGGCCGTCCCGTGGGTTCCGCGTGGGGGAACCGGGGACTTTCGGCGGCGTGGGGGGGCCCGGCCACGCGGGGCGGGCGGAGGGGATCGGCCCCACGCGTGCCCCGTCACGTCCCCGCGTGCTCCCGCCCACGTCCGCGCGCTCCCGCCGCGCTGGGAGCGCTCCCGGTGGGTGGGAGAGATGGGCTCGGTGTGGGTGGGCTGGGAGCGGGGCAGCCGCGGAAGGGAGAGGCTGGCTCGGAACTGGGTCCTACTGGGGGCTACTGGGGGCTACTGGTGTTACTGGGTGTTACTGGATCTTACTGGGGGTTACTGGGAGCTACTGGACCTTACTGGGGGTTACTGGTTGTTACTGGTGTTACTGGTGTTACTGGGGGCTACTGGGTCTTACGAGGTCCTACTGGGGGTTACTGGGTCCTGCTGGTTGTTACTGGTGTTACTGGGTCCTACTGGGGGCTACTGGGTGTTACTGGGTGTTACTGGGGGCTACTGGGTGTTACTGGGGGCTACTGGGTGTTACTGGTTGTTACTGGGTGTTACTGGTATTACTGGATCCTACTGGATGTTACTGGACCTTACTGGGGGCTACTGGATCTTACTGGGGGCTGCTGGGTGTTACTGGTTGTTACTGGGTCTTACTGGGAGCTACTGGGTCTTACTGGGGGCCACTGAGTCCTACTGGGTGTTACCGGGTCTTACTGGGGGCAACTGGTTGTTACTGGTTGTTACTGGGTGTTACTGTGTCCTACTGGGTGTTACTGGTGTTACTGGGTCCTACTGGATCTTACTGGGTCTTACTGGGGGCTACTGGTCCTACTGGTTGTTATTGGGTCTTACTGGTTGTTACTGGGTGTCACTGGTCGTTACTGGTGTTACTGGGCTCTGCCCGGATTGGGGATGTTGAACTGCGAGCAGACACCAAGTGAAAGTTTCTGTCCCGGCCGCGGTGACGCAGCAGCCTCAGGAGCGTCCCGAGGGGGCTGTGCCAGCTGTGCCAGCTGTGCCAGCTGTGCCACCCACCCTGGCAGCCCCCGGGCACCCTGAGCCTCGCCTGGCAGCGGTGCCCCCGCAGCTGCCTCCTCGCGGGCCTGGAGCTGTGGCAGGGCCGCAGCGGTCCCGGTGGCCCTGGCACGGCTCCGGGGGGTTGGCACGGCCACAATGGGTGCTGCCAGCCCCCCTGGTGTCCTGCCAGGCCATACGGTGGCACTCGGCACTGCTGCCATCGCCCCTGGTGTCCTGCCAGGCCGTGTGGTGGCACCCGGCGCTGCGGGGCCGTGCCTGTCCCCAAAGGATGGCGATGGGGAGGAAGGACGGAATTTGGGGGACACCCAGCACAGCTCTGGGTGCAGCCTCTCCTGGGAGGATGAGGAGGAAGGAGCTGAGCGATGGAATTTGGGGACACCCAGCATGGTGCTGGCAGTCCCTGGGAGGATGAGGAGGAAGGAGCCGAGCGATTCCTGTGGGAGTTGGGGACACCCAGCGCAGTGCTGGGTGCAGCCTCTCCTGGGAGGATGAGGAAGATGGAGCCGAGCGATTCCTGTGGAATTTTGGGGACACCCAGCGCGGTGCTGGCAGTCCCTGGGAGGATGGGGAGGAAGGAGCTGAGCGATGGAATTTGGGGGACACCCAGCACAGCTCTGGGTGCAGCCTCTCCTGGGAGGATGAGGAGGAAGGAGCTGAGTGATTCCTGTGGAATTCTGGGGACACCCAGCGTGGCTTTGGCAGCCGGAGTGCTGCAGCCTGTCCTGGGAGGATGAGGAGGATGGAGCCGAGCGATTCTTGTAGAATTTTGGGGACACCCAGCACAGTTCTGGGGGCAGCCTCTCCCGGGAGGATGAGGAGGAAGGAGCCGAGGGATGGAATTTGGGGGACACCCAGCACAGTGCTTGCAGTCCCTGGGAGGATGAGGAGGATGGATCTGAGCGATTCCTGTGGAAGCTGGGGACACGCAGAGCGGCTCTGGCAGTTCCAAGTGCTGCAGCCTCTCCCGGGAGGATGGTGAGGACACAGAGAAGGCGGCTGAGGAATGGCTGTGACATTCCAACTCTGACTTTGGGGACCGGGAAACTCCTGGACGCTCCAGCCACATCTGGGGTCCTGCTCCCAGCCCTGGGAGCGATTTGGGGGCCTGGATTTTTGGATTTTGTGGGATCCCAAGCGATTGCAGCAGTTTCCTGCTGCTCTCCTGCCTGTGCCAAACCTGAGCCGATGGATGCGGGTGGGCACCGGGGTTTGGGGGAAGGGAGGAGGAAGCAGCTGGATGAAGTTTCTTCTGAAATTCAGACCTAGCAAAGCTTTCCAGTTTTCCTGCTGCGTCCGGCTGAGGCAGAGGCTGCCTCTGTGCAGCATAGGGGGGGAAACCCTCATCTCCCCCATTCTCCAGAGTTTTTCCCATCACAAAACCAAGGGGTTTGGGGAGCCGGGCCCTCAGGGCTGGTGTGGTGGGAGGTGGTGGAATAAACTCCGTGCTGGAGCTGGCTGAGGCTGCGAGGATCTCCCTGGAGTTGGAGGAGAAGTTTCCATCCCGGAGTGAGTCAGCACGGACACCTTGTGACGCTCCAGCCGGGCGGGACAGGCTCGGGAGGGGCGGGCGGGGAGCTCCGGGTGGGACCCGCGCCTCGCTCTGCAGAACCTGCAGCGCTTTCAGGCAGGTTTAGATCGGATTTTAGGGGAAATTCCTTCGCTGGGAGGGTGATCGGGCGCTGGCAGTGGTGGATTGGCCATCCCTGGTGTTGTTCAAAGCTCGTGTGGATGTGGCACCTGGGGACATGGGTTGGTGGTTGCCGTGTCAGCGCTGGCTTTGGGTTGGGTTTGACAATCTGGGGGGGCTTTTCCAACCTTAATGACCCCGTGGTTCCAAGGGCAAGGGGGTGGAAGAGATGAGGGCTCTTCACCCAGTGCTCCTGGGACAATGTTGGGGACATCCTGTGCACCTGGGACGCTGCTGGGGACACCTGGGGCAATGTTGGGGACATCCTGTGCACCTGGGATAATGTTGGGAACATCCTGCCCTGCACCCAGTGCTCCTGGGACACTCTTGGGGACCTGGGATAACGTTGGGGACATGTTGGGGACATCCTGTCCTTCACCCAGGGCACCTGGGACACTCTTGGGACACCCTGTCCTTCACCCAGTGCTCTTGAGACAATGTTGGGGACATCCTGTGCACCTGGGACACTGCTGGGGACACCTGGGATAATGTTGGGGACATCCAGGGCACCAGGACACTGCTGATGACATCTGGGATAACGTTGGGGACATGTTGGGGACATCCTGCCGTTCACTCAATGCAACTGGGGACGTGTTGGGGACACCCTGTCCTTCTCCCAGTGCTCCAGGGATGCTTTTGGGGACATCCTGTGCTCCTGGGATAATGTTTGGGACATCTGGGATAATGTTGGGGACACCCTGCCCTTCACCCAGTGTACCTGGGATAATGTTGGGGACATTGGAATAATGTTGGGGACACCTGGGACACTGCTGGGGACATCCTGCCCTTCACCCAGGGCACCTGGGATGCTTCTGGGGACATCCTGTGCTCCTGGGATAATGTTGGGGACACCCTGCCCTTCACCCAGTGCTCCTGGGATAATGTTGGGGACATCTGGAATAATGCTGGGCACCTGGGATAACGTTGGGGACATGTTGGGGACATCCTGCCCTTCTCTCAGTGCTCCTGGGATAATGTTGGGGACATCCTGTGCTCCTGGGATAACGTTGGGGACATCTGGGATAATGTTGGGGACACCCTGCCCTTCACCCAGTGCTCTTGAGACAATGTTGGGGACATCCTGTGCACCTGGGACACTGCTGGGGACATCTGGGATAATGTTGGGGACACCCTGCCCTTCACCCAGTGCTCCTGGGACACTGTTGGGGACACCTGGGATAATGTTGGGGACATGGGGACACTGCTGGGGACCCCCTGCCCTTCACCCAGTGCACCTGTGCACACTTCAGGAAGTGTTTGATGCCACTCCCAGGCAGATATTTGGATTTTCTGGGATCCCCACCAAAATCCAGGTGGGATTTTTGTTGTCCCCTGTTCAGGGCCTGGGGTTGGGACATCCTGGTCCATCATGAGACCCCATCATGGGGTTCCCACAGGAGCACCCCAATCCTTACGGCACATCCAAACCCTTGGGAAGCTGCAGGACAAGGCAAGGTGAACAGCTGATAAATAAAATAAAATAAAATTTTAAAAGTAAAATAAAATAAAATAAAATAAATTATAAAACAAAATTAAATTAAAATAAAATAAAATTTAAAAAATTAAATTAAATTAAAATAACAAAAAATAAAATAAAATAAAATAAAATAAATTATAAAACAAAATTAAATTAAATTAAAATAAAAATTTAAAAAACTAAATTAAATTAAAATAACAGAATTAAAAAATAAAATAAAATAAAATAAAATAAAATAAAATAAAATAAAATAAAATAAAATAAAATAAATAGCTGCCTCAGAGTGGGAACGGGTCACAAAATAGAGTCAGGTTTCAGCTCTGCTCCATCCAGGATGAAGTTTGGGGGATGTTTCCAGGTGTTAGAACCCCACTGTCCAACTCCTGGTCAGGATTTATGGAAGCAGAGCTTGGCTGGTGGCCCTGGGGTGGCACAGGACATGCTGGAGGGGTGGAATTGATGTGTGGGGACAGAGCAAGTGTCCAGCCAAGGAACAAGAGCGACAAATGGATTCCAGCAGGAAAATCATGGATGGAAACTTTGGGAACAGCCTGAGGACCCTCCCAGCAGGCAGAGGGGTCTCCTGCCCCAATGAAGTCCCCAAATCCCCCGGGGGTGCTCCGTGCCAAAGGTAATCCCACAGATTAACGGGATTCCTGTTGTGTATCCCATCCTTTAGCTGGTGCCAGAGCCCTTCTGGGGCCTGAGGATCGCCCTGCTCCATCCTTGGGGGAATCCTGCAGGATGGGGTAGGAACAGGTTCAGTGTTCTGCAAATCCTCCTGCTCCCATCCTTGGGGGAATCCTGCAGGATGGGGTTGTGGGGTTATGGGGTAGGAACAGGCTCTGGGTCCTGCACATCCCTCTGCTCCTGCAGGATGGGATTTTATTTTTGGAGTAGGAACAGACTCAGTGTTAGGTTCATCCTCCCGATCCCATCCTGGGGGGAATCCTGCAGGATGGGGTTGTGGGGCTGTGGGGTAGATACAGGCTCTGGGTCCTGCAAATCCTCCTGCTCCATCCTGGGGGGAATCCTGCAGGATGAGGTTTTGGTGTAGGAACAGGCTCAGTGTCCTGCACATCCTCTTGCTCCCATCCTTGGGGAATCCTGCAGGATGAGGTTTTGGTGTAGGAACAGGCTCTGGATCCTCCTGCTCCTGCAGGATGGGATTTTTGGGGTAGGTACAGGCTCAGGGTCAGGCCCCTGCCTGCAGTGACAGGATGGATTTTGCTGTTTCTCACCTCTAACCTTCCATCCCTCAGGATGTCCCCAGCCTGCCCAGCTGGGATGGGGACAATTCTTGATGCCACAGGAGGGGTTGTGGGGTAGGAACAGGCTCAGTGTCCTGCAAATCCTCCTGCTCCCATCCTTGAGGGAATTCTGAACGATGGGGTAGGAACAGGCTCAGTGTCAGGCTCATTCCCTGCTCCCATCCCTGAAGGAATCCTGCAGGATGGAATTTTTGGGGAAGGAACAGGCTGAGTGTCCTGCACATCCCCCTGCTCCCATCCTTGAGGGAATCCTGCAGGATGAGGTTGTGGAGTTGTGGGGTAGGAACAAGCTCGGTGTCAGGCTCATCCCCTGCTCCCATCCTTGAGGAAATCCTGCAGGATGAGGTTCTCAGGTAGGAACAGGCTCAGTGTCATCCCTGCCTGCAGTGACAGGATGGATTTTGCTGTTTCTCACCTCCAACCTTCCACCCCTCAGGATGTCCCCAGCCTGCCCAGCCTGGGATAGGGACAATTCCTGATGCCACAGGAGGGAGTGGAGCCTGCCAGGGGCTCCCACAGCCGGGAGTGACTCAGAGCTGGGCTTTTATGGGTCCCACATGTTCCCTGTTGCTGCTTCCCCTCCAGCACCGGCGAGGAGGAGGAGGAGGAGGAGGAAGAGGGGGAAGCATAAAAATTCCTTCCAGCAGCTGCTGCCATGTGTGCCCCCCCTCACCTCCACCCCAAAACCTTGCCCCCCACCCAGCCAAGGCTTTAGGGGAGTGATTTTTTGGGGGGGTAGCAAGTGCTGGGGGCCAAAACAAACAACGAGGGTCTCCTGTTGGACCACCTATGGAGCCCCCCCAGCCCTGCCACGGCTTCCTGAGCAGCTCTGCTGTGCTGCAGGGATGGGAATCCCATTTTTCCAAGCTCTCCTCGTGGGTTATCCCCGGCCTGGGTGTGCAGGACCAGTCTGGGGTCGGCTGTTGATGTTCTCTGCCCTGAGATGTGCAGGGTGGTTCTGCTTCAGCAACAGAAGAACGAGTGTGGACTCTTCGCTTTTCGGTCTTGAGGTTGTTTATTAATTCTTATCTATAAAATTTTCTTTCTGCCCAGCTGAGATCTGCTCATCAGGGCAGCCACAGGCACTCTGACCACCCTTAGGGTGGTGTTGTCTTTTTATACTGCAAACTACGTATATCATATTTACTTTTAATTCCCAATACCTATCACCTATGTTACACAGTGCACTTCTACTCTAAACCAATCCCAAAGTGCCACCATCACCCAGAAAATGGAGAGCAAGAAGAAGAAAGGACAGGACACACCATGATTCCTCCATCTTGTCCCGATAACCCCCATACCAAAAACCCTAAAATCTACATTTTCACCCCATGATTATTTTGTTTTACACCATTCAAACCCGTGCGACGTTCACATCCCCATACAAAGCTGGCAATTTGTTAGAAGGATGAAAATCAGGCCACCAGGTGTTTGGGGCAGGGTCTCCGAGCCCCCCACCGGGGTCCTTGGCAGCTCTGGGCATCCAGAGGGATGTGCTGAGTTCCCACAGAGCAGCTCCTGCTCCTCCGAGCACACACGTGTGTGTGTTTGCACACCCAGGGACGTGTCAGAGCGCGTGGCAGGCAGGGCTGGGTGGGTTGTGCCCCCCTGAGGTGGCACTGGGGTGTTGGGGGGCACCCGGAGGGGTGGGTGGGACAGGGAGGGGTTTGCGGTGCTCCCTAAGGGAGGTGGAAACGGCAAAAAGGAATTTGGGGTTGGGTGGGGATGGGGATGGACAGGGCTGGGAGAGGGAGGATGGAGGGTGGGGTGTGCTAAATGTGTCCTGGCAGTGCTGTGTCTGTCCTTCTGTCCTGTCAGTGCTGTGTCTGTGTGTCTGTCCTGGCAGTCCAGTGTCTGTGTGTCTGTCCTGGCAGTGCTGTGTCTGTGTGTCTGTCCTGGCAGTGTCTGTGTGTCTGTCCTGGCAGTGCTGTGTCTGTCCTTCTATCCTGGCTGTGCTGTGTCTGTGTGTCCGTCCTGGCTGTGCTGTGTCTGTGTGTCTGTCCTGGCAGTGCTGTGTCTGTCCTTCTGTCCTGGCTGTGCCGGGTCTGTGTGTCAGTCCTGGCTGTGCTGTGTCTGTCCTGGCTGTTCCATGTCTGTGTGTCTGTCTTGGCTGTGCTGTGTCTGTGTGTCTGTCCTGGCTGTGTCTGTGTGTCTGTCCTGGCAGTGCTGTATCGGCTCCTTTCCCCCTGCACCAGGACAAACATCCCCAGGTCTGTCCCAGGTCTGGGATGTCCCAGGTCTGTCCTGTGTCTGTCCTGGCAATCCCATGTCTGTGTGTCTGTCCTGGCAGTGCTGTCTGTCCTGGCAGTGCTGTGTGTGTCCTGGCTGTGTCTGTCCTGCCAGTCCCGTGTCTGTGTGTCTGTCCTGGCAGTGCTGTGTCTGTCCTGGCAGTGCTGTGTCTGTCCTGGCGGTGCTGTGTCTGTGTGTCTGTCCTGGCAGTGCTGTGTCTGTCCTGGCAGTGCTGTGTCTGTCCTGCCAGTCCCGTGTCTGTGTGTCTGTCCTGGCGGTGCTGTGTCTGTGTGTCTGTCCTGGCAGTGCTGTGTCTGTCCTGGCAGTGCTGTGTCTGTCCTGTGAGTGCTGTGTCTATAGGTCTGTCCTGGCTGTGTCTGTCCTGACACCCCTGTGTCCATTCCTCTCCCGCCACACCAGCACTCTTCTCCCCTTTCCCCACCATTCAGCTGCTCCTTCCTTCCCTGAGCTTTTCGCGGCCCGGGACCACCTTGGCTGGAGCCGCAGCCCCGCCCGCCCGGGATCGTGACCCCGCGCCGCTCCCTTTGAGAGCCCCTGAACCTGAAGCGATTCCCTTTGTGGAGCCCTGCCCCGATTAGCTGAGCCTGCCCCACACTGAGGGGCTGGGCCCGGCCCAAAGCCCGGCCTAACTCTGGGGACAGCACAGGGGGGTCCCACACATCCCCTCCGAGCCCAGAAAGTTGTGGGGCCGGTGTGGGAGGTGGGAGATGGGAGCAAAGAAACCCAAAAATTGAGGGGTGGGAGCAAAGAAACCCAAAAATTGAGGGGTGATGGGAGCAGAGAAACCCCAAAATTGCATTTGTGAGGTTTGGTCCCAGCCCAAGCTGAGCTCTTAAGGCTCAAAATTTGATTTTTCCATAAGGGATCTGCAGCTCTGTGCAGCCCCAGGGAGCTGGAGATCCCTTCTGAGCCCAGAAAGATTTAGGATCACGAAAAGAAGCATTTCCCAGCCCAAACTGAGCTCTTAGGGCTCAAAATTTCTATTTTCCATGGGGAATCTGCAGCTCTGTGCAGCCCCAGGGAGCTGGAGATCCCTTCTGAGCCCAGAAATTTGTGGGGTCGGGGTGGGAGGTGGGGGCAAAGAAACCCAAAATTTGAGGGGTGATGGGAGCAGAGAAACCCCAAAATCGCATTTTGAGGGGTTTGGAAGAAGCATTTCCCAGCCCAGGCTGAGCTCTTAGGGCTCAAAATTTTTATTTTCCGTGAGGGATCTGCAGCTCTGTGCCAGCTCCAGGGAGGATGGGAGGGACCTGGGTTTAGGGTTGGGTGGGTTTGGGGCTTTTGGGGTTTGCCCACACCAGCACAGACCCCAATTCTCCTGATAAAAGGTGCCCAGGGGTCTCCTGGGGTGTGGCCCTGTCCCACCACCCCACCCGTCCCTCTGTCTGTCTGCTCTCTCTGCTCTGTCTGTCCCTCACTCCCCCCTCCTCATTTTGGGGTGTCTCTGTTCCCACCTCCCATCGGTTTTTGGGTCTCTCTGCTCCCATTTCCCATCACTTTTGGGGTTTCTCTGCTCCCACCAAACTCAATTTTTGGGTGTTTCTGCTCCCCCCAATGCTCAATTCTGGGGTTTCTCTGCTCCCATCACTCCAACTCTCGATTTTGGGGTGTCTCTGCTCCCATCTCCATCAGTTTTGAGGTTTCTCTGCTCCTACCTCCCCTCAGTTTTGGGGTTTCTCTGCTCTCATCACGCCTCAATTTTGGGTTTCTCTTCTACCATCACTCCTCATTTTGGGGTTTCTCTGCTCCCACCAATGCTCGATTTTGGGTTTCTCTGCTCCCACCTCCATCAGTTCTGGTGTTTCTCTGCTCCCATCACCCCTTGATTTTTGGGTTTCTCTACTTACACCTCCATCAGCTTTGGGGTGTCTCTACTCCCACCAACCCTCGATTTTAGGGTTTCTCTGCTCCCACCTCACATCAGTTTTGGGGTCTCTCTGCTCTCACTTCCCCTCAATTTTTGGATTTCTCTGCTCCCACCACTCCAACTCTCGATTTTGGGGTTTCTCTACTCCCATCACCCCTCAATTTTGGGTTTCTCTTCTACCATCACTCCTCATTTTGGGGTGTCTCTGCTCTCACCACTCCTCAATTCTGGGGTTTCTCTACTCCCACCAGTGCTCGATTTTGGGGTGTCTCTGCTCCCACCTCCATCAGCTCTGGGGTGTCTCTACTCCCACCAACCCTCAATTTTGGGTTTCTCTTCTACCATCGCTCCTCATTTTGGGGTTTCTCTGCTCTCATCTCCCGTCGGTTTTTGGGTGTCTCTGCGCCCACCTCCATCAGTTTTGGGGTTTCTCTGCTCCCATCAATGCTCAATTTTTGGGTTTCTCTGCTCCCACCTCCATCAGTTTTGGGGTTTCTCTGCTCCCACCAATGCCCAATTTTTGGGTTTCTCTGCTCCCACCCCCATCAGTTTTGGGGTCTCTTTGCTCCCTCAATTTTTGTTTCTCTCCTCCCACCCCCCTTCGCCTTAATTTTGGATTTCTCTCCTCCCACCCCCCTCAATTTTGGATTTCTTTCTTCCCACCCCCCCTCGATTTTGGGTTTCTCTGTTCCCCCACCCGTGAATTCTGGGGTGTCTCGGCTCCAGTTTTGGGGTTTCTCTGCTCCCTCAATTTTTCTATTTCTCTCCTCCCACTCCCTCTCCTCAATTTTGGATTTCTCTCCTCCCACCCCTCTCAATTTTTGGGTTTCTCTGCTCCCACCTCCCATCACTTTTGGGGGTGTCTCTGCTTTCACCACCCCTCGATTCTGGGGTGTCTCTGCTCCAGTTTGGGGGTTTCTCTCCTCCCACTCACCCTGAATTTTGGATTTCTCTCCTCCCACCCCCTTCGATTTTTGGATTTCTCTCCTCCCACCCCCCCCTCAATTATGGGTTTCTCTGTTCCCCCACACCTGAATTCTAGGGTATGTCTGCTCCAGTTTTGGGGTCTCTTTGCTCCCACCACCCCTCGATTTTGGGGTGTCTCTGCTCCAGTTTTGGGGTCTCTTTGCTCCCACCACCCCTCGATTTTGGGGTGTCTCTGCTCCAGTTTTGGGGTCTCTCTGCTCCCTCAATTTTTCTGTTTCTCTCCTCCCACCCTCTGCCCTCAATTTTGGATTTCTCTCCTCCCACCCCCCCCCCCCCATCCCCACCCTCCCCTCACCCCAAACCCCCTCTCCCCCACTCAGCCCCACTCAGCCACGTGTGTGTTCACCGAGCCCCCCCCCGAGCCCCCTCCCCGAGCCCCCCAGGCCCCCCACGCCGGGGGCTGTGCCTGTTCCTGATGGATCGCGCCACACACAGCTCGGCCTGGGGGGGCTAATCCAGCGCTGCCGCCGCATTCCTGCAGCTGGGGCTGTTAACCCTGCCGGGCCCGGGGGGCTCGGGGGCCTCGGGGGGCTCGGGGACCCCCCCGGGATGGGGGGGGGGGGATGCACCCATTGGGGGGAATGGGGGTGGGAGAGGGAGTCTGTAGGGTTGGGGCTGTTCGAGGGGGGTCTGTCCTATACAGGGAGCTGTGGTGGGGGTCTGCAGAATCATGGGGTGCTCGAGGGGGGGTCTGTCCCCTCCAGGGGGCTGTGGTGGGGGTCTGCCCCATTTTAGGGTGCTCGAGGGTCGGGGGGGGGGGGGGGGTCTGTGTCATCCAGGGTGTGGTGGGGGTCTGCTGGGTGCTCAAGGGGGGGATCTGCCCCATCCTGGGGTGCTGGAGGGGGCATCTGTCCTGTCCAGGATGTGGTGGGGGTCTGTCCCATCTTAGGGTGCTCAAGATGGGGGTCTGTCCCGTCCAGGGGTGCTCGAGGGGGGAATATGTCCCCTCCAGGGTGCTGTGGTGGGGGTCTGCCCCGTTTTGGGGTGTTGTGGTGGGGGTCTGCCCCATTTTAGGGTGCTCGAGGAGAGGGTCTGCAGGGTTAGGGGGTGCTCGGGGAGGGGGGGTCTGTGCCGTCTAGGGGTGCTGTGGTGGGGATCTGCCCCATCCTGGGGTGTTCAAGGTGGGGGTCTGCCCCATTTTGGGGTGCTCGAAGAGGGGTCTGTGCCATCCAGGATGTGGTGGGGCTCTGCAGGGTTTGGGGGTGCTCAAGGGGAGGGTCTGTCCCCTCCAGAGTGCTGCGATGGGGGTCTGCCCCATTTTGGGGTGTTCGAGGGGAGGGTCTGCCCCATTTTGGGGTGCTGTGGTGGGGGTCTGTGCCATCCAGGGTGCTGCGGTGGGGGTCTGCCCCATTTTGGGGTGTTCAAGGCAGGGGTGTCTGTGCCATCTTGGGGTGCTGGGGAGGCAATTTCAGCCTCCTCCTCCTCCCTTTCCGGTGTCCCCGGTCTGTCCGTGGCCATGTCAGTCTGTCCCCCCCACCCCTCGCTGTCACCACCCCACAAACCCCCTCATTCCCATCCCCTTTTTCCCCTCTCCAACCCCTCCCCTCTCCCGGGTGTCCCGAGGAGGAGGAAACCGGAGCCAGATGCCAAAATCTCGCTGCGTTTGCAGGAAATCAAAGCCGAGGAGCCGTGAGGGGAATGGGGGGGGCGGCCATGCCTGACCCCCCCGTCCCGCTCCCAATTCCGCGTCTGGAGCCGTCCCCGCTCCTCTGGCCGCGCTCCTGGGTTGTTTTTGGCAGGGAAGCAGCAGGAATGTGTTTCGGTTTGAGTTTCTTGGCAAGGAGGAGGGAGGAGAGCGAGGGGAAGATTCATCCCCCCCCCCCCTTCCCATCCCCGCCTGCGCCTGGCTCTCAAATTTATGCCCGAAGGCCTCGACTTGGGTGGGCCGAGGCGGTGTGAGGCCGGCGGGGGAGGCCGCGCCGCGGTGGGCGAGGCTCGGGATGGTTCCCAGCGCTTCCCGAAGGCTCCCAGAGCTTCCCAAAGGCTTCCAGAGTTTCCCGAAGGATCCCAGAGAGCCCCAAAGGCTCCCAGACAGCCCCAAAGAGCTCCCAGAGAGCCCCAAAGGATCCCAGAGAGCCCTAAAGGCTTCAAGAGCTTCCCAAAGGCTCTCAGAGAGCACTACAGAGATCCCAGAGAGCCCCAAAGGATCCCAGAGAGCCCCAAAGAGCCCCAAAGGATCCCATAGAGCTCCCAAAGAGCTCCAGAGGATCCCAGAGAGCTCCAAAGAGCCCCAAAGGATCCCAGAGAGCCCCACAGAGCTCCCAGAGAGCCCCAAAGGATCCCAGAGAGCCACACGGAGCTCCCAGAGAGCTCCAAAGAGCCCCAAAGGGTCCCAGAGAGCCCCAAAGAGCTCCCAGAGAGCCCCAAAGGATCCCAGAGAGCCACACGGAGCTCCCAGAGAGCTCCAAAGAGCCCCAAAGGGTCCCAGAGAGCCCCAAAGAGCTCCCAGAGCTTCCCAAAGGCTCCCAGAGAGCTCCAAAGAGCTCCTAGAGAGCCCTAAAGGATTCCAGAGAGCCCCAAAGGATTCCAGGGAGCCCTAAAGAGCTCCTGGAGAGCCCCAAAGAGCTCCCAGAGAGCCCCAAAGGCTCCCAGAGAGCTCCAAAGAGCTCCTAGAGAGCCCTAAAGGATTCCAGAGAGCCCCAGAGAGCTCCTGGAGAGCCCCAAAGAGCTCCCAGAGAGCCCCAAAGAACTCCCAGAGAGCCCCAGCCCCCTCAAATCAGGGAGGCAAAGCACTTTGGGAAGCCCCCGTGGACCCCTGTGGGTCTGAGTGGGGCTTGTGGGGTGGTTTGGAGTTGTCTGGGGTAGTTTTGGGGTGGTTTTGGGGCTCCCAGAGAGGCCCAGCCCTATGCAGACCCCTCAAATTGGGGGGGTACTGGGTTTTGGGGAGCGCCCGTGGACCCTGTGGGGTTGGGGGGAGTGTCCTGTGGATCAGAGTGAGATTTTGGGGTGGGTTTGGGGTGATTCTGGGGCTTCCATTGCTTCCCAAAAGCTCCCAGAGAGCCCCACTCCATCTAGCCCCCTCGGCTCAGGGGGGCACCGCGTTTTGGGGAGCCCCTGTGGACCCCTGTGGGTCTGAGTGGGGGTTTTGGGGTGGTTTGGGGTGGTTTTTGTATGTTTTGGGGTAGTTAGGGGTGGTTTGGGGTGGTTTTGGGTCTGTGGAGATGCCCTTTGTTGTGTGCTGGTGCTCTGAGGACGTGGGTAATTGGGGAAATGGCACCTGGCACCCATGTGGCACCCATCTGGAAGGGAAAAAAGAGGGGACACAGCCCCTGGAGGATGTGGGGGATTGGTGAAATGGCACCTGGCACCCACCTGGCACGCTGGGGGTGGGGGCAGAGCCCCCCAGAGCTGTCACAGCGGTGCTGGAAGGGATAAAAAAGGGGGGACACAGCCCTGGGGAAGGAAGTGGGGTGAAAATCCAGGCATGGTGTGATCTGTGCTGTACCTGGGCACACCTGTGTGGGAGCCTGGAAATGTCCCAGCCCAGTTTGGAGCGCCCTGGGCTGCTGGGAGGTGGGACAGGATGAGCTCTGAGCTCTCTCCTGTCCCAAACTGTGATTTTTGTGTGCTGGGGGTGTTTTACCTGTGCCTGCAGAGCTCTGTGTGTGTTCTGTACCTGTACCTGTCACACAGGTGTGTGAACCTGTGCTCCAGGGCTGTCACACATGTGCTGGAAGGGGCAAAAAAAGGGGGGACACAGCCCTGGGGAAGGAAGTGGTGAGAAAATCTGGGGGTGCTGTGTGAGCTGTGCTGTACCTGTGTGTCCCCACATGCAGTGACACCCTGGGCACACCTGTGTGGGAGCCTGGAAATGTCCCAGCCCAGTTTGGAGCGCCCTGGGCTGCTGGGAGGTGGGACAGGACGAGCCCTGAGATCTCTCCTGTCCCAAGCTGTGATTTTTGTGTTCCTGCAGAGCTCTGTGTGTGTTCTCTCACCTTTACCTGTCACACAGGTGTGTGAACCTGTGCTGGCACAGGAGGTCCTGGAAGGGGTAAAAAAGAGGGGACACAGCACTGGGAAGGGAAGTGCTGTGAAAATCTGACATTTCTGAGGTGGGGACAGTGTGAGCTGTGCTGTACCTGTGTGCTCTGTGCTGTACCTGTGTGTCCCCACATGCAGTGACACCCTGGGCACACCTTTGGGGAAGCCTGGAAATGTCCCAGCCCAGTTTGGAGCACCCAGGACCGGTGAAAGGTGGGACAGGATGAGCTCTGAGCTCTCTCCTGTCCCAAGCTGTGATTTTTGTGTGAGCTCTGTGTGTGTTCTCTCACCCTTACCTGTCACACAGGTGTGTGAACCTGTGCTCCAGGGCTGATGCTCCCCAGGTGTCTCAGGTGATACTTGTGAGGAGGAGGTGGAAATTTGCCCCCCTCACCTCCCAGGTGCACATTTGTTGGATTTTGCTCTTTTCTGACCCATAAATGAGGCAACTGAGAGGTGTTTTGAAAGCTTTTATTCCATTTTCCGTCCCATGTGAAGGGTGAGGCAATGCAGGTGTTATAATTCACACCATCACAATCAGAAACTAATTATTTCTTAATTAATATATAATAATTATTAACTTTTTAAAAACATTATTAAATTTTTACAATTAATTATAAATTAATTATCATTTTAATATAATTATAATTATATATATAATTTTATATGTATGTAGTTATAATTAATTAATTATAAACCTTTCTTGGTTTACAATGCATTTCCAAGCATTTGAAACTTATTTCTAGTTTTATTTCTCTTTTAACAACGTTTGTCTCGTTCTGTGCCGTTTCAAAGTCAGGGTTTTTTTACCTTAAAATTTGTATATAAATGCAGATTACGTGAGGTTTTTGTCAGATTTTGAGAATTTTTCACCTAAACACGTGCGCTTCTCTGCTGAGCTGGGTCAGTGTGGGTTTGTGTGTGCACACACACCTGAGCTGGGGGGCTGGGGTCACCCCAAAACCCCACAAACTTTAGGAGAAGGGTTTGCAAACCTCTTTAACTCAGGTGGGAGCTTTTCCCAAGGGTAATCCCCAAATTCCCCTGCCAGGCTCAATCCCAGGTGAGATTCTCCCTTCTCTCCCCCCTGTTTCCTCCTCATCTCTTTTTTCCCCTTTTCCCCCTCATTTCCACCCCAAAACCCCACAAACTTTAGGAGAAGGGTTTGCAAACCTCTTTAACCCTGGCAAGTGAGGAAATTTGGGAACTTTCCCTGAGGTTAATCCCCAAACTCCCCTGCCAGGCTCAATCCCAGGTGAGATCCCCCTTCTCCACCCTCTGCCCCGTTTCCTCCTCATCTCTTTCCCCTTTTCCCCTCATTTCCACCCCAAAACCCCACAAAATTTAGGAGAAGGGTTTGCAAACCTCTTTAACCCTGGCAGGTGAGGGAAATTGGGAGATTTTCCCGGGTTAATCCCCAAATTCCCCTTCATGTTTCCAGCCCAGGGGACAGGTGAGAGCCCCTTTCTCTGCCCTGTTTCCTCTTCATCTCTTTTTCCCCCTTTCCCCCCCATATTTCCCCCACCCTCCCGGGCAGCCCCCTCCCCTGTGCGTGTCCCTCTGTCCCCCCCTGTCCATTCTTCCTGCCTGACACGCTCACAAAGCCCCTGGACGAGCTTTCAAAGGGGGAGCTCATGCGGAAGAATCGCTGCCCCCCGAGCCCCTCCCGGCTCCAAAGCCGACCCAGCGCCGTTCCCAGCGGGGTGAGGGGCTCCCCCTCCCCCAGACCCCCTTGTTTGGGGCGATTCCCCGCCGTTCTAAGGGGGAAGGAGCCCCTTGTTCCCAGCGCCACCCACCCAGTGTGGTGGCTTCTCCTGGGAGGTGTCCGTGTCACACGTGGGGGTTTGGGGACCAGGGGGGTGGGAGTAGATGGGTTCAGGGTGGTGGAAATGGGGTTGGGGGGCAAGAAAAGCATCAGGAGTGGGAATGGAGTGGGGGCACAGGATGGTTGAGGTGGATTTGGGGACAGGATGGTGACCAGGGGGTTGGGGACAGAAGGGTGACCCTGGACTGGCTCATGTCCGTGTGACCCTCGGGGTTTTGGGGACCAGGGGGGTGGGAAGGGACGGGCTCAGGATGGTGGAAATGGATGGAAGTGGAGTGGGGGGACAGGACTAGGACTGTGGGTGGGGGGACAGGATGGTGGCCACGGGACTGGGGACAGAATGGTGGCCCCAGGTCACCCAGGTGGCTTCTCCTGCAAGGTGTCTGTGTCACCCTTGGGGTTTTGGGGACCTGGGGAGTGGGAATGGATGGGCTCAGGATGGAAATGGAGTTGGAGAGCAGGACAAGGATCAGGGGGGTGGGAATGGAGTGGGGGGACAGGATGGTTGAGGTGAATTTGGGGACAGGATGGTGACCAGGGCGTTGGGGACAGAATGGTGGTCCTGGGTGAGGACGGGACTGGCTCCTGTCCGTGTCACCCTCGGGGTTTTGGGGACCGGGGGGTGGGAATGGATGGAGATGGAGTTGGGGGGCAAGAAAAGCACCAGGAGTGGGAATGGAGTGGGGGGACAGGATGGTTGAGGTGGATTTGGGGACAAGATGGTGACTAGGGGGACCATTTGGGGACAAGATGGGGACAGAATGGTGGCCCTGAGTGAGGGCAGGACTCCTCCAGTGGTGGCTCCTGTCCGTGTCACCCTCATGATTTTGGGGACCAGGGGAGTGGGAACGGATGGGCTCAGGATGGTGGAAATGGATGGAAATTGAGTTGGGGGGCAGGAAAAGCACCAGGAGTGGGAATGGAGTAGGGGGACAGGATGGTTGAGGTGGATTTGGGGACAGAATGGTGGCCCCAGGTGGTGGCTCCTCCTGCAAGGTGTCCGTGTCACCCTCGGGGATTTGGGGACCAGGGGGGCGGGAGTAGATGGGTCCAGGATGGTGGAAATGGAGCTGGGGGGCAGGACAAGGACCGGGAGTAGGGGGACAGGATGGTTGAGGTGAATTTGGGGACACAAGGGTGGCCCTGGACTGGCTCATGTCCGTGTCACCCTCAGGGTTTTGGGGACCGGGGGGGTGGGAAGGGACGGGCTCAGGATGGTGGAGATGGATGGAAATGGGGTTGGGGGACAGGACTAGGACTGTGGGTGGGGGGACAGGATGGTGGCCACGGGGTCGGGGACAGAATGGTGGCCCCAGGTGGTGGCTTCTCCTGCGAGGTGTCCCTGTCACCCTCGGGGTTTTGGGGACCAGGGGTGTGGAAATGGATGGGCTCAGGATGGTGGAAATGGAGTTGGGGGGCAGGACAAGGACCAGGAGTGGGGGGACAGGATGGTTGGTGTGGGTTTGGGGACAGGATGGTTGAGGTGGATTTGGGGACAGGATGGTTGAGGTGGATTTGGGGACAGGATGGTTGGTGTGGGTTTGGGGACAGGATGGTTGAGGTGGGTTTGGGGACAGGATGGTTGAGGTGGATTTGGGGACAGGATGGTTGAGGTGGGTTTGGGGACAGGATCGTTGGTGTGGATTTGGGGACAGGAGGGTTGAGGTGGATTTGGGGACAGGATGGTTGAGGTGGGTTTGGGGACAGGATGGTTGAGGTGGGTTTGGGGACAGGATCGTTGGTGTGGATTTGGGGACAGGATGGTTGAGGTGGATTTGGGGACAGGATGGTTGAGGTGGGTTTGGGGACAGGATGGTGGCCCCAGGTGGGGGCGGGACCCCACAGGCAGCGATCGGGGCTGGGCTGGGCTCCCCCCCGTGGCTGCGTGGGTGGGACAGGGCAGGGTGGGGACCCGCGGGCAGGGCAGGGCAGGGCAGGGCAGGGCTGGGTGGGACCTGCAAATGCTGGGGAATCCCTGGGAAGGGAGGAGGGAGGGAGCCAGATCTGGTCCCTGGCCTGGGAATGGTTCTGGCTGTGCCTTTTCCAATTCATGGAATCCCAGAATTCCAGAATTTGGGCTGGAAGGAACCTTAAAGTCCCGTTCTGACCCCTCACCATAGGCAGGGACATCTTCCACTATCCCAGGTTGCTCCAAGCCCTTGGACACTTCCAGGATTCCAGGGGCACCCTGTGCCAGGCCATCCCCACCCTCACAGGGAGGAATTTCTTCCAAATATCCCCAAATCTCGCCGATTTTTGTTTAAATCCAGGTCCCAGAAGGAACCTTAATGTCACTTGCCAACTCCTCAACACAGGCAGGGACACCCTCCACCAGGTTCCTCCGACCTGGCCTTGGACACTTCCAGGATTCCAGGGGCACCCTGTGCCAGGGCATCCCCACCCTCATGGGGAGGAATTTATCCTCCAAATATCCCCAAATCTCGCAGATTTTTGTTTAAATCCAAGTTCCAAAGGAACTTTAAAGTTGCATTGTGACATCTCACCATAAGCAAGGACACCTTCCACTACCCCAGGTTGCTCCATGCCCCTTCCAAGCCCCTTCCAACCTGGCCTTGGACACTTCCAGGATTCCAGGGGCACCCTGTGCCGCCCTCACAGAGAGGAATTTCTTCCAAATATCCCCAAATCTCGCCGATTTCAGTTCAAATCCAGGTTCCAAAGGAACCTTAAAGATCTCGTTTTGACGCCTTTCACTACCCCAGGTTGCTCCAAGCCCTGGCCTTGGGCACTTCCAGGTCTCCAGGGACAGCCACAGCTTCTGAGGGCACCCTGTTCCAGGGCGTCCCCACCCTCACAGGGAGGAATTTCTTCCAAATATCCTCAAATCTCGCCAATTTTTGTTTAAATTCAGTTCCAGAAGGAACCTTAAAGTGACATTCTGACCCCTCACCATAGGCAGGGACACCTTGCACTGCCCCAGGTTGCTCCAAGCCCTGTCCAGCCTGGCCTTAGGCACTTCCAGGACTCCAGGGACAGCCACATCTTCTGGGGGCATCCTGTTCCAGGGCATCACCACCCTCACAGAGAGGAATTTCTTCCCAAAATCCCCAAATCTCCCCAATTTCAGTTTAAATTCAGGTTCCAGAGGAACCCTAATGTCACTTTCCAACTCCTCAACACAGGCAGGGACACCCTCCACTATCCCACTATCCCACTATCCCAGGTTCCTCCAACACTTCCAGGATTTTAGGGGAACCCTGTAGTAGGGAACCCTTACCTTCACAGGGAGGAATTTTCTCCCAAAATCCCCAAATCTCGCCGATTCCAGTTTAAATCCAGGTTCCAAAGGAGCCTTAAAGGTCTCGTTTTGACACCTTTCACTACCCCAGGTTGCTCCAAGCCCTGGCCTTGGGCACTTCCAGGACTCCAGGGACAGCCACAGCTTCTGAGGCCACCCTGTTCCAGGGCATCCCCACCCTCCCAGGCAGGAATTTCCTCCCAAAATCCCCAAATCTCCCCAATTTCAGTTCAAATCCAGTTCCAAAGGAGCCTTAAAGTCACATTCCCACCCCTCACCATAAGCAGGGACACCTTGCACTATCCCAGGTTGCTCCAAGCCCTGTCCAGCCTGGCCTTGGACACTTCCAGCATTCCAGGGGCACCCTGTGCCAGGGCATGCCCAACCTCACAGAGAGGAATTTCTTCCTAAAATCCCCAAATTTCGCCGATTTTTGTTTAAATCCATTCCCGGCCATGGGGGTCCCGCGTACTCTGGCGCCCCCTGGCGGCCGAACCCAACCTCTCCCTCTCCCCCCCCCTCCAGGTCCCGGTGTCGCCCCCCGGGCCTCGCCACCCCCCCGATGTCCCCCTGAGCCACCCCCGGGCCCTATCGCGACATGTTCGACCCCTCGGGACCCCCGGCCGCCGGCTACAGCGAGCACTGCTGCCTGCACGCCCCGCACGGAGCAGCCCCCGCACCCCCGGGACCACCAGGTGGGTCATGGGGGGGCTTCAGGATCCTCATGGACCCCCCCCCCCCGAGGTCAGGGGGACTCCGGGGGTCTCTGTCCCACACCCAGGTCACCTGTCCTCCTTCCTCCAGGGCTGGATTTCCCCGTGTGCCACCAGCCCGGGCACCGCGGGTATGGGCTGGCACCGGGAGCTGAACACGCCGGGGATGGTGAGTCTGGGGGTTTGGGGGGCTGTGGGCCAGGGGGGGTTCCCTAGAGGGGTTAAACATCTCTGTGTTCCAAATCCAAAGTGACCTGGCACTCTTGCAGCCTCCTAACACCGGGTGTATGTACTTGGGGTGCCTCCAGCCCCCCTGGATCACACTGAGGGCTGTTCCCCATGCTCTGCCCCTGGTTTTGGGGGGCTGGAGGGGTTAAACACCTCTCTTTTCCAAATCTAAAGCACATTCTGGGCACTCCTGCACCCTCCAAACACCAGGTTTGTGTCTTTGGGGTGTCTCCGGCCCCCAGGATCACACTGAGGGCTGTTCCCCCGGTTTTGGGGCACCATGGGGCAGGGAGGATTCCCTAGAGGCGTTAAACATCTCTCAGTTCCAAATTTAAGACACACCCTGAGCACTCCTGCAGCCTCCAAACACCAGGTTTGTGTGCCTGAGGTGCCTCCAGCCCCCCAGGATCACACTGAGGGCATTTCCCCCTGCTCTGCCCCCGGTTTTGGGGCACCATGGGGCAGGGGGGATTCCATAGAGGGGGTTAAAAATCTCTCAGATCTGTGTGAACTGGCACACTCAGGGCAGCCTCCAAACACCGAGTTTGTGTCTTTGGGATGTCTCCAGCCCCCTAGGATCATACTGAGTGCTTTGCCCCCTGCTCTGACCCTGGTTTTGGGGGGCTGGAGGGGTTAAACATCTCTCAGCTCCAAATCTAAAGCACATTCAGGGCACTCTTGCACCCTCCAAACACCAGGTTTGTGTCTTTGGGGTGTCTCCAGCCCCCAGGATCACACTGAGGGCAGTTCCCGCTGCTCTGTCCCCGGTTTTGGGGGGCAGGGAGGATTCCCTAGAGCAGTTAAACATCTCTCTTTTCCAAATCTAAAGCACACTCGGAGCACTCCTGCACCCTCCAAACACCGAGTTTGTGTCCTTGGGGTGCCTCCAGCCCCCCAGATCACACTGAGGGCATTTCCCCCCTGCTCTGCCCCCTCAGGCTCCCGGTTCTCCACGCCCCGAGGCGCAGGGAAGCTGGGCAAGAAGCGAGCCCTGTCCATCTCCCCCCTGTCCGACTCCAGCATCGACCTGCAGACCGTGATCCGCACCTCGCCCAACTCCCTGGTGGCTTTCATCAACTCCCGCTGCGCCTCCTCCGGCGGCTCCTACGGTCACCTGTCCATCAGCACCATCAGGTGGGCACTGCCCTGGCACCCCTGGCACCCCCTGGGGTGGGAATCCACAAAATTAAAGGGTTTGGGGAAAGCTGAAAGATGCAGGCATCAGATACAGCAGAACTGTGAGTAGAGCTAAAGCAGCAGCCGTGAGATTGGTCAGCAGGAAAAGTATTTAAACTGTAGGAAAGCAAAGGTAAATAGAAGAATAGGGGAGGCATCCTCTGTTATTCTGTTTATATATGTTATATGTATAGATAGAATATATATACAATATTTATATATAATATACAATATATGTTATATTTTTATAAATATATTTATATATTATAAATATATTATATAAATATATATTATATATATTATATATAGATATATAATTCTATATATTTATGTATAGATATTTTAGATATTATATATATATAAAAATATATATTATATATTATATATTATATATATTATATGTATTTTATTTAGATAGATATAGATGTAGATTAGATAGATAGACATGTAGATAAATATATAATTCTGTATATATTTATGTATAGATATACTGGATTTTTATTATATATATATAAAATATATATATAAAAATATACATTACATATATAATATATAAAATATATATTATATATATTCTATATTTTATATATACAATATATAGATAAATATATAATTATATCTATATGTATAGATATTCTAGATATTATATATATTACATATACAATATGTATAATATATATTATATATATTATATTTATTATATATTATATTTATTATATTTATTATATAGATAAATATATAATTATATATATATTTATGTATAAATAGTCTGTCTATATATTATCCTCTACACATCCACCCTGTGTATTAACACTTGTCAGAATAACTCCCTAAGCTGCAGAAAGTTTATCTAGCAAGATATTAGGAAAGTTAAAGCTTTAATAATGGAGCTCTGTGCGTTGTGTTTTAAGGCTCACAAGCAGGTATTGTTTTGGAAATAAGCAGCATTGTTTTAACCAAAGGCACATTGCTCATGGTGATTGGATAGAACTGCTGTCAATGTGCTTTTGCTTTGTGTGATTGGTCAAAAAAACTTATAAAACAAGTTGTAACATTAAGTTCTTTGTCTGCTGCCTGGGATGTGAGCTGGTGGCATCTTCCCATTGTCATAACCATGGAATGAGACTGATGCTGGAAAATAAAACAGCTCGAGGCACTTTCAGCAGCAGCCCCGTCTCGTTTGTAGTTTGTAAATAACCCCCCTTGCCCATTCACACCTTGGGGAGCAGGGTGGGGAAGGGATGATTGGGATTCCAGATCTCCGTTCTTATCTCCTGATGGTGTCACCTGCTCTCCACAGCCCATCCCTGGGGTACCAGAGCCCACCTGGGCAGCAGAAGGGCCAAGGGCACCTGTACACGACACCCCCAGCCTGCAGCTCCCACGAGGTGCCCGCACGTGGGGGGCTGCTGCAGCACCCACCTGCTCGAGGGGCACTGAAACACTGCCAGGTATGGGGGAAAATGTGAGATAGACCCTAAAACACTGCCAGGTATGGGGGATCTGTGAGATAAACCCTAAAACACTGCCAGGTATGGGGGAAAATGTGAGATAAACTCTAAAACACTGCTAGGTATGGGGGATCTGTGAGAGAAACCCTAAAACACTGCCAGGTATGGGGGAAAATGTGAGATAAACCCTAAAACACTGCTAGGTATGGGGGGAAATGTGAGAGAAGCCCTAAAACACTGCCAGGTATGGGGGATCTGTGAGAGAAACCCTAAAACACTGCCAGGTATGGGGGATCTGTGCGAGAAACCCTAAAACACTGCCAGGTATGGGGGAAAATGTGAGAGAAACCCTAAAACACTGCCAGGTATGGGGGATTTGTGAGAGGAACCCTAAAACACTGCCAGGTATGGGGGATCTGTGAGAGAAGCCCTAAAACACTGCCAGGTATGGGGGATCTGTGGGAGAGGAACCCTAAAACACTGCCAGGTATGGGGGGAAATGTGAGAGAAGCCCTAAAACACTGCCAGGCATGGGGGATTTGTGAGAGGAACCCTAAAACACTGCCAGGTATGGGGGATCTGTGGGAGAGGAACCCTAAAACACTGCCAGGTATGGGGGAAAATGTGAGAGAAGCCCTAAAACACTGCCAGGTATGGGGGGAAATGTGAGAGAAGCCCTAAAACACTGCCAGGTGTGGGGGATCTGTGAAATGGGGCACCGAAACACTTCCAGGCGTGGGGGAAATGTGAGAGAGGGGATCCGTGTGAGTAGGGTTCCATTTAATTTGGGATCCTTGTGAGTGGGGTTCCATGTGATTGGGGTTCCATGTGAAAGGGGATTGAAAGGGAATCCCTGTGAGAGGGATCAGTGTGATTTGGGTTCCATGTAAATGGGGATCCCTGTGATTGGGGTTCCATGTAACTGGGGTTCCATGCAATTGAGGATCTCTGTGAGTGGGGTTCCATGGAATTGGGGTTCCATGGAATTGGGGATCTGTATGAGTGGGGTCCCATGTGAAAAGGGGATCCCTGTGAGTGGGGGGTCTCTGTGAGTGGGTTTCCATGTGAAAAGGGGATCCCTGTGAGTGGGGTTCCATGTGAAAGGATTTCCATGGAATTGGGGTTCCATGTAAGTGGGGATCTGTGAGTGGGGCTCCGTGTGAAAGGGGATCCCTTTAATTAGGGTTCCATGTAATTGGGGATCCCTGTAAGTGGGGGTCTCTGTGAGTGGGGTTCCGTGGAATTGAGGATCTGGGTGAGTGGGATTCCATGTGAAAGGGGATTGAAAGGGAATCCCTGAGTGGGGATCCCTGTGAGTTCCATGGGGTTCCATGTATGTGGGGATCCATGTAAGTGGGGTTCCATGCATGTGGGGATCCCTGTGATTTGGGTTCCATGTAATTGGGGATCCCTGTGAATGGGGTTCCATGTAAGTGGGGATCTTTGAGTGGGGCTCCATGTGAAAAGGTGATCCCTGTGAGTGAGGCTCCATGTAATTGGGGATCCCCATGACTAGGGTTCCATGTGATTGGGATTCCATGTGAAAAGAGGTCCCTGAGAGTAGGGTTCCGTGTAACTGGGGATCCGTGTGAGTGGGGTTCCATGTGAAAGGGGTCCCTGAGAGTGGGGTTCCATGTAATTGGGGATCCCCATGAGTAGGGTTCCATGTGAGTGGGATCCCTGTGATTTGGGTTCCATGTAATTTGGGATCCCTGTGAATGGGGTTCCATGTAAGTGGGGTTCCATGTATGTGGGGATCCCTGTGGTTTGGGTTCCATGTAAGTGAGCTGCATCCATGTGAGCTGTGCATCCCTGTCATTCCTGTTCCTGTGCCCATCTCCTGCTGACTCCCTCCCTCTTCCCTGCCCTGGCAGCAGCTGAAGCTGGAGTGGAGCCTGAGCAGCCCCCTGAGCACCAAATTCCCAGAGGAGCGATCTGAGGGTGACATCTCCAGCCCAGCATCCACGGGCACCCAGGTACACCCCTGCCCATCAGATCCCCCCAAACTCCCGTGGGGTCACACCTGGGAGCGCTCACCTGCCCCTGCCCCCCAGGACCCCTTGCTGGGCATGCTGGATGTCCGGGAGGAGCTGGAGAAGGAGGATGGCAAAGCCGAGTGTGAGGCTGTGTATGAGACCAACTGCTACTGGGACGGCTGTGCCAAGGAGTTCGACACGCAGGAGCAGCTGGTGCACGTGAGTCAGGGGCTGCCAAGGTGTTGCCACCCCAAAATCTGCCCTCAGGCTGCTGGGCAGCATCCCCTGGATCAGCCTGTGATTCCTGCTCCCAGGTCCCAGCCATCCTTGGGGACTCGCCATGGTGCTGGAGTTCCCTCCTGGTTCTCCTCAGTTCTCCTCAGCCACTGGTGCTTCCAGATCCCTCCTTTGCTGCAGCTTTCCTTCCTCCAACTCTCCCATATCCCCTGACCATCCTTTGGACCACCTGGACCCCTCTTGGTCCTCCCAGAGTATCCCTCAAACATCCCCTGCATTCTCTGCCTCCTCCAAACACCACCTGGGCTGTTCTCCCCCAAACTCTGGTGTCTGCACCTGCCATCCCAGTCCCTCAGTGTCCCTTTCTCCCACACCAGTCTGTCCATGTCCCTTTCTCCCATCCCATTCCTCTCTCAATCCCTCCAACCCCTTTTTCCCACCCCAGTCTTTGCTGTATCTCTTTCTCCCATCCCAATCCCTCCATCCCCTTTCTCCCATCCCAGTTTCTCCTGTATCCCTTTTCCCCATCCCAGTCTGTCCATCCCCTTTCTCCCACCTCAGTCTCTCCTCTGTCCCTTTCTCCCTCCCCAGTCTTTCCTGTATCTCTTTCTCCTCTCCCAATCCTCCATATCCCTTTTTCCCATCCCAATCTCTCCTGTATCCCTTTCTCCCATCCCAGTTTATCCTGTATTCCTTTCTCCTACCCCACTCTTCTCCCAATCCCTTCATCCCCTTTCTCCCATCCCAGTCTGTCCATATCCCTTTTTCCCATCCCAATCTCTGCTGTATCCCTTTCTCCTATCCCTATCCCAGTTTCTCCTGTGTCCCTTTCTGCCACCCCATTCCTCTCCCAATCCCTCTATCCCCTTCTCCCATCTCAGTCTGTCCATGCCCCTTTTTCCCACCCCATTCCTCTCTCAATCCCTCCAACCCCTTTCTCCCATCCCAGTCTTTCCTGTATCTCTTTCTCCTCTCCCAATCCCTCCATCTCCCTTTTCCCATCCCAATCTCTCCTGTATCCTTTTCTCCCATCCCAGTTTATCCTGTATTCCTTTCTCCTATCCCACTCTTCTCCCAATCCCTCCATCCCCTTTCTCCCATCCCAGTCTGTCCATCCCCTTTCTCCCACTCCATTCCTCTTCCAATCCCCCATCCCCTTTCCCTCCTTCATCCCCCATCCCTTGTCCCTCTCCCCAGTGCCCCCAGTGACGCTGCCCTCCCTCCCCAGCACATCAACAACGAGCACATCCACGGCGAGAAGAAGGAGTTCGTGTGCCACTGGGCGGCGTGCTCGCGGGAGCAGAGGCCCTTCAAGGCTCAGTACATGCTGGTGGTGCACATGAGGCGCCACACGGGAGAGAAACCTCACAAGTGCACGGTGAGAGGCCGAAAAACTGCCCCCAAAATCCTGGCTGGGCTGGGAAAATGAGGGGTGTCTCGGTTTGGAAAGAGAGGTGTGTGCTAAAGAAGGCAGGAGCGTCCCCTGAAATGGAAAATGGAAACCCTCTCCCTCCAAGTTATTATAAATTTTAAATTAAGGGGCTTTCAGGCAAAAAATATGGGAGCAAGAATAACAGTTTGTCTTGGTTTGAAAGTCAGGTGTCTGGTAAAGAGAGCAGGAGTCTCCCCTGAAATGGAAAATATAAATCCCCTCCCTCCAAATTATTATAAATTTTAAATTAAGGGGCTTTCAGGCAAAAAATATGGGAGCTGGAGCCTGGGTGGCAGAAGAGGCTGGCAGAAGGTGGGTACAGGTGTGGTGCTCATGGAATCCTGGAATGTTTTGGGTTAGAGGCACCTTAAAGTTCATCCCATCCCACCTTCCACTACCCCAGGCTCCTCCAAGCCCTGTCCAACCTGTCCTTGGACACTTCCAGGGATGGGGCAGCCTCAGCTTCTCTATGCCAGGGCCTGCCCACCCTCACAGGGAGAAATTTCTTCCCAAAATCCCATTTGAACCCAAAGTCACATGGCCCTAGAATTATCCCATGCTTTGGAGTATGTTCCTGAATTGAATCAGGATGGGGAGCTGGGTGCTGCCATCAGTCCCAGTTTGGGGACCCTCTGAGGGGCTGCCATGGGACAGAAGGAGGTGGCACAACCCCACGGTGAAGGTGTGAGGATGGCAGGTGTGTTGGGAGGTGAGATGTGTCACATGTGGGACGTGTCACCACGTGCTCCCAGTCCTGGTGACGGCGTGTGACACGTCCCGCCCTGCTCTGCCGCAGTTTGAGGGCTGCAACAAGGCCTATTCCCGCCTGGAGAACCTCAAGACCCACCTGCGCTCGCACACGGGGGAGAAACCCTACGTGTGTGAGCACGAGG
The DNA here is from genome assembly GCF_028551555.1 of Melozone crissalis. NCBI lineage: Eukaryota > Metazoa > Chordata > Aves > Passeriformes > Passerellidae > Melozone > Melozone crissalis. Next base: position 184,780 of record NW_026535985.1, read on the forward strand.
GGTGCAACAAAGCCTTCTCCAACGCCTCCGACCGCGCCAAGCACCAGAACCGCACCCACTCCAACGAGGTACGGCCCCACCCGGGCTCCATGTGTGCTCCTGGGTCATTGCTGCCCTCTGAGAGCTCCTCACACCCCTGGGCATCGCCCCAACTCCCTCTTTTCCTGCTTTAAATGTCTCCTTAACCACCTGGGATCCCTTTATCCTGCTCCCTCCTTCCTCTGCCATCCGGAGCTCACCCCAGCGCCCACTGTGTGCCCTCCATGGGGACTCAACCACTTTGATGCCACCCTCAGCTCTCTGCAGAGGGTGCCAAGGGGAGTTTGTTTTTGGGGAGGGGCCTCCTTCATCACCAGCATTCCCCCTGGGATCCCTTTACCCCACTCCTGGGCAGTTCCCTCCTTCCTCTGCCATCCTGAGCTCACCCTGCACCCTCCAAGGTGGCTCAACCACTTCGATGCCACCCTCAGCCCTCTCCAGAGGATGACAAGGGGAGTTTAGTTTATTTTTGGGGAGGGGGCTGCAGTTGAAGCTGTCTCCCTCCCTCCTCCATGCCAATTGAATCCCCCTGGGATCCCTTTACCCCACTCCTGGGCAGTTCCCTCCTTCCTCTGCCATCCTGAGCTCACCAAGATGGCTCAACCACTTTGATGCCACCCTTAGCTCTCTGCAGAGGGTACCAAGGGGGGGTTTATTTTTGGGGAGGGGGCTGCAGTTGGAGCTGACACCTCCCTTCTCCATGCCTATCAGGTCCCTCTGGCATCCCTTTACCCCACTCCTGGGCAGTTCCTCCTTCCTGAGCTCATCCCAGTGCCCACCATGCGCCCTCCATAGGGCTTTGATGCCACCCTCAGCTCTCTGCAGAGGGTGCCAAGGGGGGTTTATTTTTGGGTTGGGGGCTGCAGTTGGAGCTTTCTCCCCCCCCTCCTCCCTGCAGAAGCCCTACGTGTGCAAGATTCCCGGCTGCACCAAGCGCTACACCGACCCCAGCTCCCTGCGCAAACACGTCAAGACCGTGCACGGCCCCGACGCCCACGTCACCAAAAAGCACCGGGGGGACGTGGGGCCGGGCCGGGCACTGCCCACCCCCGGTGCCCCCCCAGACATGAAGCAGGAGAAGGAGGCAAACGGCCCCAGCGAGGCTCGGAAGGACGATGGGAAACTCCTGGTGCCCGAGCTGGCCTTGGTGAGTGAGGAGCTGGAGGATGGAGGGAGTGTTTGGTGGTGGGGGACAGGAAAAACCAGCCCAAAGGTGTTCCTGGGGAGGCTTGGGATATCTAATATTAGGATATCTAATATTAGGGTATTAGATATTGGATAATAGGGAAAATTTCTTTGTTGTCAGGCACTGGAATGGGCTGCACTATGGAATCACCGTCCCTTTTCAGTGAAGTGTCCTAAAAACTCTGGGATGTGGCACTTGGGAACGTGATTTAGTGGTGAACACGGCAGTGTTGGGTTAATAGTTGGACTCAGTGATCTCAGAGCCTTTTCCAACCTTCTTGGTGATGCCAAGTGTGTCCAAGTGTGTCCTAACCCAGCATGGCAGCGTGTGGTGGTGTTTGCAGGGGTGCCAGGGTGAGGGAAGAGATGAGAATCTTGACTCCATGTTTCAGAAGGCTGATTTATTATTTTATGATATATATTGTAATAAAATAAAATTATCTATTAAAACTTACTAAAGAATAGAAGAAAGCATTTCATCAGAAGGCTTGAAAGGAATAGAAATGAATGATAATAAAATCTTGTGAATGATCAGACAGTCCGAGACAGCTGAGTGTGATTGGCCATTAATTAAAAACAACCACATGAGACCAATCACAGATGCACCTGTTGCATTCCACAGCAGCAGATAATTATTGTTTATATTTTGTTTCTGAGGCCCCTCAGCTTCTCAGGAGGAAAAATCCTAACGAAAAGAGTTTTCATAAAATGTGTCTGTGACATTAGTGTTGGGTTTAGCTGGATTCAGTGATCTCAGAGGCTTTTCCAACCTTCATGGTGATTCCAAGTGTGTCCTGGTGTCGGGATCTCCAGCTTATCAGAGTGACCCCGAGAAAAGTTTCAAAGTCTCTTTTCCCAGCCCAGCGCTTGAAGAAGGAGTCAGAGCTCTTCATTTCTCAGTCTCAAGGTTGTTTATTGTGTCTTATCTTAAAATTCTTTCTACTGCCCTGCTGAGGTCTGTCCAGCAGGACAGTTCCAAGCACTCTGCCTGCCCCAGGGGTTGTGTTGTGTCTTTATACTAAAAACTACATGTACAATATTTACAATTATTTCCCAATATCTATCACCTATGTTAGACAGTGAGTTTCTACTCTAAACCAATCCCAAAGCGCCAACATCACTGCAGAAAATGAATGCCAAGAATAAGAAGGAGAAAGACTGGACACACCCAGATCCCTCCATCTTGCTTCCTGAACCCCCATTCTAAATCCCCAAAATTCTACATTTTCACCCTGTGATTAATTCACTATCATTCTATTCAAACTCTTGTGGCCTGTAACTCCTCACACAAAATTTATAAATGTTTCCAGCCCTTGGGGTGGTGTTAGTTTTTTATACTAAAAACTACGTGTACAATATTTACAATAACTTCCCAATACCTATCACCTATATTAGACAGTTTGTCTCTATACCAATCCCAAAGTGCCACCATCACAGCAGGAGATGGAGGCCAAGAAGAAGAAGGAGAAAGGCAGGACACACCCAGTTCCTTCCATCTTGCCTCCTGAACCCCCATACCAAAAACCCCAAAATCTACTTTTCCACCCCGTGATAACTTCACTATGATTCTACCTAAACTGTTGTGGCTTGCTGATTTTCATATAAGGTTGGTAAATTGCTCCACGGGTCATAATCAAACCCACAGGTGTTCTGGGCTCTGTGCCAGGGTCTCTGAGACCCCTGGCAGGGGTCTTGGCCATCCTGGACAGCCATGAACAGGGATGTTCTGGTTTCCCACATCCTGGGTGTTTGACGCCCTTGCCGTGCTCTGGTTCTCCCCAGAAGCCCCAGCCCAGCCCAGGCGGGCAATCCTCGTGCAGCAGCGACCACTCACCCCTGGGCAGCACCACCAACAACGACAGCGGCGTGGAGATGGCCGGGAACGCCGGCGGCAGCTACGAGGACCTGTCCACGCTGGAGGACGTGGTGCCCGGGGAGCCCATGGGCACCTCGGGGCTCATGGCCCTGCACAAACTGGAGAACCTTCGCATCGACAAGCTGAAGCAGCTGAGGAAACCGGCGGCTTCCAAGGGGCTGAGCCTGCCCCCCATCCCTGGAGCCGGTGAGATTGGGGCGCCTCTCCCCCTGGGATGTGGGGCTGGCCCATGGGAGGGGTGTGAATCACCTGGGTGGCAGCCAGAGGTTGCCACACCTTGCTGGTGTTAGAATGTCTTGGTTTGGAAAGACAGGTGCCTGCTTAGGAAGGCAGGAGCCTCCCCTGAAATGGAGAATGTAAACCCTCCCCACCCCTCTGAATTGTTATGAATTTTAAATTAAGGGCTCTCAGGCAAAAATATGGGAGAAGGAAATAACAGTTCTTTAATAGGGAAGAAAATAAAAGGATAAAATAAACAATGCAGTACACTAGAACAACACTGACAGAGTCAGAACCCAACCTGACACCCTGTGGGTCAGGGTGTTGGCGGCAGTCCCATTGGAATTGTGGCTCAGCCCTCCTGCAGTGTCAGGGGTGGTTCTGCTGGAGCAGGGATCCTGTAGAGAAGGATTTATTCTTCCTCTGAAGATCCAGTGGAAGAAGAGGCAGCTGCTGCTCCTCTGGGAAATCCAGTGGAGAAGCTGTGCTGGTGTCTCAAAAACCTCTGGATTATATCTGGGTAGGAATGTTTGAAATCCCAGATCGTATCCAGGTAGGAATGTTTGAAATCTCTGATTCTATCCAGGTAGGAATGTTAAAGATAGTAATGAAAAACTCATGACTCCTTCCAGAGCCTCAACACAGCTCGGCCCTGGCTGGCTAATAAGTCAAAACAATTTACGTGAAACCACATAAATTTCATGGCTTATGAAATGAACCAATGAAATAACCATTGGTAATTGTTGGTTAACGATGCCCAAACACATCCCAAAGCAGCAAAACACAGGAGAAGCAAATCAGAAAATTATTGTTTCTCTTTTTCTCTGAGCCTTCTCAGCTCCCTGGAAGAAGAATCCTGGGCAAAGAGAATTTTTCAGAAAACATGACCGTGACAGAAAATTTTTCAGAAAACATGACCGTGACAGAGGATTTTTCAGAAAACATGAGTGTGACAGAGAATTTTTCAGAAAACATGACTGTGACACTTCTCTCCCGCAGGCCTGCCCGGGGAGGTGCCACCGCCGGCCTCCCACCGCCGCATCGCCGAGCTGTCGGCGGCCGAGCTGGGCCTGGCGGCGCCGGGCGAGCGCCGCAGCAGCGGCACCAGCACCGTCAGCTCGGCCTACACCGTCAGCCGCCGCTCCTCGCTGGTGTCCCCGTACCTGTGCCCGGGCGGTGACGCCGCGGCCATGCCCGTGCCCGCTGACGGTTACGGTGCCGCCTCTCCGGATGAGCCGCGGCGCTCCGGTGATGCCGGGGGGCTGCCGGGGGTGGGCGACCTCACCCCGGCGCAGCGTTACCGCCTCAAGGCCAAGTACGCGGCGGCCACGGGCGGCCCCCCGCCCACCCCGCTGCCCAGCGTGGAGCAGGTGGCACCGGGTGGGCACGTTGGCACGCACGGGGGTTACCCCGCGCACGCCGGGCCTCGCTGCATCACCAACGGCTTGGTGAGGAGGAACAGCTCCAATGAGAACCCCGGCTACCCAGGCAGCGTGCCCGCTCAGCTGGTGCCCCGACACGGCGTGCGACGGGCGAGCGACCCTGCCCGGACGGTGGCCAAGCCTCCGGCCGTGCCCAGGGTGCAGAGGTTTAAGAGTGTGGGCAATGTGAGCGTGCCAGGCGCGGGCAGGACGGTGCTGCAGCCCCTGGGTGGGTCCGAGGCCAACCTGCAGAGCCACGGCTTCTCCCCACGCCCCCCCAGCATCACTGAGAACGTCTTCATGGAGAGCATGGGGGGCCCTGGCCCCGAATCCGGCCTGCTGGACATGGAGCAGTACCTGGGTTATCCTGAGGAAAGCTTCCCGTGCCAGGGCACCAGCGTGGAGCTCCAGGGTGGCATCTACGGCGCTCACCGGACCATGGTGGGGACACATGGGGACATGGAGGAGGGGCTGCTGCAGCAGCCTGAGTTCTCCCTCCCGCCGTGCCAGATGAACCAGCGCTTCCCCAGTTTGCCTGCTGGGAATGGGGCTGTGCCAGAGCCCTGGGATGGACCCACCCAGGGCACGCTGGGCATGAGCTCCAGGCAAGGTGTGGGTGCTCCCACCATGTCTGGGCCACACTGTCCCCATCAAAACATCGAGTACCCCCACCCCGGCGCCTGTGGGCAGCATCCCAAACTGGTGAGCTCATGCCAGGACCAAGAATTTTCGGGGGGGCATCGTTTTAACCGGCTCCAGATCAAATCCGAACAGCGATACCCAGCACCGAGCCCGGCACTGGCTCCCTGCCCCAGCACCAAGCTGGCCGGGCCCTCAGCCTCCCCTGCTGCCTTTGGGCGCAGCATGGACGTGGGGCACGGTGGGTACCCCCCTGTGGGACCCACACAAGGTGGGTACATGGGCATGGCCAGCCCTGGTGCCCGCCGAGCCCAGACCCCCACCCTGCAGAGCAAAGAGGTGATGGTCCGGAACTACGTGGAGGCGCAGCAGGCGCTGATGTGGGGGGAGCAGCCGCCCCCCTGCAAGGGCAGCGTGGGGCTGGGCAGCGAGCCCGGGCAGTGCCAGGCCGTGCCAGCCCCGCCGCCTTACCTCAGCCCCAGGTACTGCAGCTACCAACCCAAAGGGGATCACCTGCAGAGCCTGGCGGAGCCCCAGCACCTCCTGAGCCCGCCCTGCTTCAACCCCGAGATGATCCCACACCCTCCAGCTGGCCCCAAACCCCCGGCTCACCAACCTGCCCTGAGCTACCCGAACAGCCTGGCACAGCCTGGGCATGCCTACGACGGGGTGGACGCCGGTGCCCGGCGCCTGCCACGCTTGCCCCCGGCCCGCCCCGTGCCCGAGGGAGCCGGGACCCTCCCCCTGTACTACCCAGGGCAGGGGGGCAAAGGAGGGCACAAGCTGCTGGGGCAGGGGGCAGCGAGCTGCGGGCACTACGGCCCCGAGGGGCTCAAGGGCACCTCCTGTTACTACCTGGACTCTGGGGAGCAGGTGGCCAACAGCCTGGACTCGCTGGACCTGGAGAACACGCACCTTGACTTTGCTGCCATCGTGGAGGACGTGGAGACCCCCCCGGCGCTGCCCGGACCCCCCAGCCCGGCCGGGGGGCTCCTGGTGCCCTCGCATGGGGGTGCCAACATGGCAGTGGGGGACATGAGCTCCATGCTGAGCACGCTGGCAGGGGAGAGCCACTTCCTCAACTCGCTGTCCTAACGGGGGGCACCTGCCCTCAGGTGGGGCCAGGGCTGGGGGTCCTCTCACAGCCACGTTTGTGCCTGGGGGGAAGCGGGGACCACCCCCCCTTGGAGTCACCCTGGTTCAGGAGGGGGCCAGGACACAGCCCCGACCCTCCAGGTGATCTCTGGAGTGGGGAACTGGTTTTACTGGGCCCTTACTGGGGTGAGCCCCCCCTCCTCACCCACGCAGCCTTAACGCCGAAACCAAAGAGCCCCCGCCCCATGGGCCGTCCCAGCGCTCCCAGTGCCCCCCGCCCCAAATCCCAGTCTGGCAGGACTGCAAGCGCCCCCAGCCCCGCTCCAGGGGTGTTACTCCCCAAAGGTGGGGCGGGGGGTGCCTGAACATAGTGTTCATACCTGTCTGTCTGTCTGTCCGTCCCCCTGAACCTCCTTTCTGTCAGAGCACCAGCAGTGCCACCCCCTCCCCTCATTAAACCCTTTCTCAGGGGACTGCGACTGTGTGTTTGTCACCTGTGCCAGGTGTTTGTCACCTCTGCCAGGGGCTCCCTGATCTCGTCCTTGGTCCCCTGTGACCAAAACCGCCCCCGCAGCAGCTTTGCCACCCTCGGGCAGGGATCCCGAGTTGGTGCTGCCGTGACCCAGATTGCAATTAAGCGCTTCAAATAATGCAAACGGCTTAAAATGATGCTGTTAATGATGCAAAAAAATGGGTTAAAATAATTCAATTTTCGTGCGAAAAAATTGGCTAACATGACGTGATTAATAGTGGGGAAAAAAGGGTTAAAGTAATGCCATTTTATATTGTTTTGTTTGTGTAATTAATGGTGCAAAGATTGCATGAAGTAATGCAATTAATTGTGCCAAAATTTCGTGAAATTATGCAATTTTGTATAATTTTCTATAACAGAATAATGCAAAAAAGTACCTAAAATAACGCAATTGACGATGCAAAAAAATACTTTAAATGCAATGATGCAGCACTTGCTTAAAATAAGGCAATTATGTGTGCAAGATTTGTTTAAAAACGCAGTTGTGCACAAATTGCTTAAAGTAATTCAATCAGCGGTGCAAAAAAATGCTGATAGTAATGAAACAGTGCAAAAATTTCCTTAAAATAACAAAACGAATAAGCAAATCTTTCATTAACGCAATTTTGCATAATTTCGTTGAACTCAATTAATCATGCAAAAAAAACCGCCGGAACGCAATTATAGAAATCAGGGTGTTTCCCCGCGCACCCAGAGCCTTGTCACGCTGTAATTAACCCGTAATTAACCCGTAATTAACGCGCAATTAACCCGCGGCAGCGATGGGGCCGCGCCGGTGGCGCCCCCTGGTGGTGCCGGTAGGGAATGAGCGCGGCCGTGCCCGGCCCGGTCCTGCGATGCTCCGGGAGCACCGGACGGAGATTCCGTGGGTCTGGAGCGGGTACCGGGTGTGTCCCTTGGTCCTCTGGAAATCACGGGGTCCTGGGAAGCAGCGGGACCCCCGCGGATTCAGAGTTCAGGGGTTGAGGCTCCTTCACCGAGGCGGTGACACCAGAGGGGACAACGCTTGGATGTCACCACCAATCCCGGTGTAACCGGTGCTTGTTGCAGTGACAGGAGGGAAGGTGAGACCCCCAGAGTGGCAGTCGTGACATGGAGAGGGGCCCTGGGGACGCAGATCCCCCCTCAGCCGGGCTCTGCTTCCTTTGTGTCCCACTTCCCATGGCAGTGACACGACAGGGGACAGCGCTTCAATGTCACCGGAGCCGCCAACTCCGGTGTAACTGGTGCTTGTTGCAGTGACAGGATGGGAGCTGACACCCTCAGAGTGGCAGTCGTGACATGGAGAGGGGCCCTGGGGACGCAGATTCCCGCTCAGCCGGGCACTGTGTCCCTTTCTGTCCCACTCCCCATGGCAGTGACACCACATGGGACAGCACTTGGATGTCACCGGAGCCGCCAACTCCGGTGTAACTGGTTCTTGTTGCAGTGACAGGATGGGAGCTGACACCCTCAGAGTGGCAGTCGTGACATGGAGAGGGGCCCTGGGATAGAACGGGACCCTGGGGATGCAGATCCTCACTCAGCCGGGCACTGCGTCCCTTTCTGTCCCCATGGCAGTGACACCACAGGGGACAGCGCTTGGATGTCACTGGAGCCACCAATCCCGGTGTAACCGGTGCTTGTTGCAGTGATGGGAGGGGTGGTGAGACCCCCAGAGTGGCACTCGTGTCATGGAGAGGGGGCCCTGGGGACCCAGATTTCCTTTCTGTCCCACTCCCCATGACAGTGACACCACAAGTACAGTGCTTGGATGTCACCGGACCGCCAGCCCCGGGGACAGCAGTGCCATCTGTGGTGACAGGAGGGAGAAGCCGGGACCTCCTCAGCCTCAGGGCAGCGTGGGGAACGCTCGATACTGAATACAGCTGGGGTGTGGTTGGGAGATCAATAAATAGACAATAAATAGCGATAAATAGCGGGGGGACAAGGCACAGGGACACACTGCAAGGCACAGGGACACACCACGGCCTTGTCCCGTGGTGCTGACAGCAGGAACAGCAATTGGGGCGCTCCCAGCCCCCCCTGCTCTGCTCCTGCCCCCTCAGGACGCAGCAGGGTCTGACAAACCCCGCCGTGGGCTCGGGGCCGTCGCAGCCGCTCCTCTGTCACTTCCCCGCTCGCTCCTTGTGCGACTCCGTCACCACTTGCTGCAGGAGGAGAGTTTGGGGGTCGGTCCCAAGGCAGGGTTGGGGCTCCCAGGCAGGGCACCCCCAATTCTCACCTGCCCATCGCGGGTCTCGATGGTTTTGATGAGCACCATCCTCCGGGCCGGGCTCTCGGCAGGCTGCGGCTCCAGCACTGGGCACAGAGCGGGCATCAGCACCCTGTGCCCTCCCAGATGGCACAGGGACCCCCAGGAAAGACCCCCAGACATCGTGGGGGACCCCCAGCTCGTGGCTCACCTGAGCTCCTCATGCTGAAGGAGGTGGTGGGGTGCGGTGGGATGGTGATCCTGGGGGGGAGAGGAGGATGAGGAGGGGCTGGGGCTCCTGGGCATTGCCAGGGACCCTTCCACACCCTCCAGTCTGTGACCCACACCCGGGATCAGTTGTGCCCGTGGGCTGCCAGGCTGTGCCAGTGGTTTGCCAGGCTGGGGGCTGTGCCCATGGTTTGCCACGCCAGGGGCTGTGCCCGTGGGCTGGGGGCTGTGCCCGTGGTTTGCCAGGCCGGGGGCTGTGCCCATGGGCTGGGGGCTGTGCCCGTGGTTTGCCAGGCCGGGGGCTGTGCCCATGGGCAGCCAGGCTGGCACCCAGAGCAGAGCCTGAGGCAGCTCCCCCACCATCCCCTGGCCTTGCTTTTATCTCAGCTCCCATGGGAACCTCTTGTTCTCCTGTGGGAACGAGGCCTGGAGCTGCTTCCTCCCGGTAAAATCCCACAACAACCGGGATGACTCAACACAGGGGACATCCCCCGGGGCAGTGGGGACAATCTGCTGCCCTCACCGGCTCTCCTCGCCCTCCAGCAGCTTTCTGTAGGTGGCAATCTCGATGTCCAGGGCCATCTTGACGTTCAGCAGGTCCTGGTACTCGCGCAGGTGCCGCGCCATCTCCTCCTTCATCTGCTGGATCTCCTGCTCCAGCCTCCCCACCACGTCCTGGTAGTTCCCGATCTCCTCGCCGAACTCATCCTCCATCTCCCGCATCTGCCGCTGCAGCGCCTCGTTCTGCAGGGACACCGAGGGCTGCAAAGGGCTCCAAGGGCGGGGCTCCGCTTTTCGCACGCCCCCCGAACGCTCCCCGGGCTCTCACCACGCCCTTCAGCCCGTCCACCTCGCAGGTCAGGCTCTGGATCTGCCGCCGGGACTCGTTCATCTCCTGCTTGGCCAAACGCAGCGCCTCGTGGTTGCGGTTCGCTGCATCCGAGAGATCGGCAAACTGCACGGGCAGGGCGAGTCAGGGCTCTGCAAGGGCTCAGCCGCTCCTAAATCCCTCCGCAGCCCCGGGTACCTTTGATTTGTACCATTCCTCGGCTTCCTGCAGGTTTTTGACGGCGATGCTCTCGTACTGGGTGCGGATCTCCCGCAGCGCCGCCGTCAGCTCCGGTTTGCACATCTCCACCTCGGGCAGCCCCGCCGGGCTCGGGCCGCTCACCTCCAGGTCCCGCAGCTCCTGCGGGGGCTCGGGGGCATCACAAGGACCTGATCTGTGTCCCCCTGCCCGCCCCATCGCGCCCCGGCCCCACCTCCTCGTGCAGCTTCTTGAGGAAGCCGATCTCGTCCATCAGCAGCTCCACCTTGCGCTCCAGCTCCAGGCGGGACAGCGTGGCGTGGTCCACGTCCTGCGGGAGAGGCGGGGATGGATGAGCTGCGGGGCAGCGTGGAGGGGGTGAGACCATCCCAGAGCCCCAGCCCGGGGTGGTGGTGGTGGGCACAGACTCAGCCTCCCAAACTCTGATTTTGCACAGGGCTGATCCAGCATCACCCCAAACTCCAGCTGGAGACACCCAGGAGCTGAGGAGGGACCAGGCTGGGGTTACCAGTGTGCTCAGCCCTGGGGGTCCCATCCTACCCCTCCCCACTGTGGGACTGAGGAGTGACATGGTGGGCACAGGCTCAGCCCCCCAAACCCTGGTTTTGCACAGGGCTGACCCGGCATCACCCCAAACTCCAGCTGGAGACACCCACAAGCTGTGGACGGACCAGGCTGGGGTTACCGGTGTGCTCAGCTCTGGGGGTCCCATTCTGCCCAAACCCACTGAGGGACTGAGCAATAACGAGATGGGCACAAGCTCAGCCCCCCAAACCCCAGTTGTGCCCTGGCTCACACGGGGGTGACCCAGCATCACCCAGGAGCTGAGGATGGAGGTGTGGAGGGACCAGATTGGGGTTACCAGTGTGCTCAGCCCTGGGGTACCACAAGTACAGAGGATGCTCAGCCCTGGGGGTCCCATCCTGGCCCCCCTGCACTGCTCGGTGCCATTCATGCACCAGCACCTCCCACGAGCCCAGAATTGGGATTATTCCCAGTGCCCACCATTCCCAGTCCCCTCCAGCCTCGGATCACGGGTACTGCGGGGGGACACGGGCCCCTCACCCCCCTGACCTTGCGGAACAGCACCAGGCTCTTCTCGGCATCTTCACGCTTCTGCGTCTCGTCCTCCAGCCTGGGGACAGCAAGGGATGAGAGGGAGGCGGGGGCGGGGGTGCAGACCCCTCCTCCTGTTGCGCACACAGCGGGGGCGAACGGGGATGGGGCGGCCCCAGCGCTCGCGGCAATCCCGTCCCAGTGTCCCCACCCTTGTCCTGCCCCTCCCCGTGTCCCCACCCTTGTCCTGCCCCTCCCAGTGCCCCGCCCTTCCGCAGAGCCCGCATCTCCCAGTGCCTCCCAGTGCCCTCCGTGCATCCCGGGTGTCTGTCCCAGTATCCCTTCCCAGGGGTCCCCTCCCTCCCCCGACTTCCCCGGAGCTCCCCCATCCCCATCCCGCTGCATCGTCAACTCCCCATCCTGGTGCAAAATCTCATCCTATCACATTCCTCATGCCAGTCCGTCCCTGGCACATTCCCCAGTCTCCATCCCATAACTCACCCTGCCACACCCCCGGTTCCCATTGCGGTTCATCCCTCATCCAAATTCATCCCCCATCCCAGTTCATCCCTCATCCCAGTCCATCCCAGTTTATCCCTCTTGCAAATTCATCCCAGTCCAGCCCAGTCCATCCCCCATCCCAGTCCATCCCAGTCCATCTCAGTCCACCCCTCATCCCGATTCATCCCCCGTCCCAGTTCATCCCCCATACCAGTCCATCCCAGTTCATCCCTCATCCCAGTCCATCCCAGTTCATCTCTCTTGCAAATTCATCCCCCATCCCAGTCCATCCCTCATCCCAGTCCATCTCCCATCCCACTTCCTGCCCCGTCCCAGTCCATCCCGGTTCCTCCCCTGGTCCCCGGCACATCCTCCCCTCCCCATCCCCTATCCCAGTCCCTCCCAGTAGATCCCTCATCCCAGTTTATCCCCCTCCATCCCAGTCCATCCCCTGCTCCCTGCACACCCTCCCCTCCCCATCCCTCATCCCGACCCATCCTCTCTCCCCATCCCGCTGCCTCCCCCGCTCCCTCCGCCGTCCCACCGCTGCCTCAGCGCCGCCAGGTCGGTGGCGAGCCCGTCCCGCTCGGCCTGGAGCCGGTCCCGGTCGCGGCCGAGGCGCTGCAGCCGCTCCCGCAGCCCCCGCAGCTCCCCCTGCACCAGCCCGGTGCGGGGCCCGCTGGCGGCGGTGGCGCGGCCCAGCGCGGCTCGGAGGGTCCCGTTCTGCCGTTCCAGCGCCCGCACCCGCTCCAGGAAAGCGGCGAAACGATCGTTCAGCGCCGCCAGCTCCTCCCGCTCCGCTCCCCGCGCTGCCGCCGCCGCCGCCAGCCGCTCCGGGGCCACGGGGAGCGGCGGTGACATCCCGGGGTCGCGGGCACGGCGGCTCATGGTGGCACCGGGAGGGCGCTGGCTGCCGGTAGCGGCCGTTTATAGCGGGCAGCGGCTCCGCCCCGCCCGGGGGGGACCCGGGGGTACCGGACACAGAGAGAGGGGAGGGGTCTCCCGGCCGGAGGGAGGATCGGGGGCTGCGGATGTGCCCTCAAAGGGGGCGGGGAAAGGGGATGGGGGTGGTCGGGGATGCCCCTCGGGATGAGCGGCGGGGGCTGCAGGAGCAGGAATTCCCATTAAGGGGGGCTCGGGGACCCCCAAGGGATGAGGGGCAGGGGCTGCAGAATGTGGGGCTGCAGGAATTCCCATTCAGGGGGGCTCGGGGATGCCCAAGAAATGAGGGGCGGGGGCTGCAGGGTGTGGGGCTGGAGGCTCGGAGACCCCATCAGGATGTGGGGCTGCAGGCATTCCCCTTCACGGGGGCTCGAGGATCCCCTCGGGATAAGGGGCGGGGGCTGCAGGAATTCCCCTTCAAGGGGGGCTCTGGGATGTTCCTCGGGATGAGGGGCGGGGGCTGCAGGAGCAGGAACTCCCCTTCAGGGGGGCTCGGGGACCCCCAAGGGATGAGGGGCAGGGGCTGCAGCATGTGGGACTGCAGAAATTCCCCTTCAGGGGTGCTTGGGGATGTGGGGCTGCAGGAATTCCCCTTCAGGGGGGCTCAGGGACCCCCAAAGGAGTGAGCGGCGAGGGGCTGGGGGGTGCGGGCAGAGGAAGCAGCAGCACCAGGAGAAAGAGGGAGAGGATCCGAGGGTGCCCGGGAGACACAGGAACCCCCTCACGCTGGGTCAGATGGAGAGAGACCCTTATGGGGTCCCCCCAGGTAACATGGGGGTACAAACCCCCCAGCTGGCATGCAGAGCACCCCTTGAGCTGGGTTACATTCTGCTCAGCATCCAGGGAGGGGGTGCCCCTCTCACCCACCCCCCTCCCTTTGTGTCGGGGCCGCCGTGACTCGGCGCTGCGGGAGCTGCCATGCGCGGGGCAGCGCTGGACAGCGAGCCCTGAAACCCCCCCGGAACCCCCCCTGAACCCCCCCTTTCCGGGCAGCCAGGGCGGCACTTACGGGAAGGAGTCGCTGCCCTGCCCAGAGGCTCCTCCAGGGGAGGGTCCCCCCCCGCCCAGGACCCCTCCCAGTTCTGCAGAGCCGCACCGAGAGTGGCTCCATGCCAGCAGCAGCAGCAGCGCGACACCACGTCCAGCCCGTCTGCAGCAGGCTCTGGGAGGACACAGGGGGCTCTCAGGGGTCACTTGGAGGCCCCCAGGACCAGCAGAACGCTGAGGAGGACGTGAGCCCCCCACCAGTGCCAGCTCACAGCACAGGGACCCCAATCCCACAGAACCCCCCAGGCTCTCCCCTGTGCCAGCTGGCAGCACGACCTGGCAGCCAGCCCAGCTGAGGCCCCCCCTCCCCTGGGATGTCCCCCCAGGTCACCACAAGGCGGATTGTCCCAGCACAAAGAAGAGGCAGCACTGGGGAGAGGCATTTTAATGAACAGCACCACGGTGTCGAGACAAGGCGCTTCTATTCCTCTCCTTCTTCGTCGCCCTCCATGCTGTCGGCTCCCACCTCCTCATAATCCTTCTCCAGGGCTGCCATATCCTCACGGGCCTCCGAGAACTCGCCCTCCTCCATGCCCTCCCCCACGTACCAGTGCACAAAGGCCCTCTTGGCGTACATCAGGTCAAACTTGTGGTCCAGGCGGGCCCAGGCCTCGGCGATGGCCGTGGTGTTGCTCAGCATGCACACAGCCCTCTGCACCTTGGCCAGGTCGCCGCCGGGCACCACCGTGGGGGGCTGGTAGTTGATGCCAACCTTGAAACCAGTGGGGCACCAGTCCACAAACTGGATGGTGCGCTTGGTCTTGATGGTGGCGATGGCGGCGTTGACATCCTTGGGCACCACGTCCCCGCGGTACAGCAGGCAGCACGCCATGTACTTGCCGTGCCGAGGGTCACACTTGACCATCTGGTTGGCCGGCTCAAAGCAGGCGTTGGTGATCTCAGCCACCGTCAGCTGCTCGTGATAAGCCTTCTCAGCAGAGATAACCGGGGCGTAGGTGGCCAGAGGGAAGTGGATGCGGGGGTAGGGCACCAGGTTGGTCTGGAATTCTGTCAGGTCGACGTTCAGGGCTCCGTCAAAGCGCAGAGAGGCCGTGATGGAGGACACGATCTGGCTGATGAGGCGGTTCAGGTTGGTGTAGGTGGGGCGCTCGATGTCCAGGTTGCGGCGGCAGATGTCGTAGATGGCCTCGTTGTCCACCATGAAGGCGCAGTCGGAGTGCTCCAGGGTGGTGTGGGTGGTCAGGATGGAGTTGTAGGGCTCCACCACGGCTGTGGACACCTGCGGGGCTGGGTAGATGGAGAACTCCAGCTTGGACTTCTTGCCGTAGTCGACAGAGAGGCGCTCCATGAGCAGGGAGGTGAAGCCAGAGCCGGTGCCACCGCCAAAGCTGTGGAACACCAGGAAGCCCTGCAGCCCTGTGCACTGGTCAGCCTGAGAGGTTGGGAAGGGGAAAACAAGACCAAACTGTCAGGAATTCTGAACTTCAGCTGCTACTGACTTGCCCTGGAAGGAAAGTTTTCCTCCCAGGATCTCAGGACCTTCCCAGCAGGTCCAGGTGAAGGAACCCCGTCCTGCAGGGATTTGGGGACGCTCTGTAGGACAACAAGGGCCATGTTTGTTCCAGGCAGCAGAAGCTGCTCCTCTCTTTGGCCTCATAAGGACATTCTTAGGGTGTCCCAGCACCACGGCGTGGTGGACAGGGCGTCCCTGACCTTCCATGTTGGACACTGACTCATGGTGGATCCCCCAGCTTTTGGGAGACATCCCAGCAGGTTCTGGAAGTCAACCACGGCTTCACCCCCTCTCTTTTTTTCCAAGAGGGTGCAGCAGGAGCAGGCTGTGATCCCACAAGAGCCCAGGGGCAGCCAGCTCAGCCTTTGATGTGCCAGGAGCTCCCCGAGCGGAGCCGCTGGCGCAGCAGGTCCGGCCGCCCCGGCGCCAGCCCCAGCGTGGGAACCAGGGGTTCAAAGAGCCTGGGTGGCCGCACCAGTCAAACCAGTGCTGCACCAGCACCCAAAGCATCTCACCTGCCCCCCTGCCCTGGCCATGGGGCTTCCCACCCTCCTCCTCCTCTTGGCAAGGCTAGGATAGGTCCAGCAGGCCCCTCCTGGGACAACCTCACCCTGTATCCCAAGGTGCTGAGAAGAACCGGCCCAGGGACACCTGGAGCTTCCCCCTGTCCCCACATCCACCACAGGAATGGACCAAGCTCATCCTGTGCTGGTGGGGTTGCAGAGCCTTGAATAAAGGGATTCAGGTCAAGGGGAAGGCAAGGGGCTGATCCTGATCACTGAGAGCTTCCAGACCCCATAGGGAGCCACGATGTGCTGCAGGCTGACACAACAAATCCATCCAGATCCTGGAGGCACAACAGGTCCCACCAGGAAGGCAGGAGATCCCTCCTGGCACAACCCAAGGCTGATCCCTCCTGGCAAAATCTCTGCTCTAAAGTGCTGATGGGCTGAGAAGGACCTGCCCAGGCACACCCCAAGCTTCCCTTTGTCCCCACATCCCCCACAGGGACAAACCCACCCCACGGGACCCCCCCAGCGCCCCTACCAGCTTGCGGATGCGGTCGAGCACCAGGTCGATGATCTCCTTGCCGATGGTGTAGTGCCCGCGGGCGTAGTTGTTGGCCGCATCCTCCTTGCCCGTGATCAGCTGCTCGGGGTGGAAGAGCTGCCGGTACGTGCCCGTGCGCACCTCGTCTGCGGGGACAGCCCCCGGCCCCGTTAGCAGCCAGCGCCCGCCGCCAGCGCCCGCCCCGCCCCGCCCGCCGGCCGCCCCCCGCGCGCTCACCGATCACCGTGGGCTCCAGGTCCACGAACACGGCCCGGGGCACGTGCTTGCCGGCGCCCGTCTCGCTGAAGAAGGTGTTGAACGAGTCGTCCCCCCCGCCGATGGTCTTGTCGCTGGGCATCTGCCCGTCGGGCTGGATGCCGTGCTCCAGGCAGTACAGCTCCCAGCACGCATTGCCGATCTGCACGCCCGCTTGGCCCACGTGGATGGAGATGCACTCGCGCTGTGGGGGCACATGCCACTGGGTCACCCCTTCTGTTCCCCCTAGCACCCATCGAGTTGGAAAGGGTCTCTCCTCAAGGCTGGATGGGGGCAGAGCCTGCCCCAGTTGCTCCCGTTGTGCTCAGTTTTGGGGGTGCCATCCTGCTGCCCCTTCCCCAGGAGCTGAGACCCTGCACCAGTTGGTGCCCTTCACCCTGCACACCCCACAGAGCCGCGAACTGGGGTTCCTCAGGGTTAATGCTGGTCCCCCCTATTCCCAGTCTGCTATGAGGACAGGGACACTGGACCCCCCTCTGCAGTGGCAGGGACACCCCCATATCCCAGGGAACAGCTCAGTGTGCTCAGCCCTGAGCGTCCCATCCTGCCCAAACCCACTGAGGGACTGAGCAATAACGAGGTGGGCACAAGCTCAGCCCCCCCAAACCCCTTGTGCAGGACTGACCCAGCATCACCCCAAACTGCAGCTGGAGACACCCACAAGCTGTGGAGGGACCAGACTGGGGCTACCAGTGCGCTCAGCCCTGGGGGTCCCATCCTGGCCCCCCTTCACTGCTCCGTGCCATTCATGCACCAGCACCTCCCACGAGCCCAGAATTGGGATTATTCCCAGTGTCCACCATTCCCAGTCCCCACCACCCACGGATGCCACAGTGACAGTGACAGGGACACTTCAGCCCCTTCCCCAGGGGGCTGCTCATCACTTCGGGGGGGTTTTGAACCCCACGGAACGTGGAGCCGCTCCCTTCTCCAGCAGCCCTTGCACAACCACGGCCTGTCCCGGTTCCTGAGCTGCCAGCTCCACCCGGGCCAGAGCAAACTCCGCTGACCGCGAGGACTTTTCCCCGTGCCAGCCGCTCCCGTTTGTGTCCGGGCCACGCTGGAATCTGCTCCCCACACGCCGTGACTCACACCCACGCGTGTCCCAGCCAGCACAGCCAGGACAGGGTAGCACAGGGGGTGCCCCCAACCCCCTCTCGGCCTGTTCCTCTCCTGTGGGGATAAGTTGTGTGGGAGCCCAGGACTCGCATTGCCACTCGGCGTGTCCCCACTCATTTAGCAGGGAATTGGAGAGAGTGGAAACCCCCCCAG
Source organism: Melozone crissalis (assembly GCF_028551555.1). Lineage (NCBI taxonomy): Eukaryota > Metazoa > Chordata > Aves > Passeriformes > Passerellidae > Melozone > Melozone crissalis. The sequence goes on from NW_026535985.1 coordinate 202,874, forward strand.
GGCAGCGACCCCCGGTTTTGGGGGACAAACGCACCCCCAGCACGAGCCCGAGCTCGGCAGCCCCACGAGGCGTCCGGAACACGCGCGGGGCTCCCAACGCCTCCAGAGCTCGGCCCCACGTCCTGCAGGGGACATGGGGGGCCCGGCACGCCCCCACCCCTCAGCCCCCCTCACTGCTCAGGGGGGTCCCGCACTCTCGGGGGTCCCACCCCGCACGGAGCCCCCCAGGACCCCCGAACATCCCAACCCTCACCATGGCCGCTCGCTGCCCGAACCGTTACGGAGCCGTCGAGGAGGGAGGCGGGGGTTGCCCCGTAGGGCCCCCGAGTTTAACCCCAGGGGGCGTGGCCTAGTAGGGGCGGGGTCAGGGGGAGGAGCCAATGGGAGTTCGCCCCGCCCCCCGAGCACGCGGCGCTCTGGACACGCCCCCTCAGCCCCGCCTCGATTCTGATTGGCTGGTTTGAATGTGGGTGGTGACGTCAGCGGAGCGGAATGCGGTGGGCGGGAGTTGCTATGGGGGCGTGGTCTAATGTGGAAGTGGGCGTGGCTATGGGCGGGGAGGAGGATTGGGAGTCCCGAGGGTTGGGGGGGGCTGGGCGGGTAGATAGAGGGGAATTGGGGGGGTCAGAGGGGGCGGAAGGCGTTAGGGCGGCGGAATATTGGGGTGGAGGCTTTACGAGGGCTTCAGAGGCGGGGGGCTTTAGGGGGTGCCTTAGGGGCGGGGGCTTTAGGGGCAGCTTTAGGGGCGGGGGGCTTTAGGGGGTGCTTTAGGGTCGGGGGGTTTTAGGCGGTGCTTTAGGAGCGGGGGGCTTTAGGGGGACTTTAGGGTCGGGGGCCTTTGCGGTATTGGGGCAGGGGGCTTTAGGGGGACTTTAGGGTCGGGGGGCTTTAGGGGCAGCTTTAGGATCGGGGGGCTTTAGGGGCGGGGGGCTTTACGAGGGCTTTAGAGGCGGCTTTAGGGGGTGCTTTAGGGTCAGGGGGCTTTAGGCGGTGCTTTAGGGGCAGGGGACTTTGCGGTATTGGGACGGTGGGCTCAGACGGCGGCACGATCTGTCCCTGAACCCCCCGGAGCGCCCCAGCCCCGCTGGGTTGGAGATCTCGGGGGTCCCAAATCCCTCCCCGCGCCCCCGTCCCCATCGCGGTGCCGTTCCCGTGGGAAGCCCCGCGGGCTCCCGGCGCGCCGGCTCCTGTGCCCGCCGCCGCCCTGCCCCGTGCCAGCCCCGGGGCTGCTCCCGGGGGAAGCCACGCGGGGCAGGTCCGGTGGGGCAGGACGGACGGGGCCGGGGGAACATCTCACACCCACCCCCGGGGTGCAGAGCCCTGTCCTGCCCTGCCTCCCCCGCTCCGGGGTGGTTTGGAGCGGGTTAGGAGTGGCCACAGAGGGGTTTGGGACAGCACAGGGACATTGGGGTTGGCACCGAGACGGAATTACAGAGCCCACGCTGCCCGGTGTCCTGCCAAACCCTGAGCGCCCCTCACAGCCTGGGCACCTCAGTGTCCCCTCCCAGCCTCAATGTCCCCCCCAGTCACTCCCAGTGTCCCCTCCGAGCTTGGGCACTTCAGTGTCCCCCCCCCTCACTGAGCACTCCCAGTGTGCCCTCCGGTGACTCCCAGTGTCCCCTCACAGCCTCAGTGTCCCCCCCCAGTCACTCCCAGTGTCCCTCCAGTCACTCCCCGTGTCCCCTTCGGCCTCAGTGTCCCCCCCCGGTCACTCCCAGTGTCCCCCTTCCCCCCTCCAGTCATTCCCAGTGCCCCCCAAGTCACTCCCGGTGTCCCCTCCCACCCTCAGTGTCCCCCCCGGTCACTCCCAGTGTCCCCTCCCAGCCTCAGTGCCCCCCTCCCAGTCACTCCCAGTGTCCCCTCCCAGCCTGGGCACCTCAGTGTCCCTCCCCTCCCCGAGTCCCCGGTGTCCCCCCGCTCCCCGGGCACATCCCCGGAGCTGGCACACGCCCATGGCCGGGGTGCCCATTGTGTCCCCCCACTCGTGATCTCCCGGTGCCACCGGAGCCCTCCGAGCCCCCACCACGCCGGTCCCGGTGCCCTGCTGGGGGTCAGGGGGTGCTTTGGGGGGGACCCTTCCCAGAGCGGGGTCTGTCCCAGCTCACCCCCACCCCTCCGCCGCCCCGCTCCTTTCTTCGCGGATTTGCCGCATTGCGGAACCGCCCCGCACGCAGGCGGTGCCGCAGCCCCCTCCCCACGGGCAGCGCGCCCGCAGCCCCCCGCACCCCACGGCTGCTCCCCGCACCCCACGGCTGCTCCATCGCACCCCACGGCTGATCCCTGCACCCCACGGCTGCTCCATCGCACCCCAGTGCTGCTCCCTGCACCCCACGGCTGCTCCATCACACCCCATGCCTGATCTCCTGCACCCCACGGCTGCTCCCCTGAACCCCACGGCTGCTCCATTGCACCCCACGGCTGCTCCATTGCACCCCACGGCTGCTCCCCGCACCCCACGGCTGCTCCCCCGCACCCCATGCCTGCTCCCCCGCACCCCACGGATGCTCCATCGCACCCCACGGCTGCTCCCCCGCACCCCACGGCTGCTCCCCCGCACCCCATGCCTGCTCCCCCGCACCCCACGGATGCTCCATCGCACCCCACGGTTGCTCCCCGCACCCCACGGCTGCTCCCCTGCACCCCACGGATGCTCCCCCTGCCCCTGGCAGTGCCCACGCCCGTCGGGACCGATTGTCCCTTTTGTTGTGGCTCCGGGAGGGGGCACCGGGACACGCAGGCTGCGAGAACATCGGTGCCACCTCCCTGCTTCCTCCCACAGGCAATGAATGCCCTGCTGCCCCCCAAGACCGCGGCTGGAGGGGTTTTTCCTGTGCCCTCCGGGTGGGGCAGGGCTGGGTGCCACCCCCCCGAGGGTTTCCAGCCCCTCTGCGCCACCCTGGGCCAGCCGGGGGGCAGAGGGACCCCTCCAGCACAGCACCCCCCTCCTCCCTGAACTGCGCTGTCTCTCCATGTGAATGAATCTGTCACATCGATGGACGGACAGACAGACAGAGCTGGGTTCTGCGGGGAAAACAGGCTAAAAATAGCAGCAGCCTGTGTCTGGGTTGTCAGCCCCGAGCCACACAGCTCCTGATGGGGCTGAGACCCTTCGATCCCCGGGGACAGCCGTGTCCCAGCCGTGTGGGGTTCGAGGTCACCGGTTTGGGATCCTCGGGAAGGGCCCAGACTGGGGGAGGGTGGGAATCTCAGCCGTGCCACGGGCGGGAGTCCAGCAGCGGGAAATCAGCCCACGCACGGTGAGATGCCAGCTCTGGGATCCCCCGAGTCTCCCAGCCCCAGTGGGGACAGTCATGGGGACACTGTGCACACAGGGATGGCCCCGGGGGGGTTCAGGGTCCGTCCCACCCAGTGGCACCACGGGGGTGGCCATGGAAGGGGGAGGACAGCAACCGTCACCAGGAGCCACCACGTTGCTACCAACAGTCAACAGAGCACGGAGAATGGAAGCACAGGCGGGGGGGGGGATGGGAGCTGTGCCAGACCCCCCCCATGCTGGCACTCAGCAGGGCTGGGTACTGGGGGGGCCACAGGGATGGTGACATCCATGGCAGGGTGGGCACTGAGGGACCCCAGGGCCTGGGGACCCCCACTTGGCAAGGCAGAGTGGTGGGGGTCCTGAGGATGGTGCCCCATCCTCAAGGTCAGGAACTGGGGGTCCCAAAGATGGTGCCCCCCCCTCCGCGTCAGGCACTGGGGGTCCCAAAGATGGTGCCCCATGCTCAGGGTCAAATTCTGGGGGTCCCAAAGATGGTGCCCCACCCTCAGGGTCAGACACTGGGGGTCCCAAGGATGGTTCCCCGCCCTCAGGGTCAGACACTGGGGGTCCCAAGGATGGTTCCCCACCCTCAGGGTCAGGCACTGGGGGTCCCAAGGATGGTTCCCCGCCCTCAGGGTCAGGCACTGGGGGTTCCAAAGATGGTGCCCCATGCTCAGGGTCAGGCACTGGGGGTCCCAGGCATGGTGCCCCACCCTCAGGGTCAGGCACTGGGAGTCCCAAGGACAGTGGGGTGAGGCAGTGGGGGTCCCAAAGACAGTACCCCACTCTTAGGATTGGGTTCTGGGGGTCCCAAAGATGGTGGGGTCAGGCACTGGGAGTCCCAAGGATGGTTCCCCCTGCTCTGAGTCAGGCCCTGGAGGTCCCAAAGATGGTGCCCCATGCTCAGGGTGAGGCAGTGGGGGTCCCAAGGATGGTTCCCCACCCTTAGGATCAGGCTCTGGGGGTCCCAAGGATGATTCCCCACCCTTAGGATCAGGCTCTGGGGGTCCCAAGGATGATTCCCCACCCTTAGGATCAGGCTCTGGGGGTTCCAAGGATGATTCCCCACCCTTAGGATCAGGCTCTGGGGGTTCCAAGGATGGTTCCCCACCCTTAGGATCAGGTTCTGGGGGTCCCAAGGACAGTGGGGGTTCCAAGGATGGTTCTCCACCCTTAGGATCAGGTTCTGGGGGTCCCAAGGATGGTTCCCCACCCTTAGGATCAGGTTCTGGGGGTCCCAAGGACAGTGGGGGTCCCAGGGATGATTTCCTCACCATGGTGATAAGGCCAGGGAGTGAGTGGTGAGAGTGGTGAGAACGGTGAGAACTCGGCCTTGTCTCCTGCCTGCAACCCCCCGCCCACCAGGCCCAAGGATGGATGTTGGGGAAGGGGGATGCAAGGGGGGGTCCCCACCCTGTCTCCTAGCAACCGGTCTCCTAGCAACCGCACCGGTTGCCTGGCAGCAGTCGGTGCAGGACGTGTGGCCATCCATACCCAAGGAGATGGAGGGGGGGGGGGGGGCTGGGGGGCACCAGGGGGGCACCAGGGGGGCACCAGGGGGGCTGCAGCACCCCGTGCCCCTCACCCTACACCCCACATCACCCACAGGGCTGAGCCACCCCTGCCCCATGGGCACCTCCTGCCCTCAGCCCGGGGCAATGGGGTGGGTGGGGTTTAGAGAGTGGTGCCCGAGGCAGGGGGGTGCTGTGAGCCCCCTAAAACCCTCATTTGGGGACACAATGGGGACACCCTGACAGGCCCCACACTGGTGTTGAGCACTTGGGACTGTAAGAGAACAAAGGCAGGAGGCATTTCCCATGCAGGGACAGACCTACAGCGGGGTCAGGGCTGGGGGCTGAGCTGCTTGGGGGTCAGGGTGCCCCAAAACAGCCATTTGCAATGGGGACCAGCCTGGTGGCAGGCAAATCTCCTGGTTTTTGTCTACTCAGCAAAGCCGGGGCCACCTGCTCCTTTGTTCTGGTGGGCGATGCCCAAATCCCATTCCCTCTTTGTTTGTTTGCAGCTCTGCAGCCCCAGCAGAACCCCAAAACCAGGGTGCCCCAGGGGCATGGGGCTGGCACTGGGGACACTGGGATGGCACTGGGGACACTGGGATGGTGGTGGGGACAACAGGGACATGGCAACTTTGGATCTGCCCAGAAATCTGCATAATTTGGGAAATACCAGGAAAAAAAAAGCAACAGGGATTTCTCAGCCTGGGGGGCATCCTGGCAGCTCCACCTGCAGCAGCTGGGGGTGTGGGGGTGGTGTGGGGATGTGACCATGCATGGGGTGTGGGGTCACCTCCCTGCAGGGACCGAGCCCCCCAGCACCCCCTGGTTTGGGGAACAGACCCCCCCCAGCCTCTGTGGGCTTTGCAAGAACAAACTGGGGGGGGGGGGGGGGGAACGCCCCCCCAGGAGTGGGAAACCGCAGGGCTCTGGGGCTGGTGGCTCGGGGGGGGCTGCAGCAGATGGAGGGGTGGCCAAGGGACGCGTGTCCCAGTGTCCCAGCTGTGTCCCCACCACCAGCTGCCGCACAGCAGCTGCTGCTCTTCCCGAGCCCCCCAGCCCTAAACTGCCCTGGGGGCTTTTGTCGCCTGTGTCCTCCCGCTGTCCCTCACACCCTCCCGGCCCTGCTCGTCCCCAGCTGCCCGGGGGATGGCTCTTTGTCCCCCGGCTGGGCCCCGCGGCGCTGGTTCCCACTGCCCGAGCAGACAAAGAGGCGCTGGGAGGGCTGGGCACGGCGCGGGGCCATGGCAGGGACACGGCTGAGAACCAGGGCACTGTGGCACGGCCAGGGATGGGGACAGTGCCCCTGGGCATGGCCACGGGGAGGGAGACAGTGGCACTGAGGATGGGGACCAGGGCGTGGCTGGCTGGGAATGGGGGCCAGAGCGTGACAAGGGATGGGAACAACGGGGACAGGGACCGGGGTGTGGCCGGGGATAACCGGGAGCTCGGCGGAGGGCTGCATCCCCGGGGATGGGGACCAGGGCGTGGTCCTACCCCGTGTACCGGGAGCCCCGGGACCAAGAGACCCATTCCGGGCAGTGGGAGAGAACGGGAAAAACGGGAAGAACGGGGGGAAAAGGGGCCGTGGGGGGATGGGGGACCGTGGGATGGGGACCCGAGCGTGACCGCTGGCTCAGCCAAGCCCGGGCACCGGGGCGTGGCAGGGACGGTGCCAAGGACACAGCCGGGGCCCCTCCGGCGGCGGGGCCGGGCCGTGGCCGCCGCAGCCCCCGGGCTCCCCCTCCCGCACCGCCCGGCCTTTGTCTGCGGCTGCGGGGGGGCATTACCTCATTGCGGGCCGCCAATGGGCGCCGCTGCCGCCCGCGCCGCCGCCCCCCGGCCCCGCCGCCCGCCCCGCCCCGCCGCCGCTATAAAGCCCCGCAGCGAGCCCCGCGCTCCGCCGCGCCTCTTACATCGACCGCCTCAGCGTCGGGCTGTGAGACCGCCCCGGACCGACCGCCGCCATGGTGAGGGGGTGCGGGGTGGGGGTCGGGATTTTTGTCTCTAATGCCACCATCCCTGTCCCCTTGTCCCCCCGTTCCCGCTGGCCCCGTGGTTTTCCTTTCCCCGGTGCCAATCCCCACCCTCCCATCGTAGTCTCCGGTTTTCATCCCCCACCTCGGCCCCCGTCTCGCCGTTTTCTCTGTTTCCCAACCCCCTCCTGATCTCCATTCCCAAGGGCTTTTCGTCCGCCCTTCCCGGGATGAGCCCTCGGCGCCGGGACTCCCCCCGCACCGGGCGTGGCTCCCGTTACACCGAGTAAAATGTGTCGCCCGCTCGGGACCCAGCCCCGAGTGTAGCTCCGGTTAAACGGGCCTGGAAGGGTCTTCCTGCCTCCCCCAGGACCCCCGAACCCGTAGCGGGCGTGGCTCCCGTTAAAGCGGGCAGGATGAGACCTCCGGGACTTAGGACTAAGCTTCCATAGGGCGTGGCTCCCGTTAAACCGGGCAGGATGAGACCCCCGGGACTCGGCACTGAGCTTCCATAGGGCGTGGCTCCCGTTAAACCGGGCAGGATGAGACCCCCGGGACTCGGCACCGAGCTTCCATAGGGCGTGGCTCCCGTTAAACCGGGCAGGATGGATCTCTGGCTGATCCACGGTACCGCACTGGGCGTGGTTCTCATTAAACCGGCCAAGATGAGACCCCCGAGACCGAGCCCTGAGCCTGCACCGGGCGTGGCTCCCGTTAAACTGGGCAGGATGAAACCCCGAGACGCGGTTAAACCCGACAGGATGGCTCCCGGTACCGAGCCCCGAGCCCGAACCAGACGAGGCTCCCGTTAAACCGGGCAGGATGGGTCCCCGGAGCTAAGCCCGTACTGGGCGTGGCACCGGATGAAAGGGGCAGAATCGGGACCCCATCTTTCGGTACCGAGCCACCGTCCCTGGGTGTGGCTCCCGTTAAACCGGGCACGACAGACCCTCTTCCCCCCCCCCCCCCCCCCCCCCCCCCCCCCAGCCCCAGTGCTGAGCCCTCAGCCTGCGCTGGGCGTGGCCCTGATATAAAGAGAGAAAAAGCGTCCCTGGTGAGGGGTGGGCAGGGCGGAATGGCCCCCCCAGTGCTGAGCACCCCATCCCGCACCAGAAATCGAAGCACGGCCGGATGGGACCCCCCCAGTCCCGCATTGGGCGTGGCATTGCTTCGATTGGGACCCGGGTGGGCAGGAGGAGCCCACGGTGCTGAGACACGCTGGGGCTTTGCTGGGTCTCATCGGGGCAGGTTCTGAGCCGCCCTGGGGCTTTGCTGGGTCCCATCAGGGCAGGGTGGGGCAGGATGGCAACCCCGGGGCTCCTGGCTCACCCTGGGCACAGCCCCAATCCCTCCGGGCAGGATGAGCCACAAGTGCTGAGCTCCCCAACCCCACAGGCGGGGTGCCAGCAGTGATGGGCACAGGACAGGATGGCACCCCTGCACTGGGGGCACCCCCAGACCAACAACAATGGGTGTGTCCGGGCAGGATCTGACCCCATCCAGCCATGGGAAGGGACCCCTCCCAGCTCAGTGACAGCACTGGGCTGGTGCCACAGCTGGGTAGGGGGACAGAAGGGGTGACCGAGTGTCGTGTGCCCCCACAGCGCGAGTGCATCTCCATCCACGTGGGCCAAGCGGGCGTGCAGATCGGCAATGCGTGCTGGGAGCTGTACTGCCTGGAGCACGGCATCCAGCCCGACGGGCAGATGCCCAGCGACAAGACCATCGGCGGGGGGGACGACTCGTTCAACACCTTCTTCAGCGAGACGGGCGCCGGCAAGCACGTGCCCCGGGCCGTGTTCGTGGACCTGGAGCCCACGGTGATCGGTGAGCGCGCGGGGGGCGGCCGGCGGGCGGGGCGGGGCGGGCGCTGGCGGCGGGCGCTGGCTGCTAACGGGGCCCGGGGCTGTCCCCGCAGACGAGGTGCGCACGGGCACGTACCGGCAGCTCTTCCACCCCGAGCAGCTGATCACGGGCAAGGAGGATGCGGCCAACAACTACGCCCGCGGGCACTACACCATCGGCAAGGAGATCATCGACCTGGTGCTCGACCGCATCCGCAAGCTGGTAGGGGCGCTGGGGGATGCAGGTGGCGGGCGAGGACAAAGCCTCCATTCTGTCTCGCTCTCCCTTCCAGACTCGCTGGGCTGGGTTTAGATTTAATTTATTAATTAATGTTAATCCTGTTGTGCAGTGGCTGCCATTGGCCGGCAGCGGGACGCGGCGCAGCTGGAGCTGGAGCGGCTCCACAGCGCCGCAGCCCCCGGGCGCTGCCGGTGCTGAGCTCGGCAATTCCCTCTTTGTTCCCACTTGGCTCCTGACGTGGCCGAATCCAGCTGCGTGTGCTGGGGACGGGCAGCCCCGAACCGGTCCCTTCCAGAGTCGTGTGGCCGTGACAGTTCCCGGTCAAACTTGTCTCCATTCTGCTGCTGAGCCAGTGGCAATTCTGCCCTTTGAGGTGCCCCTGGGCACTGCCTCACCCCAGAGGCCAAGCAGCTTCCCTGGGTGATTCACCGTGAGTCAGTGGGTAACACATGGAGTCAGTGTGACCCTGTCCCCATCCTGCTAACTCTGGCTCTGCTGCTGGAAAGCCCCCAAATGTCCTGGTGAGGCCACGGAGAGGAAGGAGTAAACATGGCCCTCCTTGTCTCTACAGAGTGTCCCCAAATCCCTGCAGGACAGGGTCCCTTTCCGTGGACCTGGTGGGAAGGTCCTGAGATCCTGGGAGGAAAACTTTCCTTCCAGGGGAACTCAGTAGCAGCTGAAGTTCAGAATTCCTGACAGTTTGGTCTTGTTTTCCCCTTCCCACCTCTCAGGCTGACCAGTGCACAGGGCTGCAGGGCTTCCTGGTGTTCCACAGCTTTGGCGGTGGCACCGGCTCTGGCTTCACCTCCCTGCTCATGGAGCGCCTCTCTGTCGACTACGGCAAGAAGTCCAAGCTGGAGTTCTCCATCTACCCAGCCCCGCAGGTGTCCACAGCCGTGGTGGAGCCCTACAACTCCATCCTGACCACCCACACCACCCTGGAGCACTCCGACTGCGCCTTCATGGTGGACAACGAGGCCATCTACGACATCTGCCGCCGCAACCTGGACATCGAGCGCCCCACCTACACCAACCTCAACAGGTTGATAGGCCAGATTGTGTCCTCCATCACGGCCTCTCTGCGCTTTGATGGAGCCCTGAATGTCGACCTGACAGAATTCCAGACCAACCTGGTGCCCTACCCCCGCATCCACTTCCCTCTGGCCACCTACGCCCCGGTTATCTCTGCTGAGAAGGCTTATCACGAGCAGCTCTCGGTGGCTGAGATCACCAACGCCTGCTTTGAGCCGGCCAACCAGATGGTCAAGTGTGACCCTCGGCACGGCAAGTACATGGCGTGCTGCCTGCTGTACCGCGGGGACGTGGTGCCCAAGGATGTCAACGCCGCCATCGCCACCATCAAGACCAAGCGCACCATCCAGTTTGTGGACTGGTGCCCCACTGGTTTCAAGGTTGGCATCAACTACCAGCCACCCACGGTGGTGCCCGGCGGCGACCTGGCCAAGGTGCAGAGGGCTGTGTGCATGCTGAGCAACACCACGGCCATCGCCGAGGCCTGGGCCCGCCTGGACCACAAGTTTGACCTGATGTACGCCAAGAGGGCCTTTGTGCACTGGTACGTGGGGGAGGGCATGGAGGAGGGCGAGTTCTCGGAGGCCCGTGAGGATATGGCAGCCCTGGAGAAGGATTATGAGGAGGTGGGGGTGGATTCTGTGGAAGGGGAGGGAGAGGAGGAAGGGGAGGAATACTAAAGTCACGAGGGTGCTGCTGGAACAGGGAACATAAATTAGTTGAAGACCCCACGGGGTCTGTAGCAGTGTGTGCGCCGCGCTCTGTCCTGTCAATGGTCTGTGCTTCAATGGAAAAAAAGTCTGTGATGGACCCACCCGTCCTCTCCTGTGGGTCTGAATAAAAAGCATTCCCTGTCTTACCCTGCCTCTGGTGTCTTCACTCCCTGTGGCAATGTCCCTGCCTGGCTTTGACGCTGTCCCCACCAGCACACGACACGGCCCTGCAGTCCCTGTCCTCACCCAGGCTCTCCACCCTGTCCCTGAGCGTGTGCTGGGGGTTTTGGGGTGCTGAGTCCTCCCAAACCCATGCTCCTTCCTCATCCTGCTAGGCTCGGTGTTGTGCCCCCACCCCAAGGGCTGGGGAAGTGGAGAGGGTTGGATATTTTAGTACCAGGAATCAAGTGAGTACATTGTGGGTCTTAACTCCTCAGGGTGGGCTGAAGATGCCTGAAGCCCCCCACTGTTAACAGAAGTCTTTGGTATCTCTGCTACCTCATCCTGGGCAGGGGAGGGGCTGCATTGCCCTGGGGATGGGGAGGGGAAGCTCTGCCCACCACGGGTGGGAGTGCTGGGGATGAGGGTTCCTTTCATCCAGCCAATGTGTTTTTAGTTCCTCTGGCTCTTTCAGGGATGAGGAATTAGCCCTGTTGGTCCCAGCCACTGGGGGGGAGGGGAAAATGTCATTTCAGCCTCCTGGAATGAGGGGAGCCTTTTCACCCTCCCTCTCTTTTTACCTCTTGAATCGGGGGAGCCTCTTCACCCTCCCTTTCCTCTCCTTTCACCCTGACCCTCACGGCTCCGCGCAGGGATAAATAATGAAGGGGAAGCTGAATGCAAGAGTGAAACTTGAGAGGGTGATGCAGCTGGGGGGGACCCCTGGGACCCTTATTTGTGTTCTGGGACCCTCATTTGTGTGCTGCCCCCCTCCCTCTTCTGCACTCTGAGCTCAGGCTGAGCCTTGATGAGCAGCACCACGGACAAGCTCCTCAAGTCCAGCAGCTCCCAGGAATTCATGTTGTCAAACCAACTCCTTGATTTTAAGGAGCAGCCTTGGGAAGTAATTTTTTTTTTTTTCTGAATTACAACACAAGTGTGACAACAAGTGTTTGTTATCGAGCTCTCAGAGGAAGATACAAATTGTAGCCAAGATAGAAAATTAGGATAACTAAAAAGCCAATATTTACAGTGTTAAAACCAGTGTTAAAATAGTGAGAATCCCCTGGGTTCAGCAGGAGAACTCTCAGGGATGGTGAACTCACAAGTTTGGGATTCTTGGAGGGTGAACAGAGCTTGGGCTGATCCCCCAGAACTGGGGGCTCGACTCTTGGCCTGTTGAGAAGATACAAAGGCACTGATGTCAATACTGAACTCAAGGTGGACTTTTTACAAGTATTTACATCTGCACATGCTCTTCAGGTATGTGTGTGTGCAAGGGTGAATATTTATAGCAATTGTCCCAGGAATGTGGATCTCAGATTCCTTCTTAAGTGCTTTAGATTCATAAATAAAATAGGCCTGTAACAGTGTTACTGTTGTGCCTATAGTAAATTTTATATGAATCTGTTGGTAAATTATTTAAATTAAACTCTGGATTGAGTGCTCTTAAACCTTTAGGCTTAAACTGTTGGTCAAGCCCAGGGCACAGTTTGACAATGGGGCAGGGGGTCTGTTCTCCCCCTTCTGACTCAGTGGGAAGATCTCAATTATTATTCAATTTTATCATCATTTTCCTATCTCCAGCCTCCCTTTAATTAATTTTTGGCCAAATCTAGTTTTACACAGATCGATTTTAAATTTCAGCCCCATTTTCCTCTGTCGGCTTTCACTTCTGAGTCACAGAGGGAAGTCAGCACTGAATTTTGTGCACTTTCACTTTAACACTAAACCTGCTTTTGCTCGTTTTCTCAGCGACCCAAAACACTTCCTAACACCATTCCAGAGCTGACGTGATGCACGGGGAATTCGGGGGGGGTGGATGTGTGTGTGTAACAAACCCCCCCTCCACAGCACACCCATTCCACAAACAGAACCGGCACCAGCACTTCCAGCACCAAATCCCACCCGGGACCCGCAGACTGACACCGGGGTGGGAGCAGCTTAAAGGGGGGGTGGGGGGCAGCCGGTTCTTTCCCGGTGGGACCGGAGCGGCCATGCGGACACGCGGGCAGCGAGGGAAATGGCGGGGAAGCCACGTCAGCGCTGCAATGCAGCTGCGGCGGATGCTGCAACCGAGCCAGCGCCGGTTGTTGGGCTCGGCCGCCCCGGTGACCCCGGGGTGGGGTGGGGAGGGGATGCGGAGCCCCCTTTTCTCCTCTCCCCGCCCCCCCCCACAACCCAGCAGCGTGTGCTGCCGAAGTGGCCGCTGGGTTTTCCGCAAAGCTCTTGGCAAAACAAGAAGGGGATTATTGGGTGCAAATAGCTCCGCGGATTAGGTGGAGGCTGGGGATGCCGCCCCCCCATCCCATCCCATCCCATCCCATCCCATCCCCCCGGTGCTCTCCGTGGCACGGAGCTGCTCCATGCTGGGGGGCACGGTGAGGCGCCCCCTGTTTTATGGCACTCACGGTGGTGCCGCCGACATGGCTGAGACAAACCCCACCCTGAAAAACGGGGTCCATCCTCCCCCTCACCCCAAAATGTGCGAACCCCGCGGGGGGAGCCCGGACCCCCCCATGGCGGTGGGACCCAGGGGTACAGATGGGCCGGGGAGGGCTGGGTGGGGGGGCTGCTCAAGCTGCAGATGGTCTGGGAGGGACCCCCGGGGTGCAAATAATCCTGGGTGGGGGGAGAGCGGTGCAGATGGGGCAGAGATAGGATAGGATAGGATAGGAGGGGGGGGGGGCGGGGGGGGTCCGCGCGGAGAAGCCGATTAACAACGCGGGGACGGCGGGGAACGACACCGGGCGCGGCAGCACGTGCGGCCGCCGCTCCCCCCCACCCCCGCTCCATGTCGCAGTTTTCCTCCGCAGCGGAGCCGCACCGGGCGGGAGGGGCGGCGGAAGAGAGGGGGGGGACGGGCGGGAACGGCTGTGCCCCCCCATTCTACGCCCCAAACGCGTTATCGGGGGGACAGAGCACCATAGGCGGGTCAGACCCCCCCGTACCCCGCTCTCCAAGCCCTGGGGGGGTCAAGGGGGCTGCACCCCACGGCGGGAGGGTCCCCGTTTCTACCCCCCCCAAAAAGCCCCGCAGCGCGGAGGGCGGAGGAGGCGGAGCGCGCCACTCGTCTCAGCCAATCAGCGATGCGATGGCGTTGATGGATGGGTTTTGCCGCCAATAGAAGCGCGGGGCGGGGGCGCTCGGCCCGCCCCCCGGGCCGGTATATAGGGGGGCGCCCGGGGGCGGCGGTAGCTGGTACTTGCGTCGATTCCTTGCTTGTCGGGACGAGTAACCGAGCCGCAGCCATGGTGAGGGGAAGGGGCTGCAAAATGCCGGGGCATGGTCCTGGAGAACGGAGGGGGAAAGGAGGAGCGTGGATGGGTCTGGGGGTGCGGGGGATTGGGTGCGGAGGGGAGGTGAGGAGAGGAGGGGGAAGAAGTGGCAGGGGGGAGATTTCGGGGGCAGGGGAATAAAGCAAAGGGGTAAAAGGGTGGGGGCCACCGTGTCGGGAAGTTGGGAGGGGATGGGGGGCACGGATGGGGACGTGGGTGGGTAGAGGAGGGGATGGGGGTGTTGAGCAGGGATGGAGGATGAGGTCCTTGATGGAGGGAGTATCTCTTGGGGGGGCGAGGGTGGGGAGGTCACGGCGCTCTTGCGGTGGTCGCACGTGGTCTCCGGTAGCCCACCGCTGGGGGCGGGGTCAGCCCGACCGTTACCGTTCCCGCGCGCGGGAAGGCGCGCGGCGGGGGCACAGCCCCGCCCCTCGCCCTGGGCACAGCCCCGCCCCCCCCATACCCACCCTTCCCCCCTAAATCCATCCTAAACCCAGCCCCCCACACAACCTCACTCTGCCCCGAAACACAAAATTCCATTTTTTCCCCCCACCCGAGCCAGTGATGCCCATCCCCCTCCATGGCTCATGGGGGTCACCCTCCGCTCCAGACCCCCCCACACCACGGGCTGCCCCCGGCCCGGGCGGGAGGAACGCGGGGAGCAGGTGGGGAATGTGCAGGGAGCGGCCGGGAATGTGCGCGACCCTCCGGGGCTGACGCCACCGGCCCATCCCCGCCGATTCGGGTCAGCTGCTGCTGCGTTCAGCTTCCTCTTCCTCCTCCTCCTCCCGACCTCGCCCTGCCCAGGCTGCCCGGCTGGAAAATGTCCTCCCCGGGCGCCATTTGGGAGCAGATGGTGGCAGCTGCGGGGTGGTGGCATCCTCACAGGTGGCTGCGGTCTGTTCCCAAGCACGGATGTCACCCCACAGATCGCTCGTCGGATCTTGGGTGGCCCCAGCAGAGCTCAGCCCCTCGTTGGGGTGGCAGTAGGGCATAAGTGGGGTTTGGGGGTGCTGAGCTTGAGGCCCTGTGAGATCTCTTCATCCCACCGAAGGCAGGGTTGTAGCTCCCGGGAGCGGCAGGATGAGACCCCCAGAGCTGAGCGCACTGAGATGTTCCCTGGGATATAGGGGTGTCCCTGCAGAGGGGGGTTCAGTGTTCCTGTCTCATAGGAGATTGGGAGTAGTGGGGAGCAGCATTAACCCTGAGGAGCCCCAATTCGCGGCTCTGTGGGGTGTGCAGGGTGAAGGGCACCAACTGGTGCAGGGTCTCGGCTCCTGGGGAAGGGGCAGTGGGATGGCACCCCCAAAACTGAGCACAACGGGAGCAACTGGGGCAGGGTCTGCCCCCATCCAGCCTTGAGGAGAGACCCTTTCCGACTCGATGGGTGCTAGGGGGGACAGAAGGGGTGACCCAGTGCCGTGTGCCCCCACAGCGCGAGTGCATCTCCATCCACGTGGGCCAAGCGGGCGTGCAGATCGGCAATGCGTGCTGGGAGCTGTACTGCCTGGAGCACGGCATCCAGCCCGACGGGCAGATGCCCAGCGACAAGACCATCGGCGGGGGGGACGACTCGTTCAACACCTTCTTCAGCGAGACGGGCGCCGGCAAGCACGTGCCCCGGGCCGTGTTCGTGGACCTGGAGCCCACGGTGATCGGTGAGCGCGCGGGGGGCGGCCGGCGGGCGGGGCGGGCGCTGGCGGCGGGCGCTGGCTGCTAACGGGGCCCGGGGCTGTCCCCGCAGACGAGGTGCGCACGGGCACGTACCGGCAGCTCTTCCACCCCGAGCAGCTGATCACGGGCAAGGAGGATGCGGCCAACAACTACGCCCGCGGGCACTACACCATCGGCAAGGAGATCATCGACCTGGTGCTCGACCGCATCCGCAAGCTGGTAGGGGCGCTGGGGGATGCAGGTCCCGTGGGGTGGGTTTGTCCCTGCGGGGGATGTGGGGACAAAGGGAAGCTCCGGGTGTGCCTGGGCAGCTGCTTTTCAGCCCATCAGCACTTTGGGGCAGAGAGTGGGGTTCTGCCAGGAGAGACTCCATACCTTCCTGGCTGGAGCTGTTGTGCCTCCAGGATCTGGATGGATTTGTTGTGTCAGCCTGCAGCACATCGTGGCTCCCTATGGGGTCTGGATGCTCTCAGTGATCATGATCAGCCCCTTGCCTTCCCCTTGACCTGAATCCCTTTATTCAAGGCTCTGCAGCCCCACCAGCACAGGATGTTCACCTTGAGCTTGGCAGGTTCCAGGGGTGTGATGGGGCTTGTGGGACTCTGTGTCATTTCAATCCCTGGGAAAACCTTATTTTACCCCTTTTTAAGGTCATGTGAGGTTTCTCCTTGATCTGGATGCTGATCCTGCTTGACCAACTGCTTATGTATGAGCAGCTGTGCCGAGTATTTAACTCTTGCTGGGGCAGCTCTTGTGGATTGCCCCTTCCCCCAAGCAGATTGCCAGGGTCATAGGAGGCAGCAGCTGAAGGGAGGGGGCAGGAAGGGGTCCCTTCTCCTGAGGGCAGGTCATGCTGGATCACAGGGTGCTGTGGCTGGAAGTGGAATGGACAGCGGTGCCCCAAAATTCTGAAATCCTTGTGGGAAATAATGTGTCTTCTTGGGCAAGTGAGCAACTTCAGTAACAGCTGAAGTTCAGAATTCCTGACAGTTTGGTCTTGTTTTCCCCTTCCCAACCTCTCAGGCTGACCAGTGCACAGGGCTGCAGGGCTTCCTGGTGTTCCACAGCTTTGGCGGTGGCACCGGCTCTGGCTTCACCTCCCTGCTCATGGAGCGCCTCTCTGTCGACTACGGCAAGAAGTCCAAGCTGGAGTTCTCCATCTACCCAGCCCCGCAGGTGTCCACAGCCGTGGTGGAGCCCTACAACTCCATCCTGACCACCCACACCACCCTGGAGCACTCCGACTGCGCCTTCATGGTGGACAACGAGGCCATCTACGACATCTGCCGCCGCAACCTGGACATCGAGCGCCCCACCTACACCAACCTGAACCGCCTCATCAGCCAGATCGTGTCCTCCATCACGGCCTCTCTGCGCTTTGACGGAGCCCTGAACGTCGACCTGACAGAATTCCAGACCAACCTGGTGCCCTACCCCCGCATCCACTTCCCTCTGGCCACCTACGCCCCGGTTATCTCTGCTGAGAAGGCTTATCACGAGCAGCTCTCGGTGGCTGAGATCACCAACGCCTGCTTTGAGCCGGCCAACCAGATGGTCAAGTGTGACCCTCGGCACGGCAAGTACATGGCGTGCTGCCTGCTGTACCGCGGGGACGTGGTGCCCAAGGATGTCAACGCCGCCATCGCCACCATCAAGACCAAGCGTAGCATCCAGTTTGTGGACTGGTGCCCCACTGGTTTCAAGGTTGGCATCAACTACCAGCCCCCCACGGTGGTGCCCGGCGGCGACCTGGCCAAGGTGCAGAGGGCTGTGTGCATGCTGAGCAACACCACGGCCATCGCCGAGGCCTGGGCCCGCCTGGACCACAAGTTTGACCTGATGTACGCCAAGAGGGCCTTTGTGCACTGGTACGTGGGGGAGGGCATGGAGGAGGGCGAGTTCTCGGAGGCCCGTGAGGATATGGCAGCCCTGGAGAAGGATTATGAGGAGGTGGGGGTGGATTCTGTGGAAGGGGAGGGAGAGGAGGAAGGGGAAGAATACTAAACTGGGTTCCTTCTGTCGCTGTCGCATGTCCACGAAATGTCTGCTTCAAACACTTGAGCTTCCTTGTGCACTGCGTGGGGTTCAGCTCCGTGGGCTCGGCCAGGGTTGTGCTGCCCTCTCGGATGTGATCATGCAGATTTTCCATGTGTCTGTGATTTTACCGTGTCTGTGAATAAAAGGCTTTAAGAGAAGCTACGCTGTGTCGGATACAAACCCTCTGTGTCAGTGCCCGCTCTCACCCGGGCCGGCTGGCCCCGTCCCATGGGAACAGACTGTCCCTATTGTCTGTGCCCAGTCAGGCAGCTGGCATGGTACCGCTGTTACCCGAGCTGCCCAGCAGGGCTGGGGGGGTGATGCCCCCACATCGCTGGGTTCCACAGGGTGGGGCCTCACCCTGCGTGCTGCTGTGCTCCTTCATGTGCTGCCTATGAGCGGGGCCGTGCCCTGCTGGGTGCCCCCAGCGCTCGGCAGCCCAGCCCTGCCCCCCTCCGTGATTAACACACCCGGGATTATCCCCAGCCCGGGATTAACTCCATCCCTGCTCCTAATTCCGGTCGCTGCACTGGGGCCGCCGGCCCGTGGGAGCGGCGGCGGGCGGGCTTCGCCAATCAGCGCGCGGCGCGCCGCACTTCAGCCAATGAGCTCCGCCTCATTCAAGCCTCTTAGCCAATAGGCGGCAGGGGGCGGGGGCTGCCTGGCCGTTCATCCCGTGAGGGAGCGGATACTTTGTAGCGCGTAGGGGGCGTGGCCACGGGAGGGGCGGGGCCTAAACGGCGGTGCTGGGCTGGACCCGGCGGGCTCCGAGCGGCGTTACCGGAACGGTACCGGAGCGGCTGGAGCGGCGTGGCGGTACCGGCCTTGCCGCCCGGCCCTGCCATGCTGGCCGCAGAATGGCCCCTGTGGAGCAGGACGCGCTGGCCGTGCGGGAGCAGCTCTTCCACGAGAGGGTCCGCGAGTGCATCGTGAGTGCCCGGGGGCGGCGGGGAAAGGGATCGGTGTGGCGGGGAGAGGTGGGAGGGTGGCTGGGAGCTCGCAGCTCTCCATGGGACCGTGGGGATCGCACGGCTGTGGCAGGGCTCCACACCCCGCTCTTATCCGGGCCAGAGCCTCCGCGGCCGCATGTGCCCAGCAGATATCGGGGTGCCAGGGCTGGACCCTCCTGAGCTCCTGCCGCGACCCCTCTGCCGGTTCCAGCAGTCCCAGCCGTGCTCCCGTCGTGCTGAGAGGGCTGGGAGTGCTGTGGTGGTGTCAGAGCCAGGCCAGCCCTGTGCCGGGCTCCTGGCTCTGTCCTTGTCCCCAGGCCAGCAGGACCCTACAGAGCCCCTAAACCTCGGACACAGCTGGGTTTGCTCCTCTGCTCCTCTGCTCCGGGATGGGGATGACCTGGATGTTCCGGTCCTGGCATCTCCCAGGGGCCTTGGGGGTGCTGTGGACGCAGCAGCCAAGGGGGCTGTGACCAACAGTGCCAAGGCCACCTTGGCACAGTCACATTTGGTGCCTACAGGGCAGAGCTGGTGGCCCTGGAGCCCCTACACATCCATCTTGGGGTGCTACATCTCAGCCAGGAGCTCCTGGTTTGGCAGACAAAACTTACTCAGCCCAACTTCACTGAGTAGAAGAGGAGTTGGGGGTCCCCCCACCAGGCAGAGCATCGGTTTGTGGGGTACAGCCCATGGCAGGAGGGAATCTGTGGCCTGAGACCCTTCACTGGGTGGGAGCAGGAGCAGAAGGACCTGCTGGGTGCTGCCCTTCCGAGAGCGCAGAGCTGGGCCAGCTTTGGGGGCTCCCTGGCACCCCACTGGCACATCCTGGGCACCTCAGGTGGGCTCAGAGCACCCCTAGACAGGCAGGAGGGCGGTGCCACAGCTGCTTCCCGCTGCACCTGTGCCAAGGTGGAGGATTCAGGCGACCTTTCCTCATCCTGCCGCGTTCCCAGAGGGATGAAAGGTCGCCGTGTTCCCTGAACATCGCCTGCGCTGGCCTGACCTCGGCGTTCCAGCGGGGGCAGCAGGGACACCGCAGATGTCCTTGGCTCCTGACTCAAGGCTGTCCTCGTGGCTCTGCCAGCAAGGCCAGGGCTGTGGGATCCAGCAGATCAGGGATGTCCCACGGGGTCACAGAATTGCCAGCACGGGCTGATCTTGGGTGGGTTTTCAGCTCCCCCACCCCGGTCTGGGTGCTGTGCCAGCTTGTGGGCACCCATGTGTGAGCCCTGGGTGCAGTGCCCATTGAACAGAGAGGTCTGAGCACACCAGTGGGGTGGAACCAGGAGTGGAAAAACAAATAGGGTGGAGCTGACAAGCCCCAGGGCTGGCAGCATCCCCTCAGGGCATGCCCACGCTCCTGTGCCCACAGATCTGTGCCCTGCTCTTTGCCAGCCTCTACATCCTCTGCCACTTCATCATAACCCACTTTAAGAAGCACACGGATTTCACAGCAGGTAAGAGAGTGGGAGCTGCCAGAGCCAGGCAGCCCTTGACAGCCAAATTCATCCTCTAAGGGTTCTTCCTCTTCCTCATTGCTTTTGGCCTCCCCCAGCATCCCCAGTCCCACCATTAATGTGACACCAATTGCTGCCCTAGGTGGGAGCAAAGCCAGAATTCCCTGGGAGGATTTCTGCAGCATTTGGAGAGGGGAGAACTTGGGCAGGGGGAGGCAGTGATGCTCTGGGCAGCCCTGCCTCTCCCCCAGCCCTTTGGTTTGGGATTTTGTCCCCACAGTTCACGATGACGAGGACGCTGCTGTCAACAGGATTGCGTGAGTTCCTGTTTGTGCCCTTCCTCATCCTCTTCCTCAGCCAGGACACCATGTCCTATGTGCTGGTGGTGCTGGGGGGTAAAACTGGGCTGTGACAGCCAGAGGGACCCTAACCCAGAGTGATTCTTGTCCCTGTGGCAGGTTGGGGCTCTGTACCTTCACCCTGGCTGTGGCACTGGGTGCTGTCCTGCTCCTGCCCTTCTCCATCATCAGCAACGAGGTGCTGCTCTCCTTCCCCCAGAATTACTACATCCAGTGGCTGAACGGCTCCCTCATCCATGGTGGGTGACCCTGGGGTGTCCCCAAAATCTGTGGGGTCAGCATTGCCCTGCCTGGGAGCTCACCCCATGCTGTCCCCCCTCTTCCAGGCCTCTGGAATTTGGTTTTCCTCTTCTCCAACATGTCCCTGGTCTTCCTCATGCCCTTTGCCTACTTCTTCACCGAGTCAGAGGGGTTTGCAGGATCCAAGAAGGTGGGTGATCCTGCACTTGTCCCCCTCCCTGTCCCCCCTTTTGTGAGTCCCTGCTAACCCAGCTCCTGCAGGGCATCATGGCCAGGGTGTACGAGACCTCGGTGGTGCTGCTGCTGCTGACCCTGCTGGTGCTGGGCATGGTCTGGGTGGCCTCTGCCATCGTGGGCAACGACGCTGCCAGTCGCCAGTCACTCTACGGTGGGTGAGCTGGGCTCTAGACCCTGGCACTGAGTGGAACAAGGGGTTTCTGGTGTCACTGGCCTGATCCTGCTGTCTCTGCAGATCTCTGGGAATATTACCTGCCCTACCTCTACTCCTGCATCTCGCTTTTCGGTGTCCTGCTGCTGCTGTGTAAGTTGTGTCCTCACGAGGCTCTGCTCCGTCCAAATGGGGTCTGGAGGGGTCATGGCTCATGGCTGAAGCCTCCAGGATCCTTCTGAGGGTGTGGGGAGGGGTAGGATGATGGGACACCTCCTGCTTAGCCTCTCCTCCCACCACAGTGTGCACCCCCTTTGGCCTCTCCACCATGTTCGCTGTCACTGGGAAGCTGCTGGTGAAACCCCGGGTAAGGCGTCACCCCACAATCCCTCTGCCCCAGATTTGGGGGTGACTGCCCCCAGGGCTGCCATCCACACAGCCCAGCAGCCACTCACAGGCTCCTCACCCACCCTTGCAGCTCCTGGAGGACCTGGATGAGCAGCTGAGCTGCACAAGGTTTGAGGAAGCCGCTGTGTCCCACAGGATCCGCTCTGGTGGGTGCTGCTGCTTGGCAAAGGGGGGCACGGGGTGCATTGGGGGACCCTGTACCCCACCTCATCCCTCCTGAGCCCCTTGGGTCTCTCCCCAGCAGGCACAGCTTCGTGCTGGCTGAATCTGGACATGGAGATGCTGCGGGAGCAATTCTTTGCCATCCGGAGCAAGAGGAGGAAGTTGGGTGAGGAGCATGGCTGGGGGAAAGGGACACTGGGTGCCCTCCAGCCTGGCCCTGGGAGAACTGGGCACTGGAAATCCATGGAGGGAGATGGGCTGGGGGCTGGCACCCCCCATCCTGCCCCCTCAATCTCCTGCCCTGTGCCCCTCTCTCACGTGGGCACCTCCTCCCCACAGAGCTGCGGCACCGAGCATCGCCCTGGCAGAGGAACCTGGGCTACCCCCTGGCCATGCTGGGCCTCCTGGCACTCACAGTGAGTTCAGGGCTCTCAGGGGAGCTGGGGGTGTTGTCCCCATCCTCAGCACCGCCCTCAGTCCCTCCCTGCTCCTCCCAGGGCATCTCTGTGCTCATTGTCTGCTTCCACGTCCTGGAGCTGCTGCTGGACGATGCTGCCATGCCAAGGGGCATCCAGGTACCCACCTACAAGGAGCATCCCCCTACCCGCCTAGAGGCATGGCACAGCTCAGGATGGTGTCCCTGGCAGCTCTGGGGACCATTCCTCCCCAACCTGTTCCCTCCTCTTCCCGCAGGATGCGTCCCTGGGCCAGGTTTCCTTCTCCATCTTTGGTTCCTTTGGAGCTGCGCTGCAGGTCGTGCTCATTTTGTATCCTTCAGGCGGGCACTTGTGTCCCCAGCCATGTCCCCTGTGTCCCCATCATTATTCGCAGTGCCAGCCCATCCTGTTTTCCTCCTTAACACTCCTTGCAGCTACCTAATGCTCTCCTCTGTCGTGGGCTTCTATAGCTCCCCCCTGTTCACTCGGCTGCTGCCAGAGAGGCAGGACACCCCCCTCACCAAGGTGGGAGCAGCAGGGTGGGGATGGGGGGCTCCTGTGGGGGTGCAAGACCCTTTCCCTACTCTGTGTGTCCCTCCCACATGGGAGGACAGTGCCAGGCAGGACCTCTCTGTGGTTCCCTGGCATCTGGAAAGTTCCTTCCCCAAACCTCCTCCTTCTCCCCAGATCATTGGGAACTGTGTCTCCTTGCTGGTGCTCAGCTCAGCCCTGCCTGTCTTCTCCAGGACACTGGGTGAGCTCCCAGAGGGATCAGGGTGATGCCTGCATGGGGGTGACCCCAAAATCGGGGTGCCCTGACCAATGTACCCCCACCCTGTGCAGGCATCACCCGTTTTGACCTCCTGGGGGATTTTGGCCGCTTCAACTGGCTGGGGAACTTCTACATTGTCTTCCTGTACAACATGGGCTTTGCTGGGCTCACCACGCTGTGCCTGGTCAAAAGGGTCTCCTGGGCAGTGCAGGCCGAGCTCATCCGTGCCTTTGGTGAGGACATGGGGACACAGGGGTGGCTGCTGGGGTGTCCCCTGTGCCCCAGCCTGGCTCTCACGCTCTCCCCGTGTCCAGGTCTGCACAAGCTGCCGCTGCCCGTGACGCGCTGCAGGACCCGCAGCAAGCCCTGCTAGGGCTGGGGGACAGCGGGGGACGGGGACGTGTCCCCCCCCTCCTCTCTCCTCACTGTGGTGGCCACCAGGGTGGCTGCCAGCCCCAGAGCTGGCCCTGACAGCGCCTGGAGCCTCAGGGACATCAGAGCCCCTCAGGGAAAGCTGAGACACCTTTGGGGTTGCCCCTCCTGCTCTGTCTCAGCTCTTGTGCTGCTGAGCCTTGGCCTTGAGCCACGTCCCCAAGGGGGGTGGGGTCCCCCCGAGGCTGTGCTGGCTGCAGCCCCCCCACCCCACCCCCCATTTACATACCTCGTGCAACAATGGCTGGGATCCCCCACCCACCCCGACCTCCCCTGGCTGCTCCCTGGGGTCTGGTTGAGTTTTAAATGCTGCCCCACCTGTCCTGTGCCCGGAGCCACTCCACACCCCACCCCTGTGTCACTCTGGGGCTGCAGGGGGACACTGGTTGTCCCCTGCCCACCCTGAGGCCTTTGGGGGTCCCTAATGGGGAGGCCTGGGGTGCAGGGGACAATCCCCCCTTCTCCAGTTCCTCACGTGTATGTTGGGTCTGTTACAACAGAAATTGTTTGGAGAAATAAATAGTGACTGGTTTTTTATATAAAAATATTGGGGTTTTATTCCTCCCAAGGGCAGGGCTGAGTAGGAAAGGGGCAGGGGTGGGGTGTCCCTGCCTTGGAGGGGGGGTCACAGTCCTGCCCCTCCTTATGGGCCCTATGGGGACATAATTAACCCTCTTCCTGCTTGGGGTTAACGAGCTTCTTCCAGGCAGGGCTGCAAGCGAGGGCAACTCCTTGCCTGCTGACCTCGGGGGCGTTGGGGGGCTCCGGGAGGCTTTGGGGTACGGGCTGAGCTCCCCCACATGAGGGGCAAAGCAGAGGCTTCACCTCCTGGCACCGAGGGTCGTGCAGCCGGAACGGAAACTGCCCCGGGAACCGGGGGAACCGGCCCCCCACCCATCCTGCCCCGCCTGGGGCCGAGCCAGGCCGCCCCCCGCCCCTCCATGGCAGGGATGGGGGGCCCAGGCCCCCCCCGGCCGCCCCCCCCCGGGCTGGGGCCGAGCAGGAAGCGCAGGAAGCCTGGTTTATATTGCAGGAAATGAGGCCATCGGTGCCCGCGATTTCCCCGCGACCTGCTCCCCTCCCAGTCACCCCGGGCTGGCACCGGGGCTGCGGGGGAGCTGGGAGGGGACCGGGACCCCCCCCTCCGAGTCATTCCCGACCTTCCACGACCCCGCTGCTGCCTCCCGCCCTCGCCGGGGCCCGCAGTGCCCTTGGGTGCTCTGCCGGTAGCGCCGGAGGCACGGTCCCGGTGCCGGTCCGGGGGTGCCCATGGCACTGTCGGAGCCCGGTGCCAGTCCCGGAGCAGCCCAGCCCCGTTCTCGGCGGTACCCGGACCCCTGGCACAGCCCCGGTGCCGCTCAGGGGGTGCCCCGGTCCCTCTCTGGGGGTGCCCCGGTGCCGTTCCGGGGATGCCCCGGTCCCGTTCTGGGCGTGCGCCGGTGCCGTTCCGGGGGTGCCCCGGTGCCGGGGCGCGGCGGGGCCGGCCGGGGCAGGGCAGCCCGGTGGGGGCGGCCCCGGGGGATGTGACCGCCGCTGCCGCCGCTCCCGGGGGCCGGCTCCGAGGCGGGGCCCGACGGGGCTGCCCAGCGGCGGAGCCGAGCGGCCGCGGTGGGGGCAGCCCGGCCGGGGCGGCGCACGGTGCCGATCAGCACCCAGGGCAGCCGGTACCGGGGGCTGGGCCAGGAACGGGGACCGGGACCGTGGGTCGGACAGAACAGAGGGGACCGGGGTAGTGCCAGGGAGCGGGTCCCGGGAGCGGGGCTGTGCCAAGGGGACGGAGCAGGTGCGGACACCGGCGGCACTGCCTTAGAATAAGGAGGATCCTCGGTGCAAGGGAGAGCGGGAGGAGGAGAAGGACCGGGACGGGGAGTGAGGGGTCCCCGGGGAGAGCGGGAGGAGGAGAAGGACCGGGACGGGGAGTGAGGGGTCCCCGGTCCCAGCAGGCGGTGACAGGAGAGGTGCCAGGACCAGAATCGCGGCGTTCGGATGGGATAAGGGAGGGTTCCGGTACCGGAGAGCAGCGCAGGGACCGCGGAGAGGAGGCGGCACCAGAACGCGGGATTTAGACGGGAACGGGGAGCAAGACCGGTGCCGGTCCCGGGGCAGCTTTAGGAACCGGTGCCAGTGCCAGGGCAGTGCCCGGAGCTGGATGCCGGTGCCCGGTGCTGACACACCGTTCCGCGAGGGTTTTCCCTAAGGCTGGGGCTGTGTCGGGACCGGGGTGCAGGGAGGGGGTGCTGACACCGTGGGCGCGCAACCGGCGGCGCTCCGAGTGGGTGGCGGCACCGGCGGGGGGGGTACGGGGGGGGTGGTCAATCGTCCCGAGCGGCCACGGATCCCGCAGCAGCGCCGGGACCGTGGGTGTGAGAAGGAAACGGCGCCGACCCGCCCCTGGCACCGCGACCAACTAAAAACCCCGGGGCCACCGCACCGGGACCATGCCCGCCCCGGCCGCCCGTGCCCCCGCTGATTGAGCGGGAGCCGCGGAGGCAGCGGGGCCCGGCGGGCGGGATGCCCCGGTGGAGGCCGCTCGCCCTCGTCCTGCTCGGGCTCGCCGCCTCCCTGCTGGCCGCGCCGGTGCTGGGCTGCGGCCCCGGTCGGGGCCCGGTGGGGCGGCGGCGGCTGGGGCGGCGGCAGCTCTCGCCTCTGCTCTACAAGCAGTTCGTGCCCAACGTGCCCGAGCAGACGCTGGGGGCGAGCGGGAAGGCGGAGGGCAAAGTGCTGCGGGGCTCGGAGCGCTTCAGGGAGCTGGTGCCCAACTACAACCCCGACATCATCTTCAAGGACGAGGAGAACACGGGGGCGGACCGGCTCATGACCGAGGTGGGGGCTGCGCCCGGCCCGGCCCGGTCCGGCCTCGCTCCCGGGGGCGCGGGGGCGTGGGGGGCGGCGGGGGGGATGGGCGGGATCACAGCGACCCTCGACGGGGCCCATGAACATTTCTCAGTCGGCACCGACGCGCTCAGGGGCTCACGGAGCTTTCCCGGTCGCCACCGATGCTCTCCAAGGCGCACCGATCGTGCCGGGGCTCACGGATCCTCCCGGGCGGCACCGATCCTCCCGGGGCGCAGGGTCCCTCCCGGTGCCGTACCTCGGTACCTCGCCCCGGTGCCCCGCTCCCTTCCACGGCAGCGGCGCGGCAGCACCGGAGCCCCGGGACGAGGCGGGATTGTCGGGGATTAACGGGACGGGGCGGCACCGGGGGCACCGGCGGTACCGGCAGCGCCGCAAGGACAGCGCGGAGGGGGAAGCCCCGGTACCCCTCTCTCTGCTCGGGGGGGAACCGGGGCGGCGGGAGCCCGGGACGCGCCGCGAGCCCGCCGGGATGCTCACGGTTGCCATGGCGAGGGGCGGCCCCGCGGTCGCCATGGCGGCGGGGGATGCTGAGAGTGGTCCAGGCGGCGCCGGCAGCTCCCGCGAGCCGGGACGGCGGAGGCGGCGGGGCCGGGACGGCGGAGCCGCGGGCACGGAGCCGGCCCGGGCTGCGGGCGGCTGAAAGGGCCCTTTGTGGCCGCGGCGGCATTCCCGGGGCCTGAGGTCAGCTCCGGGCTGGAAGGCGCCTATTGTGGCCGGGCCGGGCCGGGCCGGGCCGAGCGCATTCCTGCCCCCCCTCCCGGCACGGCCGGGCCCGCGCCCCGCACTCCGCCCCCGCGGCCCCGCGCTCCCGGAGCCGCTTTGTTGAACGGGGGAGGCGGGGGGGACACTGGGGCACCGAGGGACGCTGTGACATCAGCAAATGCGGGGGGGGGGGGGACAGGGGCGGCTCCGACCCCTGCACCCCAATGCTGATGGGGAGAGGCGCCCCGGAACCGCCCTGCTCTCCGTCAGCCCAGATTTGGGGCTGGTTCAGGGACAGCCGCCCCCAGCTCTGCCTCACAGCCCCCCCAGCAGGTTAATCAGTCACAGCGGTGGCCGCGGGGAAGGTGACACCGTCGCGGTGCCCGTCCCGCTCCCGTGCCCGTTGTGCCCGGCTGAGCAGAGCAGCTTCATCACGGGACCCCGTTAAAGTTCAACCCGCACCCAGCCCCGGGGGCAGCTTGGCCGTGACCCTCTGTGCACCCCGGGTGGGGGCAGCCCCTTTGGGGACAGCCCTGGTGTGTGTCTGTCTGTCTGTCACGCCGAGGGTGACACCGGTGTCCCCACAGCGCTGCAAGGAGCGGGTGAACTCGCTGGCCATCGCCGTGATGAACATGTGGCCGGGGGTGAAGCTGAGGGTGACGGAGGGCTGGGATGAAGATGGGCACCACCTCCCCGACTCGCTGCACTACGAGGGCAGAGCTCTGGACATCACCACGTCCGACCGTGACCGCCACAAGTACGGCATGCTGGCACGGCTGGCCGTGGAGGCCGGCTTCGACTGGGTCTACTACGAGTCCAAGGCGCACATCCACGTCTCTGTCAAAGCAGGTACCAGCAGAAGGGGCTGCCAGCAGGGCAGGGGGCTGTAATTCCCATAAACATCCCAGCCCACAGCCCCTGCTGCTCCCCCTTGATGTCCTGGATCCGTGTGGGATTATTGCTCTGGTTGGTGTCAGCCCAAACCCAGCTCCTTCTGGCTCCCTAATTGGCAAAAACCTCATTTTCCCCTCCAAATTTTGGCCAGATGGAGATAAAATTGTGGTTCAGCTCCTGGTGAGGGGAATAGCAATGCAGCCCCACAGCCCCACAGTTGCTCCAGCCAGCAGTTGCCATCCAGCCCAGAAGTGCCAATTGACAGAAAGTGATCTGTGTGGGATTATTGTTCTGGTTGGTGTCAGCCCCAGCCCAGCTCCCCCTGTCCTACCTGTCCCCCTGATTGGCAAAATCCTCACTTTCCCCTCTAAATTTTGGCCAGATGGAGACAAAATTGTGGCTCAGCTCCTGTCCCCCACCAGGCAGGGGGCTGTAATTCCCTCAAACATCCCAGCTCACCAGCCTGCTGCTCCCCCTTGACATCCAGATTATTGCTCTGGTTGGTGTCTTGCCCCAGCTCCTCCTGGCCCCCTGATTGGCAAAATCCTCACCTTCCCCTCTAAATTTTGGCCAGATGGAGACAAAATTGTGGTTTAGCTCCTGGTGAGGGGAAAAGCAATGTAACCCCACAGTTGCTCCAGCCAGCAGTTGCCATCCAGTCCAGAAAGTGCCAATTGACAGAAAGTGATCTGTGTGGGATTATTGCTCTGGTTGGTGCCAGCCCCAGCCCTGGTCTACCTGGCCCCCTGATTGAAAAAAAACTCACTTTCCCCTCTAAATTTTAGCCAGATGGAGAAAACCTTCAGCTCCTGCCCCCCACCAGGGCAGGGGGCTGTAATTCCCTTAAACATCCCAGCTCACAGCCCCTGCAACTCCTCCTTGATGTTCTGGATCCGTGTGGGATTATTGCTTGGTTGGTGTCAGTCCTAGCCCAGCTCCTTCTGGCCCACTGATTGGCAAAAACCTCATTTCCCCCTCAAAATTTTGGCCAGATGGAGACAAAATTGTGGTTCAGCTCCTGGTTCAGCCCCACAGTTGCTCCAGCCAGCAGTTGCCATCCAGTCCAGAAAGTGCCAATTGACAGAAAGTGATCTGTGGGGGATTATTGCTCTGGTTGGTGTCAACCCCAGCCCAGCTCCCCCTGTCCTACTTGTCCCCCTGATTGGCGAAAACCTCATTTTCCCCTCGAAATTTTGGCCAGATGGAGACAAAATTGTGGTTCAGCTCCTGGTGAGGGGAATAGCAATGCAGCCCCACAGCCCCACAGTTGCTCCCACAGCCCCACAGCTGCTCCAGCCAGCAGTTGCCATCCAGCCCAGAAGTGCCAATTGACAGTAAGTGAAAATGGCCATAAATGTCACCGTTGGAGCCCGGAACAAAGGGCGTCAGTGCAGGGTGGACAAAGGGGCCCTGCAGCATTCAGGAGCTGCACGCAGGAAAAATCAAAATACCCCCTTTGTTCCTGGGGGTGCTTTGGGGGTCCGGCGCTCGCCGTTTCCCCTCTGGAGGTGGAGGTGACACCAAGAACTCTCTCCATCCTCCCAGATAACTCGCTGGCCGTCCGCACCGGTGGCTGCTTCCCCGGCCACGCCACGGTGACGCTGCAGAGCGGGGAGCACCGGGGCCTGGCCGAGCTGCGCCGCGGTGACCGGGTGCTGGGCGCCGAGCCGGGCGGGCGCCTGGTGCCCACCGAGGTGCTGCTCTTCCTGCACCGGGACCTGGGCCAGCGTGCCTCCTTCGTGGCCATCGAGACAGCCAGCCCAGCTCAGCGGCTGCTCCTCACCCCGTCCCACCTGGTGTTCACAGCTCGGGGAGAGGGGAACGGCTCCGACACCTTCCTGCCCATCTTCGCCCGCCGCGTGCGCCCGGGCGACGCCGTGCTGGCCCACGGGGCCGGCGGGCAGGGGCTGCGCCCCACCAGGGTGCTGAGGGTCTCTCGGGAGGACGGAGTGGGGGTTTTTGCCCCCCTCACCTCTCAGGGCACTTTGCTGGTTAACGGGGTGCTGGCATCCTGCTATGCGGTGCTGGAGAGCCACCGCTGGGCACACAGGGCTTTCGCCCCTCTGCGCCTCTTCCACGGGCTCCTCTCGCTGCTGCCTGCCCACCCCGAGGTGGGCAACGGGACCGTGCCCGAGGTGGGCATGCACTGGTACTCCCGCCTGCTCTACCGGCTGGCCGGGGGCGTGCTGGGCCACGAGGCCCTGCAGCTTTAGGGGGGCCTGCCCCCCATTTCTGGCAGGTGATGCCACCACACACACACTGGATGCCACAGCCCTGGGCACGGGGAGGAGGGATAGGGGTACCCCCAGTGCTGTGGGGAGGGTGGGGTTCAGCACTGCCTGGGGTATAGGGTGGCCTCTGTGCTGTGTCCTGGAGCCCCCCATGGCTGGGTCTCCATGCCCAGACCCCGCTGGTATTTATTGCTTTATTAACCACTGCACTGGGGTGGGCTTGGTGCCACAGCCAGGCAGCACCAGACCCTGCCCAGGAAGAGTCAAACCCAGCTGGGAGGATGCCAAAAACACCCCAAGACTTTATTAATCACTGGGGTGAGCTTGGTGCCTGTCAAACCCCAGCCAGGCAGCACCAGACCCTGCCCTGGAGAGCCAAATCCAGCTGGGCAGATGCCAAAAACACCCCAAAACTTTATTAAACACTGGGGTGGGCTTGGTGCCTGTCACACCCCAGCCAGGGGGGTCAAAACTCCCCCTGGGGCCAAATCCAGCTGGGGGGATGCCAAAAACACCCCAAAACTTTATTAATCACTGGGGTGAGCTTGGTGCCTGTCCAACCCCAGCCAGGCAGCACCAGACCCTGCCCTGGAGAGTCAAACCCAGCTGGGAGGATGCCAAAAACACCCCAAGACTTTATTAACCACTGAGGAGGGCTTGGTGAAACCCCAGCCAGGGGGGTCAAATCCAGCTGGGAGGATGCCAAAAACACCCCAAAACTTTATTTACCACTGGGGTGGGCTTGGTGCCTGTCAAACCCCAGCCAGGCAGCACCAGACCCTGCCCTGGGGGCCAAATCGAGCCAAAAACACCCCAAGACTGAGCAGTTGGCAGCAGTTCCTGCCTGTCCCCCTGCTCTGGGTCAGTCCCTGTCACCCACAGTGTCCCTGTCACCCACAGTGGGCACTGGGTGTCTGCCATGGGCACCCCGTGCCAGGTCCAACTCTAACCATGCTAACTGCTAACCCACCCTGCTTGAGAGTTTTATTTTTCTATTTATAAATGGTAATATAAATGTCCCCCCATGCCTGCCTGCTCTGGCAGGGGGCAGCCTGCTTTTAACCACTTCAGTTAAAAAAAAAAAAAAAAAAACAACCAAAAAATTAGAAGAAATACTACTATTTAATTGTTTGGGAAAATAAAGAAAGTTTATGGCCCTATTTCCCTGTTGGAGCTGTGGTTGGGGAGTCTGGAGGGGCTGGAATTGATCATTCCAGGGGTTTGGGGGTCCCTGGGGGTCCTGAGGGGTTGGAGCATCCCAGGGTCTGGGCTGGGGGTTTGAGATCCTGGGGCTCTGGGGGTCCCTGGTTCCTCTTGGACTTTCTGGCCCAACAGAAACAAAGAGTTATGGACAGCCTAGATACCTTTTTCTGGGCAAAATAAACCCCAAAAAGGCCCCACACTAACAGAGGATTAACCCTTAAAAGCAACAGCCTGTTGCATATTCATACACCTCATCCATGATGCATAAATTCCATCCAAACACAGGATTCTGTCTGGACAGCATCAACTTCTTTCTCACAATCTTAACAGCATCTTCCTGCCTAAGCAAGGTGGGAAGAAGTTTGTTTCTCCTGATAATGGAGCAATAAATTCTCTTTCTCTGAAAGACTTCGGTGTCCTCTGGCTACTATCTCACTGCGAGTCTTTTAGAAAAAAATATACTACATAGCATAGTTTCTATTTTAACATTAGCATTATAACCTAAAACTATACTTAACAGACTACTTAAGAGAATTAATACAGCAAAACTTTCTGACACAACACATAATATTCATTTGAATATTTGTGAAAAGCCAAGGATAAAATCTGCATTTTTCACATAACCTAAAACTATATTTAACGCCCTACTTAAGAGAATTAATACAGCAAAACTTTCTGACATAACACATATAACATTCATTTGAATATTTGCGAGAAGCCAATCATAAAATCTGCATTTTTCACATTCTATATAGTATAGTTTCTATTTTGACATTATAACCTAAAACTATATTTATAAATGCACTACTTAAGAGAATTAATACAGCAAAACTTTCTGACACAACACATATAACATTAATTTGAATGTTTGTGAAAAGCCAAGGATAAAATCCGCATTTTTCACATAACCTAACACTATATTTAATGCACTACTTAAGAGAATTAATACAGCAAAACTTTCTGACACAACACATATAACGTTCATTTGAATATTTGCGAAAAGCCAAGGATAAAATCCGCATTTTTCACACCCCCCTCCCCATTCCCGCTCAATTTCGCGACCACCACGTGGCCACGGCCCTTCCCTCCGTTTTTCATGAATGGAGAGCCGCTCCAGCTAAAGCGCATGCGCGGCCTCTTGGCCCCGCCCCTATCAGCTCTGCGCAGCCAATGGGAGCGGGCGGGCGGTGTTGTGGTCACGTGCGGCCGCCAGTGTAGTGGCGGTGGCCCCGCCCCCCCGGCACGTTTATTGCGCTGTTTGCCGCGCCCGCCCGCGCCCTCCCGCCAAATTCTCATCCCCGGTTACCGAGCACCGGGTGGGTCCGTGCAGGGCGACTCGGCCTGCGGGTGTCCCGGGCTCCGGGAATCCGTTTCCGGGGTGTACGTGAGAGCGGGGATGCTCCACTAGGGATTACCGGCAACGGCGGGTGCACCGGAGGGGCTCAGCACGGTGGGAGCCCACCCCGGGTGGGGGTTTGGGGCTGTGTTCAGCCTCCCCGGGACCCCCTGGAGCCCCAACGGGAGGGGTTCCCGGTTCTCCATCCCCTCCCTCGGGTGATACCGAGAGAACCGAGCCCAGTGTTGTGTCCCCCCCATCCGGTAAAACCTCCCTGGGCTGTGAGCCCACGGTGCAGAGCAGTAAATCCCGGGTGGGTGAGGAGGGGTCTCTCTTCCTGATCCCCCTGTGGGACCCCGGGTGATGAGGATAGCGCTGTCCCCATTTCTTTGGGGGTGTCTTGTACCCCAAAACCTTCTGCTGGGGGCTGAGGTGCCCCTGGAGTGAAATGGAAGCTGGTCTGAGCCTTGAGGGGAGGATTTGGGGGGTCCCAGGCAGCCCCCCCTGAGCTGGTGCCCCCCTGCAGCCTCCAAGGTGGGGGTGATGGGCGAGGAGGAGTTCCGTCTGATGCTGGGGCAGTTTGGGGGGTCTGGGGGTGTTGTGGGGCTGCTGGTCTCCCATCACTCCATCATCATCATCATGGCTCCATCCTGATCCACTTGGTGACATTCCCTGAGGGACCCCTGAGATTGGAGGGCAGGGGGGACACCTCGGTGGTTTGAAGGCTCGATGTCCCTTTGTCCCCACAGCTCCCAGGTGAGTTGGGGGGGGACACGGCCGGTGCTGCCCCTGCTGGGGAGGGGTCCCAGGGTTTTCTGGGTCCTGCAGAGGTGAGGAGGGGTCTGGGTGGGTCTGGGGTCTCACCTGTGTGTCTGTGTGTCCCACTGGCACATCTGTCTGTCCTGCCGTGTTCCCAGCTGGGAGGTGAGGACAGATGAAAGGAAGAAGCTGGTGGAGGTGTGAGGAGCCATTTTCCTCCAGGTGAGGGGCACAGAGCCCACCTGGAGCCCCGATGTGCTGCCACCGATGTCCCCTCACCCTCAGGTGACCACGGGGACTTCATGAAGCTCATGAGGAGCTGGATAAATCGTGTGGCAGATCCACCAGAGTGCTGTGACCCCTGGGGTGGGACAGACCCCTCCCCAGGACCCTCCTTGTGGGGAGCCCCTCACTTTGCACAGCCTGTGGGGCTCCCAGCGGGCTGGGGGCTCTCTGCTGTCCCCCCCACAGCCACAAGGACAGGTCGGGGCCGCTCCTGCTCGGGCAGCCAGGGCTCAATGCGGGTGTTGTTCCCCCGGACCCGTGGGAGTCGGGGCTGGAACAATTCAACTTTGTTTTGTCTCTAAACCCCTGAATTGGGGGGGTTGTTCCTTGCTGGGGGGGGAGGCTCCCTCCAACCCTGGATGCGCCCCCTCCTCATGGCACAGAGCACCCCAAAAGCCTCACTGGGATTTTTGGGGGTTTTCCAGCCTTGTCCCCCCTATTTCTCACCCTGAGAACTTTGTGAGCGTGTGGGGGGGGCTCTGGCTGCGGTTCCCCTTGAGGCTTATCTCCACCCAGTCGGGCTAATTGGTGCTAATTACACAATTATGGTGGTAAAGAGGAACGGGAGCTGCTTGGGGGGGGCATGAAGTGTTTTTGAGGTGCTGGGACCAGGGTGGGGCTGCACCCCCTCAATTTTCCTCCCAGATCGCCGGGTCTGGGGGTTTGGGCTCGCAGGGGTCCTGGGTCTGACCCCCCCTTACCCCTCCCCGGGGGGGTTCAGGGTCCAAACGGGCGGTACCGGCCCCGTGCACCCCTTGGGGATACCGGAACCGGGCGTGCATGGTGCTGCAGGACCGGGGCTCAGCAGCAGCACGTGGTGCCGGTGAGCGGGGACCGGGACCGGGCTCGTCGGCTGCGACCGGGGACCCCAGGACCGGGCTCGTCGGCTGTTACCGGGGATTCCCGGACCGGTACAGGGATACCGGCAGTGGACACAACAGCTCTTCCGGATACACCGGGACCTGTCCCGTGGGCTCCTACGGGGAACCCTGATACCGGACACTGATAACGGAGACACCGGCCCGGGACACCGTGGGCGATCCCGAATACCACCCTCCCTTCGCGATCCGGGAGCCCTCCCTGTATCCATCCATCCCCGGCGGCGGTGGCGGTGCCGGTGCGGTGGGCGGAGCCTGGCTCCTCTAGCCCCGCCCCCTCGGTGCCCACGTGCGCTCCCGCCCCGGCGCCGCCGGGGTTAAGCTCGGCGGAGGGATCTCCCCCCCCCCCCGCCCCGCCCGGCAGCGTGCGCTGCGGCCGCGCGCGCGCCGTCACACCCCCCGCGCCCCCCCCCGCCGCGGCCGCAGCGCCCGCCCGCCGCGCACCGTCTCCCTCCGCCCGCAGCCCCCGCCGCCCAAAGTAGTGCGGGAGCGGCGGCGCCCCCCGCTCCGCGGCTCCCCCTTAGGACCCAGCGCGGCGGCGGCCCCGGCGGGGCGGGCGGGGCGGGGCGGGGGCGGGCGGCGGGACCTACTTTCCTCTGGAAATGGCCGCGCCGGGGAGCACCGAACGCCCCGCGCCCCGAGGCCCGTCGGCGTAGGGCGGCCGCGGGGGTGAGCACCGGGCGGGGGGCGCGGGGGTGCAAACGGCCCCGCCGTGGGGCCCGCGCGGGCGGGACGGGCCCCGGCGGCCCCGGAAGGAGCGGCCCCGCGGTCGTGCGGCTCCGGGCCGCGCCGCCTCCGCCGTGCCGCCGCTCCCGGTAAGGCCTGACCGGGGCCGGGCCCCGAGCGCGGCTCCCACGCCTTTGTGTCCGGTACCGGCAGGGCCCGGGCGGGTTTAGCGCAGCTACGGCCGGGCCCGTCGCTCGGGGCCCGGTGCCGGTGCCAGCGTAGGCCGCGGTGGGCCGGGGATCGGGGCCTGGCCGGTTCGACCCCCCGGTTGCACCGGGGAGCGGGGGAAGCGTGGCCCGGGAGCACTGGGGAGGGTGTGGAGGGGGTGGTGTCCCCGCGTGGTGTTTCGGCTCACCGGGGGGTGCGGGCCGGGCGCCCCCCCGGCCCCGGAGCCTTTCCCGGGAGGGCCCGAATCCCCCCGGCCCCGGAGCCTTTCCGGGGAGGGCCCGAACAGCCCCGGGCCCACCGGGAACCGGGGGCAGGGAGGTGCTCGGTGGGACACGGCGCTTCCTACCCCGCGGCCGGGACCCTCCCGGGTTTTTGGGCGGTTGGCGCTGCCCCGGTGCGTCCCCCCCTCCCCGGTGCCCCGGACTCTCCGTTGGGGCCCCCCCGGTGCCCGCGGGTCCCCCCTTGCATGCCCCGTGCTCCGGTTTGGGGTCTCCCTCGCTGCCCCCGCCGTGCTGGAGCCCTCCGGGGTTTTTGGGGTGCGCTTGAGGCAGCAGTGGGAGGGGGCGGCTGCGGGACCCCATCCCCGGTTTGTGGGTCGTGTTTTGGGGTGAGTCTCCCCCCGTTCCCATCCTGGGACTCTCTGTGCTGTGCGGGGTCGGTGCTGGGCCTGAGGAAATGGGGGGACAGGCAGGTGCTGGTGGTGGGGACCCCGTTTTTTTGCTGCATCCCGAATTCCCATGAATATTCCCCACGTGGGGGTCCCAGCTTTGCTGGGAGGGTCCTGAGGGCTCCTCAGGGTCTCGGTGACTCCTTGGGGTGCTGGTGTGTGGTAGAGTCGGGGTCACTACTCCCCCCTTAATCCAGGTCACTCGGGGGTTTGGTTGCCCCAGATCTGTTTGGGTGGCACTGACTGGATTTGGGGAGGACCTGGTGGGCAGAGGGTGATGGGGGAGGCCAGGGGGTCTCCTGGACCCCTGTGGGGCAGGTGCCACCCCCTGCTCCTGGGGGACATTCCCAGTGCCAGAGCCTATAAATTGTGTTTGGGGTCGCAGTGGGAAGATGCTGCCCTGTCCCTTGGCTAGAGGGAGGCTGCAGGGTGCCAGGGAAGGTGCCACCATCCCTGGTGCTGACGGGTGTCCCCCCCCTACAGCTGTGGCCCCCCAGGAACGCCGGAGGCAGGATGGACGAACAGAAGGTGCCCAGCGAGGAGAAGGACGCAGCCGTGCCAGGTGAGCCAAGGACAGAGACCCTGCCAGGGTGGGCAGGACTTTGGGCACCTGGCCCTGTTTGCCCTGTGGTGGTGACACCCCTGTCCCCACAGCCGATGGGGTCATGGCCTCAGAGGAGATGGGCAGCGCCGAGGGGGACCCCCTGAAACCCCCCGAAGGAGCCTCTGCGGGGCCAGAACCGGACAACGCGGGCACGGAGGGACCTCCCGAGGCTGCCAGGTGAGGGTGGGGGACTCAGGGGTGGTGTGGAGCTATCAAAGGTGTCCTAAATGTCCCTGACACCCCGTGGTCCCCTTCCAGCCCGCTGGGCCGCCGCTGTGCCCTCTGCAACTGTGGGGACTGGAGCCTACACGGGCAGCGGGAGCTGCAGCGCTTCGAGCCGGTGCCCGACTGGCCCGAGCGGCTGGGGGGGCACGAGCCCCCTGATGGGCCCGGCCCAGGGGCTCCCCCAGGGCCCAGCCAGCTCCCCCCAGAGCCAGAGCTGGCGGGTGACAGCCTGGCACAGATTGGCTTCTCCGAGGGGGTGACGCCAGTGCAGCTCTTCGAGCCGACCGGTGAGTGTGATCATGGCATGAGGGTCCTCACTCTGCCACCTGAGTGTCCCCATCCTGCCACCTGAGTGTCTCCAAGCTGTCCCTGACTCCCCCTCCCCACAGGGCACTGCTGGGTGCACCACTGGTGTGCGGCCTGGGCGGCCGGTGCGGGGCCGGACGTGGCTGGCGTGGCCAGAGCTGTTTTCTCAGGGATCTCACAGGTGAGCAGATCCCAAAGGGGGTTCAGGGCGATGGCAGGGTTTGCTGCACACTCACTGACCCCCTGGACTCCTCTGCTGACAGAAATGTGAACGCTGCGGGCGGGCAGGCGCCACCATCCCGTGCCGGGCGGCCGCCGGCTGCTCCCGCCTCTACCACTTCCCCTGCGCCGCTGCCAGCGGCTGCTTCCAGTCCATGAAGACCCTGCGGCTGCTCTGCCCCGAGCACGTGGCTGAGGCCGTGGATATGGGTGCGTGGGGCTGGGGACACCACCCTTGGGTGCTGGGAGCCTCCTGCCCTGCTCCCAGCAGGGTGGGACCCCACGAGCAGGCGGCCCTGACCCCCTTTTCTCGTGCCTGACAGAGGATGCGCGGTGCTCGGTGTGCAGCGGGCCGGGCGAGCTGCAGGACCTGGTGTTCTGCACCAGCTGCGGGCAGCACTTCCACGGGGCCTGCCTGAACATCTCCCTGACGCCTCGCAAGCGCTCGGGCTGGCAGTGCCCCCAGTGCAAAGTGTGCCAAACCTGCAGGTGAGCCCCCAGACCCGCGCTGGGGAGGGGGGTGTGCACTCAAGAAGGGGTCCCAGCCTTCACTTTCCCCTGTGCCCTACAGGCAGCCCGGCCAGGACTCTGCCATGCTGGTGTGCGAGGCGTGTGACAAGGGCTACCACAGCTCCTGCACGGAACCAGCCACCCAGGGCCTCCCCACCGGCTCCTGGAAGTGCAAGGTATGTCCTGCTCTCACTTGGGGTACGCTGTGCCTGCCCCCCCTGCACCCCTGACACATCTCTGCTTCCCCCCAGAACTGCTGGGTCTGTTCAGACTGTGGCCAGCACCCCAGCTCCAGCTGCCAGTGGTCCCCGGGCTCGGAGGTGTGTGGGGACTGCCAGCAGCGCCGTGCCACGGCCGATGTCCCCGCGGCGCCAGAACCTTCACCACAGCCTGACCCACCCGCCCAGATGTGAGTGGGGATGGGGGTGCTGCTTTGGAGGGGGCTCAGGCCCTCTGTGGGTGGGGGCACAGGGTGGCCTGAGTGCTGTCCCCTCACCCAGGTCCCCCCATCCCAGGTCAGAGTCCCCTGTCCCCAGGGACTCGACGGATGCGCCCGTGCCCCCACCTGAGCTGGAGCCTGTGGGGTGTGATGAGGAGACGCCGCCCCTCGTGGACCCCAAGGAGACACCCCCAGACCCCCAAGAGGCATCCCCAGACCCCAAGGAGGCTCCCCCAGGCAATGCTGAGTGTCCTCCTGGCGAGCTGGCCTCTGTGGAGGTGCCCCCCAGTGAAGAACCCCCCGAAGAACTTCCCTCAGATGAGCTGCCCCTCGATCAGCCGCCCTCCGACACGCAGCCCTCTGACATTCAGCCTCCTGAAGTGCAGCCCCCTGAGGAGCCCCTTCCTCTCCTGCTGCCCCCCGAGGAGCCTCCCTGTGAGGAGCTGCCCCTTGAGACCCCATCCCTTGCTGAGCTGCCCCCTGACAGACCCTCCCT
The DNA here is from genome assembly GCF_028551555.1 of Melozone crissalis. Classification (NCBI taxonomy): domain Eukaryota; kingdom Metazoa; phylum Chordata; class Aves; order Passeriformes; family Passerellidae; genus Melozone; species Melozone crissalis. The sequence goes on from NW_026535985.1 coordinate 241,725, forward strand.
CGAGGAGTTGCCCCCCAGTGAACCCCCCCACAACGAGCTGCCCCTCGATGTCCCTCCCCTTGCTGAGCTGCCCCCTGAGAAACCAGCGTTTGAAAAGTCGCCCCCCCATGAGCTGCCCCCCCCTGAAGTACTGCCCGTTGACAAATCACCCCCTGACGAGCTGCCCCCCAACGAGTCACCCCCCAAACCTCCTCCCCTTGAAGAGCCACCCCTCAGTGAGCCATCCCTGGATGAGCTGCCCCTCAACAAGCCACCCCCTGAGGAGCTGCCCCCCAGTGAACCTCCCCCCATCGAGCTGCTCCCCAAGGACCCCCTTCCTGAAGCGCTGCCCCCCGAGAAGCTGAGCCCTGAAGAGCCCCCCCTTGTTGAGTTGGCCCCTGAAGAGCGGGTCCCCAGCGAGCTGCCCCCCGAGGAGGACCTGAAACCACCAGGTAATCTGGGCACTTCTCACTGTCCTCTTTTCCCTCCTCTGGATGTTTTTTGTGGCTTCTCCCAGCCCTGGCTTTGCCTGATTCCTCTATTCCTTCTCTTTTCATATGTTGGTGCCCTGCTTGGGGTACTTTGGGACCTCTCAATGCCAGGCTGGGTGGCACAGGGGGATGGAGGGGACCCCCACACTCCCTCACCCCATCTCCATCCCCCAGGTCTCCTCCCTGAGGTGACAGTGGCAGAGGAAGCGCCAGCCCTGGCTCCAGAGGTGCTCCCTGAGGAGGAGATGGAGCTGGAGCCAGAGCCCTCGCTGCCCCCTGAGATGACACCCCCACCCTCAGCTCCCCCAGGTGGGTCTGGGGAAACACCAGGGTTGGGATTAGGGGGGTGGGTGTCTCTGGGGGGGCTGTGGTATCTCACTTTTCCTCCCCTCTCTACTCCCAGCTCTCCGTGCCATCTCACCTGCACGGACCCCAGCGCCCTCCCCTGATGCCAAGGAGGACGAGGTGCTCGAGCCCCCCACGCCAGCCCTGCCTGAGCCCCCTGGCAGCCCTGGCATCGCCATGGACACCGACCCCCCTGGCTCCCCACCGCCACCCCTGGGCTCCCCTGCTGTCACCCTGGCCCCCGCCGAGCCCCCTGAGGATGAGGAGATGGAGATGGCCGGTGCTGAGGGGGAGTCCCCAGCCAGCCCCCCTGCAGATGCCCCCCAGGGCAGCCCAGCCCCCGAGCTGGGGCCCTTCCCAAGCCTGCCTGAGGAGGAGGAAGAGGAGGAAGAAGAAGCACCGAGGCTGGAGAGGGAGGGCACCAGTGGAAGCTCCCCACCACTCAGCGAGGAGGATGCCCTGGAAGAAGGCCGGGCTGGGGGGGAACCTGAAGTCAAGGGGTCCCCTTCGGGGTCCCCCCTGCTCCTGGAACCAGAGGAGCTGGGCCCTGAGACCCCCATGGAGGTGTGCACCACCAACGAGAAGCTGCTGAGCCACGGGGACGAGGGGTGCCCCGAGCCCCCCGCGCTGCGCCCACGGCCCGACATCCTCAACGAGATCTCCAACCTGAGCCAGGGGGACACGAGCAGCAGCTTCCCTGGCTCGGAGCCGCTGCTGGGGTCCCCAGACCCTGAGGGTGGGGGGTCTCTGTCCCCTGAGCTGGGCCCAGCCTCGGCTGATGCCAGCCTGCAGAAGGAGGACACCGGGTCACTGCCATTGGGTGCTGAGACCGATGACTCGCTGCTCTTCGAGCCAGCAGCCAAGGGGGACGGGGACAAGAGCCGGCGCCGCAGCTCCCCAGGCCGCTCCCGTGTCAAGCAGGTATAGGGAGACCCCCCCTCACCACAATTATGGGGGAACCCCTCACTCTGAGCCCGCTCACTGGGCAGCAAGTAGGCGAGGGCTGAGTGTGGGCTGGTGGGGTGGGATGGGGGCAGTGCCCCTCTGCTGCCCTGGCATGGGGGGTCCCACTGCTCCCAGTGCTGTAACTCCCCTCTCCCCTTGGCCACAGGGTCGCAGCAGCAGCTTCCCAGGGCGGAGACGCCCCCGAGGTGGCTCCCATGGGGGCCGGGGCCGAGGTCGGGCACGCCTGAAGTCGACCACCTCGTCTGTGGACACCTTAGCAGTAAGGCTGGGCTGGGGCAGGGAGGGTCCAGGGAATCCTTGAGCTGTTGAGAGTCTCCCCCATCCCCTTCTCTATCATCTCTCCCATGGAAAGACTTGAGGCCTTTATGTGGGGTGGGTTGGGTCTTATGGGGTCTCATGCCTGTGCCTTTGCTGAGTCTGGGGGCTTCACCACAAAAAACAGGGCAGGTACAGGGCTTCCCCCTGGGGAGGGGTTCTGCTGGCCCTGCATCTTCCTGATGCCCTCACACTGCACAGAGAGGGTGTCCTCAGTGCTGAGCCTCCCTCTCTGTCCTCAGCTCGCTGACGTGGAGAGCTCACCCAGCAAGGAGGAGGATGAGGACGATGATGACACCATGCAGAACACAGTCGTCCTCTTCTCCAACACTGACAAGTTTGTGCTCATGCAGGTAACCAGGGCATGGCAGGATGGACAGATGGACAGGGTGGGACAGACTCTGTCTCTCCTCTGCCAGCTGTGTCTCCTCACTCACAACCTCTCCCCCCACTCAGGACATGTGCGTGGTGTGTGGCAGCTTCGGGCGCGGGGCCGAGGGGCATCTGCTCGCCTGCTCCCAGTGCTCCCAGTGCTACCACCCCTACTGTGTCAACAGCAAGGTGAGGAGGGGGCCCAGCACCCCCAGCCCCACCCCAGAACTGTGCTGTGCCCCCCAAGGACACACAAGGTCGTGCCTGGCACGTCTTGTGTGTTGAGTTGTGCTCTGGCCTGTCCGTGCCAACCCCTGGGGTGTGGATGTGGGGGTAGCCTGGGGACCCCCGTGGCCATGCCCAGGGCTCACGTGGGTGCCCTCCCGTGTCCCCAGATCACCAAGGTGATGCTGCTGAAGGGCTGGCGCTGCGTGGAGTGCATCGTGTGCGAGGTGTGCGGCAAAGCCTCGGACCCCTCACGCCTGCTGCTCTGCGACGACTGCGACATCAGCTACCACACCTACTGCCTGGACCCCCCGCTGCAGACCGTGCCCAAGGGCGGCTGGAAGTGCAAGTGGTGCGTGGGAAACACAAACAGGGCTGAAATTTGGGGTCTGAATTTGGGGTGCTGACCCTTTGGGCGCCTCTCTGCAGGTGCGTGTGCTGTGTGCAGTGTGGAGCTGCATCTCCTGGCTTCCACTGCGAGTGGCAGAACAACTACACCCACTGTGCACCCTGTGCCAGCCTGGTTGTGTGCCCCTTCTGCCGTGAGAAATACGTGGAGGACGATCTGCTCATCCAGTGCCGGCACTGTGATCGGTGAGCACCGTGCCCTGGGTTCCAGGGGCTCGAATTTGGGGTCCTCCCAGAGAGGCTGTGGTGTGTTATGGTCCCCCATGCTCCCCACAGGTGGCTGCATGCTGCGTGTGACAGCCTCTTCACTGAGGAGGAGGTGGAGCAAGCTGCAGATGAAGGTTTTGACTGCAGCGCCTGCCAGCCCTATGTGGTCAAACCCAGTGAGTTCATGGGATATTGGGGAACTCTGAGGGATCTGGGGGGCATTTGAGGGGTGTGGGTACTCACCTGCTCCTCTGCTTTCCTGCCACAGTGCCCGCGCCTTCTGCAGAGATGATCAAAGCCAAGGATCCAGGTACGTGCTGGGCTTCCCAGGGCTGTGCCATCCTCTGGCTACACACCCAGCGCTGCCATTTGTTCCCAACGCTGGCATTTGTCCCCTCAGAGCCCCAGTATTTCCGCTTCGAGGGCGTGTGGCTGACAGAGACGGGGATGGCCGTGCTGCGCAACCTGACCCTGTCACCCCTGCACAAGCGGCGGCAGCGCAAGGGCCGCCCGGGCACCCTCAACGGGGACGGGGGGCTGGAGGGGGGCGACCCCCTGGGCCCTGAGGACAAGAAGGACGGTGACCTGGACACCGATGAACTGCTCAAAGCTGACGGTGGGTGTTCCTGCTGGCAGAGCTGGGGCATTGCAGCGAGGGTGTTCCTGCTGGGAGAGCCGGGGGGTTGCAGTGTTGGGGTGTCAGGGGGTCCCACTAATGTGCACCCCCCAGCAGTGGGTGTGGAGCACATGGAGTGTGAGATCAAGCTGGAGGCTCCGGCCAGCCCTGACCGCGACGTTGGAGCTGATGGGGACTCGGGGAAGGGGCTGGAGGACCCTGAGGAGTGCAAGAAGAGGAAGCGCAAACCGTACCGGCCTGGTGAGTGTCCTGCAGTGTCCCACAGGTCCTGAACCCTTCTGGGCTCTTCCGTGACCCCACTGTGATCCCCACTGCTCCTCTGCCCCCCAGGCATCGGTGGGTTCATGGTGAGGCAGCGCAAGTCCCACACGCGGCTCAAGAAGGTCTCAGCAGTGCTACCAGACGTGGGGCGTGAGGGGCTGAGCACCGAGGGACACCCTGAGGATGGTAGGGCCCAGTGATTCCCTGTTTCCCCCCCCCCACGTTTCCCCCCCACACGTTTTCCCCCCACACACGTTTCCCCCTTTTCCCCCCCCCCTTTCCCCCCCTTCCCCCCCCCTTTTTCCCCCCCCTTTCCCCCCCCTTTCCCCCCCCCCTTTTCCCCCCCCTTTTTCCCCCCTTTCTCCCCCGCTTTTCTCCCCCCCCTTTTCTCCCCCCCTTTTCTCCCCCCTTTTACCCCTTTTTTACCCCCTTTTCTCCCCCCTTTTCTCCTTTTTTTTTCCCTTCCCAAACCTTCCCCTTTATTTCCCTTCCCCTTTATTTCCCTTCCCCTTTATTTCCCATTCCCTTCTCACCCCCAGGGATGTGCAGTGCCCCTCCAGTGGCACAGGACCATCCCCAGACCCTTTTTGGGGGTGGTTTTCATTGCTGGGGGGCTCTTGCAGGGCCTCCTGGTGATGTCCCAGCCGAGGCTGGCCTGGATCCTGGCTCAGGAGAGGGGGACGAGAAGAAGAAGCGCCGGGGACGGAAGAAGAGCAAGTTGGAGGACATGTTCCCCCCGTACCTGCAGGTGGGATAGATGGAGGGGCTTGGAATGGATGAGGAGATGGATGGGGAGACCCCCACATGCTGACAGAACCCCCTCCCCAATTGCAGGAGGCGTTTTTTGGGAAGGCACTGATGGACCTGAGCCGCAAGGCGCTGCTGGCAGCAGGCGGGGTTGGGGACGGGGCCGCCCGCCCCGCCTTGGGCCAGGGTGCCCCAAGGCCCAAGGGGGACCCCAACCTCGCTGGGGCACTGCAGGGGGGCACCCCAGACAGGAGGGAGACCCCCACCCACCCCCGAGGTGAGTGTGGCCAGGAGTGGGTCTGCAGCTTGGGATGGGGGGAGTTACAGGGGTTAGCGAGGGGTTGTTGTGGGTCCCTACTGGGGTTGGGGGATCCCTGGGCTTGTTGGGGCTTGTGTGAGTTGTCCCTGGGGTTGTTGGAACTTGTTGGGGTCCCCAGGATGGATGAGGGGGTTGTTCAGGGTCCCTGGGCTTGTTGGGGGTCTTGAGGGGATATTGGAGGTCACTGGGGTTGTTGGGGCTTGTTGGGGTCCTCAGGATGGCTGGGAATGGCTGAGGGGATTGTTCAGGGTCCCTGGGGATATCTGAGGTCGCTAGGGTTGTTGGGGTTTGTTGGGGCTTGTCCCTGAGGTTGCTGTGGGATCCCTGGCCTTGTTGGAAGTTGTTGGGGGTCCCCAGGATGGCTGGGAACGCCTGAGGGGTTGTTCAGGGTCCCTGGGGTTGTTAGGGTTTGTTGGGGGTTGTCCCTGAGGTTGCTGTGGGATCCCTGGCCTTGTTGGAAGTTGTTGGGGTCCTCAGGATGGCTGAGGGGGTTGTTCAGGGTCCCTGGGGGTCTTGGGGGGATATCGGAGGTCCCTGGGGTTGTTGGGACCCCCATTGTGAGCAGTGCTGGGGGCTCTGAGGCTCGTTGGGCAAGGCCGAGGGCTGTGAGGGGCGGCCATCACCGCTGAGGGAAGGGGCGGGGGGGGGGGGGGGGATCCTGACCCTGCTCACTGAATCCTGGGCTACCCTGCAGGCGACGACAGCACTGACGGCAGCGCCGCCGCTCCCGATGACGATGGCAAGGACGACGCCAAGGCCGAGGAGCTGGGTGAGACCCCTGTGGGACCCTCAGAGCCGAGTCCTCCACGGGGCACAGGGCGCCCACAGCCGCCAAGACCAAACTCTATGGTTGAGGGCTCCGCTCTAGGCAGGGCTGAGCTCTATGGTCAATCCCATGATGCCCGTGACCATAGAGTGGTGCTTAGAGCGCCCCCTTGTGGCGCGCCGCCGCCGGAGGACCGATGGATTCGTGTCCCTTGTTGGGTGGCGGGGTGTGCCCCATGGGGGTCCCCAAAACCCTGAGCTGGAGTTCCCCAGGGGGATGAAGGCATTTCCTGATTCTTCCTCAGGAGCCGACGAGCCCAAGGATTCCCCAGACCGCGGGGACACCGAAAAACCGGCCACCCCAGGCGAGGGAGCGCTGAGTTCCGACCTCGACAAGATCCCCACAGAAGGTGAGACCATCCTGTGCTCCCTCTTCTGCTGAAGGGGTCTCAGGACCGTGACCCCGAGGTTTGTCTGCTTCCCATCAGTGTGGTATTTGCACCCAGCTCCTCTTGCATTTGTCTCTGCAGAGCTGCCCAAGATGGAGAGCAAGGACGTGCAGCAGCTCTTCAAGGACGTGCTGGGCTCAGCGGAGCGTGGGGAGCAGCCCCTCAACTGCGTGGCCGCGGGGATGGAGGCCGGGCAGGACCCCAGCCGAGCACAGCGGCCCTTCCTGCAAGGAGACCTGCAGCTCTCGGGGCAGGGTGGGTGGAATTGGCAGAGCCCTCATCATCCAGGAGGTCCCTGGAGTTGTGTGGTGAAGGGCAGGGCTTGTTTCCAGCCTCAGCAAAGCCAAATTCACTCACTCAATGGTGCCTGTGGTGTCTGAGAGCCCAGGCTCCTGGGTATTCCCTGTTGCTCTGGGGGGTGAATCTAGGGAAGAACTTGGGGGTTGTGCTGTCTGAGAGTTGTTTGGACTCCCAGGGTAGGTGCAGGTTTGTTCCCCAACTTTGTTTTCCCTGCAACCCATCTTGTTTCCCTCACAGGGAGCGTTTCCCTGGGCTCACTCTCTGGATCTGTCTCCTTGGACTCGTACTCGGGGGTCTGCCAGTCCCCATTCCTCGATAACAGGTACTCAGAGGAGCTGGGGGTCCCCTCCTTGGAGGAACTGAACTGCAGGGTGTCCTGTGACCCACACATCCTTACAACCTGTAACACTCTCTCCACTCAGGGAGCGGAGCGGCTTCTTCAGCCCAGACCACTGCGAGCCCGAGAGCCCCTGGGCCAGCAGCTCGGCCGCCACCACCCCCTCGACCCCCACGACGCCCACGACGGAGGGCGAGGGCGACGGGCTGTCCTACAACCAGCGCAGTCTGCAGCGCTGGGAGAAGGACGAGGAGCTGGGTGAGCTCTCCACCATCTCCCCTGTCCTCTACGCCAACATGAACTTCCCCAACCTCAAGCAGGATTATCCAGGTAGGGCTCTGGGGGGGCTGCAGCCGCCCCGTTGGGGTGAGGGTTGGGGGTATGGGTGGAGTGTGACTCCCCTGGTTCCTTTTTTGAGGGGAGATCTCAGCTGTTCTGCCACTGAAGTGTTCTTTAAAGTGGGTAGGGGGTCTTACCTCTGTCTCCTGGGTTGTCCCTTCACGTGAGGGTGTGACAGTGATCCACCAAGGATAGGAGTGAGCTCCTCAGGTCCGGGCTAACGTTGCTTTCCTCCCCTGTATCTGCTCGTACTGGACTCCCAGACTGGTCGAGCCGCTGCAAACAGATCATGAAGCTCTGGAGGAAAGTCCCTGCCACGGACAAAGCCCCATATTTGGTGAGTGCCAGGAGGTCAGTGGGGTGGTGGGGCCGGGGCACCCGGGGGGCTGCAAGTCAGCTGGCTTCATGTCTTTGTTAGCAAAAGGCCAAAGATAACCGGGCGGCTCATCGCATCAACAAGGTGCAGAAGGTACGTGAGGCGCGGGGAGGTGCCCGGCGGCCCCGGCCCAGCCTTGGGGGACATTGCTGTGCCCGCCCCAGCCCGTGCCCACCCCGTGGGGAGGGCTCCCACAGCGCTGACAGCCCGGCTCTCTCTGCAGCAGGCCGAGAGCCAGATCAACAAGCAGACCAAAGGGGAGGGACTGCGCAAGCCCGAGAGGCCCTCGCTGCACCTGCGGATCCCGGTGCCGCCGGGGGCACAGCCCGTCTACATCAGCAGCCCCCCAGCCACCGGCGAGGGCTTCCTGAAGCCCCCAGCGGGTGCTGGAGGGGGACCTGAGTCTCCCAGCGAGCTTTTCCTCAAGCTCCCGCCCCAGTCCCCTGCCCAAGTGCCTTCGCACGATCCCTACGGCGCGGCGCCCGCCTACGCGCTGGAGCCTCGCTTCCCCTCGCCCCTGGGCCAGAGCCCCACGTCGGGGGCTGCCTTCCAGCCCTTCCCTAGCCAGCCCCAGCCCCTCACAGCCCCCCGTGCTCCCCCTGACTTCCACCCCACCCCGCCTGGCACCCCTCGGCACCAACCTGGCACCCCTGACCCCTTCTTGAAGCCCCGGTGCCCCTCCTTGGACAACCTGTCGGTGCCAGGGAGTCCTGGGGCACGGCCCCCTGAGGCCCTGCTCTCTCCCCTGCCTTTTGGGGAGCAGAAGAAGGGTCTGGAGGTGAAGAAGGAGGATGGGGGAAGCCTGGGGGTCTGCTCACCTGGCTATGCTTCTGCCATGGGCTACGGGGACTCCCCAGGTGGCCCCCACCTCTCGGCTGCGGAGCTGAAGGCGACCGACGTCTTCAAAGCCCCCATGACCCCTCGGGTCTCTCAGGTAGAGCCGCAGAGCCCGGGGCTGGGGCACCGGCCCCCCGACCCCCATCCCCTGGCCCCCTCGCCCCCAGGCCACCCTGATTTGTACCGTCAGTCTCCCTACCTGGACCCCTACTCGCAGCCCCCGCTGACGCCCCGGCTGCAGCCCCCCGAGGCCTGCTGCGCCCTCCCGCCCCGCTCCCTGCCCTCTGAGCCCTTCTCCCGCATCCCCGCCAGCCCTCAGTCCCAATCCAGCTCCCAGTCCCCCCTGACCCCCCGCCCTCTCTCCAATGAAGCCTTCTGCCAGTCCCCAGTCACCCCTCGCTTCCAATCCCCGGATCCCTACTCCCAGCCGCCCTCCCGGCCGCAGTCCCGGGATCCCTTCACCCCACTGCACAAACCCCCCCGCCCGCAGCTGCCGGAGCCGGGGTTCAAATCAGTGGGGGCGGCTGGCGGAGGTTTTGGGGGCACCCCAGCAGGTGACCCCCACGCCAAGGCAGCGGCAGGGCCACAGCCGCCCTTTGCCCGCTCGCCCGGTGCCAGCGTTTTCCCGGGCAGCCAGCCCCCCATGCGCTTCACCTTCCCCCCGGCCGTCTCAGAGCCACTCAAGGGCTCCCCGTCCCACCAGCCCCACGGGATCAACAGCCATTACGGCTCTGGGAAGCCCCAGAGCTCGGCCTACGCCTCGTCCCCCAGCTTCCACCAGGCCAGCAGCCCGCTGGGCCCTGGCACTGCCGCCCCCGACTCCTACAGCCTCTCGCCCCTGCGGCCGCCATCGGTGCTGCCACCGCAGCCCCCGGCTCCCCCGCAGCAGCAGGACCCTTCTGGAACCTTCCTGCCCCGCGCTGCGCTGGGGCTGACGGCCGACAAGAGGGAGGAGGTGGCTGCAGGGCTCTCAGCGCCCCCAAACCGGGAGCTGGCGGAGCTGCCTGGTGCCCAGGACGGGGCTCTGGGCACCATGAGCCAGTCGGAGCTGGAGAAGCAGCGGCAGGTGAGGTCTCTCCTGGGATCTGGTTGCATCCATTTGGGTTTGGGAGAGAATGAAAGGGACAAACTGGGGCTGTGAAGGCATCAATGGGCACTCTCTGTGTGGTTTGTGTTGCTGGTTTTGGTCCTGTTGCCATTCTGGGCTCTAACACTGAGTTCTCAGCGTCAGTGGCTCCAGGAGCTGCTCACCAGTTGCATCCATTTGGGTTTGAGAGAGAATGGGTGGGAAAAGTGGGCTGTGAAGGCATTAGTGGGCACTCTCTGTGTATGGTTTGTTTTGCTGATTTTGGTCCTGTTGTCACTCTGGGCTCTAAATCTGAATTATTCTTGGTGCCAGTGGCTCTGGGAGCTGCTTATCCAGTTGCATCCATTTGGGTTTGGGAGACAATGAAAGAGAAAAACTGGGGCTGTGAAGGCATTAATGGCCACTCTCTGTGTATGGTTTGTTTTGCTGATTTTGGTCCTGTTGTCACTCTGGGCTCTAAATCTGAATTATTCTTGGTGCCAGTGGCTTTGGGAGCTGCTTATCCAGTTGCATCCATTTGGGTTTGGGAGACAATGAAAGAGAAAAACTGGGGCTGTGAAGGCATTAACGGCCACTCTCTGTGTGGTTTATTTTTGGTTTTGGTCCTGTTGCCACTCTGGGCTCTAACTCTGAATTCTTCTCAGCGCCAGCGGCTCCGGGAGCTGCTGATCCGCCAGCAGATCCAGAGGAACAGCCTTCGGCAGGAGAAGGAGAGCGCGGCTGCTGCCGCCTCCTCCTCACCCGCTGCCTGGGCACCTGAGAGCGGGCAGAGCTTCGAGCTGAGCCGGGGCATGGCCCCGTACCAGCCAGCACAGGTGGGAGAACTGGGGCACGGTGGGCATGGGAGGGGTGTGGCTGAGGGAGGAGCAAGGGGGGATGCAGCTGATGGAGGGGCAAAGCGGGGGATGTGGCTGATGGTGGGACACAGGGGATGATGTGGCTGGTGGAGGGGCACAGGATGGATGTGGCTGATGGAGGGACGTGGTGGGCATGGCAGGGGAATGTGCCTGATAGAGGGGCATGGGAGGATGCAGCTGGTGGAAGGGCACGGTGGGCACGGGGTGGAGGGATGTGGCTGATGGAGGGGCAAGGGGGATGCAGCTGATGGAGGGGCATGGCAGGGGAATGTGGCTGATGGAGGGACACGGGAACAATGCAGCTGATGGAGGGGCATGAGGGGATGTGGCTGATGGAGGGGCACAGTGGGCACGGAGGGGATGTGGCTGAAAGAGGGGCATGGAGGGATGCAGCTGAGGGAGGGGCATGGAGATGTGGCTGATGGAGGTGTAAAGAGGGATGTTGTGGTTGATGGAGGGACAAGAGGGATGATGTGGCTGATGAATGGGTGACTCTTTTTTTCCTTCCTTTTTCCAGGACAAGGCTCTCCTCGGGACTCTGGCCACGGCAGCAGGCGCAGGGAAGCTGCCCGGCTCCGTCATGGTGCAGGCAGCGTTCACGCAGGACGAGCGGCTCTCCCGGCCCCCGCCGGCGGCCACGCCAGCCATGCTGGACATCAGCGGGCGGTGGGTGCCCCCTGGCAGTGCCACAGGCTCAGCATGCATGGGTGGGAGCCAGCAGACATCACACACGGACCCCCAGCTCGTGGGGATCACTCTGGAGGGAGGGGATGGCTGTGGGATTTTGGGTGCTTGGCACAGTCTCAGAGGGATGGGACGTGGCGTGTTGGGGCTGTACCAAGCTGGTGCCAACACCACGGTGTCTTGCAGGGCGGCGGTGGGGCCCCCCCAGGCCTTCTACCCCCGTGGGGTGTTCCCATCACCATCCCCACAGCAGCAGCAGCAGCACCTGTGGCAGCAGCAGCAGCAGCAACAAGCAGCAGTGGCGGCCCTGAGGCTCCCTGTCACCTCCCGCTTCGCCCCCCCGGCCACTGGCACCCCCATGGGCACCCTGGGCACCCGCCTGCCCACTCCTGCCGAGGCCGTGCCCCCCTCGCCAGCTGCCCTGGGCGCTCCCTTCATCGAGCTCCGACACAACGTGCAGAAAGGACCTGGGGGTGTCGTGGGATCTCCCTTTGCCCCCCAGGCGCCCCGGCCTCGATTCTTCCTGCCCGGGGAGGAGGGCACCCCGCAGGCCCTGTGCACCCCAGTGATGCCCATGCAGGCGCTGCCATCCCAGAAGGTTCCAGCGCCGCTGCCACCCGCGTCCCCACAGGGAGCCGAGATGGGCAACAGCCACCAGCAGCCCCACGCCAAGGTGGCACCTCCACTGCCAGCGCCCACACTGGAGCTGCAGCAGCACATCCCTCCACGCCCCCTGTCCTCCGGTGCCACCCTGCGCCCCGAGGGTGCCAAGGATGGCCCCGCTCCAGAGCCTGCGCCCACCCCTGGGAAAAGCCACCTGAGCCTGGAGGGGGCACGGCTGCCCTGCGAGGTGCCCGTGGAGCCTGATCTGGATGACGACTTTGGCTCCCACAAGGACTTGGAAGATGATGATGATTTGGCCAACCTTAGCCTGGATCCAGATGTGGCCAAAGGGGACGATGACTTGGACAACTTGGACAGCCTGGAGACAGCAGACCCCCACCTCGATGACCTGCTGAACGGTGATGAGTTCGACCTGCTGGCCTACACCGACCCCGAGCTGGACACTGGGGACAAGAAGGACATCTTCAACGAGCACCTGCGCCTGGTGGAGTCGGCCAACGAGAAGGCAGAGCGGGAGGCCCAGCTCAAGACAGAACCACCAGCACCCACCTTGAAACTCCCAGACACTGGGGACAGCAAAGATGTGACCCCATCTGCGGAGGATCAGGAGGTGCCCAAGGAAGGATTGGTGTCTGGGATGGGCTTGGGACTCTCTGCCTGCCCCACGGGCACTGTGCTGGCCCCTGACCCGACTTTCAAGGCGCAGGGTGCAGAGGCAAAGCCCGGCTCGCTGCCCACTGATGTCAAGCCCAAGCTGGAGGAAGGCTGCCTGAAGACCTCGCCCTGCCAGTTCACCACCGCTGGTCCCCCCATCAAGTCAGAAGCACTGCAGGGCACAGATAAAATCTCTGCCTCCCTGGGACTGAGTGTCAAACCTGGCCAGACCCTCCTGAGCTCCAGCACCGGCCCCGCTCGCCTTGGCATGACTCAGTTCTCCAACAGTGGCCACGCCGGTGTCCCCGTGCTGGAGAAGGACCCCTACACCGGCCCTGGCCGTGGGCTGGCAACTGCCCAGCTGGGTGGTCAGACCAACCCCTTGCTGGAGAAGTTTGAGCTGGACAGTGGAGCTTTGGGGCTGGGCAGTGCCCGACACTCGCCAGCAGATGACCTGGACAAGATGGAGAGCTCGTTGGTGGCCAGCGAGCTGCCCCTGCTCATCGAGGACCTCCTGGAGCACGAGAAGAAGGAGCTGCAGAAGAAGCAGCAGATGTCAGCCCACCTGCCCCGTGGCACCCCCCACCTCCAAGCCCCGGGGCACCCCATGCTGCACACAGGGGCATCTGGGCAGCCTCCCGAGGGGCAGCCACCCCGTCTGGGCACCCCTCAGACTCCCCTCCAGCTGGGGCTGGTGGCGCGGCCACCTCTGCTGCCACCGCAGCCCCCCCGGCTCAACGCACCCCAGCAGGGCCCAGCTCTGGCCCCCCACATGGGCATGGGCTCTGGGCAGCCCCACGTGCTGTCGTCCCCCCATGGGGTGCAGGTGGCCCTGGGGCAGCCCCAGCAGAGCCAGCAGCAGGTGCTGGTGCAGAAGCCGATGGCCGGGGTGCAGCCCCCCAGCCTGGGCCTGAAGCCCCCCCAGCTCGTCATGCAGCAGCAGTTGGCCAACAGCTTCTTCCCAGACACAGGTAGGGGCTGGGGGGGATTTTTTTGTGGGAGCACGAGGCCCTTTTGGGTGTGGGGGCATAGGGCCGAACGTGCTGTGATCTCTGTCTCAGCAGACCTGGACAAGTTTGCAGCTGAGGACATCATGGACCCCATTGCCAAGGCCAAGATGGTGGCACTGAAGGGCATCAAGAAGGTGATGGCTCAGGGCAGCATTGGGGTGGCCCCAGGCATGAACAGGTAACAGACAAGGGGATCTGGGGGGCACAGGGTGGGGCAGACAGGTTGCTTTGGCTCTGGCTCACAGCTCATCTCTGTGTGTGTCCCCCCAAAGGCAACAGGTTTCCCTGCTGGCCCAGCGGCTCTCAGGGGGCCCGGCTGTCTCTGAGATGCAGAACCACTTACTGGCAGGGACTGGCCAGGTGAGTGGGGTCTACAGGTGTCTCTTGGGGCTGGCAGGCCAGAACTGTTGGTTTTGTGTCTCTCTGAAGGGATGGAGTCTGTGGGGAGAGGACAGAAATCCACAGCATCCAAACACTCCCTTTTCTTGCAGGAGCGGAGTGGCACAGACCCGACCCAGGCTCGCCCCAACCCACCCACCTTTGCACAGGGTGTCATCAGTGAGTACTGACATGGCAGGGCTGGTGTGGGACAGGGCTCACCCTGCCCTGGGGCTGGGGTCCCCACTGACCTGGGGGTCCCCACTGACTCAGGGGTTCCCTGACCCAGGGGTCCCCTCTGACCCAGCGTCTCTGCTTACCCGGGGTCCCCACTGATCTGAGCCCTGTCCCCGTCCCACAGACGAGGCTGACCAGCGCCAGTACGAGGAGTGGCTGTTCCACACGCAGCAGCTGCTGCAGATGCAGTTGAAGGTGCTGGAGGAGCAGATCGGGGCGCACCGCAAGTCCCGCAAGGCGCTCTGTGCCAAGCAGCGCACGGCCAAGAAAGCCGGCAGGGAGTTCCCCGAGGCCGATGCTGAGAAGCTGAAGCTGGTGACAGAGCAGCAGAGCAAGATCCAGAAGCAGCTGGACCAGGTAGGACCCTGCATGTGGGTGGGCACCTTGTCCCTGGTGCAAATGGGATGTCCCACTGTTCCCAGTGCCAGCCTCGTTATTCCCAACTTTAGCACTGTGCCATCCCCAGTGCAAACTGAGTGATGTCCTCAGAGTCAGTGCCATTTCTGGCTCTACTGCCCTGCTGTCCCCAGCACTGATGCTGTGCCAGTCCTGGTATTAATTCCCTGCTGTTCCTGGAACTGACACTCTGCCATTCCTGGCATTGATGTCCCACTATTCCTGGCGCTAATGCCCTGCTGTTCTGGCACTAATGTACTGCCATTCCCAGCACTAATGCCCCACTGTCTGCAGCACTGATGCCCCACTGTCCCCAGCATTTATCCTGTGCCATTCCTGCTGCTGATGCTTTACTGTCCCCAGCATTTATCCTGTGCCGTTCCTGGTGGTGGTGGTGGTAGTGGTGGTGTGCCATTTCTAGCACTGTTATTGTGCCATTCCTGATGCTATTGCTTCCCCTATCCTGGGCATTAAATCTGTGCCATTCCTGCTGCTGATGCCCCACCATCCCCAGTGCTAGGGCTGTGTTGTTTCCCTGCCCTTGGCACTAATTCCATGCCATTCCTGGCACTAAAACCCTGCCATTCCTGGCACTGACACCCTGCCATCCCCACCAGGTGCGAAAGCAGCAGAAGGAACACACCAACCTCATGGCTGAATACCGCAACAAGCAGCAGCAGCACCAGCACCAGGCCTCAGCAGTGATGGCCCTGAGCCCCTCGCAGAGCCCTCGCCTCATGTCCAAGCTCCCAGGACAGCTCCTGTCAGCACACGGCGTGCAGCAGCCCGGGGGAGCCCTGGTGGGAGCACAGGGCCTGGGGCAGCAGCCAGGGCAGCCTGGGGGGCTGCGCCTGCCCCAGGGCGGTGTGTCCATGGCCGTGCAGCAGGGTCTGTCCTTCATGGGGCAGCAGCCTGTAGGGAATGCCCCCGGACCTGGATCCTCTGGCGCGTTTTTCAGCGGGAACCCGGCGCTGCGCGGGCTGGCGGCTGACAGCCGGCTGATGCAGGAGCGGCAGCTGCAGAGGATGCAGCTGGCACAGAAACTGCAGCAGCAGAACATGCTGGGCCAGGTGTCACTCCAGCAGCAGACAGGTGTGATGGGACAGGCGTCAATGCAACAGCCGGGTGTGATGGGACAGGTGTCGCTGCAGCAGCCGGGTGTGATGGGACAGGCGGCCATGCAGCAGCAGGGCGTGATGGGACAAGCATCAATGCAGCAGCCGGGTGTGATGGGACAGGCAGCCATGCAGCAATCAGGTGTGATGGGACAGGCAGCCATGCAGCAATCAGGTGTGATGGGACAGACGTCGCTGCAGCCATCAGGTGTCATGGCACAAGCGTCGATGCAGCAGCAGGGCGTGATGGGTCAAAGCTCCATGCAGCAGCCAGGTGTGATGGGACAGGCATCGCTGCAGCAGCCAGGTGTGATGGCACAGGCGTCCATGCAGCAGCCCGGTGTGATGGGACAGACATCGATGCAGCAACAGGGTGTGATGGGTCAGGCATCCATGCAACAGCCAGGTTTGATAGGACAGAGCTCGATGCAGCCACAGAGCATCATGGCACAGACGTCCATGCAGCAATCAGGTGTGATGGGACAAACTTCAATGCAACAGGCAGGCGTGCTGGCCCAGACATCGCTGCAGCAGCCAGGCATGATGGGCCAGGCATCCATGCAGCAGCCAGGTGTGCTGGGCCAGGCCCCAGTGCAGCCAACAGCCGTGCCGGGCCAGCCTGGCCTGCTGGGCCAGCAGCAGCAGCAGCCCCCAGCCCCACAGCCCGGCGCAGGGGCTCAGCCCATGGTGCCGAAGCAGCCGGGGCTGTTGGGCAGCCAGCAGAGCCTCCTGGTGCAGCAGCTCTCACCCCAGCAGCAGCCAGGCGTGCTGGGCCACGGGCCAGGGCTGCAGCACCAGCCTGGCGTGCTGGGCCACCCCCAAGCCCAGCGCCAGGTCGTCCTGGCCCCCCACCAGCAGCGGGTGCTGGGCTCGCCCCAGCTGGCACCGCAGACTCCGGGGATGCTGAGCCACCGGCTCGTGCTGTCCCAGCAGCTGGGGCAGTCTCGGGCACTGCTGGCTCCACAGCAGCAGCAGCAGCAGCAGCAGAACTCAGCAGCGGCTGCCCAGCCGGGTCTCGTGGGGCTGGGCCAGGGGCAGCCCTCCTCCATGCAGCACTTTCCACAGCACGGGGCAGGGGGCCAGGCCCCCTCTGTGCTGCACCTGAGTCAGGGAATGCAGCCGGCCCCGGCGGTCCTGGCTGCCAAGGAGCAGCCCGCGGGCATGGACGGCAGCGCCCTGCACGCCGAGGGCGGTGAGAGCGGGGGGCAGCTGCACGGGGAGCAGCAGGGAGCCCTGAACCCCCCGGGGCTGGGGGAGCCCCAGGCCCCCAAGCACCAGGCTGAGCTAGGGCAGGGCCAGCAGCTCCTCTTGAGCTCCCCACAGCCGGGTGTTATGCGGGCAGCCCCCGGGCAGCCAGGTGCCCTGCTGGCCCCATCGCTGCAGAGCCCTGGGGCTGTGCACCCCGAGCTGTCCCAGCAGCACGGGGACGCGGCTGGGGTGGCAGAACAAGCCCTGGGCTGTGGGACAGGCCCAGCACAGGCCATGGTGCCGGCACCACGGCCCCCAGAGCAGCCAGGCAAGGGGGTGGCAGGGGCCCTGCCAGGGCAGCCACAGCCCCCGCGGCTCCAGAGCCCCGTTCAGCACAAAGTAGGGCCATCGTCGGGCACTGCCACTCTCCCCCCAGGTCTCCTGGGGCAGGTGCCAGGGCCGGTGATGGGGCAGATCCGGGCGCAGCTCCAGGGTGTCCTGGCCAAGAACCCGCAGCTGCGGCACCTGACGCCGCAGCAGCAGCAGCAGCTCCAGGCCCTCCTGGTGCAGCGGCACCAGCAGAGCCTGCTGCAGCAGAACCAGGCACTGCGGACCCCCGGCCCCTTCCCCGGGCAGGCCCCGGATTACAGCTTGCAGGCTACCCGCCAGCCCCCTCGTCCCATGGGGTCCCTTTTCCAGCCCCGGGCAGAGGCCCCAGTGGAGGCACAGAGCGGCTCTGCTAGCGAGGCGGGGCGGGCACTGCCAGGGCAGCCTCCCCAGCAGCCCCTGGCTGAGCTGGTTCAGGCAGCTCTGGCTGCCCGTGGCCCCCAGCCCGGCCTCATCCGCCTCCCCACGCCACCAGCCCCCTCACCCCTGGGCTGTGCCCCCCAGCACCTGGCCAGCCCCGAGCAGAGCCCCCAAGAGCCAAAGAAGACATCACCGGGGGTCCCGGCCTTGGCCCCCAGCCCTGCAGCACCCACGGAGCCAGGGCTGGCTCCCACGCCAAGCGGGGCCCTCCCTGACCCAGCACACGGCCCCTGGGATGCCGAGGCACCTGGGGTGGACCCAGCTGACCCTGCTGAGACCCGCATCAATGGGGCTGTGCCAGAGGGGGCTCCTGCGGCAGGTGAAGCCCCCCAGGTGTTGGTGAAGCAGGAGCCGAAGGAAGAGGCAGCAGCAGTGACACAGTGTGAGGTGGATGGAGATGAGACAGCAAAACCAGAGGCCAATGGGGACCCTGGGGACAGCCAAGCCAACAGCCTGCTGGCTCAGGGTGGGCGCTCCGAGGCCGGGCACCTGCTGCTGCAGAAGCTGCTGCGGGCCAAGAACGTGCAGCTCTCAGCTCAGAGCCCAGGCGAGCTCAACGGGCACGTGGAGAACCGGAGCGCTGGGACAGAGCCACGGCCACAGTCGCTGCTGCTGGGCCGGGAGGTGAGCAGCAGAGGCTGGGCTGGGGGTGGGATGGGTGAGGGGCTGCGCTGGCACTGCTCATGCCCCCTTTTTCCTCCTCAGGACCCCTCCATTGCCAGGAAGCCAGCGCCCACCAAGCCTAAGCGGGTACAGAAAGGCAACGAGCGGATGCCGGCGTCCCGCAAGAAGCTGCGCAAGGATGAGGGGCTGCGTCCTGGCGAGGCCCTCATGAAGCAGCTGAAGCAGGTATGGCCGTGTGTGACCGTGTTCACAGGGGTTCTTGGACTGGGGAAGAGACGAGGATCTGGCTCCATGTTTTAGAAGGCTTGATTTATTATTTTATGATATATATTACATTAAAACTATACTAAAAGAATAGAAGGAAAGGTTTCATCAGAAGGCTGGCTAAGAATAGAATAGCAAAGAATGATAACAAAGGTTTGTGGCTCGGGCTCTGTGTCAGAGCCAGCTGGGCTGTCATTGGCCATTAATCACAAACATTTAACATGGCCTAATCACAGATCTACCTATTGCATTCTACAGCAGCAGATAATCAACGTTTACATTTTGTCCTCGAGGCCTCCCAGCTTCTCAGGAGGAAAAATCCTAAGGAAAGGATTTTTCATGAAAGATGTCTGTGACAGCTGTGAGCCAGGGTGTGGCAGGGGGCTTCCTTTGCCCTTGTCCCCTCCACTCACAGCTCTGTCCCCAGGAGCTGTCGCTGCTGCCCCTGACTGAGCCGACCATCATGGCCAACTTCAGCCTCTTCGCGCCCTTTGGCAGCAGCCCCATCAACGGGAAGAGCCAGCTGAGGGGCGCCTTCGGCAGCGCTGTGCTGGACAGCGTCCCTGACTACTACTCCCAGCTGCTCACCAAGGTGAGAGGGGGGTTGTCCCCCTTTTCTGGGGGTCCTGGACCATCCTGCTGTTCTCACCCCACCGTCTCCCCCCAGAACAACCTCAGCAACCCACCCACGCCACCCTCCTCGCTGCCCCCCACACCCCCTCCCTCCGTGCAGCAGAAGATGGTGAACGGTGTCACAGCCCCCGAAGAGCTGGGGGAGCAACCCAAGGACGCCGACCCAGCCCGTGAGCCCCACGGCCAGAAAGGTGAGCCTGGCTGGCACAGGGGTGGCACGGAATCCGTGCTGCTGCCACCTGTCACTCCCCCTGGTGACACCCATGTCTTCTCTGCAGATGCACCAGCTGTGGAGGTGAAGAGCCTGGACCTGCTGGCAGCACTGCCCACCCCTCCACACAACCAGACCGAGGACGTCAGGTGAGAGACCCCACCACAAGTGCCATCAGCCCCTCCATGGGTGACACCAGGCCCTGTGGCCCCTGACACCTCCCTCCCCACAGGATGGAGAGCGACGACGAGAGCGACTCCCCCGACAGCATCGTCCCTGCTTCATCCCCCGAGAGTGTCCTGGGCGAGGAGCTGCTCCGCTTCCCCCTGCTCAGCGAGGCCAAGCCAGAGCTGGAGGAGCGTGTGCTGTCCCCCATCATCCCCATCATCCCCCGGGCCAGCATCCCAGGTGGGGTGGGCTGCAGGGGTGTGTGGGTCAGGGCAGGACGGGTCTGTGGTCCGTATGGACTGGGCAGGAGGGAGTTTGTGGGATGTGCAGCGCAAGGAGGGAGTTTGGAGAAGGGATATGGATGGGGCAGGACGGAGTTCCTGGTCTAGGAGGGGATTAAGGGAGCTAGGGGAAGGGTCCTTGGGAAGTGTGGGATGTGAGGGAAAAGGATTTGCAGGGTGGTGGATTCCCTGCAGGGATCTGGGGCAGCTGGGTGGGCTCGTGGGTGGCTGTTGGTCTGCACAGTTCTGACCCTGGCTCTGCTCCCCACGGCTCTGACCCCCCTCTCCCCACACCAGTGTTCCCCGACACAAAACCCTACGAGGTCGCAGAGCCCTTTGGGGCTCCTCCAGGCAAGGTGGGGGCAGCAGGCCCTGGAGCCCCATGGGAGAAGGGCAAGAGCAGCGAGGTGTCCGTCATGCTGACGGTGTCTGCAGCAGCTGCCAAGGTGAGTGAGGGGATTGGGGGATTCACAGACCTTTGGGGTCCCAGCAGTCACCTAACACAGTGACACCTGTGTCACCCCGGACCCATCCCGCCTTCCTCTCACCTAGAACCTCAATGGGGTGATGGTGGCCATGGCTGAGCTGCTGAGCATGAAGATCCCCAGCTCCTACGAGGTGCTGTTCCCCGATGGCCCTGTGCGAGCAGCTGTGGTGGAGGCCAAGAAGGTGGAGACTGATATGGCCGGTGAGTGTTCCCCTTGTCCCCACGGCCCCCCATGTTCCCTGGCTGGGACCCCCATGATGGGCAGTCCATCCCTCTCGCAGGAATGCTCGGAGGGAAGGAGAAGGCTCTGGCTGGGAAGGTGCCGGACAGCAGCTCGGAGTGGCTGAAGCAGTTTGATGCGGTGCTGCCAGGGTACAGCCTCAAGGGCGAGCTGGACCTCCTGACGCTGCTCAGACAGGTCAGTGGCGTGCAGGGGTCCCCACAGAGCTGGGAGAGGGGTTTTGGGGTACCCATGGGGCTGTGGCAGCCTACAGGAGCAGGGACTCTTTGGTAGAGGTGCATGGTGGTCCCTGTAGGTCACTCCATGATTGCAGGGAGTTTCCTGGGGCGCCAGGTGGCCATGGGCTGGTGCTGGGTGTCCAGGAAGGAGTCTGGGAGGTCCTTGCAGGACTCAGGGCATGTGGGACACTGTGGGGTCTGGGACCCCTCCCTGCAATGTTCAGAGAGGTTGGGGGTCTCCGTCCCTGCAATGTTCAGGGAGGTTGGAGGTTTCCATCCATGCAGTGTTCAGGGAGGTTGGAGGTCTCCATGCCTACAACGTTCAGGGAGGTTGGAGATTTCTATCCCTGCAATGTTCAGGGAGGTTGAGGGTCTCCATCCCTGCAATGTTTAGGGAGGTTGAGGGTCTCCATCCCCACAATGTTCAGGGAGGTTGAGGGTCTCCATCCCTGCAACTCTCTGACCCATGCCCCCCTCCCCACACCACAGGAGAGCCCTGCTCCTGAGAAGACCCTTCACCACTGCTATGTCAACAACGTCTCCAACCTGGACGTGCGGCAGCTCTCTGTCCTGCCCCAGGAACCCTCGCCCCCGCTGTCCCCCTCCGTCCCCTCCCCATCCAGCCCCGCTGAGCCCACCAGGGTCCCCGACCCCGAGGCGTCCCACGAGGCAGCCCCAGCCCCGTTGTCACCACTGCCACCGGCCCCCTCGCCAGCCCCCCAGGAGGAAGGGGCCACGGCTGTCCACTCCCCTCCCCGTTTCAAGCCGCGCTCGCGGCCTCTGGAGGACGGGGACGAGGCGAGGCCGCGGCTGAAGAAGTGGAAGGGGGTGCGCTGGAAACGGCTGCGCTTCCTCGTCACCATCCAGAAAGGGGGAGCCAAGCGCGACGGGGACAAGGAGATCGCCGAGTTCATCGACAAGCTGGGCACCACGCTGCGCCCCGAGAAGGTGCCGCAGGACATGCGCAAGTGCTGCTTCTGTCACGAGGAGGGCGACGGCGCCACGGACGGGCCGGCCCGCCTGCTCAACCTTGACCTCGACCTCTGGGTCCACCTGAACTGCGCCCTGTGGTCCACGGAGGTGTACGAGACTCAGGGAGGGGCCCTGATCAACGTGGAGGTGGCTCTGCACCGCGGGCTGCTCACCAAGTGCTCCCTGTGCCAGAAAACCGGCGCCACCAACAGCTGCAACCGCATCCGCTGCCCCAGCGTGTACCACTTCGCCTGCGCCATCCGCGCCAAGTGCATGTTCTTCAAGGACAAGACCATGCTGTGTCCCCTGCACAAGCTGAAGGGGCCCTGCGAGCAGGAGCTCAGCAGCTTCACCGTGTTCCGCCGCGTCTACATCGAGCGGGACGAGGTGAAGCAGATCGCCAGCATCATCCAGCGCGGCGAGCGGCTCCACATGTTCCGCGTGGGCGGCTTGGTCTTCCACGCCATCGGGCAGCTGCTGCCCCACCAGATGGCCGATTTCCACAGCGTCACGGCGCTCTACCCCGTGGGCTACGAGGCCACGCGCATCTACTGGAGCCTGCGGACCAACAACCGCCGCTGCTGCTACCGCTGCACCATCTGTGAGAACAACGGGCGCCCCGAGTTCGTCGTGCAGGTCATCGAGCAGGGCTTGGAGGATCTTGTCTTCTCTGACTCCTCGCCACAAGGTAAGGAGTTGGGATGTGCCAGTGTCCAACCTTTGTGCCAGTGGCTGAGCCACACCAGAGGGTGGGGTGATGGGAAATGGCTTGAGGTGCCCATATTCAACCTGTGGCACTCTGTGCTTTGCTCTGGTGA
Source organism: Melozone crissalis (assembly GCF_028551555.1). NCBI lineage: Eukaryota > Metazoa > Chordata > Aves > Passeriformes > Passerellidae > Melozone > Melozone crissalis. The sequence continues at coordinate 264,354 of NW_026535985.1, forward strand.
CAACGTGGTGATTGGTCACTCGATGATCTTGGAGATCTTTTCCAGCCTCATTAATTTTGTGGTTCTCCCTTCCCTGAGTGCTTTGCTCGGGTGACAATGTGGTGATTGGTCACTTGGACTCAATGATTTGGAGATCTTTTCCAGCTTAATTAATTCTGTGGTTCTCCATTCCCTGAGTGCTCTGCTCTGGTGATGAGGTGGTGATTGGTCACTTGGACTCGATGATCTTGGAGATCTTTTCCAGCGTAATTAATTCTGTGGTTCCCCCTTCCCTGAGTGCTGTGCTCTGGTGGTGATTGGTCACTTGGACTCAATGATCTTGGAGGTCTTTTCCAGCCTCATTAATTCTGTGGCTCTCCCTTCCCTTGGCAGCTGTGTGGAACCGGATCATCGAGCCAGTGGCGATGATGAGGAAGGAGGCCGACATGCTGCGACTCTTCCCCGAGTACCTGAAGGGCGAGGAGCTCTTCGGCCTCACGGTGCACGCGGTGCTGCGCATCGCCGAGTCGGTGGGTCCCGGGGTGGGCATGGAGCTCTCTCCTCCACACTGGGGGTCCATCCTGCTGCTGCCTCTTGACCCCTTCTCCATCTCCCCCTCTGCAGCTGCCGGGTGTGGAGAGCTGCCAGAATTACCTGTTCCGCTATGGGCGCCATCCTCTCATGGAGCTGCCCTTGATGATCAATCCCACCGGCTGCGCCCGCTCCGAGCCCAAGATCCTCACCCATTACAAGCGGTAAGTGAGGCTGGAATTCACCGGGAAAGCTGGGAACCACCAGCAGAGCTGGGATCTCTCATCTCTAACCCTTCTCATCCCCCTCTCCTCAAAGGCCCCACACCCTGAACAGCACAAGCATGTCCAAGGCCTACCAGAGCACGTTCACGGGCGAGACCAACACGCCCTACAGCAAACAGTTTGTGCACTCCAAGTCCTCCCAGTACCGGCGCCTGAAGACGGAGTGGAAGAACAACGTGTACCTGGCGCGGTCCCGCATCCAGGGGCTGGGGCTCTACGCGGCCAAGGACATCGAGAAGCACACGATGGTCATCGAGTACATCGGCACCATCATCCGCAACGAGGTGGCCAACAGGCGGGAGAAGATCTATGAGGAGCAGGTGGGGCTCTGCTCGGGGTGCTGGGGGCTTGGGCAAGATGTGGAGGGACTTGGGTGGGACTTTGTGGGCTCTGGTGGAAGATGGAGGGACTTTGAGAAGGACATGGGAGGAGTCAGATGGGATTTGAGAGGACTTGGGTGAGATATTGTGGGCTCTGGTGGAACATGGAGATGGACATGGGAGGAGTCAGATGGGATGTGAGAGGAGTTGGGTGGACATTGTGGGCTCTGGTGGAACATGGAGAAGGACATGGGAGGAGTCAGATGAGATGCTGGGGGCTTGTGTGGGATGAGAGTGGACTTGGGTGGGACGTTGTGCACTCTGGTGGAACATGGAGGGACTTTGAGAAGGACATGGGAGGAGTTAGATGGGTGGTTGGGGGCTCAGGGGGAATGTGGGTGGAGGTGGGTGGGATGTTGAAGGCTCTGGTGGAACATGGAGGGACTCTGAGGACATGGGAGGAGTCAGATGGGATTTGAGAAGACTTGAGTGAGACGTTGTGGGCTCTGGTGGAACATGGAGAAGGACATGGGAGGAGTCAGATGGGATGTGAGAGGACTTGGGTGGGACATTGTGGGCTCAGGACATGAGAGGAGTCAGATGGGATGTTGAGGCTCAGGTGGGATAGAGAGGACTTGGGTGGGATGTTGTGGGCTCTGGTGGAACATGGAGGGACTGAGAAGGACATGGGACCAGTCAGATGGGGTGTTGGGGCTCAGGTGGAATAGAGAGGACTTGGGTGAGATGTGGGCTCTGGTGGAACATGAAGAAGGACATGGGAGGAGTCAGATGGGATGTTGGGGGCTTGTGTGGGATGAGAGTGAATTTGGGGGGGATGTTGAAGGCTCTGGCAGGACATGTGGGGACTCAGGCTGTGGAGGGACTTGAGAGGGTTATCAAGGGTTCTGGTAGGGTCTGAGGTGGGATTTTGGGAGCTCTGGTAGGACATGGAGCGACTCGGGGGGATGTGGAGAACTCATAGGGAATTTGAGGGTCTCCAGTGGAACATGGGATGGTGGAAATCAACTCAGGTGGGGTGTGGGGACCTCAGTGCACCGCTGAACCCGCTCTTCTCCTCCGTGGCAGAACCGCGGCATTTACATGTTCCGCATCAACAACGAGCACGTCATTGACGCCACGCTGACGGGGGGCCCGGCCAGGTGAGCACAGGGGGGGCTTTGGGCTGCTGGGATACCCCCAGAGGGAGCCACGACATCCGTCTGTCCTGCCCCTGGCTTGGTGCTGACCACGATCATCCCCCAGGTACATCAACCACTCGTGTGCCCCGAACTGCGTGGCCGAAGTCGTGACCTTCGACAAGGAGGACAAGATCATCATCATCTCCAGCCGGCGCATCCCCAAGGGGGAGGAGGTCAGTGAGGGGCTCAGGGGGTCCTGGGGGACTCTGATGGTGTTCACAGGGGTGCTTGGATGAGGGAAGAGACGAGGATCTGACTCCATGTTTCAGAAGGCTTGATTTTTATTATTTATTATTTTATCATATATTTTACATTAGAACTATACTAAAAGATTTATTATTTTATTTTTATCATATATATTACATTAAAACTATACTAAAAGAATAGAAGAAAGGTTTTCATCAGAAGGCTGCTAAGAATAGAATAGCAAAGAATGATAACAAAGGTTTGTGGCTCGGCTCTCTGTCCGAGCCAGCTCACTGTGATTGGCCATTAATTAAAAACAACCAACATGGGCCAATCACAGATCCACCTGTTGCATTCCACAGCAGATAATCAATGTTTACAGAATCACAGAATTTCTAGGTTGGAAGAGACCTTTAAGATCATCGAGTCCATCCCATGTTCTAACACCTCAACTAGATCATGGCATCAAGGGCCACATCCAGTCTTTTTTTAAACGCATCGAGGGATGGTGACTCCACCACCTCCCTGGGTAGATGATTCCAGTATTTCATCACTCTTTCTGTGAAAAACTTCCTCCTTAATTCTAGCCTGTATCTCCCTTGGTGCAGCTTGAGACTGTGTCCTCTTGTTCTGTCTGTTGTTTACATATTGTTCCTGAGGCTTCTCAGCTTCTCAGGAGGAAAAAACCTTAAAGAAAAGATTTTTTTCATAAAAGATATCTGCCTCAGGGGACCCAGGGAGGGGGGCTGGACGTGGCAGGGCTGAGCTCTGTGCTTTGGCTGACTCCCCGCTCCCTCCCAGCTCACCTACGACTACCAGTTCGACTTCGAGGACGATCAGCACAAGATCCCCTGCCACTGTGGAGCTTGGAATTGCAGGAAGTGGATGAACTAACTGGGAAAAAAGGGGGCTGGGGGCTGCCACCCCCGCCTCAGAGACCTGGCCGAGCCCCCCAGGGCTGCAGGAGGTGCCAGGGGCGGCCGGGCACGGAGGGAGAGCGGCGGCTGCAGCGCTGCCGGCCCTGCCCGAGCGGGACGGACGGACAGACAGATGAACTGGCAACTCAGGGTTTTCTTTGCTTCGTCCTGCGAGGAGGAAAAAGCGGAGTGGGGGGGCTCAGAAACGCCCCCTTCACCACCACCCCCTGCCTGCCTCCCTCACGGGAGAGCCACGGATGGGGAAACAGCGCCGGGCCCAGCGTGGCCGGAGCGATTGTGCGGAGCCGGTCTGGATATAACGATTATTTTATTTTATTTTATTTTTTTGGTTTTTCTTTTTTTTTTTTTTTTTTTTGTCCTTTTTTTTTTTTTTTTAGAAACTAATAATATTTGCTCGCTAATTACCAAGGTAACACAGACTCCTTGAGCTCGACAATCCGGGCTCTGCCCTGCCCAGCGTGGTGGCGGCCAGAGCTCGCTCTCGGTTCCTTTTTGATCTCTTTTTTTTTTGTTTTATTTTGTTTTTGTTTGTGCGTGTGGACGAGAACCCCGGAGCGGCAGCAGGATGCAGCCAAGACCCCGACAGACACAAGGAGCTTCTGCACCCAAACCTACCTCATTTTAAGTGTTAGATTTGTTTCTTTTTATTTGTTGTTGTTTTTAAATGTGAGCCCCCCCTCCATCCCAACCTGCCTCCCAAAGTTTTGGGGGGGGGGGGGGGGGTCTTTCCCTCTCCCTCAGAGGATGTGGCTTCCTCATGTCCCCCTCCTCCAGGACACCTTGAAGGGGGGACACGGGGACACCCCCTCCTTGTCCCCCCCCCTTAAGGAGGTCCCAGCCGTGTGACGTGCCAAGGTGTGAGGTGGGGATGGGGAGAGGGTGAGGGGGGGGTCAAACCCACTCCCCCAGCTCTGGTGGGGGGCTGGAGGGGCTGGGTGGGGACCCCTCCTCCCCACATGTGGCTGGGAGGGGTTGGATGGAGCCCCCCCCCCCCCACCTTGCTCACCCTTGGCCCTCCCAGCTGGGGCTGCACTGGGGAGGGGGGGGAAGGTTATTTATCTATTTATACCTTATATTGTATATACTAGACGGGGCTGGGAGGGGGGGGCTCTTTGTGCTCTGCTGGGCTGAGATTTGGGGTGCAGGGGCAAAAAAAGAAAAAAAAATTTAAAAAAGGTGTGGGGAGGGTTTTTTTTAAAACCCAATCTCCGAGGTGTTGAGGGTGGGGATGGAGGGGGGGGTCTCTCTCTGGAACCTCCTGCCAGGCAGGGGAGAGTGAAGCAGCGAGTGGGCATTAACACCCCCGACCCCCCCCTCAACCCCACCCACCACCCCGGGGGTCTCTGCCCGCCCCCTCCCCACTCCCGGGGGGCGCCGGGATCTCTTAACGCACAAACACGGCGCGGGGAAGGAAGGGGAGGGACCCCCCTGCTCCTCCTGCAAAATGGGGAGGGGGCGTCGGGTCTGATGATGGGAGTGGTGCCCCCCTCTCCCCCCCCCCACCCCCGGTGCAGTGTTGTGGGGAGGGGGCCGGGGCCCGATTTTGAAAAGCTGCTTCCGCAAACTCGTCAAAGCTGCAAAAAAAAAAAAATCTAAAAAAAAAAAAATCTGAAACAAAAAAAGTTTAAGGTAAAAATCTTTAAAAAAAAGAAAATTTAAAAAAAGTAAAAAAAAAAAAAAAATACCAGAGGAAAAGCGCGAGTGGGGGGGGATGAGAAAGTTTTAACAGAAAATATACGAGAAATTTAACTTTCAGAGCTGTACATAGGCCGGGGCGTGTAGAAATCCCGTTTTTACCAATACCGGAACCACTGGATGTTATTTTAAATAAAGCGCGTGAGAAGCCGAGGCCGCCTCATCCCTCGGGGGGTGCTCGGGGGGGTCTGGGAGGGGACAGCGGTGGCACCGGGGTCCATCGAGGGCAGCTCGGTCCTGCTCGGCCCTTGCTGTCCCCACGTGTCCCCCCAGCCAAAGTGTCTGTCCCCAAAATCGGTGGCGCTGCCCTGGCTCACCCCGAGCTGTGTCCCCACCCTTGGACCCTTGTGTGTGTCCCCACCCCCTGTCCTGTCCTGGAGACCCCATGACCGTGTGTCCGCACCCTTGGGGACCCCATGTCTGTGTGTCCCCACCGCCCCGGGACCCCATGCCCGGTGTGTCCCGCCGTGTCCCCGGAGCCCCGGGGGTCGCCAGAGGTGTGACCCGAATCCCCCCAAAACCATCCCCGCGACCCGGCGGCCGGGAGCCAGTGGGCGGGACCGGGACCAGGAACGGGGCGGGAGTGGTATCGGGAACCGGGCAGAACCGGGACCGGGAATGGGGCGGAACCGGGACCGAGAGTGGTTCCGAGAACCGGGCGGAACCGGGAACCGACTGGATCCAGGAATGGCAACGGGGCGGGAACAGGAACGGGGCCCGAGTGGTTCAGGGAACAGAGCGGTAGCGGGGCACGAACCGAGCGGAAATTGGGGCAGGAACCGGGCGGAAGCGGGGCACGGACCGTGACAGGAACCGGGCGGAAGCGGGACCGGGAACCGGACGGAAGCGGGGCACGAACCGGACGGAAGTGGGACCGGGGACCGGACGGAAGCGGGACAGGAACCGGGCGGAAGCGGGGCAGGAACCGGGCGGAAGCGGGACCAGGGACCGGACGGAAGCGGGACCAGGGACCGGGCGAGCGCGGGGCCGGAGACGGGCGGCAGCGGGGCAGCGGCGCCTCGGGACCGAGCGGGACCCATGGAGGTTGTGAGGGGGACAGCGGGGCTGGGGGGGACACCGGGGTCGGGCACCGGCACCGCGGCCGCTCTGACCGACCCCGCCTGTCCGCAGGATCCCGGCCCCGAGCCTGACCCCGGCCCCGGCCCGGGCCCGGCCGCCGAGAGCCCGGCGGAGCTGGAAGGTGAAACCGGGGGGGGTCCAGGCACCGGAGGGGACGCGGTGATTTGGGTGTCCCGGGGGCCGTTCCTGTCCCGGGGTCTGGGGGAGCCCTGAGCTGGGGGTCCGGGATTGGGACACCGGGGATATCCCGGAGTTTGGGGTGTCCCGGAGTCCTGAGCTGTGTGTCCGGGATTTGGGGTGCCCCATGACCGGGGATATCCCGGAGTTTGGGGTACCCCGGAGCCCTAAGCTGGGTGTTGTAGGATTTGGGATGCCCCATAACCGGGTATATCCCGGATTTGGGGTGTCCCGGAGTCCTGAGCTGGGTGTTGTGGGATTTGGGGTGCCCCATGACCGGGGATATCCCGGAGTTTGGAGTGTCCCGGAGTCCTGAGCTGGGTGTCCCAGAAGTGGGAGTGAAACGGGATTTGGGGTATTCGAGGGTTTGGGATGTCCCGGGATTTGGGGCATTCAAGGGTTTGGGGTGTCCCGGGACTTGAGGTGTCAGAGGATTTTGGGGTGTCCCGGAGCCCTGAGCTGGGTGTCCAGGATTTGGGGTGCTCCATGACCGGGAATATCCCGGTGTCGGGGGTACCCCGGAGCCCTGAGCTGGGTGTTGTGGGGTTTGGGGTGCCCCATGACTGGAGTTAAGGGTGTCCCGGGATTGGGTGTCCGAAATTGGGAGTGAAATGGGATTTGTGGCACTGGAGGGTTTGGGGTGTTCTGGGCTTTGGGATCTCCTGGGTACTGGTGTGTCCCGAGATTTGGGGTGTCAGAGGATTTTGAGGTGTCCCGGGATTGTGGGTGCCACAGGATTTGGGGTGTCTGGGACTGGTGGTGTCCCGGGATTGGGGTGTCATAGGATATTGGGGTGTCCCGGGATTGGGGGTACCTCAAGATTCGGGGTGTCTGGTATTGGGGGTGTCCCGAGATTGGGGATGTCCCGGGTTTTGAGGTTCTCCAGGTTTTGGGGTGCCCTGGGTTTTGGGGTGTCCCGGGATTTGGGGTGTCTGGGATTGGGGGTATCTGGGATTGGGGGGTTCTGGGTTTTGGGCTTCTCCAGGTTTTGGGGTGCCCCAGGATATGGGGTGCCACAGGATTTGAGGTGTCTGGCACTGGTGGTGTTCCGGGATTGGGGTGTCCTGGGATTTGGGATGTCCCAGGATTGGGGGTATCTCAGGATTCGGGGTGTCTGGGACTGGGGGTGTCCCGGGACTGGGGATGACCTGAGTTTTGGGGTTCTTCAGGTTTCGGGGTGCCACAGGATTTGGGGTGCCCCGGGATTGGGATGCCCCGGGATTTGGGGTGTCATAGGATATTGGGGTGTCCCGGGATTGGGGGTACCTCAAGATTCGGGGTGTCTGGTATTGAGGGTGTCCCGAGATTGGGGATGTCCCGGGTTTTGGGCTTCTCCAGGTTTTGGGGTGCCCCAGGATTGGGGATGCCACAGGATTTGGGGTGTCTGGGATTGGGGGTGTCCCGGGATTTGGGGTTCTCCAGGTTTTGGGGTGCCCCAGGATTGGGGATGCCACAGGATTTGGGGTGTCTGGGATTGGGGTGTCCCGGGTTTTGGAATTCTCCAGGTTTTGGGGTGCCCTGGGTTTTGGAATGTCCCGGGATTTGGGGTGTCTGGGACTGGGGGTGTCCTGGGAATGGGGATGTCCCGGGTTTTGGGCTTCTCCAGGTTTCGGGGTGTCCCAGGATTTGGGGTGCCACAGGATTTGGGGTGTCTGGGATTGGGGTGTGCCGGATTTCGGGGTGCCCCCTGACGCTGCCCCACCAGGGGACGCTCACCGCGGTGCCTACACCGCCTTCATGAAATCCCATCGCTGCTACGACCTCATCCCCACCAGCTCCAAACTCGTCGTCTTCGACACATCCCTGCAGGTGTGCCAGGGCCGGGGGGCACTTTTGGGGTCGGGGGGGGGCACTTTTGGGGCCAAGGGGGCACTTTTGGGGTTGGAGACGCACTTTTGGGGCCAAGGGGGCACTTTTGGGGTTGTGAGGGCACTTTTGGGGCCAGGGAGGTGCTTTTGGGGCCAGGGGGGCACTTTTGGGGTTGTGAGCGCACTTTTGGGGCCAAGGGGGCACTTTTGGGACAGGGGGGCACTTTTGGGGCTAAGGGGGCACTTTTGGGGCTCCCTGACCCCCGTGCCTGCAGGTGAAGAAAGCGTTCTTCGCGCTGGTCACCAACGGCGTCCGGGCGGCCCCGCTGTGGGACAGCAAAAAGCAAAGTTTTGTAGGTGAGCAAAGGGGTCTGGGGGGGTCTCGGGGGTTTTGGGGGGGGTCTCTGGGGGTTTTGGGGGGCTGGCAGGACCCTCCTCACCCTGCCTGCCCCCCAGGAATGCTGACCATCACCGACTTCATCAACATCCTGCACCGCTACTACAAATCCCCCATGGTGAGGGCTGGGGTCTGGGGGGGGCTCGGGTTGGGTTTTGGCTGTCCCATCTGAGCTTCCTCCTCCTCCTCCTCCTCCTCACAGGTGCAGATCTACGAGCTGGAGGAACATAAAATAGAGACGTGGAGAGGTGAGGGGGGGGTCACTGCTGCCCTTCCTGGGGTGTCCCACCCCCCCATGCCCTCACCCACCCCTCTCCCCACAGAGGTTTACCTGCAAGACTCCTTCAAGCCGCTGGTGTGCATTTCCCCCAATGCCAGGTAGCCCGGGGGGCAGGGAGAGGGGCACAGCCGGTGGTGGCAGTGCCAGGGACACCCCAAATCCCCCCTGCCTTGCCCCCCACAGCCTGTTTGACGCCGTCTCCTCCCTGATCCGGAACAAGATCCACCGGCTGCCCGTCATCGACCCCGACTCGGGGAACACGCTCTACATCCTCACCCACAAACGCATCCTCAAGTTCCTCAAGCTCTTTGTGAGTCTCTGCCCCTTGGGGAGGGTGGGGTCAGACCAGGACCCTCGGTCTGGGATGTGCCAGGGTCACACTGGCACCCCCAGCCCGGGCTGTGCCAGGTGCCTGTGCCAGGGGCTGCTCTGAGACCCCCATCCTGGGCTGTGCCAGGTCCAGGTACTACTCTGGAACTCGCAGTCCAGGCTGTACCAAGTGCCAGACCAGGCTGTGCCAGCTCCCTGTGCCAGGGCCACACTGGGACCCCCAGCCTGGGCTGTGCCTGGTGCCCATTCCGGGATTACCCAGGATGTTCACCCTGGGCTGTGCCAGGGGCTGTGTCCTGAGACCCGAAGCCTGGGCTGTGCCAGGCTCAGGTGCTGCCCTGAGACCCCCAGTTCAGGTGGTACAGAATGCCAACCCAGGATGTGCCAGGGGCTCCTCTGAGACCCTGGTCCTGGGATGTGCCAGGTCCAGGTGCTACCCTGAGACCCCCAATCCAGGTGGTGCAAAATGCCAGCCCAGGCTGTGCCAGCTCCCTGTGCCAGGGCCACACTGGGACCCCCAGCCCGGGCTGTGCCTGGTGCCCATTCCAGGATTACCCCAGGATGTTCACCCTGGGTTGTACCAGGGGCTGTGCCCTGAGCCTTCCAGCCCAGGCTGTGCCAGGGGCTGCCCTGAGACCCTCAGTCCAGGTGGTACCAAGTGCCAGCCCAGGCTGTGCCAGGTCCAGGTGCTACCCTGAGACTCCCAGTCCAGGTGGTACCAAGTGCCAACCCAGGCTGTGCCAGCTCCCTGTGCCAGAGGCTGCTCTGAGACCCCCAGTCCAGGTGGTACAAAATGCCAACCCAGGCTGTGCCAGGCCCAGGTGCTTCCTTGAGACTCCCATCCTGGGCTGTACCAAGTGCCAACTCAGGATGTGCCAGCTCCAGGTGCTACTCTGGGACTCCCAGTCCAGGTGGTACCAAGTGCCAACCCAGGCTGTGCCAGGAGCTGCCCTGAGACCCCCATCCTGGGCTGTGCCAGGCCCAGGTGCTACCCTGAGATCCCCAGTCCAGGTGGTACCAAGTGCCAGCCCAGGCTGTGCCAGGGCCACACTGGGACCCCCAGCCTGGGCTGTGCCCGGTGCCCGTTCCAGGATTACCCCAGGATGTTCACCCTGGGCTGTGACAGGGGCTGCCCTGAGACCCCCATCCTGGGCTGTGCCAGGCTCATGTGCTACCCTGAGATTCCCAATCCAGGTGGTACAAAGTGCCAACCCAGGCTGTGCCAGGCCCAGGTGCTACCCTGGTACTCCCAGTCCAGGTGGTACAAAGTGCCAACCCAGGCTGTGCCAGGGGCTGCTCTGAGACCCCCATCCTGGGCTGTGCCAGGCCCAGGTGCTACCCTGAGATTCCCAAGTGCCAGCCCAGGCTGTGCCAGCTCCCTGTGCCGGGTGCTACCCTGAGCCCCCCATCTAAGCCGTGCCAAAATGTGCCCCAGAACCTTTGGGGTTTCACTCTGAACCCCCCAGCCTGGGCTGTGCCAGGTCCCTGCACACCAGGTACCACCAGCTGGGGGCGGGCACAGCCCTGGTACCTCACCACACCTGGAGATCCCACAACCCCCCCATGCTCTGCACCCCACTTTTTTGTCCTTTCCCCCCCAATGCTGGGCTCAGCCCTGTCCCCTCCCTGTCCCCTCAGATCTCAGAGGTGCCCAAGCCCGAGTTCATGGCACGGACCCTGGAGGAGCTGCAGATTGGCACCTACAGGAACATCGCCGTGGTTGGCACCAGCACTCCCATCTACGTTGCCCTGGGCATCTTCGTGCAGCACCGAGTGTCTGCCCTGCCCGTGGTGGATGAGTCAGGTGAGGATGGCCTGGCCTGGCTCTGGATGTCCCCAAGTGTCCCCTCCTGAGCGCCTTGGGCTTGGCTGAGCTGCTCCTCTCCCTCCCCAGGGCGTGTGGTGGATATCTACTCCAAATTCGATGTTATTGTGAGTGCTGGAAAATTCTGGAATGGGGGAAATTCTGGGGTGGGGGGAAAATCCTGGAATGGATGGAAATCCTGGGCTGGGGGGAAATCCTGGGCTGGGGGGGAAAATTTTGGAATGGGGGGGAAATCCTGAAATGGGGGGGAAATCCTGGGCTGGGAGGGAATTCTGGGCTGGGGAGAAAATCCTGGGATGGTGGAACATCCTGGGCTGGGGGGAAATCCTGGAATGGGAGGAAAATCGTGGGCTGTGGGGGGAAATCCTGGAATGGGGGAAAATCCTGGATTGGGGGGAAAATCCTGAGCTGGGGAAAATCTTGGAATGGGGAGAAATTCTGGGTTGGAGGGGAAAATCCTGGGTAGGGGGAAAATTCTGGAATGGGGGGGGGAAATCCTGGATTGGGGGAAAATCCTGATCTGGGGAAAATCCTGGGCTGGGGGGAAATCTTGGGCTGGGGGAAAATCCTGGAATGGGGGGAAATTCTGTGCTGGGGGGGAAAATCCTGGGCTGGGGGGAAATCCTAGAATGGGGGGAAAAATCCTGGTCTGGGGGAAAGGGGGGAAAATCCTGGGCTGGAGGAGGCAATACTGGGATGGGGAGAAAAATTCTGGGCTGGATGGAAAATCCTGAGCTGGGGGGAAATCTTGGAATGGGGGGGAATCCTGGAATGGGGGAAAACCCTGGTCTAGGGGGTAAAACCCTGGGCTGGGGGGAAAATCCTGGGCTGGATGGAAATGCTGGGCTGGGGAGAAAATTCTGGGCTGGGGAGGAAATCCTGTAATGAGGGGAAATCCTGGGTTTGGGGGGGACACCGTGGGGTGTTGGGGGTCTCCTAATGTGTCCCCAATGTTTGTCCCTGCCCCAGAACCTGGCAGCTGAGAAAACCTACAACAACCTGGACGTGACGGTGACGCGGGCGCTGCAGCACCGCTCCCACTACTTCGAGGGCGTCCTCAAGTGCTACAAGCACGAAACGCTGGAAACCATCATCAACCGCCTGGTGGAGGCTGAGGTAACAATCCCGGGCTGCTGGGGGGGTCTCTGAGGGGAGACTGGGGGTCCCTGCACCCCCTCAGCACCTCGCTGTGTCCCCCCTTTCCCCAGGTCCACCGGCTGGTGGTGGTGGATGAGAGCGATGTGGTGAAAGGGATCGTCTCCCTCTCGGACATCCTGCAAGCCCTGGTGCTCCCCCAGGGCCCCTGAGGCAGTTTTGGGGTGGGAGGGAGGTTCAGTCCTCTCAATCCCCCCCAAATCTCTTCTCCTGTATCACTGTGCCCCCCCCCGGGCTGGTGGGGAGCCCCGGGGGATGCCCCCACTCACCAGCAGCACCCAGCAATAACCCCCAGCCCTGGGGCAGCCCCTGCTGCCTTTCCCTGGGTGGGGGGCACCCCACAGCCCCCCCTATGCCGTGCCCTGCGCCCCAAAGCTGTGTGGGGTGATGGGGGCAGCCCTTGACCCCCCTTTGGGGTCACCCTTAGCCATGCCAGGGCTGTTCTGTGTGGCCTCTGGTCCCTGTCACCCTGTACCCTCTCCCTGGGTTTGGTGAGACCCACCCGACCCAGGGACCCCCCCAAGCCCCCCGGGGGTCTCCCCCAGGTCCCCCCACACCTGCCACCTTCTCCCTGGGTTTGGTGAGACCCAGGGACCCCCCAACGCCCCCCGGGGGTCTCCCAAAGGTCCCCCCACACCCGCCACCGCTTCGTGTGTGAGGACAAACCACGAATAAACACAGACCTGGCACCACCCTGGCTTCGTGCAGGGCACGGGGGGCATTGACCCGGGCACGGGGGGTGTGTGGGGAGGGGGTGTGACCCCCCCTGTGGGAAGGGGGAATCTGCTGAGCTCGCCCAGACCCTAAATCCCTGTTTGTTACGCCTGTGGCTTTTCTAAAAGGCCGGGATTGGGGATGGGACAGAGACAGGAACCCGGCAGGACATGGGGACCCGGCAGGACATGGGGACCCTCTGGTGGGCACCGCGGTGAGCAGGGGGAGTCAGGCAGGGGCTGGGGGAGGTTGAGGGGGCTGAGCTGGATGTTGGGGCGCCCTGGGGGGGCTCGGGCAGCCGGGACAGCGCAGTTCGCAGCCGGTGTCCGCAGGGGAGGTGCGAGGCCCGGCCGTGCTGAGCGAGGCACATTCCTGGCGGGGAGGGGACGGCCGGCCCGGGCACCGTGTCCGTGCCAGGGCCGGGCTCCGGCAGAGCCAGGGGAGCGCCGGGCAGGTACCGGGGGGCCCGGGGGACTCGGGAGGGGGGCCGTGCCGGTTGCCATGCCGCCGCCGGAGGGTTGCTAAGCTCCGCTCGGAGCCCGCGTGGGCTGCAGCGCTCGGTGCCAAACCCGCCATCGCCTGCTTGTCGCAGGGGGGGAAGGGATCCCGCGGGGCGAGGGAAAGGGGGGGGGGACACAAACACACACACGCGACACACCGACACCCCTGGGACGGCCGGTGGGGTCCCCGCCGTGCGCCGCTCCCCCCGGGGTCAGCGTGGCCCGAGGTGGCACCGGGCGGGACACGGGGGCACCGGGGGCACACGTGCGGCAGGTGGGTGCGTGCGGGCGGGCCGGTGGCACCGCCGAGGCTCCGCTGAGCCCCCCCCCGCCACCGCGGGGACACCCCTGTCGGCCGGGGCGATGCTGGGGGGTCCGGAGCGGGGTGGTGCGGGGCGCCTGCGGATCTGCGAGCGGACCAAGCTGGTGCTGGTGGAGATCGACACGGTGGCGTGTTGCAGCCCGGGTGGTGCCGGCATGGCCGCGGGCTGCTGGCCCGAGCCGCCCTGGACCTACCGCCGCATCGCCGGGGAGTACGCGTGAGTGGGGACCGCCATTTGGGGCTGGGGGGGTCCGTCCTGCTCCCCTCCCTCGCTGCCCTCACTCCCCTCTCTGTCTTGCAGGTACCTGGAGAAACGCTTTGTGGCCGAGCTGGCCCCCCCTTGGCCCCCAGCGCCCTCCAACCCCCCTTGTCGCCTGCAGGACTTCACAGCCCGGCCCCGGGTCCCCCCCACCCCCTGCCCCCCACCGCAGCTTGAGGGGCCGGGGGGCAGCAGCGGACCCTGGGGGGGTCACGCCGTGCCCACCCCTCGGCCCGCGGTGTCGGGGGACAAGCAGGGCCCCCCCACGTACGAGGTGCACATGCAGCGGGTGCAGGCGGCCCACGGCCGCCGAGGGGGACCCCCCCCTTACATCGCACCCCCCGCCTATGACGGTCCCCACCGCACCCTCCAGCTGCGACCCCCGCGGGGACCCCGCAGCCCCCCGGCGGCTCCTCCTCGGGCCCGGGGGGCTGTGCCGGGCGCCTGGAGCCACACTCTGCCCCGGGCGGCCACCGAGGCCAAGCACCGGTGGCCCCGTGCGACGCTGCCGTCCCCAGCAGGGCCTGGCACCGTCCCCCGGCACTGCCAGACGCTGCCACGGGCAGCAGCCGGCCGGGAGCGGGCACCGGGGCGCGGGAGGGGGCAGCGGGGAACGGGGGGCCACGTCCTCATCGATGCTACCCGCGTGGTGGTCCGTGCCCAGTACGTGCCACCCCCGCAGCGCCAGCAGGTCCGCTATGCCAGGGCATCCCCTCCTCGCAGCCCTTCGGTGCCCGCCGGGGTCGGCAGCGCTTCGGCGGCGCCCTCGCCGCCCCGGGAGCCCCCCGGCAGCCCCCGCAGCCCGTGGCACAGCCCGGGGGGCTGCAGGGGTGCCCGGGGGCGGCCCCCGCCGCGGCGGCCGGTGCTGTACGCGCAGGCACTGCGGGAAGCCGTGTCCCGCATCCGCCGGCACACGGCGCCCGACTCGGACTCGGACGCCGAGAGCAGCGTGGGGGGGTCCCGGCAGCGCCTCTGCCGAGACCCCCGAGCCTACAGCAGCAGCAGCAGCAGCCTGGAGAGCGCCGGAGCCCCCCCCGGCCCCGCCAGCCCCACCCCGGCCTGAGGGGTGGGGCTTGGCGGGGTGTGGCACTGTTAGGGCGGGGCTTGGCGGGGTGTGGTTCTCAGGCGCTCAGGGCTGGAGTTCCCACGGGCTGACCCCAATAAAAGCTCCGGGATCCCCCGTGCTGCCTCTGTCCCTGTTTGTGGGAGGTCGGGTTGGGGGGTGTCACCCCTTCAGGTCACTCTGTGCCCCCCAGCAAGCACTCAGGTGTCCGGGCACGCCCCCGTGACATTCCCGGTGTCCCGTTACGGTGCCGGGGTCAGCCGGAGGTCCCGGGTGTCCCTGCGGCCGCCACGGTGCGTCACAACACGGGCAGGACGTGCCAGCCCCCCCCGTACCCCCCATAATGAGCAGGTGACACAGCAGGGCTGGCCCTGCGCCACCAGCAGCCCCACGTCACGGCCGGGGGGGGACCCCCAGTGAGTCACCGTCCCCCCCAAACAGCCGCCACCTCTCTTAGTCACTGCCGGAGGGGAGGGCGGGAGGGAGGAGGATCCCCAGGAAACCGCACAAACATCGTGGCCAATTTGCGCGTTATTTAAAACCGGCTCCTCCCCCGCCCCCCCGGCGCGGCCCTGTCATTACCGCGGTGACACCGGCGCGGAGGTCACGGCACGGGGCAGCTGCGGCGGCCGGGCCACCCCGGGCGGCTGCGGGGGCACCCCAAGGTCGCGTCACCCCCCCCAATGTGTCCCCCTGTGCTGGCGCGTGGCCAGGGTGGCATCCAAG
Source organism: Melozone crissalis (assembly GCF_028551555.1). Lineage (NCBI taxonomy): Eukaryota > Metazoa > Chordata > Aves > Passeriformes > Passerellidae > Melozone > Melozone crissalis. The sequence continues at coordinate 280,122 of NW_026535985.1, forward strand.
TGCCACACCTGGCTCTGGCCACGACGGCAATTGCAGCGCCCCGTGGCACAGGGGTGGTTCTACAGCCGGTGTGGTGGCACCTGGCACGGCTTGGCATGGATGGTTGGCAAGGTGTGGTGTGAGCCGCGGATTGTCACGGCACGATGCAGCCTGGCACAGCCTGGCATGGTTTGAAACGTGGGTTGGTATGACCCAGCATGTCATGGAACGGCTTGGTATAGCCTGGCACAGCTTGGTATAGCCTGGTACAGCCTGGCACAGCAGCCTGGCATGGCTTGGCAAAGCCCAGAAGAGCCAAGCTCAGCTCAGCAGCCTTGGCACGGCTTGGCATGGCCTGGCACGGCATAGGATGGTTGGCAAGGTGTGGTGTGAGCCGCGGATTGTCACGGCACGATGCAGCCTGGCACAGCCTGGCACAGTTTGGAACGTGGCTTGGTATGACCCAGAACATCTTGGCATAGCTTGGTATAGCCTGGCACAGCTTGGCATGGCCTGGCACAGCTTGGTATAGCCTGGCACAGCTCGGCACAGCAGCCTGGCACGGCTTGGCAAAGCCCAGAAGAGCCAAGCTCAACTCAGCAGCCTTGGCACGGCTTGGCATGGCAAGGAACAGCTCGGAACAGCTCAGTGCAGCCTGGCAGAGCCTGGCACAGCCTGATGCCACCTGGCATGGCTCAGCACAGCTCAGCACGGCTCGGCAAAGCCCAGAACGCTTGGCACAGCCTGTTTGGCACAGCTCATCACAGCAGGGCACGACTTGGCACACCTTAGCACAGCCTGGCATGGCTCAGTTTGGCACAGCACAGCACGGCATGACCAGCACCGAAACAGCTCTTTGCGACTTGGCACGGCTTGGCACAGGCTGGTACAGCCTGCCACAGCTTGGCACAGGCTGGTACAGCCCGGCACGGCTCAACACAAACTAACACAGCTTGGTACAGCCTGGCACGGCCCAGCACAGGCTGGCACAGCTTGGCATAGGCTGGTACAGCCTGGCACGGCTCAATACAAACTAACACAGCTTGGCACAGGCTGGTATAACCTGGCACAGCCCAGCACAGCCTGGCACGGCTCAACACAAACTAACACAGCTTGGTACAGCCTGGCACGGCCCAGCACAGGCTGGCACAGCTTGGCATAGGCTGGTACAGCCTGGCACGGCTCAGCACAGCCTGGCACAGCCCAACACAGGCTAGTTCAACCTGGCACGGCTCAACACAAACTACCACAGCTTGGCACAGCCTGGTATAACCTGGCACGGCTCAACACAAACTAAAACAGGTTGGTACAACGTGCCACGGCCCAGAACAGCCTGGCACAGCCCAGCACAGGCTGGTATAACCTGGCACAGCCCATCACAGGCTGGTATAACCTGGCACGCCTCAACACAAACTAAAACAGCTTGGCATAGTCTGGCACGGCTCAACACAGCCTGGCACAGCTTGGCACAGGCTGGTATAACCTGGCACGGCCCAGCCCAGCCTGGCACGGCCCAGCACAGCCCGTCACGGCCCGGCGCGGTGCCCGGCGGGGTGCCCCAGACGCGGGGGCAGCGGCGCTGCCCTTCCCGTGGGCTCAGCTCCTGCCCGGAGCCGCTCCCGCCGGGAATTCACCTTCACCCTCTAATTGGGGCTGCGCCGGCGCCGCCGCCTCCCCCGGCACCCCCGGGGCACCGGAACGCGCCGCAGCCTCGGGGGTCCCCCCGGGGCCACCGGGGGCTCAGCCCGTGCGGGTGACAACGCCCGGGACCGGGGGGTCCCTCCGGGACCGGAGCCCCCGGAGAGGGACGCGTGTGGCCGCCAGATGTCGCCGCGCAGCCGGTGAGCGATGGCACCGGGGGGCACCGGGGGCACCGGGGGGCATCGGGGGGCACCGGGGTCCTGCCTGCCCCCGGAGCGGTGCTGTGTCCCCAAAGAAGCGTCAGCCACGTGTGACATCCGTGCCGGGCAGTGCGGTGTCACCGGGGCTGGCGATGTCCCCACAGGGAGCTGTGACCCTCGTGTGTCACCGGTGACGCGGTGTCCCCAGAGGGCAGTGCAAGCTCTGGCTGTGCTCCCAGAGAGCCGCGTGTGTCGTGGGTGCTGGTGGTGTCTGAGAGCTTTGTGTGTCACTTGTGACAGCGATGTCACCACAGGCCTGTCCCCATGTGTGTGTCTGTGCTGCTGCTGCTGTCCCCAGACAGCCACAACCCCTGTGTGTCACTGGTGGTGGCTGGCGTCCCCAGAGAGCCGTGTCTCATGTGTCACTGGTGTTGGCAATGTCCCAAAGCAGCCCTGTCCATGTATGTGCCAGTGCTGGCGGTGTCCCCAGCCAGCTGTGACCTTCGTGTGACAGCAGTGTCCCCAGAGATCTGTGTCCATGTGTGGCAGTGTCCCTGCAGAGCTGTGACCCTCAAGTGCAGCTGGCACAGGCCATGCCATGTCCCAAAGGAGCCCTGTCCATGTATGTGCCAGTGCAGCGAGCTGTGACCTTCGTGTGTCACTGGTGACACTCTGGTGACAACGATGTCCCCAGAGATCCGTGTCCATGTGTGCTGCTGTTGGCAGTGTCCCCACAGAGCTGTGACCCTCACGTGCAGCTGGCACCGGCCGTGCCATGTCCCAAAGGAGCCCTGCCCATGTATGTGCCAGTGCTGGCAGTGTCCCCAGCGAGATGTGACCTTCGTGTGACAACGATATCCCCAAAGATCTGGGTCCATGTGTGTTCTGCCATTGGCATTGTCCCCACAGAGCCGTGACCCTCACATGCAGCTGGCACCGGCCATGCCACGTCCCAAAGGAGCCCTGTCATGTGTCACTGCTGTTGGCAATGTCCCAAAGGAGCCCTGCCCATGTATGTGCCAGTAATGGTGGTGTCCCCAGTGAGCTGTGACATTTGTGTGTCACTGGTGACACTCTGGTGACAACGATGTCCCCAGAGATCCGTGTCCATGTGTGCTGCTGTTGGCAGTGTCCCCACAGAGCCGTGACCCTCACGTGCAGCTGGCACCGGCCGTGCCACATCCCACGCGTGCCAGCAGCGCTGTCCGTGTCCCCGCAGCGCGGTGTCACCTGCTGACACCCTGACCGTCCCCACCCCACCGTCCCCGCCGCGTCCCCGTGTCCCTGCCCGCGGTGCCGCCTCTCCCAGGCCGCGCGAGGAGCCGGTGGGAAGGGTCCGCTGAATGCGGCATTGTTGCGCGGGGTTGGAGTCACAGATAATTACCTCAATTAGTTACAATGGCAGAGTAATAAATACAGGCTTAGCGGCTCCTTCCCCACTGCGGCTTCTCAGATTAATCCAGCCCGGGCGAGCGGAGCTGAAAGGATTGATGGACAATTCATTAAACTCGCCGAATGCCGCACAAGGCACCCGTGAAGGCCGGCGTTAGCCCCCGGCGGCTCCGCTTTGTCCCTAATTGTTCGTCTCGGGCATTGGTCACCTATCAGGGAGTGGGTGACGGCGACGGTCCCCCCGGGGCTGGCATGCCCGGGGATTAGAGGCCAGCGCTGCCACCGTTGCTGGGCGCGTTGGCCCCGCGCCGGAGGAATGCGGCGGATGGGAGGGGGCGGCCGGACAAGCCGGGAGCTGGCGGGACGTGGGTCCGCATCGACCGGAGGCGAGGGGAGCCGGGACGGGGCTGTGCCGCTGGTGATGGTGACAGGGGATGGGAGGGGACGGGAGGGGATGGGGATGGTCCTGTAGGTGGGATGGGGCCAGGTGGGCACAGCTCTGTGTGTCTGTCCTGCACCTCTGGATGCTGTTCTGTCCTTCTGTCGTGCATTTCTGGAAATGGCAGAGTCGTCCTGCCCCACACTTCTGGGCACTGTCCTGTCCTGTACCTCTGGGAATGCCACAATTCCCCTGTCCTTTACCTCTGGGAATGACAAAATTCCCCTGTCCTGCACCTCTGGGCACTGTCCTGTCCTGTCCTGTACCTCTGGGAATGCCACAGTTCCCCTGTCCTGCACCTCTGGGAATGACACAATTCCTCTGTCCTGCACCTCTGGCCACAGTCCTGTCCCTCTGTCTGGATTCTGGGAATGACACCATCCCTCTGTCCCACACCTCTAGGCACGGCTCTGTTCTGCATCTCTCTGTGTCATCCTGTCCCTCTGTCTAGAAACTTTGGGCATTGTCCCTTCTGTCCTGCACTTTGTGGAATGTCACCACCCCACTGTCCTGCACCTCTGGGCATGGCTGTGTCCCTCTGTCCTGCACCCCTGGGCATTGTCCTATCCCAGTGTCCCACATTTCTGGGAATGACACCTTTGTCCTGGAAGCCCTCCTGTTCCTCTGTCCTGCATTTCCGTGTGTCTCTCTGTCCCACAGCCCCAGGCAGAGCCCCCCTGTACCCCATCCCTGAACGGGGCTGTCCCATCCCTCAGCAGGCCCAGCTCGTGGCCACCATCCAGCTGTTACCCGGCTTCCCAGATGTGACAGCCTGCTGCAGGATGGCACCGCCCTCTCCCTGGCCCTCAGCTGGCCCACAGCAGCTATTTCCAGCACCCAGGAATATTTGTCCACGCCAGGGGAGGTCTGTGCCCCGTGCCCAGGGTGCCCCTGCCCACCTGGGGGTCGCGGCTGCCCGAGGTGCCCAGCAGGACGCGCAGGAAAAGCTGAGTAACAGAGGTGACTTATAAGAATGTCATTATCTATATTCCTGACTCCTACCGCAGGAAAACAGGCTATTTTCATGCTGAAGCAGGAGCAGAATTTAGCAGGCAGATAACCCGGCAGGCGGGAGATGCTCGGAGGGTTATTTCGGGCTGTGTTCCTTTCCAGGCGTTTTCCTCGCCTTTTGGTATTTTATTCTCCACGCTGGGCTGTGTTTTGACCTTGGCGCGGGCAGCGGGGGCCCCCAGGGTGTTTTTCCCCCCCCTCCTTTGAGTCTCGAAACATCAACTTTTCCACTATCGGCTCCGCGGGATATTTCGGGTGGTGGCAGCGTCATCCCGCAGCCTTTGATGCGGTGCAGCCTCAGGGGCCCCGAGAGGTTCCCGGCTCTGGGGGGGAGCCCGGGCTCTGGGGACCCCCGGGACACCGGGCTGGGGGTCCCCCAAACACAGAAGAGGAGGTTTTGATGTCCCCAAGTGTGAAATAATGGTCCAGGGGGGGATGTGTGGAGCCTGTGCCCATCCCTGTGGGATACCTGTCCCAGAGGGATGCCCTTCCCAAGGGTGCCTGCTCTGGGGATGTGCCCACCCCCTTTGGGATGCTTATCCCAGGGAAAAATCCCATCTCAGGGCACGTCCTGAGTGCTGAATTCCCATCCTGGTGGGGTGCCCACTCCAGTGGGAGGACTGTCCCAAGAGGATGCCCATTCTGGGGATGTGCCCACCCCTTTGGGATGCTTATCCCAGGGAAAAACCCATCTCAGGGCACATGCTGAGAGCTGAATTCCCATCCTGGTTGGGTGCCCACTCCTGGACTGTCCCAAGAGGATGCCCATTACAAAGGGATGCCCATTCTGATGGGATGCCCATTCCAGAGGGATGCCCTTCCCAAGGATGCCCGTTCTGGGGATGTGCCCACCCTTTTGGGATGCTTATCAGGGAAAAATCCCATCTCAGGGCACGTCCTGAGTGCTGAATTCCCATCCTGATGGGATGCCCACTCCAGTGGGAGGATTGTCCCAAGAAGATGCCCATTCCAGAGGGATGCCCATTCCAGAGGGATGCCCATCCTGAGGGAATCCTGCCCTGCAGAAATGCCCATCCCATGCCAGCAGAGCACCTGCCAACCACGGAGCTGCACCCTCCCGCTTGGCCACGTCATTTCTCTCGTGGTCACACACGGATGTAGGGCTGTTTGTGGGGCCAGTGGCCATCTCTGTCCCCTCTGGCCCCTGCCCCGGTAACCCCGGTGCCCTCCCCCGGCCCTGCTTTTCCCCGGGAGCCGAGGGGAGCCGTCAGCCCCGGCCGGTAGCGGTGATGGACGATGCTCATTCCCTGTCTGTCGTCTTGTACCTCCCGGGGCCGCTCCCAACTCCCGGCCTCGGCGGCACCAGCCCGACCGCCCCGGCAAATTCCAGCGTCGGAGATGCTGCAGTCAAGGTGCCATGGTGATGGGCGCCGCAGCCCTGGGGATTGCACGGTCCCGGCCGGGAGCGGCGGCGGCGGCGGGAACGGCTGCGATGGAGACGGGCACAGCGGGAGAAGGAACGGGGTCTGCGGGGAGGGGATGGCAGAGAGTGGAGGGAAGGAGGAGAGAGATGGACAGACAGCAGCCAGACAGGCTGATGGACGTGGAATGGGGATGGAGAAGTGATGGATGGACAGATGGACAGCACATCGCACAGTTTGGGATGCATTGGTGTCCCCCCTCCTTCCCCCAGCTCTCCCCAGACACAAATCAGGGCAGGACTGATAAAAATATATTCTTTATTCTTCTCTAAAGGCTATCAATGACACCTGTAACAAAGCATCATCATTATTAATTATTATTAATTATTATTATCTTTCATTATAAAAAACAGGGCCTGGGGCCAGCGAAGCAGGGTGGGGGGGGGCGGCAGCACCAAACCGTCCACAATAAATATTTTATTTACAGCAAGAAGTGACCCCGTGGAGCCGGGGAGCGGCCGGCAAGGTGCTTGACACTGAGCCCACCCATGGCAGGACGGGGGTCCCTAGGACACATCCACACCCCCCACCCATAGGTGCCTTCAATCCAGCCGGGCACCCGTCATGGGGGGTGGGTGGCGCTGACCCCCGTCCGGGGCTGGGCAGGGCAGCTCACAGGCACTCGTGCAGCACCTGGGTGTTGGTGCAGTTGAGGCAGCTGACGTGGCAGCACCAGTGGAAGGTGCAGTTGCAGCGCTCGGTGACGCGCTGGGTGCGCGTGCGGTACCCGCGCCCGCAGCACAGCAGCTCGCACCCGTCCAGCCCTGGCGAGGAGCTGTTGCAGAACCTCCCGGCCGTGCCCGCCGTGCCCATCTTCCCGCTGTAGGTGCAGAAATTGGGCGATTTCTCGAAGTAGACGAGGTCGTGGGGCGAGGGGGGTTTGTGGGCCGGGTTTTCGGGCTCCAGGTGATGCAGCTCCACCCGCGACGCGCGGTTGCTGCCCTTGTTGCCGTAGATGACGCGGGAAGCGCCGTCGAAGCGATCCTTCAGGACGTCGCCCACGGCACGGAAGGTGGGCAGCCGCATCCAGCAGGTGCGCACGGTGCAGGAGCCCGACATGCCGTGGCACTTGCACTCCTGGCGCATCTCCGAGAAGACAGTCTGGAAGGAAAGGGGAGTTTGGGGCTTTGTGAGCAGCCTGAGACCCTCCTGGGGACAACCGTGCTCCTACACCCCTCATTTCTGCACTGTCACATCACTCAGACATCACTTGTCCCAAAGACAAGTGTGAAACCCATCTCCAACTGTTCCCAGAACAGGCTGAAGGTCTTGGTGGTTGTGCTCATCTTTGTGCCGGGAAGGAAATGGGAATTTGGGGCTTTGTGAGCAGCCTGAGACCCTCCTGGGGACAACCGTGCTCCTACACCCCTCATTTCTGCACTGTCACATCACTCAGACATCACTTGTCCCAAAGACAAGAGTGAAACCCATCTCTAACTGTTCCCAGAACAGGCTGAAGGTTTTGGTGGTTGTGCTCATCTCTGTGCCTGGAAGAAAAGGGGAATTTGGGACTTTGTGAGCAGCCTGAGATGTCCCTGGGGACAACCGCGCTCCTACACCCCTCATTTCTGCAGGGTCACATCACTCAGACATCACTCGTCCCAAAGACAAGTGTGAAACCCATCTCCAGCTGTTCCCAACACACACATGGGAACAGGCTGAAGGTTTTGGTGGCCGTGCTCATCTCTGTGCCCATCCCAGTGCCCTCAGCAAGCCCCCGGTGCCCTCACCATGCGCCCGGCCTCGTTGTTGTGCAGGTTCATGAGGAAACGCAGGTCCCGGCCCTTCTCGCTGGAGTCCACAAACTCCCTCCCAAAGAGGCGGCCGAAGTCGATGTTGTCACTGCAGCCTCCCCAGTGCCAGTCGGGACCCCCGGGCCCACGGCGCCGGTAGTCACAGGTGCAGGACTCGATGGACCCCTCCGAGCACGACCGGGCCACCGAGTGTGTCACGCCAGCGCTGGTGATGGCAAAGATGAACGCTGTCTCCCGGCAGCCTGCGGAGGGAGCGGGGCCTCAGGGTGCTGCCAGGATGGGGAGGGGGCACCCACTGGCACCCCCAACCCTCCATCACAATGAGCTGGAGATGCCCCATAGACACCAGGGCTGCCTTGATGAGCATCCCAACTCGGGGGTGCATGGAGGAGGTCTGGGGGACCCCCGTGCTTCCCCTCCCACCAGCCTCACCCCTGTTGACGATTTTGCCGAAGATGTTGGGGCCCTGCGAGGTGGGGCAGTTCCAGCGGCGGTTGCGGAACTGCCACTTGCACTCCTTGATGGCGGTCTGGAGGCCGGAGCTGACGCTGTGCAGGATGCCGGGGTTCTGCCGGATCAGCTTGCGCTGCTTTCGGCTCAGCAGCTGCAGGCTGGGGTCCAGCACCAGCTGCACGTTCTTGGAGTCTGTCAGCAGGTTGGTGGACGAGGCCACGTTGATGATGCCCCTGTGGCACAGGTGGGGATGGTGACCCCAGCGCCTCCCTCCTCACCTCAGCCCCCCTGCAGGTTCCTCGCTGCCACCGCAGCATCCCCTGTAGGGATCCCAAACGCGGCTCGCAGCCCCGTGTTCCCCCACACGCCCCATTCCTGCGCGCAGGGCAGTCCCTGCTGTTCCTGTGCCAGCCCCGCCCTCCCGCCTCACCACCCCGGTGCCGGTACCGGTGCCGGTGCTGTCCGACTCACCACCACCGGCCGCTGTTGTTCACTGCCAGCGTGTTGGAGAGCGAGGAGAGGGCCAGAGCCCAGAGTGCCCGGAGCGCCAGCCCCAGCGCGGCGGCGCGCATGGCTCCGGCCCCGGGAGCCCCGGCAGAGTGCGCGGGCGAGCGGCCGTCCCGGTATTTATGGTGCCGCAGAGCCCCCGGCCCGGCCGCTACATCCACGCGTGTTTCCGGACGCGCGGGGCGGCTCCGAGATCAGGACGGCCGCGGGGGGACGCGGGGAGCGCCGGGCGGGCGGGCCGGGCCGGCACCGCCGCCGCCACCGGGCTGCAGCCGGTGGCCGGGGCGCGGCGTCGGGGGTGCGGTGCCCAGCGCGCACCGACCGGGCCCCGGAGCGCGGCGTCGGGCGCTCCGTTCGCGGTGCCGCTTCTGGGGAGCCGGTGCTCGGCACTCTGTGCGTCGGCACCGCTGCTGGCTCTCGGCGGTCCGTGCGGGGTACCCGGTGCCGGTGGTCGGTACCGGCAGTTCCCCGGGGAGCCGGCACGGCTGGACTCGGCTCGGCGCGGCGGGTGCACAGCGCTCAGCACCCGGGAGCATCTTCCAGCCCCTTCCCTCTTATAGGGGCGGCGCGGAGGGTCCCCGTGGGCCGGTCCCGCCGCGCGGGGCCTCCCCGCGTCCTCGCCCTAACAATGGGGAGCGGCGGAGCTGCGGCATCTCTTACGGGGCGGCGGGAGCGGCGGCGCCGGGGCTGTCCGTCACGGCCCGGATTAGCCCGGCGGGGTGGCTGCGCCCCGGCCCCGTGCCCAGAGCTCCCGGCTGCCGCCCCCCGCCTTCCCCGCCGTCCCGCGCATACGTTCTGCAGGCACCGGCACCGGCCCGCGACAGCTCCCGGTGCGAGGCGGAGCCGGTCCCGGAATAACCCGGGATGGCCGCGGACGGCTCCGGGCGCACGGAGGGAGCGGGGAACGGGGATAGCCCGGGATGTCCCGGCACAGCCTGGGGTGCACAGGGATAGCAGTGACGGGATCTCCCGGGACAGTCCCTGGCGCACGGGGGAGGCAGAGCTCCGTGACAACCCCGGGGGCACCGTCCCGGGGCTTCCCGGGGGACGCGACGTGCGGTGCCCGGGGACGGGGACCGTCGAGGCTGCCGGGCGCCCCTCCGGAGCCCACGGAGCCCTGTCCCGTCCTACTCCGTGCCCGGTGGAACGGAGGCTACAGCCTCTTCCAGCAGCTGGAGCCTGGCTTGTCCCGGGCTGTGGCGGGACATCCCGGGCTGTCCCGGACCCCCGTGAACGGTGTGCACAACCCGCGTGGGCGCGTCACGGCCCCGCACGGCTCCCGCTGCCCCGGAGAGCCCGGTCTGGGCCGGTACCGGGTGTCGGAGGTAGGGATGGACCGGAGGGATTGAGGGAGGGCGGACAGAAGGAAGGGCAGGGGGTGCTCGGATGGCGGCGGCCGGACGCGCCCACGGCCAGAACCAGCCCCACGGGCACGCAGGGCCGGTGCTGGCCCGGTCTCGGTTGGGACACGACTGTCCCCGACAACCCCGCCCGGGCCGGTTGTGGGTGGGTGTGAAGTCCCCAGCGCGGGGCCCGACGGGCCGGGGGCCCTGAGCTGAGTCCCCCGTTGGGGCGGGAACCGGGGGGGGTAATCCCCCGGCCGCGGTTTCCCCGGACCAGTCATGCGGGGCCGGATTAGCCCCGCTGGCCCGTCACGGCCCGGGGCCGCCGCTCTCCAGTTTAATTCAAGGACGGACAAAGCCCCGGGACGGCGGCGGGGGTGGGGGGCTCGCACCGGCACCCACCCGCACCCCTTCCCCCGGCCCGGGAGGAACCCAGGGCCGAGCCGGGGTCTGCTCCAGCGCGGCGCTCCCGCCTCCCCCGCCCCGGTTCCCGGCCGGGCCGGGCCGTGTCCACGCCCTCGGGCCTCCGCCCCGTCGGGGCTCCCGGGGCTGAGGTCAGCGGCCGCGGGGAGGCCCCGGGGCGCGGCTGGGAGGGCCCTGCCCGGGGCTGTGCCACCAGCGGCGGGGCGCAACCGCGGCCCTCGCCTCCCCCGCTCCATCCCGGGACTCTCCGGTCCTCGCACTCGCTGCCCGCTGCCCCGAGCCCCCGTTCCCCCCATCCCCTCCGTGCTGCAGCCCACGGCGGCCCGGTGCTCGGGATCCCCCCCAGTTCTGGATCTGCCGCTGGAACAGTTCCCGCAGCCGTCGGGGCGCCCGGTGCTGCTCGGGGCCCCCGGGGTGGCCGCCGGTACCTGCCTGGGAGCGGGGGGCATCCGTCCTGTCCCGTGGCGCCGAGCAGGGACGGACAAGCGGACAACGGGGACAGACGGACGTGGGAAGCACCCGCGGGTTCCCCGCGCCCCGTCCCGTCCCCTGCCCAGCCTGCGAACACCGGGGCAGCCTCAGTACCGACCATACCGGCACGGTGCGGGGGTGCTCAGCCTGTACCCCCGTTACGGTGCGGGGGTCCCCGTCCCCCGTGAAGCACAGGGACCCCCCCAAACCGGGACGCTGCGTCCCCGGTGCTCACGGCGGGGGCGGAAGAGCCGGGACCCCGCTCTCCCCGTACCCCCTTCGGACTCGGCTCTGTCCCCCCGGTGCGGGTCCCGGTACCGCCAGGACCGGGCTGATGGCGGGGTGGGGGGGGACACACGGGGACACCCCTCAGTGTCCCCCCCCCTTCAGTGTCCCCCCCTCACTGCTGCAGCCGTTGCCATGGTAACGCCCGGTGCCTCTCGCCATTGCAACCCCGCTCCCCCCCCCTCTCCGCCGCTCCCCGTGCGCGCCCCCGGTCCCGGTGTGGGGGGGGGGAGGTTGCGGGAAGCGGAGTGGGGCGGCGGGAGGGGGGTTGGGGGGGGTTAACCGGGCGCTCTCGCGAGATCGGCGCGCTCGGGGCCTCCGCTTCCGGCGGCGGGAGCGGTGCAGAGTCAGCGGCGGCGGGGGCGGAACCGGCACCGGCACCGGCACCAGGTGCGGGGGGCCGCACGCCGCTCGGGGTTCGCTGGGGGGTGCGCGGGGGTAACCGGGGGGGGGGGGCGATCAGCACCGCACCGGCGCGGGGGGGCTGCAGCCAGTACCGGGGTGCCCGGTGCGGCGGGGGCGCGGAGCCCCGGCGGGTTGGGGTCGTACCGGGCGGCGCGGGGGGATGCGGTGCGGTGCGGCGGGGGCGGGGGGCGATGCGCAGGGGGGGGCGGCGCAGTGCGGAATGGAGAGGACGGGGTTTGGGGGCGCGTTGTGATGGGGGGGTGGTGGAGAGGGGGAGCGGGGAATTGGGGGTCCCGGGGGCGCGGGGGATGCGCACGGTGCGGGGGAAGGGGCGCGCTGCCGTTCGGGTTGGGGGGGGGGTGATGGGGCCTCCCCCTCCGGCGAGGTTGCGGTGATGGGGGCATCGTGCGGAGGCTGGGTCGGGTCCGGGGGGGCTCTGCTGTCCTCGAGGGGAGCCACAGCTCTGCCTCAGTTTCCCTCAGTGCAGCGCCCTGGGCTGTCCTTCTGCGGGGTGCAGCGGGGGCCGGCTCAGCATCCCCCGAGCTGCACACACAGACACCCCCACACAGTTCACAACCCCCTCCCCACCCCCTTTCATGGGGTCCCCCAAACCCTGCATCCCCCCAGGACACGAGGATCCCCGATTCCCCCCTGCTCCGAGCACCGGGGACCCCTCAGCTCCACCCCTGCAGATTTCAGGCCTCCCCCAGCCTGCCCCATGCCCCCGCAGGATCCGGCCTCGGAGCCAGCGCCGCCGTCACCATGGGCAACATCTTCGGGAACCTGCTGAAGAGCCTGATCGGCAAGAAGGAGATGCGGATCCTCATGGTGGGGCTGGACGCTGCTGGCAAGACCACCATCCTCTACAAGCTCAAACTGGGCGAGATCGTCACCACCATCCCCACCATCGGTGGGTGGGCTTGAGGGGGGGGCACTGAGCAGAGCCCGCTCCCAATCTGGGCTCCTTTGAAGGGGCTGCCCCGTGCCTCAGTTTCCCTGCCTGCACTGTTGCTCCCTGCAGGGTTCAGCGTGGAGACAGTGGAGTACAAGAACATCAGCTTCACCCTGTGGGATGTGGGTGGGCAGCACCGGAGGCCAGAATGGTGTGACCAGGGCATAGCACCCCGGAATTGGGTGACCAGAACCAGCACCAGGGCCCAGAATGGGGTGACCAGAATCCAGCACCCCAAAATGGGGTGACCAGAACCAACACCCCAGAATGGGTTCACCAGAGCCAGCACCTCAGAATGGGGTGACCAACACCATGGCCCAGAATGGGGGTGACCAGGGCTCCTTTGAAGCGGCTGGTGGCTGCCCCGTGCCTCAGTTTCCCTCTACTGTCGCTCCGTGCAGGGTTCAATGTAGAGACAGTGGAGTACAAGAACATCAGCTTCACCGTGTGGGATGGGTGGGCAGGACCAGGGCTCAGAATGGGGTGACCAGGGCATAGCACCCTGGAATTGGGTGACCAGAACCAGAACCAGCACCCCAGAATGGGGTGACCAGAACCAGCACCCCAGAATGGGTTCACCAGAGCCAGAACCTCAGAATGGGGTGACCAGCACTAAGGCCCAGAATAGGGGTGACCAGGGCTCCTTTGAAGGGGCTGGTGGCTGCCCCGTGCCTCAGTTTCCCTGCACTGTCTCTCCCTGCAGGGTTCAACGTGGAGACAGTGGAGTACAAGAACATCAGCTTCACTGTGTGGGATGTGGGTGGGCAGGACAAGATCCGGCCCCTCTGGAGGCATTACTTCCAGAACACCCAGGGTAGGTGGCTCAGGGCACAGCGTGGTGGGGACTCGGGGAGCAGCACAGGCAGCCCTGATGGTGCCCCCTGCTCTGGCCAGGGCTGATCTTCGTGGTGGACAGCAACGACCGGGAGCGGGTGAACGAGGCGCGGGAGGAGCTGATGCGGATGCTGGCGGAGGATGAGCTCAGGGACGCCGTCCTCCTCGTCTTCGCCAACAAGCAGGTGGGTCTGGGGGTGGGGAGAGCCTTGTGGTGGGGGGAGACATCCCTGGGGTGTCAGGGCAGCTGGCTGGTGTGGGACGTGCTGTGGCATCAGGGCTGGTGTCACAGAGGTGGTGGGACCGAGGCACAGCCATGCCTGTGGCACCAGGGATGGTGGTGGCCCTTGGAGCTATCCCCTGGCACCAGGGATGGTGCTGGCCCTTGGAGTCATCTCCGTGGCACCAGGGATGGTGGTGGCCCTCCCTGTGGCACCAGGGATGGTGGTGGCCCCCAGGGAATTCCAGTGGCATCAGGGATGGTGGTGGCTCTTGGAGCCATCCCCATGGCACCAGGGAAGGTGGTGGCCCTCCCTGTGGCACCAGGGATGGTGGTGGCCTCAGGGGTCATTCCCATGGCACAGGGATGGTGATGGCCTCAGGGGTCATTCCCATGGCACAGGGATGGTGGTGGCCCCCAGAGCCATGCCTGTGGCACCAGGGATGATGGTGGCTCCTGGGGCCTTCTCCATGGCACCAGTGATGATGGTGGCCCCCAGGATCATCTGCATGGCACCAGGGTGGTGGCTCCATAGCCATCCCCCTGGCACCAGGGATGGTGGTGACCTCCAGACCCATCCTTGTGGCACCAGGGATAGTGGTGGCCCTTGGAGTCATCTTCATAGCACCACAGATAGTGGTGGCCCCTGAGCCATCCTAGTTGTACCAGGGATGGTGGTGGCTTTTGGAGCCATCCCCTGGCACCAGGGATGATGGTGGCCCTCCCTGTGGTACCAGGGATGGTGGTGGCCCTTGGAGTCATCCCTGTGGCACCAGGGATGGTGGTGACCCCCAGGGCCATCCCCTGGCACCACGGATGGTGGTGGCCCCCAGAGCCATGCCTGTGGCACCAGGGATGGTGGTGGCCCTTAAAGCTATCCCCATGGCACCAGGGATGGTGGTGGCCCCCAGGGAATTCCAGTGGTATCAGGGATGGTGATGGCCCTTGGGGCCATCCCTGTGACACCAGGGCTGGTGTTTAACCCAGCTCTGTCCATCCCTGTGGTGCCAGGCTGGTGCCTCACATCCCCCTGGCACACTCCCCCTCCTCCCTGCAGCATCAGGGCTGCAGATGCTCCCCTGTGGCAGAGCTGTGCCCACCCCCATGGCATCAGAGCTGGTGCCAGCCCCCGTGGAGGGGCATGGAGGGCTGGCATCCATTCCTGTGACGTCCCTTGTGCGCTGCAGGACCTGCCCAACGCCATGAACGCAGCGGAGATCACGGACAAGCTGGGGCTGCACTCCCTGCGCCACCGTAACTGGTACATCCAGGCCACCTGTGCCACCAGCGGCGACGGGCTCTACGAGGGCCTCGACTGGCTCGCCAACCAGCTCAAGAACAAGAAATGAGGGGGGGGTCCCCTCTGTGCCCCCCCCCGGGCCATGCCAGGGCCCCCCCCCGGCCGCCCCCTCCCCGCCCCGGTTGGGTTTTGCTTTCTTCTGGCACCGGTTGCTGTGGGGTTTTTTCGCCTTTTTTTGGGGTCCCCCTGGTTCCCCTCGGATCTCGTGTGTGCGTGCGTGGAATTAGAGCTCTATATAACGCCCAGGGGGGCAGGGGCAGAGCCCTGGCAGGGTGGGATGGGGGCTGGGGGAGGGTGGGGGCAGCCACCTCAGCACTGCCCTGCCTTGGGGGGACCAGGGACACCCTGTCCCCATGCATGTCCCTGCACCCCTCGCCTTCCTCTGGACCAAATGTGGGGGCAGCAGGGCCATGGGGAGGGGGGGATTTGGGATTCTACACCTCCCCCACCCTCCCAGCACCCCCTCCCAGCCCTGTTTGCCCCCCCTGGGCATTCCACACGTCCCCCCCATGTCACTTCGAGGCAGGTCTCCTTCCCGCAGCGTGACCCTCGCAGAGATGGCGGTGACACACAGAGCTGCCAGGACCTCTGTGGTCCCTTTTGGCCGTGCCCCCCACCTCACCCTGGCCACCTGCCCCCATCCTGTCCTCCCCCCCATGCCAGCATAGTGATTGTATGTCCCTGCCCCTCACGGACGGACAGTGTCCCTCCCCCAAACCCGTTCTGTGCCCCCCACCCCTTCCCCAGCACCGTATTTATACCCCTGGTCTGTGCTTGGTGTGACGTGTCGCTGCGGCTCTGCCCTGTCCAGGGACGTGTGTTCTCAGCCCCCCAGCCCCCCCCCGAGCCTGAGACGGTGGGTGACCTCCCCTGACCCCCCCCTTGGATATTAAACATGTTTTATGTAGCTCTGCCCCTCGGCTCTTCTTCCGTGGGGGTCCCGCCGAGGGGACGGTGATGGACAGCCCTGGGCTGGCTTTAATTAGAAAGAGCTTAACGGGGACGGGGGGAGGGGGGAGGTGAGGTGGGGCTGGCAGGGGGTGGGGGGGGTGAGGGGGGGCTCCCCCCCCTTCCCAGGCTCATCTTTAGGGGAATATTGGATGAAATGGTAAATCCCATTAGTGCTAATCCCAGCTGGGGCGTGGGGACGGTGCCAGCGCTGGGATGGGCGCGAGTGGGGCTTGGCCCCCCCCTTCTCCTAGTTGTCACCCCCCCCTGCACGGGTTTAGGGGGGCTGAGTGGCATTTGGGGCCAGCGCTGCCATGCCATGCCCGCGTCCCCTCTGGATGGTGGCTGGGGGGGGGGGGGGGGTTGGCCATGTCTGTGTCATTGGGGGGCTGTGGTGGGGGGTCCCTGGTGGCTGAGAGCTGCAGAGACAGGACCGGGGACCAGAATGGGGTGACCAGAACCAGGGACCAGAATGGGGTGACCAGCACCAGAACTAGGGACCAGAATGAGGTGACCAGGGCCCAGCACCCCAGAATGGGGTGACCAGAACCAGCCCCAGGGCCCAGAATGAGGTGACAAGAACCAACACCAGGGCCTGGAATGGGGTGACCAGGGCCAGCACCCCAGAATGGGGTGACCAGAACCAGCACCAGAGACCAGAATGGGGGTGACCAGGGCTCCCCAGTGGGTTGGGGGCTGTGGAGGTGACATGGGGGTGCTCCAGTGCAGGTGACCCGTGCCCCACAGTGGGTTGGGGACCATGGAGATGATCCCGGGGAGCCACACTGGGGATCACCGGGGCTCTGGGAGCTCCACCGGGGGCTCAGTGTGGCTCACCGGGGCTCTGGGAGCTCCACCGGGGGCTCCGTGTGGCTCACCGGGGCTCGGGGGGCTCAGTGTGGCTCACCGGGGCTCCCCGGTGGGCGGGAGCAGCGGAGCCGGCCCCGATGCGTTCCCACCGGCTGCACCGAGGGCTTTGTGTGCCGAGGGCTGACCCGGCGGCCCTAATCCCATTAACGGCCCGGGCCCCGCCGCCAGCCCGGCTTCCCCACCTCTCGGCAACCGAGCCTGGTATGTGGGTGCGCCGGTGGGGCCGGCGTGCCGATGCCGTCGTCCGGGAGCTGCACCGTCACCATCCCGGAGCGCCACCGGGGCCGGTGACAGCAATGAGGTGCCACCATCCCCGCGGGCACGGGGCGGGGGATCCCGGCTGCCCACCGTGTGCCCCACGGAGCGGGGGCATGTCCTGGGTGTCCCCACGGACGGGTTTGCTGGGGCCGGTTCCGTTCCACCGGGCTCCAGCCGGCCCGCGGGCTCGGTTTCCCTTGGAAGAGCGGCAGAGGTACCGGGAGAAGGAGAAGGAACGATCTGGAGCCGTGGGGTGCTGGAGAAGGGGTCGGGACCCGGGGAGCGGTCCTGGGCCCGGTGGGTGCCGGTTCCCCGGGCTGTGCTGCCGCCTGCTGGCACCGGGGATGTTACCGGGGTGGGCTGCACCCAACCGGTGCTCGGGACGCGTTCCTCCGGTTGGACCCCCCGGTCTCTGACCCTCACCCGGAGCCTCCGCTGGGACGGTCCCGGGCTGGGGCCGTCTCCGGGGTCCCCACGGAGCACCGGGCACCGGAGCAGCGGCCGGTTCTGAGCATCCTCCCGTCCCCCAACCCCGCAGGAGAGGCGCCGGTGCCCGTCCCGGGGCCGCTCTCGGTGTGGGGGCGGTCCCGGGGGCGGGGCCCGAGGTGAGGGGGCGGTCCCGGTGCCGGTGCCCGTTCCTCCGCCGCCAGCCCGGCCATGCCGTTCCCCGCCGCTCTGCTCCTCTTGGCTCTGCTGCTGCCGCCGCCGCCGCTCTGCCGCGCCGCCGAGAGCGAAACCGAAAGCGGCGCCCGGGAACTACGGCTGGAAACGATCGTGAGCCCCGGGGAAACGGGGGAACCGGAGGAACCGGGCACCGGGGAGCCACGCGGCCCCCTTGGGCAGGCTGAGACCGGGGCGGACCGGCAGGGACCGAGAGGGACCGGCGGGACACCGAGCACCGGCAGGAGGCTCGGGGGGCACCGGGGAGCCCGGCCTGGGCACGGGGCGGGGGAGGGAGCACCGGGAGGCCCGGGCTGCGGCGGGAGCGAGCCACGGGGCACCGGGAGGACCGGGCTGGCACGGGAGGGCACCGGAAGGACCGGGCTGGCACGGGAGGGCACCGGGAGGACCGGGCTGTGGCGGAGGAAGGCGGCGCACCCAGAACCGGGGGCCCGGTTGGGAGTTCGGCTCTCGGGGGGCTGCGGGGACCCCGAGGGGAGGGGGATCGGTCCCGGTTCTCCGTGCCGGTTCTCCGTGAGCTCCCCGTTGCAGGTGGCCCCTCCCGAGGGCTGCACGGAGCTGTCGGCGCCGGGGGACACGGTGCACATCCACTACACGGTGAGCACGGGCGGCAGGAACACGTCAGCACTGTGCTCCCGGTGGGCGGGGCGGGGGGCACCGGCACCGGCAACGGCAACGACAACGGGGCGGTACCGGGGGTGGTACCGAGGGTGGTACCGGGCAGGGAAATGGGGCAGTACCGGGGTGGTACCGGGGGTGGTACCGGGGGTGGTACCGGGGTGGTACCGGGGGTGGTACCGGGGTGATACCGGGGTGGTACCGGGGGTGGTACCGGGGGTGATACCGGGGGTGGTACCGGGGTGGTACCGGGGTGGAACCGGGGTGGAACCGGAGTGAGTGGAGGGGTGGTAGCGGGGTGGATATGGGGGCTGGAGAAGTTGGAAGGTGTCATGGTGTCACTGAAAATGGCATTGGGACAGTGCCAGGATGGGCTCTGGGTGGCACCTGGAGTGGCACGGGGGTGTCACTGGGAATGGCATGGGGACAGGCCCAGGGTGGGCTCTGGGTGGCACCTGGAGTGGCACGGGGGTGACACTGGAGCTTGCATGGGCATGGCTGGCATTGGGATCAGCCCGAGGATTACCTTGGCATGGCCCTGGGACCAGAGTGACCTGGAGTGTACCAGGACTGGCATCAGCACAAGGGTGGCACAGGGATGGCACAGGGACTGGGATCAGCACAGGGGTGGCACAGGGATGGCACAGGGACTGGGATCAGCACAGGGGGGCTGCAGGAACTGGGATCAGTACAGGGGTGGCACAGAGGGGCCACAGGAACTGGCATCAGCACAGAGATGGCACAGGGGTGGCACAGGGATTGGGATCAGCACAGGAGTGGCACGGGGGGGCACAGGGACTGGCATCAGCTCAAGGGGGCGCAGGGATGGCACAGGGACTGGCATCAGCACAGGGACTGGCATCAGCACAGGGATGGCACGGGGGGGCACAGGGACTGGGATCAGCAAAGGGATGGCACAGGGACTGGTACAGGGAGGGCACAGGGACTGCCATCAGTACAGGGATGGCACAGGGGTGGTGGAACAGGGACTGGGATCAGCACAGGAGTGGCACAGGAATGGCACAGGAACTGGGATCAGCACAGGTATGGCACAGGGGTGGCACAGGGACTGGGATCAGCACAGGAGTGGCACGGGGGGGCACAGGGACTGGGATCAGCACAGGGATGGCACAGGGACTGGGATCAGCACTGGGGTGGCACGGGGACTGGCACAGGGATGGCACAGGGACTGGGATCAGCATAGGGATGGCACAGGGATTCCCACAGGGGTGGCACAGGGACTGGCATCAGCCCCAGAGCAGCACTGGGACCACGCAGCCAAGTGCCACCACGGCAGGGGTGACCATGGCAGTGCCCCCCACAGGGCACCCTGGAGGATGGCCGCATCATCGACTCCTCCCTCGGCCGGGACCCCCTGCAGGTGGAGCTGGGCAGGCACCAGGTGATCCCTGGTGAGTGAGGGGCTCAGGGGAGCGGGGCTGGGGGGCACCAGGGTCACCCCAATCAGCCCCACTCACCCTCACCCCGCTCTGCCACAGGTCTGGAGCAGAGCCTGCTGGACATGTGTGTGGGGTAAGTGCGGATGGGGGACACGAGGGTGGCAGTGTCCCCTCCCCAGTGTCCCCAGCACAGTTTGTGGCACCAACACTGTCCCCGTGGCAGGGAGAAGCGCAGGGCCATCATCCCCCCTCACTTGGCCTATGGCAAACGGGGATCCCCCCCAACCATCCCAGGTGAGTGCAGCCCTCAGGGGGGTCTCTGTGGGGTCTCTGTGGGGTCTCTGTGGGGTCTCTGTTGGGTCTCTGTGGGGTCTCTGTTGGGTCTCTGTGTGGTCTCTGTGGGGTCTCTGTGGGGTCCCTGCTCAGGCTGTGCCCCCCTTGCAGGTGACGCTGTGCTGCGCTTCGAGGTGGAGCTGGTGGGGCTGTCCCGTGCCAGTTACTGGCAGAAGGTGCTGAACGAGGTGGTGCCACTGCTGTGCCTGGCACTGGTGCCAGCGCTGCTGGGGCTCATTGGCTTCCACCTCTACCGCAAGGCCAGCAGCCCCAAGCTGTCCAAGAAGAAGCAGAAGGAGGAGAAGAGGAACAAAGCCAAAAAGAAATAAAACCTTCCCCCCTTTTGGCATCTGTGGCTGCTCTTCCTGACACAGGGATGGGCACAGGGCAGTGGGAAGGGGCTGGGATGGGCACAGGGCAGTGGGAAGGGGTTGAGATGGGCACAGGGCAGTGGGAAGGGGCTGGGATGGGCACAGGGCAGTGAGGAGGGGCTGTGATGGGCACAGGGCAGGGGAAGGGTTTGGGATACGCACAGGGCAATGGGAAGGGGCTGTGATGGGCAGTGGGAAAGGGCTGTGATGGGCACAGGGCAGTGAGGAGGGGCTGTGATGGGCACAGGGCAGGGGAAGGGGTTGGGATGGGCACAGGGCAGTGGGAAGGGGCTGTGATGGGCACAGGGCAGGGGAAGGGGCTGGGATGGGCACAGGGCAGTGGGAAGGGGCTGTGATGGGCACAGGGCAGGGGAAGGGGCTGGGATGGGCACAGGGCAGTGGGAAGGGGCTGTGATGGGCACAGGGCAGTGAGGAGGGGCTGTGCACCCCTCAGCTCCCTGCCTGCCCCAGGGCCTGGATGGGTCCTGTCAGGTTACAGACTCAATGAATCCCAGAAATAACACCCTGGAGCACATTTTCAGGCAGTTTTGCTCTTTTAAGGCATATCCAGGAAATCCCTATGTCCCCAAACACCAGGCAGGGCTGCCAGGGAACCTCAGCTGGGAAAGGAATCCTGGTGGTTGGTTGACCCCTCCCCAGAAGCTCTTGGGGTGCACCATGCCCAAGAGCTTCCCCAAGTGTCCCTGAGGTGGCTCCCCCTGTCATTTCTGAGGCTTTTGCTTGGTGGCAAGGAGGGCCCAGGGCCTGGATGGGTCCTGTCAGGTTTCAGAGTCAATGAATCCCAGAAATAACACCCTGGAGCACATTTTCAGGCAGTTTTGCTCTTTTAAGGCATATCCAAGAAGTGACAGTCCCTGAGTCCCCAAAGACCAGGCAGGGCTGTCAGGGAGCCTCAGCTGGAGCTGGTGGAGCCAGGACTGGGGTCCTGGTAGTTGACCCCTCCCCATGCCCAGTGTCCCTGAGCGTGGCTCCCCTCCTCATTTCTGGGGATGAGGTTTTTGCTTGGTGGCAAGGAGGGGATGGGGATCTTTGGGCACCTTCTGGGGGATTGTAGCCCCCGCCAGGTACTGCTGGAGGAGCCTCCTGAGCTCCTGGTTCCTGGCTGCCAAGGCTGCCCGTGCCTTCTCCAGCCCCTTCTCCTCCAGCTTGGCCTTGTTGAACCTCTGCCAGAACCTCTCCAGCCCAATGTAGTCCTTCATCACCTGTGGGGAGGGAGCAGGGAGATTTTGGGGTCTCCATCCTGCCCCAAGCACCAGCTGGGGGATCCCCAGAGCTGAATCACAGCCTGAGGATGGCGGTGGTGCCTCCTCACCCGTGCCAGGGGCTCGCTGGCCGTCTCCTCCAGGACCATGCGGGCTTTTTGCTGCTCCAGCTCGCCCAGTGAGGAGGGGTAGAAGGGCAGCACCTTCTCCTCTTCTGTCTCCAGCCTTCGGCACAGCTCAGCCAGGCGTAGGAGGCGCTGAGCCTGGTGGGGACATCAGGATGGGCAGGTGGGGATGGACAGCAGGACACAGCAGGGACATCAGCGGTGCCCAACTCACCTTCTCCACCAGCTGCTGCAGCACCTTGAGGGTGGCAGCGCACTGGGAGCAGAGCGTCACCAGGCGGGCGTGAGCCGTGGCGCCGGCCCCGCTGATCTGAGAGCGGAGCCTTTGGAGTTTCTGCTGGGCGTCCTCCCGGTCGCCGCGGATGCGCTGCGTTTGCTCCTCGCTCCTGCGAAGGTGAGCCGCGATCTGGGCCCGAGTGGCCGTGACCATGTCCTGGGGAGAAACGGCGGGGAAATGTTCCTGGGGGAAATTCCTGCTTGGAAAGGGTGGCCCAGCTTTGGGATGGGGGAAAATTCTTTCTTGGAATCGGGGAAAATTCCTTCTTGGAATAGGGGAAAATTCCTTCTTGGAAAAGGTGGCCCAGCTTTGGGATGGGGGAAAATTTCTCCTTGGAAAGGAGGAATTCCTTCTCGGAATGGGGAAAATTCCTTCTTGGAAAAGGTGGCCCAACTTTGGGATGGGGGAAAATTCCTTCTTGGAATGGGGGAAAATTCCTTCTTGGAAAGGAGGAATTCATTCTTGGAAAGGAGGAATTTACCCCAGCTTTGGAATGGGGGAAAATTTCTTCTTGGAATGGGGGAAAATTCCTTCTTGGAAAAGGTGGCCCAGCTTTGGGATGGGGGAAAATTCCTTCTTGGAATGGACTAAAATTCCTTCTTGGAAAGGAGGAATTCCTTCTTGGAAAGGAGGAATTTCCCCCAGCTTTGGAACGGGGAAAATTTCTTCTTGGAATAGGGGAAAATCCCTTCTTGGAATAGGGGAAAATTCCTTCTTGGAAAAGGTGGCCCAGCTTTGGAATGGGAGAAGATTTCTTCTTGGAATGAGGGAAAATTCCTTCTTGGAAAGGGTGGCCCAGCTTTGGGGTAGGGGAAAATTCCTTCTTGGACAGGAGGAATTCATTCTTGGAAAGGAGGAATTTCCCCCAGCTTTGGAATGGGGGAAAATCTCTTCCTGGAATGGGGAAATATTCCTTCTTGGAAAAGGTGGCCCAGCTTTGGGATGGAGGAAAATTCTTTCTTGGAATCGGGGAAAATCCCTTCTTGGAAAAGGTGGCCCAGCTTTGGGATGGGGGAAAATTCTTTCTTGGAATGGGCGAAAATTCCTTCTTGGAAAGGAGGAATTTCCTCCAGCTTTGGGATGGCGGAAAATTCCTTCTTGGAATGGGGGAAAATTTCTTCTTGGAATGGGGGAAAATTCCTTCTTGGAATAGGGGAAAATTCCGTCTTAGAAAAGGTGGCCCAGCTTTGGGATGGGGGAAAAGGCAGAATTCATTCTTGGAAAGGAGGAATTTCCCCCAGCTTTGGAATGGTGGAAAATTCCTTCTTGGGAAAGATGAAGGAAATTCCTTATTAGAAAGGAGAACTCCTTCTTGGAAAAGGTGGCTCAGCCTTGGAATGGGGGGAAATTTCTTCTTGGAAAAGGTGGCCCAGCTTTGGGATGGAAGAAAATTCTTTCTTGGAATCGGGGAAAATCCCTTCTTAAAAAGGTGGCCCAGCTTTGGAATGAGGGGAAATTCCTTCTTGGAAAAGGTGGCCCAGCTTTGGGGTGGGGGAAAATTCCTTCTTGGAATGGGGGAAAATTTCTTCTTGGAAAGGGTGGCCCAGCTTTGGGATGGGCTGTTCAGGGCACTGGTAGAGGCACCATCCCTGGAAGTGCTCCAACACCACGTGGATGAGGTTTAGCAGTGGCCCTGGCAGTGCTGAGAGAACAGTTGGACTTGATGGTCTCAGAGACTTTTCCAACCTCAATAATTCCACAATCCCATGAAAAAACGAGTTGGGAATGAGGGGTGACCCCACTCCCACAACCACCCAGCAGCCCTGCCAAAACCTGCAGCTTCTCCAGCCTCTTCGCCTGCGTGTTGATCTCGCTGGAAGTCCTCTCACACTTCTTCTTGAGCTCCTCCAGCTCCACCTTCTTCTTCTCGG
Source organism: Melozone crissalis (assembly GCF_028551555.1). Lineage (NCBI taxonomy): Eukaryota > Metazoa > Chordata > Aves > Passeriformes > Passerellidae > Melozone > Melozone crissalis. The sequence goes on from NW_026535985.1 coordinate 304,148, forward strand.
TGGCCTGGGCGTAGTTCCTGCGTGCTGTCTGGATCTGGTCCCACAGCCCCTCGAGCCTGGCCCCGAGCTGCAGGCGGCTGTACTGCTGATCCTGCCAGCACTGGGGGGACACACACAGTGAAAATTGCAATGCAAGATGTTTTTAGTTACATCTGTATGGCAGATTGTCTTTGTCAAGTGGGCAGTTTGCCTTATCTCTGTCTTTGAGTGCTCACAATCACTCCTCCCTCGGAAGGGGACATCTGCTGATAACAGCTATTGAATGTCACTGCATGGCTGATAAGAGCTACAGCATCCCATTGGGAGATGTGAGCCCAGAGGGCGGAGCCAAGCATTCCTGCCTGGATATAATCTGAGATTTCAAACATTCCTACCTGGATACAATCTGAGATTTCCAACATTCCTGCCTGGATACAATCTGAGATTTCTAACATTCCTACCCAGACACAACCTGAGATTTCAAACATTCCTACCTGGATACAATCTGAGATTTCAAACATTCTTGCCTGGATAGAATCTGACATTTCAAACATTCCTACCTGGATAGAATCTGAGATTTCAAACATTCCTACCCAGATATAATCCAGAGGTTTTTGAGACACCAGCACGGCTTCTCCACTGGATTCCCCAGAGGAGCAGCAGCTGTCGCTTCTTCCACTGGATCTTCAGAGGAAGAATAAATCCTTCTCTATAGGATCCCTGCTCCAGCAGAACCACCCCTGACACTGCAGGAGGGCTGAGCCACAATTCCAATGGGACTGCCACCAACACCCTGACCTACAGGGTGCCAGGTTGGGTTCTGACTCTGTCAGTGTTGATCCAGTGTACTGCATTGTTTATTTTATCCTTTTTTTTCCCCTTCCCTATTAAAGAACTGTTATTTCCTGCTCCCATATTTTTTGCCTGATAGCCCCTTAATTTCGAATTTATAGCAATTCAGAGGGGTGGGGAGGGTTTACATTCTCCATTCCAGGGGAGGCTCCTGCCTTCCTTAGCAGACTCCTGTCTTTCCAAACCAACAGGTTACCCCCAAAACCTCCTCTGCCATCCCTGCCAGCCCCTCCATGCCCCCTTGCCTTGTTTTTGATGTCGTCCCGGGTGCTCTGGAAGTTCAGCAAGGCCGCCTGCTCGCTCCTGGCGTGCTCCTCTTCCGTGGCCAGCTCCATCTGCTGCAGGACCCAGCTTTCCCAGTCCCGCTGCTCCAGCATGGCCCTCCTGTGGGGACACAAGGCAGGGGAAAAAGGGGTTTCCTCCATTGTTGGGGGAGATGAAATAGGAAAGCCTTATAAATATGATTGATTTTGAGAATATGGAAATTATAAGCGAGATTGAAGTGAAAGCAAGTTTAGGTGAGCCGGGGGGTCACAGACAGACAGACACACAGAGAAACAGGTGGAGTGTTGGGGGAGATGAAATAGGAAATATGATTGATTTTGAGAATATGGAAACTACAAGCGAGATTGAAATGAAAGCAAGCTTTGAGATCCTTTAGTTACTGAACAACTGGAAAACAATGGTGTGGCTGGCTGAAGGTGATCCCCTTTTGATGGAACAACACCCTGTGCTTGCAGACAGCTCCAAGGGTCAGAGCAGACCCTGCTAGATTGGCAGAAGGGTCCAAAGAGGAGTTTTTAGGGTTTAAAATGTAACAGAGGATGGTAATGTAATGATTCTTATAGGCTATATGGAAATGCTATAGGATTTGTATCTTGGACTAGATTGGTTAGTGAGAATTAGAATATTCAACACAGAAGATTTATTGTATTGGAATGGAAACCTCGCTCTCTTCCCCTTTTACTCTCTCAGCCTCTCATCCTCTCTACCTCTCTCTCCTCTCAGTCCTGCTCCAGCTGTGCCTGGCAGCCCCCAGCAGCTCCCTGCACTTGGCCCTTTGCAATAAACCCCAAGTTCCACACCCTGGCTTCAGAGATCTCTCATGTCTGTCTGTCCTGACCTTCCTAACCTCCTGACACTCTCACACTCCATGACAAAGACACTGCAGGGTTCCCCATGGCACCATTTCAGGAGAGCCCAGGGGTGCCACTGCTGCACCACTCCCCTTCTCCTCCTGTGCTTTGCCCCGATTTCAGGGTTTACCTCAGAACCTCGGGTCCCTCCCTGATAATTCCCTGCCAGGTGTGTCAGACACCTCTCCTTTCCCCTCCCAGCACTGTCTGTCAGTCCTGGAATTCCAGAAGTGATTGGCAAAATTCAAAAGGTGCTTTCCACCCCTGGGGGGCAGAGGGGCATTGGGCCATCCAGGTGTCCTTTGTCCCTTTGTCCCTCCCCTCCTGTCCCTGGTTGGTGGGATCCCTACCCTTTCCCTGCCCTGCCCCTTTCCCCAGGGTTAAAAGGAACAACAACCACGGAATTGGGGACTTCTGTTGGAGCTGTTGCTGCTTCCAGAGGCCTGTGGGCCAGGATAAAGCTCTGGATCCAAACCCTCCATCAGAACTGACTCCTTTTCTTCACTGTCACCTTAAAGCTTCTCTGCCAGAGGTAAACCTGAGGTAAACTCCATGAGAGGAAGCTCCATCCTGAGCTGCTGCAGGCCTGGACTTGTCTCCACGTGCCCAGCTGTCACAGATATATTTTATGAAAAATCCTTTCCTTAGATTTTTTTTCTCCTGAGAAGCTGAGAGCCTCAGAAATGAAATATAAACAATAATTATCTGCTGCTGTGGAATGCAACAGGTGCATCTTTGATTGGTCTCATGTGGTTGTCTTTAATTAATGGCCAATCACAGCCCAGCTGTCTCAGACTCTCTGGTCAGTCACAAGATTTTATTATCATTCCTTTTCAAGCCTTCTGATGAATCCTTTCTCTATTTTTTTTAGTATAGTTTTAACACATCATTCTCTTTTAACATCATATATATCATAAAATAATAAACCAGCCCTTCTGAAACATGGAGTCAAGATTCTCATCTCTTCTCTCATCCTGGGACTCCTGTGAGCCACCACCACACCCAGATGCAACATCCAGCTGGCCAAAAGTGTCTGTGGGGTGAAAATACCACACATCCAGATAGCCAAAAGTGTCTCTGGGGTGAAAACACCACACATCCAAATAGCCAAAAGTGTCTCTGGGGTGAAAACACCAAACATCCAGCTGGCCTAAAGTGTCTGTGGGGTATCCAGATAGCCAAAAGTGTCTGTGGGGTGAAACACCACACATCCAGCCAGCCAAAAGTGTCTGTGGGGTGAAAACACCACACATCCAGATAGCCAAAAGTGTCTCTGGGGTGAAAACACCACAGTTGCTGCTATTTGGTTCAGCACCAAGGGCCAGACAAGCTCAGGCATGGCAATATTGATAATTATTCCAACACCCCTTGAATTTCCACACCTCTCAGCCTCAAACTCGGCCTTCAGGGCGCCCACCTGGGCACTAAAGCCCTGCTCCAGGTATTCCAGGCGGCGGCGCTGCAGGTTCAGCAGTTGGTCCGTGAGGTCCAGGTGGCTGCTCAGGGCTCGGTTCTGCTGCTCCTCTGCCTGCTTCAGCTCCGTCACCAGCGCCTGGGGAGGTTTTGGGGAGTCATTTTTTGGGGGGCCATTTGTGTCACCTGGCACCCCCCTCTGTCACGGATATATTTTATGGAAAATCCTCTCCTTAGGATTTTTCCTCCTGAGAAGCTGAGAGGCCTCAGAAATTAAATATAAACAATGATTATCTGCTGCTGTGGAATGCAACAGGTGCATCTGTGATTGGTCTCATGTTGATTGTTTTTAATTAATGGCCAATCACAGTGAGCTGGCTCGGACTCTGGTCAGTCACAAGATTTTATTATCATTCCATTTTTTCCTTTCCTTTCAAGCCTTCTGATGAAATCCTTTCTTCTATTCTTTTAGTATAATATATATAATATATTTTAATACATATCTTATATTTATCATATATTTTTATATATATCTTATGGAAAAATAGATGATAAATATAAGATATATATATCTCATATATATAATAATCTATATCATATTGTAATATATATCTTATATTTTTAATATATAATATCCATAATACGAATATAATATATATCATAAAATAATAAATCAGCTATCCTTCTGATGAAATCCTTTCTTCTATTCTTTTAGTATAATATATACCATATATTTCAATAAATACCTTGTATTTATCATATATTTATATATATATCTTATATATATATAAATATATTATAATATTTTATGATATTATATTATATTATTTTTATCATATATAAAATATATTATAAATATAAGATATTTATCTCATAATATATATCTCATATAGTTTTTATATATCTTATATTTTTAATATATGTGGTATATATTATACTAAAAGAAAAATAATATAATATAATATAATATAATATAATATAATATAATATAATATAATATTTCAGCCTTCTGAAAATGGAGCCAAGATTTTCATCTCTTCCCTCGTCCTGGGACCCCTGTGAACACCCCCACACCCCTCCCCACCCTGCCAGCCCCAGAGCTGTGGGATTCATCTGCCCTCAGAACAGAGAGAAGGTGTGAGAAAAGCAAAGGATGTTCATTGTTTCAGGTCCAAAAATCTGAGTTTCAGGAGAAGATAAAGAGCTACTGGCTTGGTGGATTTCTAAATAGTTATTAATGATTTTCTTTAACAGTTCTCATTTCAGGATTCTGCAGGTCTGTTTCAGAATCAGGAAGGACCAGAGTGCTCCAGATTGCAAGGCAAGATGTATTTATTACCATCTGTGTGGCAGCTGTCTTTTGTCAGTGGGCAGTTTGCCTTATCTCTTCCACAATCACTCCTCCCTCAGGGGGCACATCTGCTGATAACAGCTATTGAATGTCACTGCATGGCTGATAAGAGCTACAGCATCCCATTGGGAGATGTGAGCCCAGAGGGAGGAGCCAAACATTCCTACCTGGATAGAATCTGAGATTTCAAACATTCCTACCTGGATACAATCTGAGATTGCAAACATTCCTACCTGGATACAATCTGAGATTTCAAACATTCCTACCTGGATAGAATCAGACATTTCAAACATTCCTATCTGGATAGAATCTGAGGTTTCAAACATTCCTACCTGGACAGAATCTGAGGTTTCAAACATTCCTACCCAGATATAATCCAGAGGTTTTGAGACACCAGCACAGCTTCTCCACTGGATTCCCCAGAGGAGCAGCAGCTGCCGCTTCTTCCACTGGATATTCAGAGGAAGAATAAATCCTTCTCTACAGGATCCCTGCTCCGGCAGAACCACCCCTGACACTGCAGGAGGGCTGCAGCCACAATTCCAATGGGACTGCTGCCAACACCCCACAGGGTGTCAGGTTGGGTTCTGATTCTGTCAGTGTTGTTCTAGTGTACTGCATTGTTTATTTTATCCTTTTATTTTTCTTCCCTATTAAAGAACTGTTCTGCTCCCATATTTTTTGCTTGATAGCCCCTTAATTTCAAATTTATAACAATTCAGAGGGAGGGGGTTCCCATTTTCCATTTAGGGGAGGCTCCTGCCTTCCTTAGCACCCATTTGTCTTTCCAAACCAAGACAAACTGTTATCCCTGCTCCCATATTTTTTGCCTGACAGCCCCTTAATTTCAAATTTATAGTAATTCAGAGGGAGAGGGTTTACATTCTCCATTTCAGGGGAGGCTTCTGCCTTCCTTAGCACACACCTGTCTTCCCAAACCAAGACAACCAGGAATGTCACAGACCAACATCTCCAGGGAATGAACCTCCTCCTGACACTCAGCTGTTTGGATTGAAACCATGAACGTTCTCACAGCTTCTCCCTGTTCAGAGGGCCTGTGAAGAGCACCCAGAGTCACCTCAATGGTGCCATCCTTGCAGTCCATGACCCTTGAGAACGTCTGGCTGAGGATCTCAATGTCCTGGCGCAGCTCTTTGTCCTTGGCCTTGCGTTGGGCCGAGCGCCAGAGCGTCCGGACCTTGTGGAGACCCCAGAGGCTGCTCTGCTCCTCCCGCCTCAGCTTCTCCTGTGGAGGGGGAATGGGAGGTGGGAAAGGGGCAGGAAGGGCTTTGGGGTGCCTCTGCTATCTGGGGGTGCAGCAGAACGGGCACAGCCCCAGCCCTGGTGGGGATGATGGGGAAAGCTCTTGAGAAATTTGCTGGAGAAAAGGGGTTTGGGGGGCTTAAAGGGTGGAGTTTGGAGGGGATCAGGGGAGGCTGCAGTGGCTCAGCTTCTCCTGTGGAGGAGGAATGGGAGGTGGGAAAGGGGCAGGAAGGGGTTTGGGGTGCCTCTGCTATCTGGGGGTGCAGCAGAACAGGGGCAGCCCCAGCCCTGGTGGGGATGATGGGGAAATTTGCTGGGGAAAAGAGTTTGGGGGGCTTAAAGGGTGGAGTTTGGAGGGGATCAGGGGAGGCTGCAGTGGGGTCCCAGACCTGCATGAAGCGGGTGAGCAGCGCCCTCTTGACTTTGGCCTGCTCCTCCTCAACCAGCGCTTGTCTCTGCAGCAGCAGCAGCTCGGCCTCGGCCGACGTGGGGGCACTGAGCTGGGACCTCGCCATGGCTGGAGGAGGGGACAGGGCAGGAGGGGTTGGGGTGTGCGTGGTGACCGCTCCAGGGCCCCCACCACGGCCTGTTCCCCCTGCCCAGCCCCGTGCACTATGGGGTACCCCACACCCCATAACCTTCTGCCTCCCTCCCCAGACTCCCCCAGATCCGTTTCCTTGCCCCTCCACTTCAGAGCACCCCCAGACCCCACCAACCCCTTCTGGCCCCCTCTCCCCTCCCAGGGACCCCCCCAGACCTGTCCCCACCTCCCTCCCCAGGCCCCAGGGCCCATTTCCCTCTGCCCATCCCCACTTCCAGAGCCCTCCTAGCTCACCCCTATCTCCCTCCCACGCTCCCCCAGCCCCCACCGCCCCTTCCAATGGGGCCTCTCCCCCCCCAAATCTGGGGTCCCCCCGGTACCTGCCCCGGTCCCGGCCCGCGCGTCCCTCCGGTCTCCCGGCAACGGCCGCTGAGGGGGCGGGGCCTCCGCGGCACTTCCGCCCTGACCCGCGCGGGCGCCCCCTGGCGGCCAAGAGCGCGCTCGCACCCCCCCACGGGGCGTGTCCCGCCCGTTCTGCTTCTTCGCTATTGGCCGGCCCTCCGGGATTCCCCGCGCTGATTGGCTGGCGGCAGCCGCCGTGGGCGGGCCCTGCAGGCGGCGGGGTATATAGTGGCGCTGCGGCGGCGGGGCGCAGGGCGGTGGGTGGGTGCGAGCGCGGGGGAGCCGTGCGCGCCGCCGCCATGCGGGAGCGGAGGCCGGCACCGGCCGCCCCGGCCCGGTGCAAGCTGGTGCTGGTGGGGGACGTGCAGTGCGGCAAGACGGCCATGCTGCAGGTGCTGGCCAAGGATTGCTACCCTGAGGTGAGCCTAGAACGGCAGCGGGCGCCGGTAAAGCGGGACCGAACGGGGCGCTGACGCTCTCGGTGCCGTTGCAGACGTACGTGCCCACCGTGTTTGAGAACTACACGGCGTGTCTGGCCAGCGAGGAGCAGCGGGTGGAACTGAGCCTCTGGGACACCTCCGGTACCGGGGGGAGACACGCACGGTGCATGTTTGGGGGGCTGGCGGGGGCTCCGGTACCGGGGGAGTGCGGCGGGGGCTGCCCCGGCCCTGATCGGGGAAGGTGCTTTGGGCTTTTGGGGGGTCGCGGTTGGGATGCTGCAGTGAGCGGGGGGTCCCTGCAGTGGGGGTGTTTTGGCGTCCCGAGGGTGTTTTGGGGACCTGCAGCGCGGGAGGGACTTTGGTGGCCCTGTTGGGGTCTCGGGGGTGTTTTGGGGGGCCGGTGTGTTTTGGGGTCCCTGCGGCTGCAGAGGGCGCTTGGTGCCCGCACTTGGGGGGGGGTTCAGTTTAGGGTCATACCCGTGGGTTTAGGGGAGCAGGCACTCCCCAGGGACCGACCCCACGGTCACAGGGGGGGTCAGGAATTGGGGGGGGGTCCCAGGAGGCTGAACCCCTCCTTTGGGGGGGGGTCCCCACACCGCTGAGCCCCCCCGAGTGGGTCCTGCCTGTGAATGAGGCGGATTTATGGGGACACCCCGCTGTTCCCCGTCCCTGGGCACCCCCAGTATTTGGCGGGGGGGTCGGGGCAGCCCTGCCCGGTGCTGCAGTGTCCCCCCCGGTGTGGAGGGGGGGTCCCCGCCGGTCCCCGGTTGCCATGGCGATGCGCTGGCGCAGCCTCTTTGCTATTCCGTGCACGGAGCGTCTGGGCTGCCAAACCCCTCCGAGGCCTTTTGGGGGGGCCGGGGGGGGTGTGTGGGGGGGACATCCCAGAGCCCCCCACCCCATTAACCCCCCCCCTCCCATTCCCGCACCCCCTCCCCGCACCGCGATCCCCGCAGTCCCCGGTGCGGTGCTGGCGGCTCCGTGTCCCCGGGGACCCCGAGGGGGGTGACAGCGTGTGACACCCCCTCCTCTGGCTCCCCCCCTACCCCGAGACCCCCTCGGTGCTCCCCAAAATGGGAGGGGGGGCGGGGGGGTTGTTACATAAACAGCGCGGGCTCCATTTCCCGCTGCCTGGCCAAGGCGCGATGCGACGCGGATGGGGCTGCGGGCACGGAGGTGGCGATTTGGGGGGGTTCCGGAGCTGTGCTCCTTTTGGGGGGCTCTGTCCCTTTTGGGGGGCTCTGGAGCCGTGTCCCTGTGTCCTTCTTGGGGTTCTCTAGAGCTGCGAGCCACCACCCTGAGCAGGAGGGGAGCTGTGTTTGTTTTGGGGGAGCTCTGTGTCTTTTGGGGGTCTCTAGAGCTGTGTCCCCACCCCGGGCAGGATTAGGGTCTGTCCGTCTTGGAGGGCTCTAGAGCTGTGTGTCCGTCTGTCCCTTTTGGGGAGCTGTGGCTTTTCTTGGGGACTCTGTGCCTTTTGGGGAGCTGTGTCCGTTTTGGGGATCTCTAGAGCCGTGTCCTCACCGTGGGTAGGAATCAGGCTGCGTCTGTTTGGGGGGGCTGTGTCCCTTTTGGGGAGCTGTGTCTGTTTTAGGGGCTGTGTCCCTTTTGGGAGGCTCTAGAGCTGTGTCTCCGTCTGTCCCTTTTGGGGAGCTCTGTGCCTTTTGGGGAGCTCTGTCTCTTCTGGGGTCTCTAGAGCTGTGTCCTCACTGTAGGTAGGAATCAGGCTGTGTCTATTTTGGGGGGGCTGTGTCCCTTTTGGGGGGCTCTAGAGCTGTCTGTCCCTTTTGGGGAGCTGTGTCTTTTCTTGGGGGCTCTGTGCCTTTTGGGGAGCTGTGTCCGTTTTGGGGGGCTCTGTGCCTTTTGGGGTCTCTAGAACTGTGTCCCCACCGTGGGTAGGAATCAGGATTTGTCTGTTTTGGGGGGCTCTGTCCTTTTTGGGGGGCTCTGGAGCTGTGTCCCTGTGTCCTTCTTGGGGTTCTCTAGAGCTGCGAGCCACCACCCTGAGCAGGAGGGGAGCTGTGTCCGTTTTGGGGGGCTCTGTGCCTTTTGGAGGGCTCTAGAGCTGTGTGTTCGTCTGCCCCTTTTGGGGAGCTCTGTCCCTTTTGGGGTCTCTAGAGCTGTGCCCCCACCCCGGGCAGGAATGAGGTTGTGTCCCTTTTGGGGGTCTCTGGAACTGTGTGTCCGTCTGTCCCTTTGGGGAGCTGTGTCTTTTCTTGGGGGCTCTGTGCCTTTTGGGGAGCTGTGTCCCTTTTGGGGGACTCTGTCCCTTTTGGGGGACTCTAGAGCTATGTCCCCACTTGAGACAGTAATGGGGCTGTGTCTGTTTTAGGGGCCTTGTCCCTTTTGGGGTTCTCTAGAGTCATGTCCCCATCCCAGTAAGGCTGAGGGGCTGTGTCTGCTTTAGGGGCTGTGTTCATTTTGGGGGGCTCTGTCCCTTTTGGGGTCTCTAGAGCTGTGCCCCCACCTGAAGTATGAATGGGGCTGTGTCCCTTTTGGGGGGCTCTAGAGCTGGGTGTCTGTCTGTCCCTTTTGGGGAACTGTGTCTTTTTTGGGGGGGCTCTGTGCATTTTGGGGAGCTGCGTCCGTTTTGTGGGGCCTTGTCACTTTTAGGGTCTCTAGAGCTGTGCCCCCACTCTGGCAGGAATGGGGCTGTGTCCCTTTTGTGGGGCTCTAGACCTGTGCCCCCACCCCAGTCAGGACAGGGGGCTGTGTCTGTTTTAGAGGCTCTGCCCCTTTTGGGGGGCTTTGTCCCTTTTGGGGTCTGTAGAGCCATGCCCCCACCCCGAGCAGGAATGGGGCTGTGTCTGTTTTGGGGGGCTCTGTCCCTTTTGGGGGTTTCTATACCCGTGCTCCTACCCCAGTCTGGATGTGGGTCTGCTCTGTCTCTCTTGGGGGGGGGGTCTCTGTCTCTTTTGGGGGGCTCTGTCCCTTTGGGGCTCTCTATACCCTTACCCCCACCCCATTTCGGATGGGGGGGTCTCTCTCCTTTTTGGGGTCTCTAGAGCTGTGTCCCCGCCCTGGGCAGGAACGGTGCTCTGTCTCTTTTGGGTGTGCTGTATCTCTTTTTGGGGGCTCTGTCCCTTTGGGGCTCTCTATACCCTTACCCACACCCCATTTTGGACGGGGGGGCTCTGTCCCTTTCCCAGCCCCCCTTTCCCGTGTCCCGGGGCTGGGGGGGCTGATCGGTGTCCCCCCCTTTTCCCCAGGCTCCCCCTACTATGACAACGTGCGGCCCCTGTGCTACAGCGACTCGGACGCCGTCCTGCTCTGCTTCGATGTCAGCCGGCCTGAGACCCTCGACAGCGCCACCAAGAAGGTGGGGAGGGGGCTCAGACCCCGGGATGGCGTCCCTGGGGGGGTTGGGGGGCTCAGGGATGTGGGGACACTGATGCTGTGGGGTTTGGGGGCATAGAGATGTGGGGACACCAGCCTGAGAGGTTCCTGTGGGGTTTGGGAGCTCAGGGATGTGGGGACATTCAGCTGGCCTAAGACCCTCGACAGCACCACCAAGAAGGTGGAGAGGGGGCTCAGACCCTGGGACGGCGTCCCTGGGGGGGTTTGGGGGCTCACCAATGTGAGGACACCAGCCTGGGGGGGGTCCCTGTGGGGTTTGGGGGGGCTCAGAGATGAGGAGACACTGATGCTGTGGGGTTTGGGGGGCTAAGAGATGAGGGGACACCAGCCCGAGGGGTCCCTGTGAGATCTGGGGGCTCAGGGATGTGGGGACACCAGCCTGAGGGGTCCCTGTGGGGTTTGGGGGGCTCACAGACACAGACCACTGACTCTGTGGGGTTTAGGGGTTCAGAGTTGTGGGGACACCCATGCAGGGGGGTCCCTGTGGGGGTTGGGGGGCTCAGAGATGCAGGGACACTGATGCTGAGGGGTTTGGGGGCTCACAAATGTGGGGACACCAGCCTGAGGGGTCCCTGTGGGGTTTGGGGGGTTCAGGGATGTGAGGACAATGTCCGGTGGGTACCTCTATGGTGTCTGGGGGGTTCCTGTGGGTATCTCTGTGGGGTTTGGGGGGTTCCTGTGGGTATCTCTGTGGGGTTTGGGGCGTTCCTGAGGTTGTCTCTGTGGGTTTTGGGGGGCTTCTGTGGGGTTTGGGAGGTTCAGGGATATGAGGACACTGTCCTGAGCGTATCTCTGTGGGGTTTGGGGGGTTCAGGGATGTGAGGACAATGTCCGGTGGGTACCTCTATGGGGTCTGGGGGGTTCCTGTGGGTATCTCTGTGGGGTCTGGGAGGTTCCTGTGGGTGTCTCTGTGGGCTCAAGGCTGCCGTACGGAGACACCACCCCCATGGGGGTGACAGGGCGAGGCTTTTGGGGTGTCCCCTGTCCCTGAGAGGTGCCCTGCCCCCTCAGTGGAAGACAGAAATCCTGGATTATTGCCCCAACACGCGCGTGCTGCTCATCGGCTGCAAGACGGACCTGAGGACAGACCTGAGCACGCTGCTGGAGCTCTCGCACCAGAAACAGGCGCCCATCTCCTACGAGCAGGTCTGGGGGGGCCCCGAGGGTCTGGGGAGACCCCGGTGGCTGTGGGGGGTGGAATTGGGGTGTCCCAGTGGTCTGGTTTGGGGGGTGGTCCTGGTGTTTGCGCAGGGCTCAGTTTGGGGTGGTCTTGGTGGCTTTGGGGATGATTTTTGGGGTGTCCCAGTGGTTTGATGTGGGGGTGGGTTTTGGGGGGATCCTGGTGTTTGCACAGGGCTCAGTTTGGGGTGGTCCTGGTGGTTTTGGGGATCCCAGTGTTTTTAGGGTGTCCCAGTGGTCTGATATGGTTTTGGGGTGTCCTGGTGTTTTTTGGGGTTGATTTTTTGGGGTGTCTCAGTGGTCTGACATGGGGGTAGTTTTGGGGGGGTGCTGGTGTTTGCACAGGGCTCAGTTTGGGGTGTCCCAGTGTCTGTGATATGCCTGGTGTGTTTGTTGTGCCCCCATGGCTTTGGGGCTCACTTTGGGATATCCCAATGTGTTTGGGGCTCAGTTTGGGCTGTCCCAGTGTGTTTGGGATAACCCAGTGGGTTTGGGGCTCAGTTTGAGATATCCCAATGACTTTGGGCTGTCCTGGTGGGTTTGAGTTGTCCCCATGGGTTTGTGGGGCTCACTTTGGGATATCCCAGTGGGTTTGGGGCTCAGTTTAGGATATCCAGGTGTGTTTGGGGCTGTCCCGATGGATTTGGAATCTCCCAATGATTTTGGGGTGTCCTGGTGTTTGTAGGGCTCACTTTGGGATATCCCAAAGACTTTGGCCTGTCCCAGTGTTTGTGGGGGTGGGTTTGGGATATCCTGGTGGGTTTGAGGTGTCCCTGTGTTTGCACAGGGCTCAGATTGGGTTCTCCTGGTGTTTGTGGGGCTCACTTTGTGCTGTCCCGATGGGTTTGGGGCTCAGTTTGGGATATCCTGGTGGGTTTGGGTTGTCCTGGTGTTTGTGTGGCTCAGTTTGGGGCTCTCCCAGTGGATTTGGGATATCCCAATGACTTTGGGCTGTCCCCATGGGTTTGGGGCTCAGTTTGGGATATCCCTGTGGGTCTGGGGCTGTCCCCGTGGATTTGGGATATCCCAGTGGGTTTGGGGCTCAGTTTGGGATATCCTGGTAGATTTGGGGCTGTCCTGATGGGTTTGGGGCTCAGTTTGGGACATCCCAGTGTGTTTGTGCTGTCCCCATGGGTTTGTGGGGCTCACTTTGGGCTGTCCCTGTGTTTGTGGGGCTCACTTTGGGATATCCCAGTGGATTTGAGATATCCCAATGACTTTGGGCTGTCCTAATGTTTGTGGGTGTGGGTTTGGGGTGTCTTGGTGTTTGTGGGGCTCACTTTGGGCTGTCCTGATGTGTTTGGGGCTCACTTTGGGATATCCCAATGACTTTGATCTGCCCCGATTTTTGGGATATCCCAATGACTTTGGGCTGTCCCGGTGGCTTTGGAGGGTGTACCCATGGGTTTGTGGGGCTCACTTTGGGCTGTCCCAATGTTTGTGGGGCTCACTTTGGGATATCCCAATGACTTTGGGCTGTCCTGATGGGTTTGGGGCTCAGTTTAGGATATCTCTGTGGGTTTGGGGCTGTCCTGGTGGATTTGGGATGTCTCCCAATGACTTTGGGCTGTCCCAATGTGTTTGGGGCTCACTTTGGGATATCCCAGTGGATTTGAGATATTCCAATGACTTCGGGCTGTCCCAGTGTTTGTGGGGTTGGGTTTGGGGTGTCTCGGTGTTTGTGGGGCTCACTCTGGCTGTCCTGGTGGGTTGGGCTGTCCCGATGGGTTTGGGGCTCAGTTTGGGATATCCAGGTGGGTTTGGACTGTCCTGATGGGTTTGGGATAGCCCAGTGGGTTTGGGGCTGTACCAGTGGATTTGGGATATCCTGGTGGGTTTGTGGCTCAGTTTAGGATATCCCAATGACTTTGATGTGTCCCGATTTTTGGGATATCCCAATGACTTTGGGGCTGTCCTGATGGGTTTGTGGGGCTCACTTTGGGCTGTCACAGTGGGTTTGGGCTGTCCCAATGGGTTTAGGGCTCAGTTTAGGATATCCTGATGGCTTTGGGCTGTCCTGATGTTGGGGCTGTCCCGGTGGATTTGGGATATCTCCCAATGACTTTGGGCTGTCCCAATGTATTTGGGGCTCAGTTTGGGCTGTCCCAGTGGGTTTGGGGCTCAGTTTAGGATATCCCAATGACTTTGGGCTGTCCTGATGTTTGGGATATCCCAGTGGGTTTGGGGGGTGTCCCCATGGGTTTATGGGGCTCACTTTGGGATATCCCAATGACTTTGATCTGTCCTGATTTTTGGGATATCCCAATGACTTTGGGCTGTCTCAATGGGTTTGGGGCTCAGTTTAGGATATCCCGTGGATTTGGGGCTGTCCCGGTGTTTGTTTTATCCTGATGGGTTTGGGGCTCAGTTTGGGATATGCCGGTGGGTTTGGGGCTGTCCTGGTGTTTGTAGGGGTGGATTTGGGATATCTCGGTGGGATTGGGCTGTCCCAGTGGGTGTGTGGGGCTCAATTTTGGGCTGTCCCGATGGATTTGGATTATCCCAATGACTTTGGGCTGTCCCAGTGTTTGTGGAGGTGGGTTTGGGGTGTCTTAGTGTTTGTGGGGCTCACTTTGGGATATCCCAATAACTTTGATCTATCCTGATTTTTGGGATATCCCAATGACTTTGATCTATCCCGATTTTTGGGATATCCCAATGACTTCGATCTGTCCCAGTGGATTTGGGATATCCCAATGACTTTGATCTGTCCCGATTTTTGGGATATCCCAATGACTTTGATCTGTCCCGATTTTTGGGATATCCCAATGACTTTGGGGCTGTCCCGATGGATTTGGGATATCTTGGTGCATTTGGAATATCCCAATGACTTGGATCTGTCCCGATTTTTGGGATATCCCAATGACTTTGATCTGTCCCAGTGGATTTGGGATATCCCAATGACTTTGATCTATCCCAGTTTTTGGGATATCCCAATGACTTTCATCTATCCCGATTTTTGGCATATCCCAATGACTTTGATCTATCCTGATTTTTGGGATATCCCAATGACTTCGATCTGTCCCGATTTTTGGGATATCCCAATGACTTTGGGCTGTCTCAATGGGTTTGGGGCTCAGTTTAGGATATCCCGGTGGGTTTGGGGCTGTCCCCGTGGATTTGGGATATCCCAACGACTTTGATCTATCCCGATTTTTGGGATATCCCAATGACTTCGATCTGTCCCGATTTTTGGGATATCCCAATGACTTTGGGGCTGTCTCAATGGGTTTGGGACTCACTTTGGGATATTCCAATGACCTTGACCTACCCCCCTACCTGACTCCCCGCTCTTAGGGCTGCGCGGCCGCCCGGCAGTTGGGAGCCGAGGGTTACCTGGAGTGTTCGGCCTTCACCTCGGAGAAGAGCGTGCACAGCATCTTCCGCGCCGCGTCCGGGCTGTGCCTGAGCAGCGCCGCCCCGCAGCCTCCGCGCAGCCCCGGGCGCGGCCTCTCCAAGCGCCTCCTGCACCTCCCCAGCCGCTCCGAGCTCATCTCCTCCACCTTCAAGAAGGAAAAAGCGAAAAGCTGCTCCGTCATGTGAAGGGGGGAAGGGATTCACACACACACAAACACACACAGAGCCCCCTTTCCCGCTCCCATCCCAAATTTGGGAAGCCCCCCCGTCCCCCCCCAAGTGCACAGAATGGGATCTGGAGAGGCTGGGGAGGGATTGGGGTGCTGCCCTTGCCCTGGGAGGGGAGGGCTTCACCCGGTTCCCAACCCTGAGGGGGTCCCTGGGGGGTTTGGGGTGCTCAGACCCTCAGAAACATCAGCTGGGATGATCCTGGTGGGGTGTTTGGGGTGCACAGGATCCTGGTGACACCAACCCAGGGGGGTCCCTGTGGGGTTTGGGGTGCTCAGAACCTCAAGGACATCAACCCTGGGGGGTTTGGGGTGCACAGGACCCTGGGGACATCAACCCTGAGAAGGTTTGGGGTGCACAGGACCCTGAGGAAACCAACCCAGAGGGGTCCCTGGGGAGTTTGGGGTACACAGGACCCTGGGGACATCAGTCCTGGTTGTTTTGGGGCGCTCAGACCTTCAAGGACATCACCCCAGTGGGGTTTGGGGTGCACAGACCTTCAGGGACATCACCTGGGATAGTCCCTGTGGGGTTTGGGGTGCACAGGACCCTATGGACACCCACCCAGAGGGGTCTCTGGGGGATTTGGGGTGTTCAGGACCCTGGGGACACCAATCCAGGAGGGTTCCTGGGGCTGGGTGGGGTTTGGGAGGTCCCCCCCCAGCTCTAAAGGGGGGTTTGGGGTGCTGCCCTTGCCCTGAGAGGGGGGTTTGGGGAGGGCTTCACCCGGCTCCCAACCCTGAGGGGGTTCCTGTGGGGTTTGGGGTGCTCAGACCCTCAGGGACATCAACCTTGGGGGATTTGGGGTGCACAGGACCCTGGGGACACCAATCCAGGGGGTTTTGGGGTGCTCAGACCTTCAAGGACATAAACCCTGTGGGGTTTGGGGTGCTCAGACCCTCAGGAACATCACCTGGGATGGTTCTTGTGGGGTTTGGGGTGCACAGGACCCTGGGGAAACCAAACCAGAGGTGTCCCTGGGGGGTTTGGGACACACAGGACCATGGGGACATCAACCCAGTGGGGTTTGGGGTGCACAGGATCCTGAGTAAACCAATCCAGAGAGGTCCCTGTGGGGTTTGGGGTGCACAGGACCCTGAGGACACCAATCCTGGGGGGTTTGGGTTGTCAGGTACATCACCTGGGATGGTCCTTGTGGGGTTTGGGGGACACAGGGATGCCATCCCGGGGATCCCTGTGGGGTTTGGGGTGCACAGGACCCCATGGACACCAACCCAGAGGGGTCCTTGTGGGGTTTGGAGTGCTCAGACCCTCCGGGACATCACCTGGGATGGTCCCTGTGGGGTTTAGGGGACACAGGGACACCGTCCCGGGGATCCCTGTGGGGTTTGGGGTGCACATCATGGGACTCATCCATGGCCTCATCCTGTTCTCTCCCCCTTCCCCCCATCCCTCATCTGCTGCTTGGCCCTGGGGGACCCTGTGGGTTGGGGAGGGGGGAGGGGAGGCTGTTTTATGGACTGTATTTTGGGGAGGGGGGATATGGGGGGGTGTCTCTGTTCCATGTCAGTGTTATTAAAAAAAGCTTATTTATTATCAGAAATATAACACCTACCTATGTGCAGCCCTGCCTGGCCCTGTGCTTTGGGGCGGGATTTTGTGTTTTGGAGGCTTTTGGGATGTTTTGGTGTCACCGCTGATGGTGACATTGATGTGATCGGGGCGTCTTTTGGGGAGGGGGGTGCCAAAAGAGTCCCCCCACTTCTTCTGCCCCCACATTCTGCCTGGGACCCCCTGATCTTGTGAATAGGAGGGTGAGGCTCCTGCAGGGACACTGATCTGGGAGTCCCTGGTGAGTTTGGGGTGCTTGGAGCTGCTGATCTGGAGGGGTCCCCGGGAGATTTGGGGTGTGCAGGGACATGGGGGACACTGACTCGGGAGGGTCTCTCCAGGCTTTGAGGTGCTCTAGGCCGTGGGGACCTCATTTGGGTGAGCAGGAGGTGCCTGCGGGCTGTGGGGGACTCAGGGACACGGGGACACCGTCCCGGGGGACTCTTTGCCGTGGGGAGGGGGGAGTTGCCGCGCGGCGGAAGGATCGCGGGGCGCGGCGGCACTGCGGCCGCGCAGGGGCGCCGGGAGCGCGCGGGGGATGCCGGGAGCTGTAGTCCGATGCCGCGAGGGCTGCCGGGAGCTGTAGTCCCGCGCCGTCCCGGTAAGCCCCGCGGGCCCGGCAGACATGGCGGCGGAGCGGCGGCGCTGAACGCGGGGCTGCGGCGGTGAGCGGGAACCGGCGGCAGCGAGCGGGGGGCACTGCAGGGAGAGAGCGAGGGGCCCGGGGGCTGCAGAGCCGTGGTGCCGCGGCACCGGGCCGAGCCCCGGTACTGGGTACCAGCGGCAGGGCCTGGCGCGCCGTTGCGCCGCGTCCCCCGGGCCTCACAGAGCCTTTCCGGGGTCCCTCAGGGCTCCCTGCATTCACTCCCGGGGGCTCCCTGTGCCCTCTCGGGGTCCCCCTTTCCCTCTTCCTGCTCTCCTCGGGGCCTTCCAGCTCTTCCCGCTCTTTGCTGGGGTCCCTCTGTGCCCTTTCGGGGGTCCCCCAGTTCCCTCCCTCACTCCTGAGGGTTCCCTTGCTCTCTCTCTGGGTTCCCTCTCCTTCCTGAGGGTCCCTTTCCTCTCTTCCCGCTCCTGAGGGTCCCTTTTCTCTCTCCTTCCTCCTGAGGGTCCCTTTGCGCTCTCTCTGGGTTCCCCACTCCCTCCTGAGGGTCCCTTTTCTCTCTTCCCCCTCCTGAGGGTCCCTTTTCTCTCTTCCCCCTCCTGAGGGTCTCTCTGTGCTCTCCCCGGGTCCCCCTCTCCCTCCTGAGGGTCCCTTTTCTCCATTCTCCTGAGAGTCCCTTTTCTCTCTTCCCCCTCCTGAGGGTCCGTTTTCTCTCTTCCCCCTCCTGAGGGTCCGTTTTCTCTCTTCCCCCTCCTGAGGGTCCCTTTTCTCTCTCCTTCCTCCTGAGGGTCCCTTTGCGCTCTCCCCGGGTCCCCCTCTCCCTCCTGTGGGTCCCTTTTCTCTCTCCATCCTCCTGAAGGTCCCTTTTCTCTCTCCATCCTCCTGAAGGTCCCTTTTCCCTCATCCCGGTGTCCCCCAGCTCTCCCTGCTTCTTCTCGGCGTTTTTCCCTCCCCGGCTCCTTTGACATCTCCCCGTTCCCTCCTGGTGCTCTCTCAGCCCTCCCCACTCCTTCTTGGGGTCCCTCTCTTCCCTCACAACCCCTCTCTCTCCCTCTTGCACCCCAATTTCCCTCCCGGTCTCCCCTCTGACCCTCCTGGTGTTTCCCTCCCCACAGATGGCCGGAGAAGTGGCGGACAAGAAGGATCGGGACGCATCCCCGGTGAAGGAGGAGAGGAAACGTTCCCGCTCTCCGGAACGGGACCGGGAACGGGACCGGGAGCGCAAGGGCTCCCCCCCGGCCAAGGAACGGAAGCGCCACCGATCCCGGGAGCGCCGGAGGAGCCGATCCCGATCCCGGTCCCGCTCCAAGTCCACAGAGAGGTGAGGCAGCTGTGATTTGGGAAGAGCTTTGATGGATTTGTCAGTGGGAAATAAAAAGTTGTGAGGGGAGGAGAAGTGCCGTGAAGGTTTTGTATTGATAATTCATAAATATATATCATTATATTAATAAATATAATGATATATATTATAAAATTATTATATTAATAAATATATTACTGTTAATATATTTTTCTTTATGCTCTTTTAAATGTGTATAAAAAATTGTTAACAGTATTTATTTGCTTTAAAGAGGGTATAAAGAAACATTTATTAACAGCATTTATTTATTTTAAAGAGAGTGTAAAGAAAAAATTATTAACAGTATTTATTTATTATAAAGAACAATTTATTAACAGTATTAATTTATTTTAAAGAGGGTATAAAGAGGTTCCCTTTTAAAATTTTGAGCCTGCTCTGCCTTCTTCCTCACCCTGCCCCACAGCAGGAATTGAGTGCCCTGGGGATTGGGCAGCACTGAGCCCACCACACTCACTGCTGCACTGGCCAGGAAATCTCAAAATAACCAAATCTCAAATT
The DNA here is from genome assembly GCF_028551555.1 of Melozone crissalis. Classification (NCBI taxonomy): domain Eukaryota; kingdom Metazoa; phylum Chordata; class Aves; order Passeriformes; family Passerellidae; genus Melozone; species Melozone crissalis. The sequence goes on from NW_026535985.1 coordinate 323,674, forward strand.
TATCCCTGTGGTTTGGAAGAGCTTTGATGGCTTTGTCAGTGGGAAATAAAAAGTTGTGAGAGGAGAAGAAATATTGTAAAGATTTTGTTATGATTCTTAATACTCTTTATTTTAGTTACTAAATTTTTCTTTATACCCTCTTAAAAGGATATAAAGAAAAAATTATTAACAGTGTTTATTTATTTTAAAGAGGGTATAAAGAAAAATTTATTAACTGTATTTATTTGTTTTAAAGAGGATATAAAGAGGCTCCTTTTTAAAATTTTGAGCCTGCTCTGCCTTCTTCCTCACCCTGCCCCACAGCAGGAATTGAGTGCCATTGGGATTGGGCAGCACTGAGCCCACCACAGGAAATCTCAAAACCATCCAAATCTCAAACTGACAAACCAAAACCACTGCAGAGGGTGGGTGAGGGCTGTGGGGCCAGGCTGTGACCCCCCCTGTGGGGCTGTGACCCCCCTGTCCCACAGGGATCGGCGGCACAAGGAGCGGGACCGGGAGCGCAGCAAGAAGGAGCGGGACAGGGACAAGGATGGGCACCGGAGGGACAAGGACCGTAAGCGGTCCAGGTGGGTCCTGTCACTTTTTTGGGGGGTTCCTGCTCTCCCCTAAATCCCCTGGAGGTTTGGGATCCCCCAGGGCTGTGCTTGGTGTCTTATTCCTGGTGCTGTTTCCCTTGGAAGTTTGTCCCCGGGCAGGGGGAAGGACTCCAAGTCTCGGAAGGATCGGGAGGCAAGGAAAGCAGAGGAAGAGGAGGAAAATGCCCTGAAGAAGGAGAAGGTGAGGAGGGGGCGGATGGGGCTTGGATGGAAGGGGCTCCAGATCCTTGGGGAATAGTTCCAGGGGATTCAAGTCCCCAGGAGTGATTCCAAGGGATCCAGGTCGCTGGGGAGTGGTTCCAGGGGACTCAGGACCCCAGGAGTGGTTGCAGGGGGATCCAGGTCCCCAGGAGTGATTCCAAGGGATCCAGGTCCCCAAGAGTGGTTGCAGGGGGATCCAGGTCCCCAGGAGTGATTCCAAGGGGATTCAGGATCCCAGGAGGGGATCCAGGGGGATCCAGGTCCCTGAGGAGGGGATCCAGGGGGATTCAGGTCCCTGGGGAGGGGATCCACGGGATTCAGGTCCCCACGAGTTCCAGGGGGATCTAGATCCCTGGGGTGTGGCTCCAGGTCCCCGGGGAGTGGCTCCAGGGGGGGTCCAGGTACCTGGGGAGTGATTCCAAAGGATTCAGGTTCCCAGGAGTGATTCCAGGGGGATCCAGATCCCCAGGAGTGGCTCCAGAGGGATTCAGGACCCAAGGAGTGGCTCCAAGGGATCTCGGTCCCTGAGGAGTGATTCCAAGGGATTCAGGTCCCCAGGAGTGGTGCTGACATCTGACCTCACTTGCAGGCACAGCCGCTGTCCTTGGAGGAGCTGCTGGCAAAGAAGAAGGCAGAAGAGGAGGCAGAAGCCAAGGTGGGAGAAGGAACAGGAGCCTCTTCCCTCTGCTGGGGGTGTGGATGTTTGTGGGGACCCCAGGAGGGGACAGGGAGGGCTGAGAAACTTGGGGATGCAGAGGGAGCCCAGAAGGAAGCAGGGAGTGCCAGGCGACACCGGGAGGGATCGTGGGATGGAGAAGGGAGGGTTGGGGGACTTAGGGGGCACATGGGGTGCTGTGGAGACAGGGGAGGCCTGGTGGACCCCCAGGAGGGAGCAGAAGGACTTGGGAGGGAAGAGGGAAAGGTGAGGGGCACAGAGGGGAGGGAGGGGACACAGGGAGGGAGCAAAGAGAGCCCTGGCAGGGAGTGGACAAGTCTTAGGGATCCAGAGAGGGACAGGAGGGAAAGGGGAGGCCTGGGGGCCCCAGGAAGGAGCAGAGAAGGCTGAGGGGACCCTCAGCAGCCCAGGGAGTGGCAGGCAGGCCCAGTGTGACATTTCCTCTCTCCCATCCCAGCCCAAGTTCCTGTCCAAGGCAGAGAGGGAGGCTGAGGCCCTGCGGCGGCGGCAGCAGGAGGTGGAGGAGCGGCAGCGGCTGCTGGAGGAGGAGAGGAAGAAGAGGAAACAATTCCAGGAGATGGGCAGGAAGATGCTGGGTAAGGACTCATCCCTGGAGCCCCCCACCCAGCCCTGGGGGTGGGTGCTGGCTCTGAGCCCCTTCCCCTGCTCCCCAGAAGACCCCCAGGAGCGCGAGCGCCGGGAGCGCCGCGAGCGCATGGAGCGGGAAACCAACGGCACCGAGGATGAGGAGGGCAGGCAGAAGATCCGGGAGGAGAAGGACAAGAGCAAAGAGCTCCACGCCATCAAGGTGGGGTTGGGGGATGATCCAGGGGGGCTGGGGGGAAGATGGGGGGTCCCACTGAGTCTGGGGTCCTGCAGGAGCGGTACCTGGGCGGGGTGAAGAAGCGGCGGCGCACGCGGCACCTCAACGACCGCAAGTTCGTGTTCGAGTGGGATGCATCAGAGGACACGTCCATTGACTACAACCCCCTGTGAGTGCTGGGGTGCCCCGAGGGCTGGGGGTGTCTCTGTGGGGTGCAAGGCCTGCTCCTGATGCTCCCACCCTGCTCCAGGTACAAGGAGAGGCACCAGGTGCAGCTGCTGGGCCGTGGCTTCATTGCTGGCATCGACCTGAAGCAGCAGAAACGGGAGCAGTCGCGCTTCTACGGGGACCTGATGGAGAAGAGGAGGACGCTGGAGGAGAAAGAGCAGGAGGAGTGAGGTTTTGGGGAAGCTGGGAGGGTGCTGAGGGGTGTGTGGGGTCATGGCTGGCTTAGCTTGGTTGGGATGTGGAGCTGGGCTGCAGCAGGTCCTGCAGGTAATTGGCAGAAGGGATCTAGAGGCATAGGGTGAGCCTCATTCACTTTCTCCTTCCCCTTCCTCACCTTCCTCACTCCCTTTTGTTATTCCTTTCCTTGCCCTGCCCTCATTCCCTTCCTTCATCCCCCTCCCTCATCTGCCTGTCCCCATCCCCATTTCTCCTGTCACGTTTCCCTCTCCCATTTCCTTTATTCTCCTTTTCCTATCCCACTTTCCCCATTCCCTTTTCCCTCATCTCCCGTTTCCTATCGCTTTCTCCCCATCATGCTTTCCCCGTTCCCTTTTCCCCATTCCCTTTTCCCTATCCCCTTTTCCCCATCTCTTTTCCCCCATTCCCTTTTCCCTTTCCCTATCCCCTTGACCCCATTTCTTTTTCCCCCACTGCCGTTTCCCTCTCCCTTTCCCCTCTCCCTTTCCCCATCCCCCTTTCCCTATCCCCTTTTCCCCATCCCTCATCCCTTTCCCCCATTCCCTTTTCCCTCTCCCCATCCTTCTCCCTTTCTCCATCCCCTTCCTTTTCCCCATTCTCCTTTCCCATTCCCTTTTCCCTCATTCCCCTTTCTGTCTCGCCTTTTCCCATCCCTCATCCCTTTCCTCCATTCCCTTTTCCCTCTCCTTTTCCCCCATTCCCTTTCCCCCATTCCCTTTTCCCCCTCTCCCTTTCCCCCATTCCCTTTTCCCCATCCTTCTCCCTTTCCCTCATCCCTTTCCCCCATTCCCTTTTCCCCCTCTCCCTTTCCCCCATTCCCTTTTCCCTCTCTCTTTCCCCATCCTCCTTTCCCTATCCCTCTCCCTTTTCCCATCCCTTTCCCTCATTCCCTTTTCCCCATACCTTTCCCTCATCCCCTTTTCCCTCTCCCCATCCCTCTCCCTTTCTCCATCCCTTTCCCTATCCCCTCTTCCCCATTCTCCTTTCCCATTCCCTTTTCCCTCATCCCCCTTTCCCTATCCCCTTTTCCCCATCCCTCTCCCTTTTCCTCATCCCTTTCCCTCATTCCCTTTTCCCCATCCCTCATCCTTTTCCCCCTCCCCTTTCCCTCTCCCTTTTCCCATCCCTTTTCCCCCTTCCCTTTTTCCTCTCCCCTTTCCCTATCCTCTTTTCCCCATCCCTCTCCCTTTCCCCATCCCTCTTTCCCTATCCCCTTTTCCCACTCTCCTTCCTCATTCCCTTTTTCCTCATTCCCCTTTCCTTCTCACCTTTTCCCCATCCCTCATCCCTTTCCCCCATTCCCTTTTCCCCATCCCTCTCCCTTTCCCCATCGCCCTTTCCCTATCCCCTTTTCCCCATCCCTCTCCCTTTTCCTCATCCCTTTCCCCCATTCCCTTTTCCCTATCCCTCATCCCTTTCCCCCATTCCCTTTTCCCTTTCCCCTCTCCCTTTCCCCCATTCCCTTTCCCCTCTCCCTCTCCCCACCCCTTCTCTCCCTGGGCAGGGCGCGGCTGCGGAAGCTGCGCAAGAAGGAGGCCAAGCAGCGCTGGGATGACCGGCACTGGTCCCAGAAGAAGCTGGACGAGATGACAGACAGGGACTGGCGCATCTTCCGTGAGGATTACAGCATCACCACCAAGGGGGGCAAGATCCCAAATCCCATCCGCTCCTGGAAGGATTCCTCCCTGCCCCCCCACATCCTGGAGGTCATTGACAAGTGTGGATACAAGGTGAGGGGGAGCTGGGGAGGGAGGGGGGAAAAGGGGTGGTCAGGGATTCAGAGAGGGGGAACAGGGGAAGTTCTGCTCCCAACCTGCTCCCCCCGGCAGGAGCCGACCCCGATCCAGCGCCAGGCCATCCCCATCGGGCTGCAGAACCGCGACATCATCGGCGTGGCCGAGACCGGCAGCGGCAAAACGGCGGCATTCCTGATCCCCCTGCTTGTGTGGATCACCACCCTGCCCAAAATCGACCGGTGGGGACAGGGACACTGCCCCTGGGACACGGGGACACTGCCCCTGGGACACGGGGACACTGCCCGTGGGACAGGGGGAGTGGCAGGGTGGCGCTGCCTGTGGGACAGGAGGAGTGGCAGGGTGACGCTGCCTGTGGGACAGGAGGAGTGGCAGGGTGACACTGCCCGTGGAACATGGGGGAGTGGCAGGGGGACACTGCCTGTGGGACAGGGGAGAGTGGCAGGGGGACACTGCCTGTGGGACAGGGGAGAGTGGCTGGGTGACACTGCCCATTGCATGGTGGGGAGTGGCAGAGTGGCACTGCCCATGGGACAAGGAGAGTGGCAGGGGGACACTGCACAGGGGTCAGGATGGGATGACACTGTGGAGGTGACAGGATGGGGTGACAGAGTGACACTGTCAGGGGATTGAGGCAGGGTTACAGTGTGACATAGTGGAGGGGATGGGGTGACACTGCAGAGGGGTCAGGACAGGGTGGCACTGTGGAAGTGACAGGGTGACACTGCAGAGGGGTCAGGACTGTGGAGGTGACAGGATGGGCTGACAGGGTGACACTGTCAGGGGATTGAGGCAAGGTTACAGGGTGCCATGGTGGAGGACATGAGGTGACACTGGAAGGCACACACGTGGCACTGTGAGTGACACAACCATCTCCTGCCATCCTGCAGCATCGAGGAATCAGACCAGGGACCCTACGCCATCATCCTGGCCCCCACCCGTGAGCTGGCCCAGCAGATTGAGGAGGAAACCATCAAATTTGGGAAACCCCTGGGCATCCGCACCGTGGCCGTGATCGGCGGCATCTCCCGTGAGGACCAGGGCTTCCGGCTCCGCATGGGCTGTGAGGTGAGTGCTCAGGGGTTTCTGGTGTTGAGATGACCCCCAGGTGTTGGAAAATCTCTTTTTCCCAGCCCTGAGAGTGAAGAAGAATCCAGGGTTCCTTGGCTTTCTTTCTCAAGGTTGTTTATTTTTTGTGATCTTTAACATTCTTGTTCCGACCTGCTGAGATCTGTCCAGCACGTTGGTTCGTGGCTGGCTTGGTTTGGAAAGACACGTGGGTGCTAAGGAAGGCAGGAGCCTGCCCTGGAATGGAAAATGTAAACTCCCTCCCCTCTGAATTGTTGTAAATTTGAAATTAAGGACTCTCAGGCAAAAAATATGGGAGCAGGAATAGCAGTTTGTCTTGGTTTGGAAAGACAGGTGTCTGCTAAGGAAGGCAGGAGCCACCTCTGAAATGGAAAATGTAAACCCCCTCCTTCTGAATTACTATAAATTTTAAATTAAGGGGCTCTCAGGCAAAAAATATGGGAGCAGGGAATAACAGTTCTTTAATAGGGAAGAAAATAAAAGGATGAAATAAACAATGCAGTACACTAGAACAACACTGAGAGTCAGAACCCAGCCTGACACCCTGTGGGTCAGGATGTTGGTATCCGTCCAGTTGGAATTGTGGCTCAGCCCTCCTGCAGTGTCAGGGGTGGTTCTGCTGGAGCAGGGATCCTGTAGGAAAGGGTGGAGTCTTCCTCTGAATGGAAGAAGAAGAATGGAGAAGAAGAGGCAGCTGCTGCTCCTCTGGGAAATCCAGTGGAGAAGCAGTGCTGGTATTCCAGAACCTCCAGATTGTATCCAGGTAGAAATGTTTGAAATCCCAGATTGTATCCAGGTAGGAATGTTTGAAATCTCAGATTATATCTAGGTAGGAATGTTTGAAATCTCAGATTCTATCCAGGTAGAAATGTTTGAAATCTCAGACTATATCCAGGTAGGAATGTTTGAAATCTCAGATTGTATCCGGGTAGGAATGTTTGAAATCTCAGATTGTATCCAGGTAGGAATGTTTGAAATCTCAGATTCTATCCAGGCAGGAATGTTTGAAATCTCAGATTATATCCAGGTAGGAATGTTTGAAATCTCAGTTTATATCCAGGTAGGAATGTTTGGCTCCTCCCTCTGGGCTCACATCTCCCAATGGGATGCTGTAGTTCTTATCAGCTATGCACTGACATTCAATAGCTGTTATCAGCAGATGTCCCCTCCTGAGGAAGGAGTGATTGTGGAAGAGATAAGGAAAACTGCCCACTGACAAAAGACAGCTGCCACGCAGATGGTAATAGAACACATCTTGCCTTGCAATCTGGAACAATGGCACACTGAACACCTTGCGGTGGTGTTATCTTTTTATACTAAAACCATTATTTACAGTTATTTTCCAATCCTATCACCTGTGTTAGACAGTTTGTCTCTACTCTAAACCAACCCAAAAGTGCCACCATCACAGCAGAAGATGGAGGCCAAGAAGAAGGAGAAAGACTGGACAAGCCTCCATCTTGCCTTCTGGACCCCCATTCTAAAAACCCCAAAATTCTGCATGTTCAACCTGTGACAAATTCACTACCATTCTATTCAAACTCTTGTAGTTTGTAACTCCTCACACAAAGGAGTGAAATGGGTGCTTGTCTGCCTTTATGATGGGATAATTAATGGAGCTAAAACGACAGGAAAATAATCCTAATCCCATCTCCCACTCCCAGTTTACTTTTCAAAATTGTTTTTTAAAAAAATAAAATCGTTAAAACCAATTTTTTAACCCATGGAAAACGCAGAGTTAACGACACACAGAGGTGTATTTGTGGGTTCATTCCTACTTTATTGTGGGATGTTCCTGCTCCATGGGATCACGTTCCTGCCCCACTGGGGTTGTCAAAGACACATAGAGGTGTCTTTATGGGGTTATTCCTATTTCATTGAGGGATGTTCCTTCTCCATGAGATCACGTTCCTTGTCAAAGACACGCAGAGGTGTCTGATTCTGAGCCAAGGTCTTCTTAGACCTGGAAGCTCTCTGCTTCTAGGGCAATCAGAGGAACTTTCTGACAAGTTGGGGTGTCTCAAGGGGGTCTTCTCAGCCTTGAGCTGCTCCCACCAACCCTCCTGTCCCCTCAGATTGTCATTGCCACCCCGGGCCGGCTCATTGACGTGCTGGAGAACCGGTACCTGGTGCTGAGCCGCTGCACCTACGTGGTGCTGGACGAGGCCGACCGCATGATCGACATGGGCTTCGAGCCTGACGTGCAGAAGATCCTGGAGCACATGCCTGTCACCAACCAGAAACCCGACACCGACGAGGCTGAGGACCCTGAGAAGATGTTGGCCAACTTTGAGTCCGGGAAGCACAAGTACAGACAGGTGGGTGTGGGTAAAGGGGGTCTAGGAGGGTTCCTGTGGGGTGGGGAGGGAGAATTTGGGGTTTTGGGGAAGGGGTTGAGGGGATGGGAGTCACGTTTCTGCTCTGTGGAGGAACGTTCTTGCCTCACATAGGATGTTCCTGCCCTATGAGGGGTCATTCCTGCCCCACAAGGGGACCTTTTTCCTGTGGGGACAGTTCTGCTCCATAAGGGACAATCCTGCCCCACTGGGATCATTCCTGCTCCGTGGGTGATGTTCCTGCTCCGTGGGTGATGTTCCTGCTCCGTGGGAGGACATTCCTGCCCCTCTGGAGTCATTCCTGCTTCATTGAGGGATGTTCCTGCCCCATGGGGGATGTTCCTGCTCCATGTGGGGCACATTCCTGTCCCATCAGAGGCGTTCCCACCTCACTGCAGGATCTTCCTGCTCCATGGGATCACATTCCTGCCCCTCTGGGGTCATTCCTCTTCACTGGGTGATGTTCCTGCTCCATGGGTGATGTTCCTGCCCCACTGGGGTTGTTCCTGCTTCATTGGGGGATGTTCCTGCCCCTTGGGTGATGCTCTTGCTCCATGGGGGAGGACATTCCTACCCCATCAGAGGCATTCCTACCTCACTGGGGATATTCCTGCTCCTTGGGTGATGTTCGTGCTCCATGTGGGGGAGGACATTCCTGCCCCACCAGGATCATTCCTTCCTCACTGGGGGCACACTGCCACCTGACAGGCTGTCCCTGTGCCCTTGCCTTGCAGACTGTCATGTTCACAGCCACCATGCCCCCGGCCGTGGAGCGCCTGGCCCGCAGTTACCTGCGGCGCCCGGCCGTGGTTTACATCGGCTCCGCTGGCAAACCCCACGAGAGGGTGGAGCAGAAGGTGTTCCTCATGTCTGAATCTGAGAAAAGGTGAGGAGCACGGATTTAGGGGTGGCCTGAGCCTTCAGCATCTCTTTGCCCAACTGTCTCCTCCTCCTCTTTGTGCTCTTACAGGAAGAAGCTGTTGGCCATCCTGGAGCAAGGCTTCGACCCGCCCATCATCATCTTCGTCAACCAGAAGAAGGGCTGTGATGTGCTGGCCAAGTCCCTGGAGAAGATGGGGGTGAGGCTGGGCTGGGAAGGGGTCACCCTGAGCCCTGTCACCCTCATCCCCATGTGGGGATGTGTGGAATTTTTCATCACTCGGGGTCACCAAACGTGGTGGTGTTCAGAGGGGTCTCAGGATGAGGGAAGAGACGAGGATCTGACTTCATGTTTCAGAAGGCTTGATTTATTATTTTATCATATATATTATATTAAAACTATACTAAAAGAATAGAAGAAAAGATTTAATCAGAAGGCTGGCTAAGAATAGAATAGCAAAGAATGATAACAAAGGTTTGTGTCTCAGACAGAGAGTCCAAGCCAGCTGACTGTGATTGGCCATTAATTAGAAACAACTAACATGGGCTAATCAAAGATCCACCTGTTGCATTCCACAGCAGCAGATAATCATTGTTTACATTTTGTTCCTGAGGCCTTTCAGCTTCTCAGGAGGAAAAATCCTAAGGAAAGGATTTTTCATAAAAGATATCTGTGCCAGGGGCCCACCCTGAGCCCTGTCCCCCTCATCCCCACGTGGGGATGTGTGGAATTTTTCATCACTTGGGGTCACCAAATGTGGTGGTGTTTGGAGGGGTCTGAACAGCAGCAGATAATCATTGACTGTGATTGGCCATTAATTAGAAACAACTAACATGGGCCAATCACAGATGCACCTGTTGCATTCCACAGCAGCAGATAATCAATGTTTACATTTTGTTCCTGAGGCCTCTCAGCCTCTCAGGAGGAAAAATCCTAAGCAAAGGATTTTTATCAAATACATCTGTGCCAGGGCTGTGCCCCCATTCACCCCCCTGTTCCCACAGTACAATGCCTGCACCCTGCACGGTGGCAAGGGCCAGGAGCAGAGAGAATTCGCCCTCTCCAACCTCAAGGCTGGAGCCAAGGACATCCTGGTGGCCACGGACGTGGCCGGACGTGGCATCGACATCCACGATGTCTCCATGGTGGTCAACTACGACATGGCCAAGAACATCGAGGGTGAGGCTTGGGGGGCACTCAGGGGGGCACTGGGGGGGCTGTGCCCACGCTGGGGGGCTTGGTCCTGGTGTTCCCTGCCCTGGAGGGGCTTTGGGGGGTTGCTCAGCCCTGGTGCTGCCACACTGAAGAGGCTGGTGCTGGGTGTGCAGGGGGTGCCTGGCCCTGGTACTGCCCTCACTAAGGGGGGTGCAGAGGTGCCCAGGCCTGGTTCTTGGGATGGAGGGGGTGCCCAGGCCTGGTTCTGGGGTTGCAGAAGTGCCCAGCCCCAGTGCTGAGGGTGTAGGGGATGCCCAGCCCCAATGCTGAGGTTATGGGGGGTGCCCAGCCCCAGTGCTGAGGGTGTAGGGGATGCCCACTCCTGGTGCTGAGGGTGTGGGGGGTGCCCAGCCCCAATGCTGAGGGTGTGGGGGGTGCCCAGCCCCGGTGCTGAGGGTGTGGGGGGTGCCCAGCCCCAGTGCTGAGGGTGTGGGGGGTGCCCAGCCCCGGTTCTTGGGTTGCAGAGGTGCCCAGCCCTGGTTCTTGTGATGGAGGGAGTGCCCAGCCCTGGTGCTGAGGGTGTGGAGGGTGCCCAGCCCCAGTGCTGAGGGTGTAGGGGATGCCCACTTCTGGTGCTGAGGGTGTGGGGGGTGCCCAGCCCCGGTTCTTGGGTTGCAGAGGTGCCCAGCCCTGGTTCTTTTGATGGAGGGAGTGCCCAGCCCCAGTGCTGAGGTTATGGGGGGTGCCCAGCCCTGTTTTTTGGGATGGAGGAAGTGCCCAGCCCTGGTACTGGGAATCCAGGGGCTGTCTGGTCCTGGTACTGGGGGCACTGTAGGTGCCCAGCCTGGGTACTGGTGGTGTGGGTGGTACTTGACCTTGGTTCTGGCACTTGTGGGGTGCCCAACCCGAGTGCTGCCACACTGAGGGGTCTGTGGGGTGCCCAGCCCTGGCACTGAGAGTGCAGGGGATGCTGCAGGGAGTGCCCAGCCCTGGCACTGGGAGTGCAGGGAGTGCCCAGCCCTGGCACTGCCCACACTTAACCCTTCATTTCCCATCTCCCAGATTACATCCACCGCATCGGGCGGACGGGCCGAGCGGGGAAGAGCGGCGTGGCCATCACCTTCCTCACCAAGGAGGACTCCACGGTGTTCTACGACCTCAAACAGGCCATCCTGGAGAGCCCCGTGTCCTCGTGCCCACCAGAGCTGGCAAACCACCCCGATGCCCAGCACAAGCCTGGCACCATCCTCACCAAGAAGCGGCGGGAGGAGACCATCTTCGCCTGAGGGTCCCCTTTGTCACCCCTCTGGGGACAGCAGGACCAGCAGGGCTGCCAGGAGTGCTCTGGCCGTTGTTTTTCCCAGCTCCTTGTGCAACCCCAGGACTGCCCACAAGCAGAGATTGGGGTTGGGATTATCCCAAATTGTCCCCCCTGTTCTCCCAGTCCCCTTCCCAGTTTCCCCAGGGATCGGAGGAGCTGCTGGAGGCTGTTTGGGGGCGGGTCCCTCCCTGCTGCCAGGGTGGGGCTGGGGTTTTATGGCTGTCCTGTGAGCTGTCTGCACCTCATCCTTTGGGCTTTTGGGGTTTATTTTTTTTGTAGCTGAAGCTCCAGGCTGCAGGAATAAACCGGCAGCGGCGTTACCGGTGTCACCTCCTCATCCTCTCCCATCCCTGGGTGGCATTGCCAGCCCCTGGGTGCCACCTCCCATGGGGACAGAAGCCAGCAGTGCCCTAAAGGAGCATTTGGAGGTACTCAGCACCCCCCTCCCCAAACCAGCTTCCCCCACATTCCCCTCCACAGACACGGACACCAAGCAGCTCTGAGCACTCGTGTGTGTTTCTGAAACCAATTACAGGGAAATCAGTGCTTTCTACAAAAGAAATTATAACAAATCTGTGGCCCCCACCCCATCCCCCCCCTTCCCCACCAATAATGGCCGCGGGGGGGGGGGGGCTCAGCCCACGCCAGGACCCCCATTCGAGGGCGGTGGGCGCCGTATTTACAGGACTGTGGTGACGTGCGGTGACAGCATGGGGACAATGGGGACAGGGCAGTGGGTGGTGCAAGCGTGGTGGAGCAGCCCCCAGAGCCCGGGCAGCCCCCCCGGGACCCTCCCCATGCCGGGGGCGGGGCCGGGGTGGCCGCGGTGACCGGGGGCGGGGGGGAATCGGTGCAGAGCGGTGAGAGCCACTCCTCCCGGGGGTCCCATGCAGGGGTGGGGAGGGGGCAGGCCAGGTCCCGGGGGGGGATGAGCAGGCACCTTCCCTTCCTTCCTCGGCTCTGTGCGGGCTGGGGGATGCTGCTACAACCGCCCCCCCCCTCCTTACCTCCCCTTTTTATCGGGGGGGGCACCCACTGTCCGTGGCAGCTGCCCTGCGGAGAATGAGCCGACCTGTGATGGGTGGGGGGGACACTGAGGACACGGCCAAGGCGCGTGTCTGTCCCCAGGCTCCCCAAAACTTCCTCGGGGACTCCCGGGGCATCCTGACCCCCCAACCTCGCTGTGCTTATGGCTGAAATCACGCCCGGGGCGGGGCCGGGCCAGAGGAAGCTGCCGGTGCTGAGTTCGATTGTCTGAGCACCCCCAGCGCGGGGCTGGGGCGAGGCGGGGAGCGCCCGGGGTTTGGGGGGGTGGGGCCGGTTCCCAGCCGTGCCCCCCACCCTTATCCCAGCCCTAATAGCTGTCCTTGGCCCAGGGCCGGCTGCGCTGCCAGTTCCTGTCGTGGTTGCGCTCGCCCGCGCGCTCCGGCGTGCCGGGGCCGCTGCCGTGGTGGTGCCGGTGGGGCTGGTACAGGTCGGGGTAGGGGTCCCCGTACTCCTCTTCCTCCTCCAGGTGCCGGGAGCTGTGCTGGGATGTGGCCCCCCAAGGCTGGGGCGAGGTGTCCCCCGCCTCGTCCGATGGCATCAGGCTGTCGTGCTCCAGTGGAGAGTGCTCGCCCCGCTCGCCCAGCAGCTGCTGGCTCTGCGGGCAGGGGGTGCAGAGGTGGGGGCTGTGTGTGCCCCCCTGCCCTGGCACCCTGGGCTGGGTGTCCATAGGAAGCAGGGAATGAGTTCTGTACCCCCCCCCGGCCCTGGCACCCTGGGCTGGGTCCCCGTGGGAAACAGGGAGGGGGCTCTGTGCCCCCCAGGCCCTGGCACCCTGTGCTGGGTGTCCATGGGAAGCACAGAATGGGTTCTGTGCCCCCTCTGCCCTGGCACCCTGGGCTGTGTGTCCATAGGAAGCAGGGAGGGGGCTCTGTGTGCCCCCACCAACCCTGGCACCCTGGGCTGGGTGTCCATGGGAAAGAGGGAGGGGGCTGCGTGTGCCCCCCACCCCATCTTTGGAGCCCTGTGCCAACTGTCCATAGGGAGCAGTGGGGGGGTGTGTCCCCCCAGTTCCAGTGGGGAGTAGGGAGGGGGGTATGGGGACAGTGTGGGGGGCTGTGTGTCCCCCCAGCTGCCAGGGGGGTGCCATGGGGTTACCTGCAGGCCTGGCAGGCCAGTGGGCGAGGGCACAGCGTGGGGGGCGTGTGGTGGGTGATGCGTGGCACGCCAATAAACCTCCAGGTACTCAGCCAGGTGCTCACAGGCGTCTTCCAGCTGGTTCTCATCCAGGATCACATCAAAGAGCTCCTGGGGGGGCAGTGAGAGGGCTCAGGGAGGGTTTGGGGGTCCCCCCTGGCATCCCCAGGGTTGGGGGACAGTGGCTCACCGGGGGACACTGCACCAGCTTGTCAGCTGCCATCATCTGCACGTTCAGGTGCTTCACCTGCGACTTCCCCCTGGACTTGATGAGGCGCTGCAGGACCTGGGGAGGGGACGAGGGGGTGACAGCACCGCGGGGGGCAGCCAGGACCCCCCCCCAGAGCCGTGGTGCCCCCTCACCTTGGGGGAGGACACCTTGACGTAGACGATGATGGGTGCCAGGGAGGTCTTGGCCAGCTGGGCTGGGTGGTTGATGGTGTCAGCGTCCAGCACCACCAGCTGCAGGGACTTGGCCAGCTCGAAGATTCGCTCGATCTCGCTCTGCACCTCGGCTGAGGGGACACGGGGGGGGCGTGTGAGGCTGGGCTGGCCCTGGGAGGGGGTCCCTGCACCCCAGAGGGGGAGCCTGAACCCTCACCGATGCTGGAGCGGGTGGTGGAGCGCTCCAGGATTGCCTGCTTGCCCAGGTTGTTGAGGATGGAGCGCTTGGCCAGGGACAGGTCGGCTGTGATGTGGGTGATGGAGATCCTGAGGGGACACAGGGACACCGTGGGCACCTGGGGACCCCCAGGCCGTGCAGGGAGGGGGGTTCAGGGTGGGGTGATGCTCTCACCTGCCATCGAATCTGTGCTTGAGGAAGTCGAAGAGCGCTTTCTGCATCATGTCGGTGACCTGCCGAGGGGCCGCCAGCGCCGTGAGCCGCGGCAGATGGCACCGGCGGGGAGGTGGCAGCCGCTCAGCACCGTGCCACCACCCCGGGCCGCGCCATCTGCCCTCTGCCGGCACACCGTGGCCAGGGAGGGGACAAGGGACACAGGCCACCACGCTGCGTCCCCCCATCCGTACCTCATATCCCTTCAGCGAGGGCCCCACCAGCACCACGGGCCGCATGGAGGGGACCACGTCGTAGGGTGGGATGTGCTGCGTCTGCAGGGGGACACAGGGGGTGTTAATGCCCTGTGTCCCCACCCCCAGCCCAGGAGGGGGCATCGAGCCCATTCCAGAGCATCCCAGAGCCCCCCAGCCCCATGAGCAGGGAAAAGAGGGGAGGGGGTCTCTGCTCACAGCCACAGCCCCCTCCCCACCACCCCCCGCACCTGGGACTCACCTGCTTCTGCTTCTGCTTGGCTTGGGGAGAGAAGAGACAGAGGTTGGTGACAGTAAAGTGGGGACCCCCTCAGGACCCCCACGATTCCCCTGGGCCGAGATCTGCCCTTACCTAAGGAGGGGGGAGGCGATCGCCGGCTCCCGCTGTCGCCGAGGCCCGAGGCATTGCCAGCTCTCCTGGGGAACGAGGGGGTGTGAGCGGGTGTTGGGGGTCCTGGAACGGGGCTGGGGGTCCCGGAGTGGGGCCGGGGGTCCCATCCCTACCTGGCTTTCTGCTCCTGCTTCAGCCTCATGGCTTCCAGGCGCTGGGGGCTGGGGATGAAGGCGATGTCCCCCCCCTCCTTCACTAGGCGCCCGATCCACCAATCATTGCTGTATTTCTGGGCGAGGACAGGGCAGAGGTGAGGGTAGGGGAGGCGCCTGGCCCCGAGCAGACCCCTCAGCACCCCAGCTGACCTCCTTGATGTGCAGGAAATCTTTGGCTTCGAAGTTGATGGCGGCTCCCTGCACCGGGCACTCCTCATCCAGCGCCCCGCAGTAGCTGACATTGGTGCGCACAGCGAAGGCGACCGGCTTGTGCTGGGGGATTTTGGGGGTGATCAGCACCCCTGGGCCCCGGCAGCAGCCCCGAGCCGTGCCCCGGGTGTCTCCCCGTCCGTACCTTGGCCCTCTCGAGCTGCTGCTGAGCCTGGCTCTCCACCTCGCGCCGGGCGCCCTCACGGTCCTCTTCCAGGGACACGTCGGAGTCCAGGGAAGGGCGGCTGGTGTAGGAGTCCGCCGAGCCCTGGGGGAGCGGGGTCAGTGCCGGGGGGCTGCGAGGGTACCCCCACAACGAGGGACCCCGTGCCAACCTCGGGAGGGGACCCTGCTGCCGCCCTCCAGCGCTGGCATCACCTCTGTGTCAGGTGGCATCACCCAGCACAGCTGCCCTGGGGTGAAGCCCCCATGTGCTGGGGGGGTCGCAGGGGAGACCCCTGCAGGCTCAGGGGTGGGGAGATGCCCCTTGTCACGCTGAGATGTGAATCTCTACCCCTGTCCCCCCCCAAACCACCACCCTGGGGTGCTCAGCCCAGCACCCCCGGCTCCCCCTCCTCGCCGCTCCGGTATTTACCCACCGCCCGCTGCGCCGGGAACAGGCGCAGAAGCTGCGGTGAAATATTTATAGGTCCCTGAATGTGGCTGAGCCCCCCCCGAGGCCCCCCAGGCTGAGCTCAGCACCGCCCCCCCCGTTAACCTGCACATCCCACCCCGCTCACACCGGGGGGAGCCCGGACCCCCCTGCAGCCCCCCTGGGCAAAATGGATCCCATCAGAGCCCCCCCCAACATGGCCTCCCCAGCACGGCCCCCCCAGCATCGTCACCGCGCCCCGAGCATCCCCCACCCACCCCCAGCATGACCAGGGTGGCTCCGCAGCGTTCCGGGGCTGCCCCCCCAGCGCGACCCCCCCATTATCCCCAGGGAATCCCCCGGTACGGCATCCCCAGCCCCCCCCTCACGCACGACACCCCCCCCAAAGCAGCCCCCCCGGCCGTGGGGATCGGGGTTCTCTCCCCGCCCGGTCCCGGTGGTTGGGGGGGGACGGGAGCGGTGGCGGCGGCGAGGAACAAAGGGCCGGGGGGCGGCACAGCCCCCCCCGCACCGGCCATGAGCCCCGCACCGGGCACGGCCCCCCCCGAGGCGCAGCCCCCTCGTGCGCCATCACCACCCCAGGGGGCGCAGAGCTCCCCCCCCGAACCCACCGCGACCCCCCGCGCACGCTCCCCCCGGTACCGGAGCCGGTACCGGAGCCGGTACCTCGTTGAGCAGGAAGGTAGCGCTGGAGTCAGAAAACGACATAGACGGGGCGAGCCGAGCCGAGCCCCCCCCGCCCGCCCCGCTCCACCGGCACCGGCTCCGGTTCCGGCTGCGGCTCGGGCTCCGGCTGGCCCTGCCCGCTCCGCCGCCACCGCCCCTCCCCGCCCCCGCCTCCCACCGCCCCCCCGGGGCTCACGGAGCCGCCCCCGCCGCTCAGCCCGGTGGGGGGAGTGGGTGGGTGGGTGCTGTTGGGGGTCGCCGTTCCCCCTTCCCGGTGCTGGCGGGAGGTTCCAGCCCCTCTCCGGTGGGGACAGCGAGGGGGGCTGCGCTGGCAACCGGGAAACCGGAGCGGTCCCGGTGAGGTGCACCCGGACCGGTCACCGGAGCAGCTCCCGATGCCCCGGAGGGGGGGGATAGTTTGCTAAGAGAGCTCCGGGTGAGAGCAGAGTCCCAGGGCAGCGGCGGAGGGGCTGTGCAGCCTGCTCGGGGTTCCGGGGCGGCGGCGGGGGGGTCCCAGTGGGTACCTCCATGCTCCGGTGCAGCGGCTCCGGTCCTGCCCCGAGCCGGCAGCAGCCCCGTCTGCAGGGCGAGCCCTGCGGCGGGGCCGGAGCCGCTCCCGCCCCCCCCCCCCCCCGCCGCGCCCCCCCCCCTCCCGCCCCCGTGAGGGGGGCAGCGACGGGTCCCGGGGGACCGGGCCGGCCCGCCCCGTTACCGAGCGGCGGGACCGGCCCGGGACAGCTCACGGCCGGCCCGGGGATATCGGAGATACAGCGCTCGGCGGGGTGGGGGCTTCGGCCAGCGGCGGCACCGCCCGCGGACACCGGCACCGGGCACCAGAATGGAGAACGGGCCCCGGTACCGGGCACATGGCGGGGCCCAGCCGGGCCCTCTCCGAGGTGCTGAAGGGGCCGCGCCGGGCGCTGGGCCGGGTCGCGGGGTCCCCGGGGGTACCGGGGAGTACCGGAACAGCGGGCGCTGCCCCACGAGGGACTCGGGATGCTCCGGCCGCTCTGCGCCCCCGGGGCCGCCCCGACCGGAACCCCCCGCCCTCCGCGGAGCCTCCCCGGTACCCGCTCACCGCCGGCGGCCGGGGAGGGGGCGCAGCTCGGGGCCGGAGGAACCGAAGCGCCGGCGGAGGGGCGGCGGGGAGCTCCGTGCCTCTCCCGGGCAGCGCGGGGAGCCGGCCCGGTGCCGCCGGTTGAGCGAGCGGCAGGGGAGCCCCGCGGCCGCTTCTACAGCCCCGCCTGGCCCGGTCCCCTTCCGCTGCCTCAGTTTCCCGGGGCCGCCCCCCGCGCCGCAGTGCCGGTGCCCGCCGCCGGCCCGGCCCTGACGCAGCACTCGCTATTTTTAGCCGCGGGGAGCGGCTGTTGCGATGCTACCGGCGCCCGGTGCCGGCGCCCAGCCCCGGTCCCGGGGGAGCGGCGGGGCGGAGGCGGCCCCCGAGCTCCCTCCAGTGCGGAGGTTGGGGTGGGAGACGCTCGGCCGCTCCCCGCTCCCCACCCCGGCTCCGCGCGTTAATGCGGAGCCGCAGCAGCGGCGGACCCGGGGCTGCCGAGGCTGCCCCGCCCCGGTGCCGGTCTCGGTGCCGGTGTAGGTACCGGTGCCGGCCCGCTCACCTGCCTGCGGAGGATGCTGGAGGTGGTGTCGGACGAGGTGCTGCCGTCCGAGCGCTTGAAGCGGCTCTTGCGCTTCGGGAGCCTCCGGGGGCTCTGCGGCGAGAGCGGGCGGTGAGCACCGGGCGGCTCCGGGCGGCTCGGCCCCGCCACGGAGCCACCGCCGGCGGCCCCCGGCTCTGCGGGCAGAACCGAACCGGGCCGCACGGGGCCTGCCACGGCCGGGAAGGCTCCGCTGTGCTCACCTGGAAGGAGCCGGAAGCGTCAGGCTGCGCCGGGGCGGACATCCCCGGCGGCGCCCACCGGAGGAGCCGCGGGGATCCCGGCGGGGCAGCCCCACACCGGACCGCGGCGCTCGGCGGGGAAGGGCCGCGCCGCCGCCGCCACCGCCGCGCTCCGCATCACACGGGGCCGCCGGGGCGTCCCGGCCGTCCCCGCCCCCGCCCGCCCGCCCCCGCGCCCATCCCCGCGGCGGCCGCTCCGCGCCCCCGCAGCTGGGCAGCCACCGGGAGGCACCGGCAGCGGAGCCTGCCCACAACCCGCAGTGCTGCGGGCACCGGCGGCGCCGTACCGGGCGACGGGAGCCCCCCGGGGGCCGCCGCAGCCCTGCCCACGCGCGTGCGGGGATGCGGGAGCCCCTCCGCCCGCATCCCACCGGGACGGCTCCTGCTGTCACCGTGCCCCTTCCACGGTTCTGTCTGCCACCCCCACACCGGGGCATCCCCCCCGCTATGGGGTTACGCCCCCGGGGACTCCCGCGTGGGGCGGGCGGGGCCGGGGGGGGCTCGCAGCCCACGGGGGTTGGCCGGTCCCGGTGCTGCGGCATCGCCGGCCCGGAGGGGCAGAACGGGACCGCGGGTGCACCGGGAGCCCCACGGAGCCCCGCACTCCCCCCACGCGTCGGGACTTCCGCGTGGGGCCGCAGGGACACGGCCCCGCCGGCGGCTCCTAATTAATGATTAATCAGCGCTCCCCGGGGCCCGGCGCCGCCGCCGCTGCGGGGGAGGGAAGGGAAGGGAAGGGAAGGGAAGGGAAGGGAAGGGAAGGGAAGGGAAGGGGGGATACGGGAGGTGCTGCCGTGGGGGTGCGGGCAGGGCCGGTGCCACGGACACGAGTGGGGTACCGGGGATGGGGGCCCCCGTGCCAGGGTGGGCGTGAGGATGTGAGGAAATGGAGGGGTCTGCAAGGGGTGTGTGTGTGCAAATAAGGGGGCTATGAGTGTGTAAGGGGTGTGTCAGGGTGTGTGCAAACAAGAGGGGCTGTGTGTAAGGGCGTGTGTGCAAATAAGGGGGCTGTGAGTGTGCAAGAGACGTGTCAGGGTGTGTGTGCAAACAATGGGGGCTGTGGGTGTGTAAAGAGTGGGTCAGGGTGTTTGTGCAAACAACGGGGCTGTGAGTGTGTAAGGGGTGTGCCAGGGTGTGTGTGCGAATAAGGGGGCTGTGAGTGTGTAAAGAGTGGGTCAGGGTGAGGGTGCGTGTAACAGGGGCTGTGAGTGTGTAAAGGGGCTATAACGGGGGGTGTGCAAGGGCTGTGTGTATGAAGGTGGGGCGGTGTGTGTAAGGGCTGTGTATGTGTAAAGGTGAGTGTGCAAGGGGTGGGTGTACGTGTGTGTGCAAGGCAGAGTGTGTGAAGTGTGTGGGGTGTGGGTGAGGGAGGTGCGTGGCCCTGTGAGTGTCTGTGTGTGTGCAAGGGCTGCGTGTGCAAACTGCGTGTGTAAGGGCTCTGTGTGTGCACCCACACCTGCGTGCACACCTGCTGTGCCTAAGGGGTTGCACAGGAGTGTGAACACGGGGATTCATGTGTTTGCACACACATATCTCTATGTCTATATGGGAGTGCATAACGGGGCTGCCTGAGTGTGCAAGGGCGTGTAAATGTGCAAAGGCGTGTAAATGCGCAAGGAGGGCGTGTACGTGCAATATCTGTGTGTGTAAGGGTTTGTGTGTGTGCGTGTGCAAGGGGATGCGTGCGTGTAGGTGTGTGTGCTGGCCGCGGGTGTGCAAAGGGATTCGTGTGTGTGCGCGTGCAACACGCGTGTGCCAGGGTGTGCAGTGCGTGCGTGTGCAAGGCGGGCACTGGGATGTGTGCAGGGGGAAGGTGCTGGGGGCACTGGGGTGGGTGTGCAAGTGACACACTCGCGGGGGTTGTGCGGACACGGGGGTCCCTGCCATGTCGGCGCGTGTGTCCGTGTCCGTGTGTCCGTGTCCGTGTGTCCGTGCGCGTGTGCGCAGCCCCGGGGGTGCGCGTCCGCCCCCGCCGCTCCGGGCCGTACCGGGCCGTTCCCGCCGCCGCCGCTGCGCCTTTAAGGCCGCCCGGCCGGGAGCGCCCGGGAGCGGATCCGGGCGGGGGGGGGGGGGGGGGGGGGCGGGCACCGGCCGGGGCGGGCCGGGGCTGCGCGGCCGCGACCGGGACCGGGGCCGCCACCGCCGCCACCGGGGGCCCGGCCTGGGCGCGAGATGGGGCGGCGGGAACGCGGCGCGGCCGCCGTGTAGGAGCGGGCGGCGGCGGCGGCGGGGCCGTGGCGGGGCGCGGGGCCCCGCGGCCGGCGGCGCCGGAGGCGGAGGTGAGCGGGGCCGCCCGGGCGCACCGGGAGCGGCGGGAGGGGCCGGGGGGGGTTGGATCGGGGCGGCGGCGGCGGCGGGGATCGGCACCGGGACCGCGATCGGGACTGGGAACTGGAACTGGGATTAGGGCGGGGGGGCGACACCGGGCTGGGCCCCCGGGCGGCGGGAGCGGTGCGGCCCCCGGGGGGGTCCGGTGCGGTGGGAGCGTCCGGTGCGGCGGCCGGAGGGCGCTGGTGGGTCCCGGTGAACGGGCCGGGCTCGGCGGGGCTCCCGTGCCCGGAGCGGGGAGGGAGGGAGGGAGGGAGGGGAGGAGGGAGGCGGCCGCCGCCGCCGCCACCGGGGCCGGCCCTTCCCGGTGGCCGTTCTCCGCCGCCGCTCGCCCGGAGCAGGGACCGGCTGCCACGTCCCGGCTGGTTCCCGGTGCCCCGGGGCGGCCGTGCCCGGTAAAACCCGTTGGCCGCCGTTCAAGACAAACAGGGCCGGGACGGCCGGGTCGGTCCCAGCTTTGTCGCAGGTCGCTGCACCGGGAAGGGCGGGCTCGGGGCGGCCTCGGCAGGGCCACGCACCGGGCACCGGGACACTGGGCACCGGGACAACGGGAACCCGACACCGGGAACCCAGCGCTGTGCACCGGGCACCCAGCACCGGGACATTGGGGCACCGGGAACCCAGCACAGGGCCCATGGGAGAGCTGGGATTTGGGCTCTGCATCCCCAGGATGGTGGTGGGGACATCAGAACCCTCCACTCCTCGCGCGGCTTTGCACCCCCGCGCACACCGGGGCTCCTGTTGGGGTGTCGGGGTGGGAGGACCAGGCCGTGACCCCTCCTCGGTGCCCACAGCATGTCGTGGTTCAGCGGCATCCTGGTGCCCAAGGTGGACGAGCGGAAGACGGCATGGGGGGAGCGCAACGGCAAGAAGGGCCCGCGGCCCCGGGGCGGCCTCTGCGGCCCCCGCTACATGAGCTGCCTGCAGGACCCTGAGATGGAGCGGGGCGCGGGACCCCCCCGGGGGCTGCGCTGCACTTGGCAGGAGGATCACTACGGCAAGAAGGGGCCCTCGGGCGAGCTGGGACTCAAATCCGTGGACGCGGGCTTGGAGGACGGCGAGGCCAAGGCGCCCAAGGCAGCGGCGGGACACGGGGGGCGGCCGTCGGCGGGCGAGTGCTGGCGGCGCCTGCTCCAGGTTTTCCGCTCCAAACGCTTCCAGTCGGCCAAACTGGAGCGGCTTTACCAGCGCTACTTCTTCCAGATGAACCAGAGCAGCCTGACGGTGCTGATGGGAGTGCTGGTGCTGGTTTGCGGGGTGATGCTGCTCTTCCTCTGCCTGCCCGGTGCCCCCCACGTGCCGGCGGCCGCCGCGCTGGCCGGTGCCACGGCGCTGTTCCTGCTCCTCATGGTGCTGTGCAGCCGCAGCGCTTTCCCCCAGGACTACATGTGGGTGGTGAGCTACGTGGTGCTGGGGCTGCTGGCCGGGGTGCAGGCGCTGGGCACGGTGGCCGTGGCTCCCCGAAGCGCTGCCGAGGGCGTTTGGTGGAGCGTTTTCTTCATCTACATCACCTACACGCTGCTGCCCGTGCGGATGAGGGCGGCGGTGCTGGCCGGGGTCCTGCTGTCCGCCCTGCACCTCGCCATCGCCTGGCACCGCAATGCCACCGACCCTTTCCTCTGGAAACAGGTGAGGGACACACCTGGGAGGGGCTGAGCCCCGCGGGGTCCCGCCCTGCTGCCATCCCTGAGTTGCCGCTCTGCAAATTTGGGATTTTTTTTTTTTTTTTTTTTGCTGGAAAGTTCTAGATGTGGAGGGGCCTCTTGGGGGAGGTTCCATGCTGGGGTCTCGCTGTGGGGTGGGATGGGCTCCTCATGCCGGCACAGAGCCACCATTGTGGGCTGCACCCACAAAGCCCCCGTTGTGGGGCTGGCGGAAACCCCCGAGGAGGGACGCGGGTCCGGGGCAGGGGAGTGGCCGTCACCCAGAGGGGCTGGGACACTGCCAATGTCCCCAGTGTCCCCTGTCCTGCCTCTCTGAGGGCTCCCGGAGGGGCGCTGCTCGCACAGGGGGTGCAGAGGAGTCCCCCATCCCTGGGGGTGTACGTTTGCGTGGGGGAGAAATACCCCAAAAATGGGCAAAAATGGAAATATGGGAATGGGGGAGAGAGACTGCAAGGGATGGAGGGGTAGAAATGGGGTGAAAAACCCCAAAAATGGGCAAAAATGGAAATATGGGAATGGGGGAGAGAGACTGCGGGGGATGGAGGGGTAGAAATGGGGTGAAAAAACCCCAAAAATGGACAAAAATGGGGGAAAACTGGAAATATGGGAATGGGGGAGAGAAACTGCAAGGGATGGAGGGGGAGAAATGGGGTGAAAATCGCAAAAATGGAATATGGGAAATATGGGAATGGGGCAGAGAGACTGCGAGGGATGGAGGGGGAGAAATGGGGTGGAAAACCCAAAAAATGGGCAAAAATGGAACTATGGGAATGGGAGAGAGAGCCGCAGCAGCTCCCCCTCCTTGAGCAGCGCTGCTCGTCCCCGTCACCCTCGCCCTGCCTGGCCGGGGCCAGGGCCTCGTGCTGTCCCCGCGGGGCGCAGGGCGAGGAGCGCGGTGACACCCGAGGCCGGCGGGGTCGCGGGAAGCGCCCCCGGGGAGGGTTCGCCCTTTCGGGGCAGGAGCGCTGGGGCTCCGGGGGATGCGATGGGGCCGGGCAGGGGATGTGAGGCCTCTGCTCCTCTGTGTCCCAGTGTGCTGGAGCGCTATAAATAGCCCTGGCCCCGCTCCCGGGGGATGGGGACGGGGGGAACCGCAGCTCCCTCCGCAGCCATCGCCGCTTTCTGGCTTCCTTTGCTTCCCGAGGGCGTCCCCATGACCCCCGTGCTCCAGGCTCCCATGCACCCCCGGCTCCTGTATCCTCAGATCCCCCCTGCTCTGCTTTTAACATCCCCACATCCCCCTGCCCTGGCGTTCCAGGCCCTCCACATTCACCCTATGCATGTCCCCTGTGTCCCCAAGTCCCCTCTGCCACCCTAACCTGTGTCCTCAAGCCCCTGTGATCCCCCTACCGTGTGTCCCCTTTGCTCCACCTACGCTCTGTCCCCATGTCCCCTTTGCCCTCCATCCTGTGTCCCCAGGGCCCTGCATCCCCTATTCCCTGCTTTCT
This sequence comes from Melozone crissalis, assembly GCF_028551555.1. NCBI lineage: Eukaryota > Metazoa > Chordata > Aves > Passeriformes > Passerellidae > Melozone > Melozone crissalis. The sequence continues at coordinate 347,537 of NW_026535985.1, forward strand.
CACAGCCCCAAGTCCCCCATGTCCCTGCAGCCCCCTTGCCTTGTTTTCCCTTGTCCTTTGGTGCCCCACATCCCCCTGACCCTGTCCCCTGTGTCCCCCTGACCCTGTCCCCTGTGTCCCAGGATCCCCCTGTCCCCCTGTCCTGAGTCCCCATGTTCCCATACCCACCCTCCCTCTCTTTGCAGCCCCCTCTCCTCCCCTTAGCAGCACCCCCATACCAAAGCAGAGGAGGGTTCCAGAGCTGCCTGGGGATCCCTGGGTGGTCTCTGGCTGGTTGGGGGTCCTTGGGTGGTCTCACCGAGCCCATCTCCCCCCCCAGCTCAGCGCCAAGGCCCTGATCTTCCTCTGCACCAACCCTTTGCCCCCTATCCTGTGTCCCCAAGTCCCTCATGTCCCTGCAGCCCCCTTGCCTTGTTTTCCCTTGTCCTTTGGTGCCCCACATCCCCCTGACCCTGTCCCCTGTGTCCCACTGTCCCCTGTGTCCCAGGACCCCCCTGTCCCCCTGCCTGGAGTCCCCATGTCCCCATACCCACTCCCTCCTCTGGTTCTGTGCTGCAGGGGAGGGTGGCACAGCTGGCTGGGGGTCCCTGGGTGGTCTCTGGCTGCCTGGGGGTCCTTGGGTGGTCTCACCAAGCCCACCTCCCCCCCCAGCTCAGCGCCAACGCCCTGATCTTCCTGTGCACCAACGTGGTGGGGGTCTGCACCCACTACCCGGCCGAGGTGTCGCAGCGCCAGGCCTTCCAGGAGACCCGTGGCTACATCCAGGCACGGCTGCACCTCCAGAGGGAGAACCGGCAGCAGGTGGGATGGATGGGGGGTCCCGGGGGTCCCCGTGCCGAGCTGGGGGTCCAGCAGCACCCCCTGACCCTGCTGGTGGGATTGCTGTGGCTGCAGGAGCGGCTGCTGCTGTCGGTGCTGCCGCAGCACGTGGCCATGGAGATGAAGGAGGACATCAACACCAAGAAGGAGGACATGATGTTCCACAAGATCTACATCCAGAAGCACGACAACGTCAGGTACTGTGGGGACAGGGTGTGGGACAGCTTTGGGGGAGGCATCACCAGGGTGCCATGGGGTGCTCGAGGGTGTTGTAGGGTGCTTGGGGTGCCATGCAGGGTGCCATTGAGGGTGCCATGGGGTGCTTGAGGGTGTCGTAGGGTGCTTGGGGGTGCCATGGGGTGCTTGAGGGTGTTGTAGGGTGCCATGGAGGGTGCCGTGGGGTGCTTGAGGGTGTCATAAAGTGCTTGGGGGTGCCATGGAGGGTGGCATAAAGGATGCCATGGGGTGCTTGAGGGTGTTGTAGGGTGCTTGGGGGTGCCATGGAGGTGCCATAGAGGGTGCCATGGGGTGCTTGAGGGTGTGTAGGGTGCTTGGGGATGCCATGGAGAGTGGCATAAAGGGTGGCATGGGGTGCTTGAGGGTGTCATAGTGTGCTTGGGGATGCCATGGGCTGCTTGAGGGTGTCATGGGGTACTTGGGGATGCCATGGAGGGTGCCATAAAGGGTGTCATAAGGAACTTGGGGGTGCCATGGAGGTGCCATAGAGGATGCCATGGGGTGCTTGAGGGTGTCTGGGGCAGCGTATGGGCCGTCCCCAGCCCATGCTCTTCCTCCTGGCAGCATCCTCTTCGCGGACATTGAGGGTTTCACCAGCCTGGCCTCGCAGTGCACGGCGCAGGAGCTGGTGATGACGCTCAACGAGCTCTTTGCCCGCTTTGACAAGCTGGCTGCGGTGAGTGGAGGGGCTGGGGGATTTTGGGTGGTCCTGGAGCCCTCCTAACGTGCTGGTGCCCCCCAGGAGAACCACTGCCTGCGCATCAAGATCCTGGGGGACTGCTACTACTGCGTGTCGGGGCTGCCCGAGGCGCGCGGGGACCACGCTCACTGCTGTGTGGAGATGGGCGTGGACATGATCGAGGCCATCTCGTGAGTGGGGCAGAGCCGGGGGCTGTGCCTGTGCCCTGGGCTGGCACAGCTTGGGGAGCTGCTCCTGACCCTGCTGTGCCCATCCCCAGTGCCACCACAGCTTGGGAGGCTGCACCTGACCCTGCTGTGCCCGTGCCCTGGGCTGGCACAGCTTGGGGGGCTGCTCCTGACCCTGCTGTGCCCATCCCCAGTGCCACCACAATTGGAGAGGCTGCTCCTGACCCTGCTGTGCCCATCCCCAGTGCCACCACAGCTTGGGGGGCTGCTCCTGACCCTGTTGTGCCCATCTTGTGCCATCACATCTTGAGGGGCTGCATCTGACCCTGCTGTGCCCATCCCTTGGGCTGTGCCCATCCCCAGTGCCACCACAGCTTGGGGGGCTGCTCCTGACCCTGCTGTGCCCATCCCATAGGGTGCTTGGGGGTGCTATAGAGGGTGCCATAGGGTGCTTCGGGGTGCCATGGAGGGTGCCATGGGGTGCTTGGGGGTGCCATAGGGTGCTTCGGGGTGCTGTAGAGGGTACCATGGGGTGCTTGAGGGGGGAATGGGCTGCTTGAGGGTGCCATAGGGTGCCATGGGGTGTTTGAGGGTGCCATGGAGTGCTTGGGGTGCCATAGAGGGTGCCATAGGGTGCTTGGGTGCACCATGAGGTGTCTGGTGCCAATGGGTGCTGTGGTGCTTGGGGACCCCTGAAGAGTCAAAGGCTGCTTGGGGATGCCCCAAGGCACCTGGGGGCGCCATGCAGTGCCCAGGGGGTGACACAGTGCTGGTGCCATGGGGTGTTTGAAGGTGCCATAGGGTGCTTGGGGGGCCATGGAGGGTGCCATGGGGTGCTTGGGAGTGCAACGGGGTGCTTGAGGATGCCATGGAAGATGCCATAGAGGGTGCTAGGCGGGGCCATGGAGGGTGCCATGAAGGGTGCCATGTGGTGCTTGAGGACGCTATGGGGTACTTGAGGGTGCCATAGGGTGCCATGGAGTGTTTGAGGGTGCCATGGAGTGCTTGGGGTGCCATGGAGGGTGCCATAGGGTGCTTGGGTGCACCATGAGGTGTCTGGTGCCAATGGGTGCTGTGGTGCTTGGGGACTCCTGAAAAGCCAAAGGCTACCTGGGGATGCCCCAAGGCACCTGGGGGTGCCATGCAGTGCCCAGGGGGTGACACGGTGGCGGTGCCATCCCCAGGCTGGTGCGAGAGGTGACGGGGGTGAACGTGAACATGCGCGTGGGCATCCACAGCGGGCGGGTTCACTGCGGCGTGCTGGGGCTGCGCAAGTGGCAGTTCGACGTCTGGTCCAACGATGTCACCCTGGCCAACCACATGGAGGCGGGCGGCAAAGCCGGGTGAGCCGGGCACAGGGGGCTGGGCTGGGGGCTGGGCAGGGGGTGCTGGGCAGGGAGGGCTCAGCATCTTCATCTTCCTCACCCCCAGGCGGATCCACATCACCTGGGCCACGCTGCAGTACCTGAACGGGGACTATGAGGTGGAGCCGGGCCACGGGGGCGAGCGCAACGCTTACCTCAAGGAGCACAACATCGAGACCTTCCTCATCGTGGGCTGCAGCCAGAAACGCGTCAGTTGGGGTGCTCCGAGGGGGCAGCGGGGGTTGGGAAAGCTGGGGTCACCCCCTCATGGCCGTGTCACCCTGCAGAAGGAGGAGAAAGCCATCCTGGCCAAGCTGCAGCGCACTCGCGCCAACTCCACCGAGGGGCTGGTGCCACGCTGGGTGCCCGAGCGCTCCTTCTCCCGCACCAAGGACTCCAAGGCCTTCCGGCAGATGGTGAGCAGCCCTGGGCAGGGCGTTGGCATGGGGGACCCTCAGCACGGTGCTATCAGCCCCTCGCTGCCCTTCCGGGGCTGTCGGTGGCTTCCCCAGCCCTGCCCGCAGCCCTCGTGGCTTCCTCTGCTGCCTGCGGGCCTCAGGCAGTTCCTGGGTGGCCCCTGGTGCCCAGCAGCCCTTGGAGATCCTCCTTGTTCTCACCAGTCCTGGGCATCCTCAGGGGTGTTAGACATCCCCTCCCTCCTCCCTTTGCAGAGCCCTGGGACCCTCTTGTCCTTGCCAAAAACCATTGGGGACTTCTCCTGCCCCATTTACCCCTGGCACTCTGTCCCCCATCCTGGGTGACCCTGGGGGATGTCCCATGTCCTTGTCACTCATGAGGGGTGCCCCCATCCGTGCCAGTGTCTCTGACACCTCCCTTGTGTCTCCCAGGGCATCGATGACTCCAGCAAGGACAAGTGAGTGTTCCCATGCTGGGATGCTGGGGGGGTTGTGACCAGCCCCTCCCTGGGGCAGAGCTGGGAGGGTCCTGACCCCCCCCATTCCCCAGCCGTGGTGCCCAGGAGGCCCTGAACCCTGAGGATGAGGTGGATGAGTTCCTGAGCCGGGCCATCGACGCCCGCAGCATCGACCAGCTCCGCAAGGACCACGTCAAGAAGTTCCTGCTCACCTTCCAGACCCCCGAGCTGGAGAAGAAGGTTGGGGGGCCCTCTGTTCCCTTTGTTCTGGACCCACTGTTCTGTCTGTGTCTTGAAGTCCTCTCTGCCCTGATTCCATCAGCATCTTTGTCCTCCCTTCTCTCCTCCATCCCTTGGGGTCTTCTCTGTGCTGGTTTCATGGTTCCTCCTCCACCTTCTCAGCCCTCATTCCCTCCATTCCATCCCCTGGGGTCCCCTCCCTACATCCCATTTCCTGCATCCCTGGAGTCCCCATCCATCCCATGCCCCAGGGTGTTCTTGTCCCCCTTTTCCCCACCCTCTGGGGTCCCCCAATTTCCCTCCATCCCATTTCTAACATCCCCTGGGGTTCCCCATTCCCCTCTTTCCCATCCTTTGGGGTTGCTCCTGTCCCTCTGTATCCCAGTCCCCCTTCATCTGCATCCCTTGGGGTTCCCCCATTTCCCTCCATCCTGTCCCCCAGGTTCCCCCATTCCCTGGTGTCCCCTCAGTCCCACCTCCACTCTTCCCCTGGGGTCCCCCTGAGGTTCTGGGGTCCCCCCTCTCTCCATCCAACCATCCCACCTCCCCGTGTCCCCTCAGTACTCCAAGAAGGTCGATGACCGTTTTGGTGGCTACGTGGCCTGTACCCTCCTGGTCTTCTGCTTCATCTGCTGCCTCCAGATCGTGGTGTTCCCCCAGTAAGTGCTGCAGTCCCCCCAAAATACCAGCTCTGACCCCCCCAAACCCCATCACTCACCTCCCACCTCTCCCCAGCTCCTCGCTGATGCTCGGGGTCTACGTCAGCATCTTCATCCTCCTTGCTGCCATCCTCTTCATCTGTGCCATCTACTCCTGTGTCACTGTGAGTACCTGAGGGCTGGGGGAGGGTTTTTGGGGGGCTCAGCCATGCCTGACAGGCTCCTTGGTGCCCCCCCAGCTCTTCCCCACCGCCCTGCAGCAGCTCTCCCGTGGCATTGTCCAGTCCCGTGCCCGCAGCACCGGCATCGCCGTCTTCACCATCCTCCTCGTCTTCATCGCTGCCTTCGTCAACATGGTAGGGTCACGGGGGTCTGGGGGTGTTTTGGGGGGCTGTGGGGCACCAGCTCACCCCTCTTTTCCCCCCTCAGTTCTCCTGCAGCCGCGTGGCCCTGCGGGACTGTGCTGCCCGTGAGCTCAACGTTACCCCCGGCTCCGTGGGGCCGTGCCAGCTCCGTGCCCTCAACTTCTCCCTGGGCACTGCCATGGGCTCCTGCCACGGGGACGGGCTGGCCTGTGACTTCCCCGAGGTGAGTGGCCGTGGGCACTGCCTGGCACAGGGCATGGCTCCCACAGGGGGCCCTGCTGGTGCCAAGTCCTCCCTGGGTGCTGGCAGAGGGTCCCCAGGCATGCAGTGTCTCCAAGGATGCTGGCACAGGGTCCCAGAGGGTTCAGCGTCCCCCAGAGTGGTGGCACTGGGTCCCCATGGGTGCAGTGTCCTCAAACATGCTGGCACAGGGTCCTTGAGGACGCAGGGTGCTGGAATGGGGTCCCTGCAGGCACTGTGTCCCCAAGGGTGCTGGTGTGGAGTCCCCATGGGTGCAGTGCCACCAAACATGCTGGCACAGGGTCCCTGAGCACACAGGATGTTGGAATGGGGTCCCTGCAGGCACTGTGTCCCCAAAGATGGTGGCACAGGGTCCGAGAGGGTTCAGTGTCCCCCAGGGTGGTGGCACTGGGTCCCCATGGGTGCAGGGTGCCAGCACAGGGTGCCCACACACACGAGGTGCTGGGACAGGTTGCTCAGGTCCAAGGTCCTCAGTGGGTGCTGGCACTGAGCCCTTGAGGTTGCTGGGTGCTGGCACAGTGTCCCCAGGGGTGCAAGGTCCCTGTAGGCGTGGGGAGGTGCTGGCATTCCTGGGGTGCTGCAGGAGTTTCAGGGGTGCTGCAGGGTTCCCAAGGGTGCCATCCAGTGTCCCCAAGGTGCTTCAGGGGTTCCTGGATGCTGCCTGGGGTCCCTGGGGTGCTGCAGGAGTTCCTGGGGTCCCCAAGGTGCCATTCAGGGTTCCTGGGGTACCATCCATGGTTCCTGGGGTGCTGCCTGGGGTTCTTGGGGTGCTTCAGGAGTCCTGTGGTGCTGGCTGGTGTTCCCAGGGGTTCCATGTGGGGTTCCCAGTGTGCTGCAGGGGTTACTGGGGTGCTGCAGAGTTCCCATGGGTCCGAGGTTCCCTGTCCTGGGGTGAGAGCTGGGATTCCTGGGGTGCCATCTGGGGTTCCTGGGGTGCCATGTGGGGCTCCCAGTATGCTGCAGAGGTTACTGGGGTGCCATCAGGGATTCCCAGGAATACCTGGAGTATTCTCAGGGGTGTCTGCCAGTATTCCCAGGGTGCTACCGGGGTTCCCAGGGTGCCATCCAGCATTCCAGGGGTGCTCCAGGGGTTCCTGGAATGCCAGTCTTAGTTCCTGGGGTGCCATCTGAGGCTCCCAGTGTGCTGTAGAGGTTTCTGGGGTGCCATCAGGGATTTCCAGAAGTGCCTGCCAGTATTCCCAGGGTGCTACAGGTGTTCCCAGGGTGCCATCCAGCATTCCAGGGGTGCTCTCCAGAGTTCCTAGGGAATTCCTGGAATGCCAGTCTTGGTTCCTGGGGTGCCATCAGGGTGCTGCAAAGATCCCAGGGGTGCCATCTGGTGTTCCTGGGTGCCATCTGGTGTTCCTGGGTACCATCTGGTGGTTTTGGGGTGCTGCTGCATCCCACCATGTGCCCCCCAGTACTTCAGCTACAGCGTGGTGCTCAGCCTGCTGGCCTGCTCCGTCTTCCTGCACATCAGCAGCATCGGGAAGCTGCTGCTCATGGTGGGCATCGAGGCCACGTTCCTGCTGCTGGTGGAGGGGCCTCACGCAGCTCTCTTTGACAATGCCGACCTGCTGGTCCTGGCCAACGCCCTGTGAGTGTCCCAAGTCCCCCAGGGGTCCCCACATCGGGGCTGTGTCCCCACCCCACTGACACCTGGCTCCTGTCCCCACAGGCCCCCCTTCAACATGACCCAGGGAGAGTGGTGAGTGGGAAACTGGAGCCAGTGGGGTGGGCAGAAGCAGGAGGGTCCCTTGGGGGTCTGGGTACAGCCTCAGGGTCTCTGGTGTGGGTTCAGCTTTGGGGTCTGGGTGCAAAGCTGGGGCTCCTTTGGGTGGGTGAGTGGGTCTTTGGGGTCTACCATGCAGATTTAGGGTCCCTAGGATGGGAAGGTGAATGTTTGGGATCTTGGATGCAGCTTTGGGGTCCCTGAAGGGGGTGGTCTGGGTGGATCTTTGGGGTCTGGGTGCAGGTTTTGGGTCTCTTGGATGAGTGGGTGAATCTTTGGGGTCGGGTGCATGTTTGGGATTGGGTGAGTGGGAACTTTGGGGTCTGAGTGGAGATTTGGTGTCCCTGGAGTGGGTGGATGGATCTTTGGGGTTGGGTGCACATTTGGGGTTCCCCTGGGTGGATGAGTGGGATCTTGGGGGTCTGAATGCAGATTTGGCATCCCTGGAAGGGGTGGGTGGATCTTTGGGGTCTGGGTGCAGGTTTTGGGTCTCCTGGATGAGTGGGTGAATCTTTGGGGTTGGGTGCACGTTTGGGTTTCCCCTAGGTGGGTGAGTGGGATCTTGGGGGTCTCAGCGCAGATTTGGTGTCCCTGAATTGGGTGGGTGGGTCTTTGGGGTCTGAGTGCATGTTTGGGGTCTCTTGGATGAGTGGGTGAATCTTTGGGGTTCCCCTGTGTGGGTGAGTGGGAACTTGGGGGTCTGAGTGCAGATTTGTTGTCCATGGAATGGGTGGGTGTCTGGGTGCAGTCTGGGGTCTCTGGGTGGGCAGGGACAGATCCCCCAGCCCACCTCAGGGTTCCTGGGGGTCCTGCAGCCCGGCAGAGGGGAAGGTGGCGCTGCGCTACGTGACCCCCGTGGTCCTGGCCGTGTTTGCCCTCGCGCTGTACCTGCACGCGCAGCAGGTCGAGTCCACCGCCCGCCTCGACTTCCTCTGGAAGCTCCAGGTAGGAGCAAGGTGTGGGGGGCTGGGAATGACCCTTCCTTTTCCTGCATCCTGAGACTGGGACCGACCTCCTCCCTGCACCCCAGGACTGGGGTGCCCATGGGACTGGGACCAACTCCCTCTTCACACCCCAGCACTGGGGTGACCATGGGGCTGGGAGCAACCCCTGGACTGGGGTGACCATGGGGCTGGGACCAACCCCAGAATTGGGGTGACTATGGGGCTGGGACCAACCCTTTTCCTGCACCCCAGGACTGGGGTGACCATGGGGCTGGGACCAAACCCAGCACTGCACCCCAGGACTGAGGTGACCATGGGGCTGGTACCAACCCTTTTCCTGCACCCCAGGACTGGGGTGACCATGGGGCTGGGAGCAACCCCTGGACTGGGTTGACCATGGGGCTGGGATCAACCCCAGAATTGGGGTGACCATGCGGCTGAGACCAACCCCAGGACTGGGGTGACCATGGGGGCTGAAACCAACCCTTTCCCTGCACCCCAAGACTGGGGTGACCATGGGGCTGGGATCAACCCCCTTTCCACACCCCAGGAGTGGGATGACCATGGGGCTGGGACCAACCCCAGGACTGGGGTGACCATGGGGGCTGAAACCAACCCTTTCCCTGCACCCCAGGACTGGGGTGACCATGGGGCTGGGAGCAACCCTTTCCCTGCACCCCACACTGGGGTGACCATGGGGCTGGGATCAACCCCCTTTCCACACCCCAGGAGTGGGATGACCATGGGGCTGGGACCAACCCCAGGACTGGGGTGACCATGGGGGCTGAAACCAACCCTTTCCCTGCACCCCAGGACTGGGGTGACCATGGGGCTGGGAGCAACCCCCTCTCCACACCCTGATGCCGGGGTGGCTGTGGGGCTCCTGTGGCAGCTCCCACCTGGCTCTGTGCCCACAGGCAACGGGTGAGAAGGAGGAGATGGAGGAGCTCCAGGCCTACAACCGGCGGCTGCTGCACAACATCCTGCCCAAGGACGTGGCCGCGCACTTTCTGGCCCGGGAGCGGCGCAACGACGAGCTCTACTACCAGTCCTGCGAGTGCGTGGCCGTCATGTTCGCCTCCATCAGCAACTTCTCCGAGTTCTACGTGGAGCTGGAGGCCAACAACGAGGGGGTGGAGTGTCTGCGGCTGCTCAACGAGATCATCGCCGACTTCGATGAGGTGCTGGGGCGAGGGGTGCATGGGGGTGAAGGGCCCAGGGATGGGGTGCAAAATGGGGTGCATGGGGTGCTGGAGAGGCTGTGGAGCAGTGAGGATGAGGTACAGGATGTACTTCATCCCTGGAGAAGCCATGGAGCAGCTTTCATGGAGCCACAGGAATGGGTGCAGGGCATTGTGGAGCAGCATGGATAGAATGCACAAGGATGAGGTGCAGGAAGATGGGGTGGTGGAGAGGCTGCGGAACACCAGGTTTGGGGACAAGATGCAGGAGATGGTGTGCAGGGGGTGGTGAAAAGGCTGTGGAGCACCATGGATGAGGATGGGGTACAGGGAACACGGACATGGGTTGTGGAGCACCATGAATGAGGTGCAAGATGGAATGCACAAGATATGGAGAGCCTGCAGAGCACCATGTTTGGGACAGGATGCAGGAGATGGTGGAGAGGTTGTGGAGCACCATGGAGGAGGTTGGGGTGCAGGGGATGTGGTCATAGGGTGCTGGAAAGGCAGTGGAGATGAGGTACGGGATCTACTTCATCCTTGGAGAAGCCATGGAGCAGCTTTCATGGAGGCGCAGGAATGGGTGCAGGGTGTGCTGGAGAAGCTGTGGAGCAGCGTGGATGGAGTGCACAAGGATGAGGTGCAGGAAGATGGTGGGCACAGGGTGCTGGAGAAGCTGTGGAGCACCATGGATGAAGATGGGGTGCAGAGAACACAGACACAGGTTGTGGAGCACCATGGATGTGGTGCAAGATGGGATGCACAAGATATGGAGAGCCTGCAGAGCACCATATTTGGGACAGGGGGCAGGAGATGGTGTGCAGGGGGTGTGGGAGAGGTTGTGGAACACCATGGAAGAAGATGGGGTGCAGGGGATGTGGTCATGGTGTGTTGGAGAGGTTGTGGAATGCCATGGAGGAGGTTGGGGTGCAGGGGATGTGGTCATGGGGTGCTGGAGAAGCTGTGGAGCACCATGGATGAGGTGCAAGATGGGATGCACAAGATATGGAGAGCCTGCAGAGCACCATATTTGGGACAGGGTGAAGGAGATGGTGTGCAGGGGGTGTTGGAGAAGCTGTGGAGCACCATGGATGAGGTTGGGGTGCAGGAAACACAGACACAGGTTGTGTAGCACCATGAATGAGGTGCAAGATGGGATGCACCAGGTATGGCGAGCCTGCAGAGCACCACATTTGGGACAGGGGGCAGGAGATGGTGTGTAGGGGGTGGTGGAGAGGTTGTGGAGCACCATGGAGGAGGTTGGAGTGCAGGGGATGTGGTCATGGGGTGCTGGAAAGGCAGTGGAGCAGTGGGGATGAGGTACAGGGTGTACTTCATCCCTGGAGAAGCCATGGAGCAGCTTTCATGGAGCCACAGGAATGGGTGCAGGGCATTGTGGAGCAACATGGATAGAATGCACAAGGATGAGGTGCAGGAAGATGGGGTGGTGGAGAGGCTGTGGAACACCAGGTTTGGGGACAGAGTGCACGAGATGGTGTGCAGGGGGTGGTGAAAAGGCTGTGGAGCACCATGGATGAGGTGCAAGATGGGATGCACAAGATATGGAGAGCCTGCAGAGCGCCATGTTTGTGACAGGGTGAAGGAGATGATGTGCAGGGGGTGTGGGAGAGGTTGTGGAACACCATGGAAGAAGATGGGGTGCAGGGGATGTGGTCATGGTGTGTTGGAGAGGTTGTAGAATGCCATGGAGGAGGTTGGAGTGCAGGGGATGTGGTCATGGGGTGCTGGAGAAGCTGTGGAGCACCATGGATGAGGTGCAAGATGGGATGCACAAGATATGGAGAGCCTGCAGAGCACCACATTTGGGACAGGGTGCAGGAGATGGTGTGTAGGGGGTGGTGGAGAGATTGTGAAGCACCATGGAGAAGGTTGGGGTGCAGGGGATGTGGTCATGGGGCGCTGGAGGGGCTGTGGAATGCCATGGAGAAGGTTGGGGTGCAGGGGATGTGGTCATGGGGTGCTGGAGGGGCTGTGGAATGCCATGGAGAAGGTTGGGGTGCAGGGGATGTGGTCATGGGGTGCTGGAGGGGCTGTGGAATGCCATGGAGAAGGTTGGGGTGCAGGGGATGTGGTCATGGCGTGCTGGAGGGGCTGTGGAATGCCATGGAGAAGGTTGGGGTGCAGGGGATGTGGTCATGGGGTGCTGGAGGGGCTGTGGAATGCCATGGAGAAGGTTGGGGTGCAGGGGATGTGGTCATGGGGTGCTGGAGGGGCTGTGGAATGCCATGGAGAAGGTTGGGGTGCAGGGGATGTGGTCATGGCGTGCTGGAGGGGCTGTGGAATGCCATGGAGGAGGTTGGGGTGCAGGGGATGTGGTCATGGCGTGCTGGAGAGGCTGTGGAGCAGCTTTGCTGGAGCCACAGTGCAGGAGGTGCTGGAAAAGCCACGGAACAGCACTCACAGAGCCACAGGAGGGCGTGCAGGATTTGGGGTACCCATCACCCTGTCGAGGTGCTGTGGGGGTGAGCCCAGCCCGTCCCCCCAGATCATCAGCGAGCAGAAGTACCGGCAGCTGGAGAAGATCAAGACCATTGGCAGCACCTACATGGCGGCCTCGGGGCTCAACGCGGCCACGTACGACCGCGAGGGCCGGAGCCACATCGCGGCGCTGGCCGACTACGCCATGCACCTCATGGAGCAGATGAAGTACATCAACGAGCACTCCTTCAACAACTTCCAGATGAAGATTGGTGAGCCCTTGCACGCCCCTTGCACGCCCCTCTGCACCTCCAGCCACCCCACGCTGTTGTTTATGGCTTTGTGCTGGTGGCTTTTGCACCCCTATTTCTTCTCTCATCCCCTCCCTTTCCCAATCACCTTTTCTTTTTCCCTTTCATACCCCATTTTCCTCACACCCCTTTTCCTTTTATACCCCCTTTTCTCCCCTCCTGCCCTTTTTCTGCTCTTGTACCCCCTTTTTTCCCCCCTCACTCCCTTTTCTCTTCTCACCTGTCCTTTCCCCTCACCCCTTCTTTACCAATTTCACTTTCCTCCTTTCCCCACCCAATTTTCCCCTCTCCCCCTCACATCCCCTTTTTCCCCTCCACAGTCCTCTTCTCCCTGTCACTCTCTCCTTTTCCAATCTCACCCCCTACTTCTTCTTTTCCCCCCTCACCCCTATTTCCCCCTTTTTCCCTTCTCCCCTCTCACATCCCCTTTTTCCCCTCCACATTCCTCTTCTCCCTGTCACTCTCTCCTTTTCCAATCTCACCCCCTACCCCTTCTTTTCCCCCCTCACTCCTTTTTTCCCCTCTTCCCCGAGTATTTGGGTTTTCCCTGACTCTCAACCCTGTTCCCCTCAGGCCTGAACATGGGCCCAGTGGTCGCAGGGGTCATCGGGGCTCGCAAACCCCAATATGACATTTGGGGCAACACCGTCAACGTCTCGAGCCGCATGGACAGCACCGGGGTCCCCGACCGTATCCAGGTCAGTCAGGGCTGGGAGGGACACAGGACCCCTGCCCAGAGACCCCCAAATCCCCCCCTTACCCCTGTGTCCCCCCCTCCAGGTGACAACAGACCTGTACCAGGTGCTGGCGGCCAAGGGCTACGTGTTGGAGTGCCGGGGGCTGGTCAAGGTCAAGGGCAAGGGGGAGATGACCACCTATTTCCTCAATGCGGGCCCTGGGGGAAGTTAGGGGGGGTCCCCGTGGTGTCCCCTCATGCTGGGGACTCCCCCAGGCAAAAAAAAAAAAAACAAAGGAAAAAAAATCCCCAAATATATTAAAAAAAAAAAAGGGAGAAATGGACACAAGGAGGTGGTTGGGGAGGTAACCCTGTGCCCCCCCTCCGTGGGTGTTTTAGGGGGTGTTTCCCAGCCCTGCACCGGGGTGTTTTTTGTGGGTGGGGGTCATGGTAACCCCCAATCTCTTTGCTGAAGCCCCCATGTGCCAAAGAGGGGAGATAGGCCCCCCTCCCCCCCCAGAAAAGGGACTGCAGGGGGTTTTGGGGGTCCCCAGCCCCCTCCATGTGCCAAATTGAAGTGCCGCCTGCGGGGGTGGGGAGGCGCAGGCCCAGCATCTCCGCAGCCCCCTCACCCCCCGGGGGTCCCAGCTCCTTCTGGGGGGCTGTGGCGGGGAGGGGAGGGGGGAAAGACCCTCCCCCTTTTAAATGCAAAAAAAAAAAAAACCTAATGAAGTGACTTTTTTTTTTTTTTTCTTTTTTTTATTTTTTTTTTGGAAGCAGTTTTGGGGCGGGGAGGGGGGGAGTGGGGGGGGCACTGGCCCCCTCATCCCAGCGCAGACCTGAGGTACTTTGTCCTTCGTGTGTACAGATAAATTATATATAAAACACTTTGGATACGAGCTGTGGCCTGGCCTGTGGGGCGTACGGAGGGGGGCTCGGGATCCCGGGATCGCAGGGGGGGAAAACACCGGGAACTGGTGAGGAGAGGTCCCGAAGGGAGACACAGCCGAGTCCCGGTGTGTGGAGAGGGGGTGTCCCGGTAAAGGAACTTGTCTCACTGGGTAAAGGAAAGGGGGTGAAAAGTTGGTTGGGGGGGTACAGGCAACGTCTTGAGGCTGCGGGACCCCGGTAAAACCGGATCTTGGAGGAGTGTGGGGCTCCCGGTGCTCCCGGGAGTAGGGGGGGAACATACCGGAGGGGTACACTGAGGGGGGGTTCGGGTTGGAGTGCCACACCGGGTGTCAGTGCGTGGAAGGGGGAGGTGAGAAGCCGCTGGTGGGGCCACGGGGACCGCCCCGAGGTGCGGGAGTGTTGCGGGACCGCCTGAAACCGGAGCCCCTCACGGCGTGAGGGGAAGCGCGGGCGTCCCGGTAAGGGAAAGGGGGTGGAAAGTCGGTTGGGGGGGCACAGGCAACGTGTTGGGGCTGCGGGAACCCGGTAAAACCGGATCTTGGAGGGGTGTGGGGCTCCCGGTGCTCCCGGGAGTAGGGGGGAAACATACCGGAGGGGTACACTGAGGTCCCGGTGAGGCGGGGGTCTCGGGTTGGATACACCGGTATCCCGGCAGTCCTCGGGTGTCAGTGCGTAGAAGGGAGAGGTGAGAAGCCGCTGGTGGCGCCACGGGAACCGCCTCGTGGTGCGGGACCGGCCGAAACCGGAGCCCCTCACGGCGTGAGGGGAAAGCGCGTGCGCCCCCTCAGCGGGCGTGGCGTGGCCTGTCCACGAGGAGGGCGTGTCCTCTCCTAACCCCGCCCCCTTAACGTCCCTCCCTACTTTGGAACGCTCGCGCCACCAACGGCTCCCCCCCGCGGCCGCCCACCCGACGCTTGACGTCATCGCGCCGCCGCGCTGCGTGCGCACGCCGCGTCCCCCGCGCGGGCGCAGAGCCGCCATGGAGGCCTCGGCGGGCGGCGGCGGCGCCGGGCCCGGGCGGCGCTGGTACTTCAGCCGCGAGCAGCTGGAGCGGAGCCCATCCCGCCGCGCCGGCCTGGACCCCGACAAGGAGCTCTCGTACCGGCAGCAGGCGGCTAACCTGCTGCAGGACATGGGGCAGCGCCTCAACGTGTATCCGGCCGCGCTAGGCCGCGCTAGGCCGCGGGTGGGAGCGGGGCGGGGCGGGGAGAGCCGGGACGCGGGGAGAACCGGGAGGGAGTGAGGGGAGAGCCGGGAGTCTGTACCGGGAGAGCCAGGAGGGCGTGCGGAGAGAGCTGAGTGTTGTGGGGATCGAGGGGAGCCCGGTTCCAGCTCGGTGCTGGGTGTCAGGAAGGCCCCGGCCGCTCTCGGGGCGGGGAGAGCCGGGCCCGGGGAGAGACGGGAGTCGGTACGGAGAGAGCCGGGAGGGAGTGAGGAGAGAGCCGTGAGTCCGTTCCGGGAGAGCTGAGTGTTGTGGGGATCAAGGGGAACCCGGTTCCAGCTCGTGCTGCGGTGTCGGGAAGGCCCCGGCGGCTCTCGGGGCGGGGAGAGCCGGGATCGGGGAGAGCCGGTAGTCGGTACGAGGAGAGCCGGGAGGGCGTAAGGAGAGAGCTGAGTGTTGTGGGGATCGAGGGGAGCCCGGTTCTAGCTCGGTGCTGCGGTGTCGGGAAGGCCGGGGCGGGGAGAGCCGGGACCGGGGGGAACCGGGCGGGAGTGAGGGCAGTCGGTACGCAGAGAGCGGGGAGGGAGTGAGGGGAGAGCTGAGTGTTGTGGGGATCAAGGGAGCCCGGTTCCAGCTCGGTGCTGCGGTGTCGGGAAGGCCCGGGTGGCTCTCGGGGCGGGCAAAGCCGCTTTTCCCGTTTTTCGCTCGGGCGATCGCGTTTGGGGCGCGGGGAAAGCTGTGCTGGATGTTGGAGAGCTTTGGGAAGGCTCAGGAAGAGGGGAGAGCTTGGAAGGGAGCGGCGGGCACGGCCCGGGTGCGCTTTGGGATCCAGGAGATTTCGGGAACGGGGAAGGGAAAACACAACCGGAGAGGGAGCAGGGACAGCCGAGCCCGTTTGGAGATCGCGGAAATTCCGTTCCAGGAGCAGGGAAAGCTGCGCTGGTGACTCGGGAAGGGCCGGCCCAGGAGTGGGGAGAGCCGAGCCCGTTTTGGGATTGAGGAAATCTGGTTGGAGGAGTGGGAAAAGCTGTACTGGGATGTTGTGAAATCTCAGCCCATGAGTGCCTGGGAAAGCTGAGCTTGTTTGAGGACCAAGGAGATCCTAAAAAGGGTTTTGGGAGCAGGGAGAGCTGTGCCTGTTTGGGATGGAGGAAACCTCATTTTGGGAGCAGGGAGAGCTCTCCTGGTGTTTTGGGAGCTGGGGTTGAGGAAATCCGGTTGGAGGAGTGGGAAAAGCTGTACTGGGATGTTGTAGAAGCTCAACCCACGAGTGCCTGGGAAAGCTGAGCTTGTTTGAGGACCAAGAACATCCCAAAAAGGATTTTGAGAGCAGGGAGAGCTGTGCCTGTTTGGGATGGAGGAGACCCCATTTTGGGAGCAGGGAGAGCTCTCCTGGGGTGTTGGGAAGGCTCAGTTTGGTTATGGGGAACGCTGAGCCCCTTTTGGGATTGAAGAAATCTGGTTAGAGGAGTGGGAAAAGCTGTACTGGGATGTTGGGAAAGTCAGCCCATGAGTGACTGGGAAAGCTGAGGTTGTTTGAGGACCAAGGAGATCCTAAGAGGGATTTTGGGGGCAGGGAGAGCTGAGCCTGTTTGGGATTGAGGAGACCCCATTTTGGGAACAGAGAGAGCTCTCCTGGGGTTTTGGGAGCAGGGAGTGCTCTCCTGGGGTTTTGAGAGCTGGGATTGAGGAAATCTGGTTAGAGGAGTGGGAAAAGCTGTACTGGGGTGTTGTGAAAGCTCAGCCCATGGAAAGCTGAACTTATTTCAGGACAAAGTAATTCCTAAAAAGGATTTTGGGTGCAGGGAGAGCTGTGCCTGTTTGGGATGGAGGAGACCCCATTTTGGGAGCAGGGAGAGCTCTCCTGGGGTTTTGGGAGCAGGGAGAGCTCTCCTGGGGTTTTGGGAGCAGGGAGAGCTCTCTTGGGGTTTTGGGAAGGCTCAGTTTGGTTATGGGGAGCACTGAGCCCATTTTGGGGTTCAGGAGAGCTGTGTTAGGATGCAGGGAAGTGCCCTGGGAGTGAGGGGAGCCTGTCCCATGCTGCTGTTGGTGTGTGGGGTCTGTTCCAGGGGGCTCCCCTGCGTGTTTTGGGGGTCTCTGTGCTTTTCCTTAACCCCATTGCCAGCTCCCAGCTCACCATCAACACAGCCATCGTGTACATGCATCGCTTCTACATGGTGCAGTCCTTCACCCAGTTCCACAGGAATGTGAGTGCTGGGGTTTGGGGGGTGCTGGGAACCCCCAAATCCACTCCTGGGGAGGGGAACCCACCTTGGGAGGAGTTTTGGGAAGGCAGAGGGACCTTTTTGTCCCTCCTGTTGGTGGCCAGATCTGAACAGCCTTAATTCCCTGCAGGAATATTGAGAATCCACCTGGTTTATTTATTTCCATCTTGAATTCAGTGACTTTTTAAGCAAACAGAGCATTTTTCCTCCACAGTCAGTGGTGCCAGCAGCTCTTTTCCTGGCAGCCAAGGTGGAGGAGCAGCCAAGGAAGCTGGAGCACGTCATCAAGGTGGCACATGCCTGTCTGCACCCCCAGGAGCCTCTGCTGGACACCAAGAGTGAGGTGAGGGTGGGGAAGAAGGCTTGGCAAGTGCTGGGAGAGCTGCAGGAGTGGGGATGGCATTGGAATCTTGGGGTTCCTCCACCTTGCTGAGGTGCTCAGGGGCAGCTTCTCCATCCAAGAGAGATTTGGGTTTCCCCCATCTGTGCAAAGCTTTTTTTTCTCCTCTGCTGGACATCTGGATCCAGATGTGCTGTGTTCCAATGTCCCTGGAGTGCTGCAGAGGAGCTTCACTGTGGGAGAATGTCCCAGCATTTGTCTCAGTGAGTTAAAAATGTTGCTGGTCCCTCATCTCTCCTGGAGCTGAGCAGTGAGTCCTGCTGGAAGGGGCAGCTTTTTCCATGGAAATTGCCAGAAAATTAAAAAAAAATAAGCAGGAAAAGCTGATTCCTGCACTGCTCCTGTGGGGGATCAGCACCCAAACACTCTGATCCCTCTTTCTTAGAATCTCCAGATGTTTTGGGTTGCAAGGACCTTAAATCCCATCCCATTCCACCCACTTGCCACAAGCAGGGACATTTTCCAGTATTTTATTTTGCTCTGAGCTCCATCCAGCCTGGCCTTGAACGCTTGCAGGGAATCTGTTCCAGTCCCCCCATGCAGAAAAATTCCCATTTTTCTCTTGGAGAGAAAGGTGTTAGGAATGTGCAGCTTGATCAGGAAATTCCCATTTTTCTCTTGGAGAGAAAGGTGTTAGGAATGTGCAGGTTGATCAGGAAGTTCCCATTTTTCTTTTGCAGAGAAAGGTGTTAGGAATGTGCAGCTTGAAAACGAAATTCCCATTTTTCTCTTGCAGAGAAAGGTGTTAGGAATGTGCAGGTTTGATCAGGAAATTCCCATTTTTGCCTTGCAGAGAAGACTGTTAGCAATGTGCAGGGATAAGGAACATTTTTAACCTTGTGCAGGTTAAAAACCTTCCTGATCCCTCATCTCTCCACTTTTAGCTGGAGCTGAGCAGTGAGTCCTGCTGGAAGGGGCAGCTTTTTCCATGGAAATTGCCAGAAAATTTCAAACAATCAAAGCAGGAAAAACTGATTTTTTCATTTTCCATCTTGCTCTGAGCTCCATCCAGCCTGGCCTTGAACACTTGGAGGGAATCTCTTCCAGTCCCCCCATGGAGGGAAATTCCAATTTTTGCCTTGCAGAGAAAGGTGTTAGGAATGTGCAGGGAATCCTGGACATTCCTAACACAACAAACCCTTAACCTTGTGCAGGATAAAAGCTTTTTCCATGGAAATTGCCTGAAAATTTAAAAAAATAAGCAGGAAAAGCTGATTCCTGCACTGCTCCTGTGGGGGATCAGCACCCAAACACTCTGGTCCCTCTTTCTTAGAATCTTTCTTAGAATCTCCAGATGTTTTGGGTTGCAAGGACCTTAAATTCCACCCACCTTCCACAAGTAGGGACATTTTCCACCTCATCTTGCTCTGAGCTCCATCCAGCCTGGCCTTGAACGCTTGCAGGGAATCTCTTCCAGTCCCCCCATGGAGGGAAATTCCAATTTTTGCCTTGCAGAGGAAGGTGTTAGGAATGTGCAGGCTTGATCAGTGCCTCTCCATGAGTAACTTGCCTGTCCTCTCAACCCCAGGCTTACCTGCAGCAAGCCCAAGACCTGGTCATTCTAGAGAGCATAATCCTCCAGACCCTGGGTAAGTTCCTCGGAGCGGCCGGACCGACCCCAGAGCCAGGAGAATTCCACAGCCAGGAGAATTTCACAACAAAACCTGTTTTTAACATCAATTTTTCAGGTGGAACCTATGCCAGGCTTGTTGCTGAGAGATTTAAGTGTGGTTTGTCACTTTTTTGGTTTTTTTTTTCCCTAAAAAAATCAGGATTTGTGCTGTTTGGACACCGTTTTTTTCTCCTGGGTTGTGTTTTTCAGTTTAATTATAGAATGATGGAATGGTTTGGGTTTGATGGGACCTTAAAGACCATCCAATTCCAGGCCATAATACTCCAGTTCTGTTGCAGGAAGCAGTTTGTACTGAGAAATGTCTTAAAAAATGGGTTAAAACTGAATATTTTGATCAAAGAATTACATGGGGGGAAAATCCCCAGAACTCAACAAACCAGGAGGAGTTTCTGGTGTAGGATTGTGACTGGTGGAGCTGGTGCCGTGTTTCTTTTATTAAATGTACTGTTCAAAGTGGTGTTCACTAACAAATATTCTGTTTCAGAGGCAGTTTTTAGGTAGATTTTCCCTCCAAAAGAGCAGAATTTGTTATTCCTGAGTGGCTTCAGAGCAGACTCCGTGTCCTTCCTTCAGCTGGGGCAGAGGTGCCATGAGCCACAAACCTGTGCCTAAACCCAGCCCAATTCTGGAGCCTCTCAATTCTCCAGGGGCCTTTTTAAAACCCCCAAATTCTCCCAGAACATTCTGCAGATCTGCTGTGCACATGGACCAGTTGGATTTTTTTTTTTTTTTTTCCCTTTTTCAAACAGAATTCCCAAAGTGAGGAGGAAGCAGGAGCCAGGATTAAACTCAGTTGTCCTCAATGCTTTAGGCCCATTCAAAGGGAAAACAAATCTGCTTCCTCTCAGCTTTTTGGGTGAGAGAAATCCCTTGGAGCAGATGCCATTG
Organism: Melozone crissalis; assembly: GCF_028551555.1. NCBI lineage: Eukaryota > Metazoa > Chordata > Aves > Passeriformes > Passerellidae > Melozone > Melozone crissalis. The sequence continues at coordinate 367,726 of NW_026535985.1, forward strand.
TCTTTGCCTTCCTCCCAGCTGCTTCAAGAGGCTTTTGTCTTGCTATTTTTAAAATTCTTTAATGAAGTTGTTTTGTTTCCAGTGAGGCCTTTCAGAAGCTGGGAGGTCTGGCAGCAGCAGAAAACTTTCTGAGTTTGTAGCTGGACAAATTTGAGGCTTCTGGATACAGGAAAAATGGGTTCCTCTATTCCTGCAGGGCTGTGGGAGGGAAGGGAGGCAGGAAAACACAAATCCAGGTTCTGATGGATCTTTGTCTGTGTCCTTCCAGGCTTTGAGATCACCATTGACCATCCTCACACCCATGTGGTGAAGTGCACCCAGCTTGTCCGAGGTGAGAGGGAATTGGGAGGGAAATATGGGGAATTTTCCAGCTGGGATTGCTCCAGAGCTTCCCAGAACCTGGAATGGGTTGGGTTGGGAGGGCAAGGACAATTCCCACTTCTCTTGGTTGTTGCAGTTTGGCCTTGAACACTTCTAGAGATGGGGCAGCCACAGCTTCTATGGGCAGTCAGGGCCTCCCCACCCTCACAGGGATTTCTTCCCAATTTCCCATTTTATTCTCCCTTTTCCAAGTGAAAAACCATTCCTGCCACTCGAGTGTCCCACTTCAGTTCTCTTGGAATCTGAAAAGCCACAACAGGGTCACCCCAGAGCCTTTTCCAGGCTGAAAATTCCCAATTCTCCCAGGAAAACTGCTCCATCCCTCTGATTCTAAAAGGGATCCCTCACAGAGAGGGATTTCTTCCCAATTTCCCATTTTATTTTTGTCTTTTCCAAGTGAAAAACCATTCCTGCCACTCGAGAGTGCCACTTCAGCTCCCTTGGAACATGAAAAGCCACAACAGGGTCACCCCAGAGCCTTTTCCAGGCTGAAAATTCCCAATTTTCCCAGCTTTTCTTCCCAGGAGAGCTGATCCATCCCTCTGATTCTCAAAGGGATCCCTCACAGGGAGGGATTTCTTCCCAAATTCCCATTTTATCTTTATCTTTTCCAAGTGAAAAACCAGTCCTGCCACTCCAGATCCCATCCAGAGTCCCACTTCAGCTTATTGGAACATTAAAAGCCACAACAGGGTCACCCCAGAGCTGAAAAATCCCAATTTTCCCAGATTTTCCTCCCAGGAGAACTGCTCCATCCCTCTGATTCTCAAAATAAAGGCATTTTTAGATGATTCAGGCATTTTTATTTGGTTTTTAGACTCTTCTGAACCACACAAAACTGTCAGTGAGCAGCAATTCCCCAAATCCTCGTGGCTGTGGCCTGGTCAGTCTGTGGGTGGCCCATGATTCTTGCACTAAAAAAACATGAAAATTATGCAAATAACACCCTGATTGTTCTTATTTTTATTTTTTTTTTCTTGCAGCCAGCAAGGACTTGGCACAAACTTCCTATTTCATGGCTACAAACAGGTTATTATTTTATAATTTTATAATTGGTTGATCATTTATCTTGCTTGCTCCAGAGGCATTGCTCAGCTGGGAATCCCACAGGAAGAGCCTTAAGGAAAGGTTCCAACCATTTTTCCTGCCAGCTGCTGGGTAAAATGAGCTGGAAAATAAGGCAGATGGGATAATCAGGAGCTTCACTGCTTATTTAATAGGAGTTTAGATGTGAAAGTTTGCAAAAAAAAAACCCCAAACAAATCAAAAAGATTGAGGGGGAAATGAGCATATAAATATTTTCTTGCTTATTCCTGGGTGTTGGAGAGTTTTCACTCAAGAAGGTGCTGTGGAAATTGGCCACAAATATGGTTTGTACCCCAAAAAAAAAGGCTGATCTGGGGCATAAATGATGAAAAAAAATCAAGCTCAAATTTTTTGTATGGGTTGTTGTACCCCTAAGTTTTCCCTGGAAAGAAAAATCACTCCTAAGTTCTTATTTTGGGTTGTTTTGTCCCTAAATTTTCCCTGGAAAGGAAAATCAGCCTTAAATTCTTAGTTCTTCTTGTTTTATCCTTCAATTTTCCCTGGAAAGGAAAATCAGCCCCAGATTCATTCTTTGCTTTGTTTTGTTCCTAAATTTTCACTGCCAGCTTGATGCCAGGATTTTATTAGGATTATTACTAAATTTAATTATTAATTAAATTTTAATTTAATTAATTATTAATTAAATTAATAAATAAAATTATTACTTTTATTAGGATTATTTCTAAATTGAATTTCCTGGATTATCATCTTCAGACAAATGGAATTTATGTTTGGAACAGCCATGAAAAACACAGAATTTTTAGGAAATTCAGGGAAAAGTGGTTTAGGTGCCAACACAGGTGAAACTGCAGGACTGGAGATTCCAACCTAAATTTTCACTGCCAGCCTGATGGCATCACTTTTATTAGGATTATTTCTAAATTTAATTTATTGGATTATCAGATCCAGACAAATCATGGAGTTCATGTTTGGAACAAACAAACAGATATGAAAAACACTGAATTTTTAGAAAATTACTCAGGGAAAAGTGATTTAAGTGCCAACGCAGGCTGGAGATGCCTCCCTAAATTTTCATTGCCAACCTGATGGCAGCACTTTTGTTGAGATTATTTCTAAATTTAATTCCTGGATTATCATCTTCAGACAAATGGAATTTATGTTTGGAACAAACATGAAAAACACAGAATTTTTAGGAAATTCAGGGAAAAGTGTTTTAGGTGCCAACACAGGTGAAGCTGCAGGGCTGGAGATGCCTCCCTAAAACTTCATTGCCAGCCTGATGGCATCACTTTAATTAGGATTATTTCTAAATTGAATTTCCTAGATTATCATCTTCAGACAAATTGAGTTTATGTTTGGAACAGCCATGAAAAACACAGAATTTTTAGGAAATTCAGGGAAAAGTGGTTTAGGTGCCAACACAGGTGAAGCTGCAGGGCTGGAGATTCCAACCTAAATTTTCATTGCCAGCCTGATGGCATCACTTTTGTTAGGATTATTTCTAAATTGAATTTCTTGGATTATCAGATCCAGACAAATCATGGAGTTTATGTTTGGGACAGACATAAAAAACCCTGAATTTTTACGAAATTACAGAGGGAAAAGTGGTTTAGGTGCCAACACAAGTGAAACTGCAGGGCTGGAGATGCCTCCCTAAATATTCACTGCCAGCCTGATGCCATCACTTTTTTTAGGATTATTTCTAAATTTAATTCCTGGATTATCAGCTCCAGACAAATCATGGAGTTCATGTTTGGAACAAACAAACAGACATGAAAAACACTGAATTTTTAGGAAATTCAGGGAAAAGTGGTTTAGGTGCCAGCACAGGTGAAGCTGCAGGGCTGGAGATGCCTCCCTAAAACTTCATTGCCAGCCTGATGCCATCACTTTTGTTAGGATTATTTCTAATTTGAATTTCCTGGATTATCATGTTTGGAACAGACAAACAGACATGAAAAACACTGAATTTTTAGGAAATTACTCAGGGAAAAGTGGTTTAGGTGCTTCCAAGCTCAGTCTGGGAATGTGATTTTCCTTTCCCACCTGGGAGGTGTTTCCTGCTCACCTTCAGTGTTTGTTGAAGGTGTTTTGTGCTCCAAAGGGCACCCTGTGCATTTCCACCCTCAGGAACGTGCTGCTGCTGATATTTGGGTAAACACAGCCCTAAACCCTGGTTTATCCCTGCAGCCAGAATTTCAAAGCCATGGGATTAAGGAGTTAAGGCTGTAATTGAGGGAAATCCAGGCAGAAAGTGTGAGAAGAGCTTTAGTTTTACCTGAGAAAACCAGTTCTGGCATGAACTTGAAGTAATCCTTGTGTTCCTTTTGGTTTCATTCTGGCAGGGTTGAGGCTCTTTGTTGTCCTTGAATTTCTCTCTCCCAAGGTTCTGAATTTCTCTGGATAAACCCAGAATCCATAAAACTTGAGGACTTTTGATTGTAGATGCCAAACTTCAACCTCTCCACTTTTCACTGATGAATAAGGTGGTGAGATGGTGGAGAAATTCCCAAAGGGCCCATCCAGGAGTGGGCAAATCCCACATTCAAGATTTGGTTTCTGTGTTTTCTTAAGCTCTGGTGTCCTCGTAATCCCTCAGTTCTGGTGCTGGTGCTGCCCACACACTCCCAGCACTCATGGCCACGTGGAAAATCAATTTATTAATGAAAATATTTCATAGATAACCTGTCTCAGGTTCTTTTGACCGTACTCCTAAAAATCCTTTGGGAGGGAACAGACCCTTCCTGAAGCTGCTCCTTGGATGCCATCTGGGAGTTGTGCTTGGAATTTTTCTCCTCAGAGCAGAGGTGGGGCTGGCAGGTGACCCCAGGACTGATTTTAGTCCTTGGAGATCCCAAATTTTCTGTAGCAAAGCAGGGATCAACGAGGAAATGGAGGAGATGCCAAATTTTTCTGTAGCAAACCAAGAATGACCAGAGATGGAGAAAATTCCAACTTTCCTGTAGCAAAACAGGGATGAGCGAAAAAACTGACAAATTTCTCTTCATGAGCAGAGGTGTGGCTGATGCCCAGTGATTTTTCCCCTTTGGAGGGAAATCCCAAATTTCCTGCATCAAAAGAGGGAAATGGTGGAAGAGATCCCAAATTTCCTGTACTAAAACAATGAAATTGGTGGGAGAGATCCCAAATTTCCTGCAGTAAAACAAGGATGAGTTTCTCCTCAGAGCAGAGGTTGGTTGGGGTGACCTCAGCGCTGATTTTCTTTCTTTTGGAGGAGATCCCAAATTTCTTTCATGAAAAGAGAGATGAACAGGGAAATTGGTGGAGGAGATCCCAAATTTCCTGCATCAAAAGAGGGATAAACAGGGAAACTGGTGGAGGAGGTCCCGAATTTCCTGTAACAAAACAGGGATGTGTTTCTCCTCAGAGCAGAGTTTGGTGGGGTGACCTCAGAGCTTGGTGGGGTGACTGATTTTCTTTCTTTAGGAGGAGTTCCCAAATTTCCTGTAGTAAAACAGGGAAATTGGTGGAGGAGATCCCAAATTTCCTGCATCAAAACAGAGATAGATAGGGAAATTGATGGAGGAGATCCCAAATTTCCTGTAACAAAATGGGGATGAGCAAAAAAACCAGACAAATTTCTCTTCATGGGCAGAGCTGGGGCTGGTCCCCAGTGATTTTTCCCCTTTGGAGGGGAATGCCAAATTTCCTGTATCAAAAGAGGGAAATTGGTGGAAGAGATCCCAAATTTTTTGCAGTAAAACAAGGATGAGTTTCTCCTCAGAGCAGAGGTTGGTTGGGGTGACCTCAGCGCTGATTTTCTTTCTTTTGGAGGAGATCCCAAATTTCTTTCATGAAAAGAAAGATGAACAGGGAAATTGGTGGAGGAGGTCCCGAATTTCCTGCAGTAAAACAGGGATGTGTTTCTCCTCAGAGCAGAGGTTGGTGGGGTGACCTCAGAGGTTGGTGGGGTGACTGATTTTCTTTCTTTTGGAGGAGATCCCAAATTTCCTGTAGTAAAACAGGGAAATTGATGGAGGAGATCCCAAATTTCCTGCATCAAAACAAGGATGAGTTTCTCTGCAGATCCCCAGTGATGACTTTCCCCTCTCAGAAAATCTCCCAAATTACCTCTACCCAAAACCTGGTGGAGAGAAGGAGAACCCAAACTCCCTGTAACAAAACGGGGATGAGCAAAAAAATGGACAGATTTCTCTTCATGAGCAGAGGTGAGGCTGGTCCTCAGTGACTTCTCCTCCTTGGAGGGGAATCCCAAATTTCCTGTATCAAAAGAGGGATAAACAAGGAAACTGGTGGAGGAGATCCCAAATTTCCTGCAGCAAAACAAGGATGAGTTTCTCTGCAGATCCCCAGTGACTTTCCCCTCTCAGAAAATCTCCCAAATTACCTCTACACAAAACCTGTTGGAGAGAAGGAAAACCCAAACTCCCTGTTTGAAAACAAGCCCAACCAAGCTGTGCTGGAGCGGGATGGAGCTGCCTGTGCCCCAGGGTCCTTCTGGGGTGCTCCAGAGGGCTGCATCCCCCCCAAAATCCCGCGTGGATCTGCAGCTCAGGCGTGGGAGTTGATGGATTTTTGTTTTCTCTCCCGGTGACGTCAGCCTGCACCTGACCACCTTCAGCCTGCAGTACACCCCTCCCGTTGTGGCCTGCGTCTGTATCCACCTGGCCTGTAAGTGGTCCAACTGGGAGATCCCAGTCTCCACGGACGGCAAGCACTGGTGGGAGTACGTTGATGGCACTGTAACTCTGGAGCTCTTAGATGGTAAGTTTGGGAGAGAGGTGTTGTGTTTTTTTTTTCCTCCCCCCTGCAAAAGGCAGCTTAAAAAAAAAAATGATTTTGGCATCGTTGGTCCTGGGTCTGATGGTTGCAACGTCACCTCATGGGCTCTCCAGGAGTTTCAGGGCTTGGTGAGGTTTTCCAGCAGCAGCAGCTTCTGTAGCACCACAGAAGAATGAGTTTGAACGGGTCAGGTTGTCAGGATGTCCCTCCTGGCGCAGCTCCATCCCACCAGTAGCTCCATGTGGCAGATGAGGGGGTTTGTCCTGCTGGACCGGGGCTGTTCTGACCCTCCTGCTTGGCTTTGTGTCTCCTCTGCAGAACTGACTCATGAATTCCTGCAGATCCTTGAGAAAACTCCCAGCCGGCTGAAACGGATCCGCAACTGGCGGGTAAGAACCTCGGCCACAGGCTGGGATTCCTTGGGGAATCACCGTGCAGGACAGCAAGGGAGGGAGCTGTGTGTGGGATTGGGATACTGTGGATGGTGCTGAAGTTCATCAGTTGTGATAGAACTTGTACAGAAATTGTGTGTGGAATTTGTATACTGGGTGATGCTTGTAGTGCTTGAGTTCATCTGTTGTGATTTAACTTGCACAGAAATTGTGTGAGGAATTTGGATACTGTGTGTGGTGCTGAAGTTCATCAGTTGTGATTTATCTTGTACAGAACTTGTACAAAAATTGTGTGTGGAATTTGTATACTGGGTGATGCTTGTAGTGCTTGAGTTCATCTGTTGTGATTTAACTTGCACAGAAATTGTGTGTGGAATTGGGATACTGTGGGTGATGCTTGCGGTGCTCGAGTTCATCTGTTGTGATTTGTACAGAACTTGTGTGTGGAATTGGGATACTGTGTGTGGTGCTGAAGTTCATCAGTTGTGATTTAACTTGTACAGAAATTGTGTATGGAATTTGGATACTGTGGGTGATGCTGAAGTTCATCAGTTGTGATTTAACTTGTACAGAAATTGTACAAAAATTGTGTGTGGAATTGCGACACTGTGTGTGATGCTCGTGGTGCTCAAGTTCATCTGTTTTGAATTAACCTGTACAGAAATTGTGTGTGGAATTGGGACACTGTGTGTGATGCTCGTGGTGCTCAAGTTCATCTGTTTTGAATTAACCTGTACAGAAATTGTGTGTGGAATTGGGACACTGTGTGTGGTGCTCGTGGTGCTCGAGTTCATCTGTTGTGATTTAACTTGCACAGAAATTGTGTGTGGAATTGGGATACTGTGGGTGATGCTTGCAGTGCTGAAGTTCATCTGTTGTCATTTGTACAGAAATTGTGTGTGGAATTGGGATACTGTGTGTGGTGCTGAAGTTCATCAGTTGTGATTTAACTTGTACAGAAATTGTACAGAAATTGTGTGTGGAATTGCGACACTGTGTGTGATGCTCGTGGTGCTCGAGTTCATCTGTTTTGAATTAACCTATAGAGAAATTGTGTGTGGAATTGGGATATTGTGTGTGGTGCTCGAGTTTATCTGTTGTGATTTAACTTGTACAGAAATTGTGTGTGGAATTTGTATACTGGGTGATGCCTGTAGTGCTTGAGTTCATTTGTTGTGATTTAACTTGTACAGAAATTGTGTGTGAAATTTGGATACTGTGGGTGATGCTGAAGTTCATCTGTTGTGATTTAACTTGTACAGAACTTTGGTTTTCCAGCTGCATTAGCAGCCCTGCTTCCAGGGGTTGGGAATTTTTCCACAAGGAGGGATGGGAGCAGAGTGGATCTGTCTGTAAAGAAGACCTTGCACTGTCCTGCTGAGCTGCTTGGATTACCCCAACTCCATCAACACCCCTGAGTAAACACCCACTGATCTGTTTAATTCCAGGCCTCTCAAGCAGCCAGGAAATCCAAAACCGACGACCACGGTGATGACGAGAACCTGTCGGAGCAGACAATCCTCAACATGATCTCCAGGAACAACAGCTCGGACATGAACATCGCCGGCCTCATGAGCATGTCCACATCCTCCACGGCCGGAGCGGGGCCGGCTCTCCCGGCCTCCACCGATTCCCCCGGCGAGCCGAGCGCCGCCGACCCATCCCAGGCCGATCATTGGCACCCCCCGGCCAAGCTGGACATCCACAGGACTAACGAGGCCACATCAGGCACTGAGCACCAGCAGCAGGATGGTGCTGCTGCCTACCCCAAGCAGAGCACCAAGAACCCGCCCTCGGCCAAGGTGTCCCTTAAGGAATACCGGGCCAAGCACGCCGAGGAATTGGCGGCGCAGAAGCGGCAGCTGGAGAATATGGAGGCAAACGTGCGCTCCCAATACGCCTACGCCGCTCAAAACCTCCTGGTGCAGCAGCAGAGGGAGAGGGAAGGGCAGCAGGACAGCAATCCCTCCCCAATCGTCCTGAAAATCCCCAGCACGGGGCAGGAGAACCCAGGCGGCGCCGACAAGGGCGACAAAGCTCTCAAGATGAGGATCCCGGCGGTGGCGGGAGGCGGGGAGAGGCCCATCCCCTCCAAGCAGGAGGATATCAAGATGCGGCTCAAAGTGCCGGCTCCCGGAGACAGACACAGCTCTGCAGATGAGAGCAGCAGCAGCAGCAGCGGCAAGAGCAGGGAGTACAAAGAGAAGCACAAGGGCCACTCATCCAACCACCACCACCACCACCACAACCACCACTCGCACAAACACTTGCACGCCCAGCTCGGCGCCGGCCCCAGCACCGCGCCCAAGCGCCCGGGGGACTCCAAACACGGCGCCCAACCTGGCGCTGCCGCCGCCCCCCACAAGGGCTACGGGCCCCTGGCACCCACCCGCAAAAGACCCCTGCCCGAGGAGCCCCCTGCCATGCCCCACGAGCACCAGCCCAAGGTGGGCAAAGTCTCCAAAGGGCCCGGAGTGCCGTTCCCGTATGCCCACCTGGCCGGGGCTGCCCATCTGGCCGGGCACAGCTCGGATTTAGCGCAGCCCGGCAAAGCTCGGGGCGCTCACAAATCGGACAAGGGGCCCTCGGGGGCCAACGGGCACAACGTCAGCCAGGCCAGTGACTATCAGGACACGGTGAACATGCTGCACTCGCTGCTGAGCGCTCAGGGCATGCAGCCCACGCAGCCCCCAGCCTTCGAATTCCACTCGTACGAGCTTCTGAACCCCCGGGCTTCCAGCGGCTCCAGAGCTGCCAGCAACACGGACAAGCCCCGACCGCCCCCTCTGCCCTCGGAACCGCCCCCTCCGCTGCCTCCCCTCCCCAAATAACCCCTCCCCCTTTTTACTACTGAGTCCAGAGCCCGAGCCCGAACCCTGCGGGGCTTTTCTAAGGGCTTTTTGATCTCCACTGCCTCACGAAGAACTTATTTTATTATAATATAACTTTTATTATTGATATTTAGTTGTTAAAAGCTGTGAAAGGATAAGGAACCCTTTCTCTATTCCTCCCTTTTTCCCCCATAGGCTCCCAGTTAGTGTTGGGCTTTGACCCCCCCATCTGGGGAACATGGGGGATATTTAAAATATGTCACAGAAAATTTAAGATGTTTTACAAATAATTTAAGCATTAACTTATATCTCAGTGGTTTGGTTCCTTTTAATTTCGAGGGGCTGTGGTAGAGCCTGGGGGGACTTTTGGGGGAGGTTCCATTTGAGGCATTGGTGTTGAGTTTTTGGGGTGATGGAGGGATGGGAGCTGGGTTGTGTTTCCTTGCCCCCTGCACCTGTTCTGCTTTGAGATTCTGTCTCCATCCCTTGCTCCCTTCCTGCAGATCCCTGGATTTCCTCTGGAAAAATCCAGGATTCCCACTGGGATCTGGGATGAGAAAGTGCCAGGCTGGTCCTGTAGGCACCATGCCCGGGGCAGCCCTTCAGGGAATCAATTGGCACATGGCTGTGCCCAGCTGAGCTGGAAGCAGCTCCTCCTGAAACCTCAGCCCAGGGCCAGGGGACCTGCCAGGGTTAGGGTTGAATATTTGAGGAAAAAAGCCCTATTTCCTTTCGTTTTTAGACTTGACTTTTCTGACCTTCAATAAATGGGTGGTCTCTGGATGCTTTTGGGAAACTCTTGTTCCACCTCGAGCTTGATTTTAGGAGGAATTGCTGCTACCAAACCCCCTCCAAGGATCTGGGCACCTATTTGGTCCAGTTTTGGGACCAATTCTTGGATTTCAGGCCCATCCCTTGCTTCCCTTTCCTCTTTTGGAGCCCCTCTTGGAGGCGGCTCCTCCTGGGATGTCGCGGCTCTGTCGGTTCATGGCGGGCTCCGGAAACCAGGAGGGCACCGAGTGATGCTGGGGGGGGGCCAGGGTGGTGCTGTGGGACCGAGCCCTGAGCATCACCTGACCCGGGGCCAAAACACACACCCGGTCCCGCCTCGTTCCCCCTCTCCACCCCTGGTTTTGGGGCCGGTGTCCTGGCCCAGGATCTGCCCCGGGACCCCCGCCCCAGTGTCCTGGCCCGGGACCCCCTCCCTCCAGTTCCTGGCCCTAGATTCACCCTGGTTCTATCCAGGGACCTCCACCCCGGTGTCCTGGCCCGGGACCCCCCCTCTCCCCCGGTGTCCTGGCTCGGGATCTGCCCCGGTCCTGTCCCGGGACCCCTTCTCCCCCAGGACCCACCCCAGCCCTGTCCCGGGACCCCCGCCCCGGTGTCCTGACTCGGGACCCCTGCCCCTGTAATCTCCTCCCCCCCGTCCTGTCCCGGGACCCCCTCTCTCCCCTGGGTCCCGTTCCGGTCCCGTCCCGGTTCCCCCGCCCCGCTCCCGCCGCCCCCACGTGTCGCGTTCCCGCCGCGCCGCCCCCACGTGACCCTAGGAAGGCGTGGTCTCTCCCAGCATGAGTGACGGCGAGCTGAGCCAATCACGCGCGAGAACGCCCCCGTGCTCGCCGCTGATTGGTGGATGGGCGGGCCAGTGAGGAGGCGGGGCGGGCGCACGGCGCGGCAGCGCGGAGGCCGCGGCGGCAGAGAGGTAAGATGGCGGCGGCGCCTCCTGCTCACAATGGGGCCCGGTGTGCCCCTCAGCGCGGCCCCTGTGTTCTCCTCCAGGGCTCATCTGTCCTGCACCGTTCCGGGGGCGGGTTTCCTCTCGCTCTCCGCTCCGGTAGCGCTTCCTGGGCTCCCCTCAGGGGTGCCCCTCACTCCCGCCGCCCGCGGACAAAATGGCGGCGCCTGGGCGGCAGGAGCGCGCATGCGCGGGAGCGGGGCGGCAGAGCACGTGCGCGGGCGGGAGAGCGCCGGGACAGGCGCCGGGAGAGGGGCTGGGATGGACCGGGATAGATCAGGAGGGGCACCGGGAGAGGGGCTGGGATGGACCGGGATAGATCAGGAGGGGCACCGGGAGAGGGGCTGGGATGGACCGGGATAGATCAGGAGGGGCACCGGGAGAGGGGTTGGGATGGACCGGGATAGATCAGGAGGGGCACCGGGAGAGGGGCTGGGATGGACCGGGATAGATCAGGATAGAGACGGTGATACATCAGGATGGGCAGCGGGAGAGAGGCTGGATTATACCGTGATAGACACGGGGATAGATTCACATCGGCACCGAAACACACCCGAGGACAGACCGGGATGCGCACTGGGGGATACCGGTACGGAGGCGGGAATGGAGCGGGGTGAGCCCCAGAAAGGACCGGGATAGAGCGTGCTTGGGGCTGGGTGGGCAGCGGGGATGCCCCGGTACGGAGCCGTGCACGGACACGGGCGGCAGAGCAGGACGAATCACCGGGACACATCGGGATAGAGGCACTGGGAGCACCCAGGAGATGCATTGGGGGTTCACTGGGAGAAGAGGATCCCCCCAGATTCATGCAGGGCTCAAAGCTCCCTCCAGCATTTTTGGGAGTTACCTCCGTACGAGCAGCCTTATCTTCTGCTGAAGGGCTCAGATTAGATTGAAATTCTTCCCCGCTGCTACTTTTCATTGTATCAGCGTTTCATTCCCCTCCCTTCCCTTGCTCTGCAGCATGAACAGGATCCGCATTCACGTGTTACCGACCAGCCGGGGCCGCCTGACCCCGGTGCCGCGGCCTCAGGAGCCCCTGGCCTGCTCCTTCAGCCCCCGGCCCTGCTCCCAGCCCCGCCTGGAGGGGCAGGAATTCTGCATCAAGCACATCCTCGAGGACAGGAATGCTCCCTTCAAACAGTGCAGCTACGTGTCCACCAAGAACGGGAAGCGTTGTCCCAATGCTGCTCCCAAACCTGAGAAGAAGGATGGGTGAGTGGCTTTTCCTCCTGCTTTTCCAGTCCCAAACTCTGTAGAATTAAAACAGGCAGGGGGAGGTTTTTTTTCTTTGCCTTCCCTTTTGAAGGAATGGCTGGAGTTGTGTCAGGGGAGATTTAGGCTGGATTTTGGGGAATCTTCCCCCAGTTGAGCACTTAAGCAGCTCCTGAGGGCAGTGGTGACATTCACAGCCCTGCCGGAGCCCAAGGAGTGTTTGGATAATGCACCCAGGAACGTGGTGGCATTTTGGGATGTCCCAGGAGTTGGACTTGGTGATCCTTGTGTGTCCCTTTCCGGATATTCCAGAGATTCTTCTCTTTCACCTGCTGCATTTGGATTACCTCTGAGAAGCATCTCTCTTTTTCCAAAATTAAAAAGCTGGAGAAAGACTCCATGGAGTTATCTGGACACTGTGGGCTGTGCCCTGAGCCAGCAGAAGGTGGCTGCAGTGCTCCAGGCCTTGCACTGGCTCTGTGTGTGCAGTCCCTCCCTCATCCCAGCACATCCCCAGATAATCCCCAGAGCAGCCACTCAGATCCCTCTGGAGCTTTGGTTGTGCTGCTGCTTCCCTTGTGGCCTTTAAAATGTTTAAGGGGTGGAACAATTATGGATGATAGAGCACAAATTCCTGACAGGAGCATTGCTTCAGGGATTTACTGGAAATGTGGGCAGTGGATGTCTCCACCCTGATCTCTGTGCCATAAAATGTGAGAACATTTGGAAGCAGAGGAGCTCAAAAACTCCCTCACCTCACTGGTTTTAACAAAAAGCTGGTTTTACTCCCTGCTGCTGGTGGCAGAAGTGATGTTCCCACAGTGGTGGGTGGGATCTCAGCATTCCCAGACTGGATCTGCAGCTCCCTGTGAGAGATTCCAGGTGCCAGGGCTTGTTCCTTGCACTTCTGCCCTGCTCAGGTGAAACCCTGCATCCAGAGCTGCCTCCAGAGCTCAGGAAGCTTTTCCTGAACCCCCAGCTCAGGGGAAAACATGGAGCAGTTGGAATGAGTTCAGAGACGAGCGTGGAGCAACTCACTTAGAAGGAAAGGCTGAGAGAATTTAAATTGTTCTGGAGAAGAGAAGCTCAGAGATGACTAAAGAGCTGCAGGAAAGATGGAGAGATTATTTTCAAGGGATGGAGTGCCAGGACAAGAGGGAATGGCTTCCCACTGCCAGAGGGCAGGGCTAGGTGGGATATTTGGAACAAATTTCTCCCTGTGAGGGTGGGGAGGCCCTGGAATGGATTTCCCAGAGAAGCTGGGGCTGCCCCTGGATCCCTGAAAGTGTCCAAGGCCAGGTTGGACAGGGCTTGGAGCCACCTGGGATGGTGGAAGGTGTCCATGTCCCTGTCCATGGATGATCTTTACATTCTAAAGCATCCTGGGAGTCTGAAAATGCAGAAATGGGAAAGGTTTGGGAGCTATTCCAGGCTTGGTGGCTGCTCTGTTGGAATGGCTGTGCTCATTTAAATGCCTTAAAAAGAGGATTTTTCCCCCACCCCCATTTTTTCTGGTATGAGGAAAGCACGAAGAAGATTTTAATCCCCAGATTATTGTGGCATCATGGTGCATTTAAAGCAGCAGAGCTCAGAGCCTCAGGAGTGCATTGAGGCAAAAGCAGAGCAGCAGGATCCAGGGGAGCTGCTCCTGTGAGGGTCCCCTCAGTGTTGTCCCCTCAGTGATGTCCCCTCCTCAGGGGACTTATCCCTGAGGAAACCCCAAACTTTTCAGCAGAAAATACCCATGGAATCTCCACACCATTTGGGGATTTGTCCTTTGGGGGCTGCTGAGGCTGCTGAGCTCTGCTCTTGGAGGCAAACCTGCGCTGTGATTTGGCATTTTGTGGCCACATTTCTCTCCACAGAGAAAAGCAAGGCACAATTCTTCCCAAGAATATTTCTGGGATTGACATTCTCTGAACCTCAGAGGAAGGAAACACAATTCTTATCGTTTGCTGTGCCTGTGTTTGTGCAAATATGAATGCAATAGGGAGATTGTTTACTCAAAGTGATGGTATTTTGTTTCCTTGGCCTATGAGGGCCGTGTGTTTGTGTGGTGACAGTCACGAGTTTCAGAATGTTGAGATCTTGGCAGATTCAGTTTAGATGTGATGTAATATATTATAAAATATTATAGTGTAGAATATTAATATATACTATATATATAGTATAACCCTATATATATAGTATATATAGTAAAATTATAGTATATTCTATATATATACTATATAATATAATATATTATACTATATATTGTATGTACTATATCTAGTATGCTATGTATAGTGTAATATATAGTGTATATGGTACTATATATAGTATATAGAATATATAGTATAGAGTATTATAGTATATGTGAATATATACATTATATATATCATGTATATATAGTATAGAATATATAGTATATGTATACATATTATGCCTAGTATATATAGCATATATAGTACAGTATATTATAGTATTATATAGTATATACTATAATATTATAATATAGTATAATAAAGTAATTAATTAGCCTTCTGATATCAATGGAGCCCTCATCATGCCTCCTTTGTTTAGACGTAATGCAACATAGTATAGAATATTATAGTATACTATATAAAGTATATGCTATATATATAGTATGCTATATATAGTATAACCCTATATATAATATATAGTGTAATTATAGTATAGTATACTATATATAGTAAATATAGCATATAGATATATATATAGTATAGAATATTATAGTATATGTGTGTATATACATTATATATAGTGTGTATATACATTATACATAGTATATGTATATATATAGTATATATAGCATATAGTGTAATATATTATAATATTATATAGTATATAGTATATCCTATACTATAAAGTATAGAATATACTATATACTATATAATATATAGTATACTTTACAGTATACTATATATATACTATAATATGTAGTATATATAGTATACTGTAAAGTAATTAATTAGCCTTCTGATATCGATGGAGTCCTCCTCCATCATTCCCCATCATTCCTCCTTCATCGGGGCCTCCTCATTCCAGCTGTAGTGTTTGGCGATGGAGGAGGGATTCCAGCAGCAGCAGCTGGGAGAGCAAGCAGGGTCAGGCTGGGGAGGAGGGGAGGCTCAAATCAGCTTTTAGCTTCTTCCTACCCAAACTACCCCACAAAATCCTCCACTGCTTTGTCCCACAGCACCTCGTTCTGCGCGGAGCATGCCCGGCGCAACGCGCTGGCACTGCAGGCTCAGGTGAAGAAATCCAACCCCGGGCCCGTGGGTGAGACCCTGCTGTGCCAGCTGAGCTCCTATGCCCGGGCAGAGCTGGGCAGCCAGAGCGCCGAGAGCAGCCGCAGCGAGGCCAGCCGCATCCTGGGTGAGCACTGAGCCCCTTGCCTTGAGATTTGAGCTTTTAGCTTTTTTACAGATCCTGTGGGGGTACCACTTGTTGGTTTTTCTGGGTCTGGATTGAAGGAATTTAAACCAGTAATTCATGTTCCAACTCAGGTGGTTTTTAGTTCTTATCAGAAAAACAGTCTCACTACTGTGAGTTCAGCCACAAGGTACAAAACAGCCAACAATCTCTTGTTCCAAGGTCTTTTAAGACTAAACTATCCAATTAAAAACTGACACTTAGATTATTTTCACTTTTAACCCAATAACTGATCCCCTTTTGGCACCTGGATTATTTTCACTTTTAACCCAATAACTGACTCCAAAGAACTGATCCCCTTTTGGCACCTGGATTATTTTCACTTTTAACCCAATAACTGACCACAAAGAACTGATCCCCTTTTGGCACCCGGATTATTTTTCCTTTTAATCCAATAACTGATCCCAAATAAATTATCTCCTTTTGGCACCGGGATTATTTTCCCATTTAACCCAATAACTGATCCCAAAGAGCCCCCAGTGCTGACTGGAATTCCCTGGTTCCTGGGAGGGCTGAAGGATCATTCCCAGTGTGTTTTGCTTGTTCTGGTTGTTCCAAACTGTGATGTTTTCTGTAATTTCCTGCTCCATGTCCCTCACTCAGAGTTTTGAGGTGGAGAATTCCCTCTTGACATGAGGCAGAGCCTGCTCAGCTCCATGGGGCTGAGCTCCAGGGTGTCCCTGGCCATGCTGGGATGTGGGACAGTGTCCTGTCACTCTGCTGCTGTGTCTTGCAGACGAGGACAGCTGGAGTGACTGTGAGCAGGACCCTGTCACTGTGGAGCAGACGTGGCGTGGGGACCCTGACAGTGAAGCTGACAGCATTGACAGCGACCAGGAGGATCCCCTCAAGTAGGTTGGGGGAGTAGTTAAATTTATATTTTGGGGGGGCTCAGCCTGGAGCCCAGACTCTTCAGAAAAAACCCATGGGATCCCCAGACCCTTCAGGGATCAACCCCAAGGGACCCCCACACCCTTTGGGTGTTCATCCCTGAAGGACCCTCAGACCCTTCAGCAGAAAAAACCCATGGGATCCCCACACCCTTTGGGTGTTCATCCCTGAAGGACCCTCAGACTCTTCAGCAGAAAAAAAACATTAAATCCCCAGATCCTTCAGGGATCAACCCTGAGGAACCCTCACACTCTTCGGGGGCTCATTCTTGAGGGTCCCCCAGACCCTTCAGGGATCAACCCTTAGGGAGCCCCACACTCTGGGGGCTCATCCCTGAGGAAACCCCAAACTTTTCAGCAGAAAAAGTCCATGGAATCCCCATGGATTCGGGGATCAGTCTCCAAGATACCCTCACATCTTTTGGGGGTTCATCCCTGAGGAACCCCCAGACTCTTCAGCAGAAAAAACCCCTGAGATCCCTAGACCCTTCAGGGATCAGCCCCAAAAGACACTCACACCCTTTGGAGACTCTTCCATGAAGAACCCTCAGACTCTTCTGCAGAAAAAACCCCTAGGATCCCCAGACCCTTCAGGGATCAGCCCAGAGGAACCCCCACACCTTTTGGGGGAATCGGTCTCCAGGAAACCCCCAAACAGACCCTATTTCCCTGGGTTTTCCAGGCATGCTGGTGTGTACACAGCCGAGGAGGTGGCTCTGATCATGAGGGAGAAGCTGATCCGCCTCCAGTCCCTCTACATTGACCAGTTCAAGCGTCTCCAGCACCTCCTGAAGGAGAAGAAACGACGGTTCCTGCACAGCAGGAAGGCAGAGCACGAGGCCATCGGTGAGCCCAGACCTCCTGCCTGGGGGTGGGCACAGAAATCTGCTGAAAATTGGGGATTTGGGCCTTTCTAGAGGCTGATTTCAGAGCAGGATAAAGGGGGGGGTTCCACACTCGGTGTTTTGTTGAGGAGATGGGGAAGTGGCTGGAGCACAAGGAGGAGGATCTGGAGAGCTGGGGAGGGGCTGAACATGGAGAAAAGGAGGCTCAGGTGGGATCATCTCAGTCTGTAACTCCCTGACAGGAGAGTGCAGCCAGGTGGGGGTCAGGTATCGATGATATTAATGGAGTCCTCCTCATCCTTCCTGCTTTGTTTAGATGTAATGTAATGAAGTATAGAATATATAGTATAGAATATATAGTATAGAATAGAATATATTCTATACTGGTATATAATATATAATATAGTATAGAATATGTAGTAATGCAATATAGTATAGAATATATAGAATAGTATATATACAGTGTATATAGTACTATATATATAGTATATAGAATATATATAATATAGAATATTATATGATATACTATATATAGTGTATACTATGTATAGGATACTATATATAGTATAACACTGTACATATATAATTACAGTATAATTACAGTATAGTAAAATATAATTATAGTATATATATAGTATATATATACTATATATAGTATAGAGTATCATAGTATATGTATATACTATATATAGTATAACCCTATACATATATAATTATAGTATAGTATAATATATAGTATAGTATAATATATATAGTATATCTATAGTATATGTAGTATATAGAATATATATAGCATAGAATAGCTTAGTATATGTACATATCTATAATATATATACTATAATATAGAATACATATAATACTTATATAGTTTATAGTATAGTATATTATAGTATAATATATATAATATATCTATAGTATATATAAATACTATATATACTATATACTATATATATGTATAAATAGTATATATATACTATATATATTATATATAATATATATAGTGTATATATACACTATATAGTATAAAATATCATAGTATATGTATATTATATGGTATATGTATGTAATATTTTTATACTGAATACTATATATAATATACATTTGCTATGATATTCTATACTATATATAATATAGAATATAATAGTATATGTATATATATTATATATATAGTATAGTATATTATAGTATAATGTAACGTATGCTATACTATAGTACTATAATATATTGTAATATATCTGCTCCCACAGAACAATGCGACAAAAGGAAATGGCCTCACACTGTGCCGGGGGAGGTTTGGGGTGGGCGTCAAGAGGATTTCGGTATGGAAAAGGTGGTCAGGCATTGGAAATTACAGTATAGTAAAATATAATTATAGTATATATATAGTATATATATACTATATATAGTATAGAGTATCATAGTATATGTATATACTATATATAGTATAACCCTATACATATATAATTATAGTATAGTATAATATATAGTATAGTATAATATATATAGTATATCTATAGTATATGTAGTATATAGAATATATATAGCATAGAATAGCTTAGTATATGTACATATCTATAATATATATACTATAATATAGAATACATATAATACTTATATAGTTTATAGTATAGTATATTATAGTATAATATATATAATATATCTATAGTATATATAAATACTATATATACTATATACTATATATATGTATAAATAGTATATATATACTATATATATTATATATAATATATATAGTGTATATATACACTATATAGTATAAAATATCATAGTATATGTATATTATATGGTATATGTATGTAATATTTTTATACTGAATACTATATATAATATACATTTGCTATGATATTCTATACTATATATAATATAGAATATAATAGTATATGTATATATATTATATATATAGTATAGTATATTATAGTATAATGTAACGTATGCTATACTATAGTACTATAATATATTGTAATATATCTGCTCCCACAGAACAATGCGACAAAAGGAAATGGCCTCACACTGTGCCAGGGGAGGTTTGGGGTGGGCATCAAGAGGATTTCGGTATGGAAAAGGTGGTCAGGCATTGGAAATGCCCAGGAAGGAGTTCAGTGCACAGCTGGACATTGCACTCAGTGCTCTGGTCTGGTTGGCAAGGTGGGGATCAGTCACAGGTTGGACTCTGATCCTGGAGAGCTCTTCCAGCCTGAGTGATTCCATGATTCTGTGCTGGTCCTGTGCCCAGAGATCCCTATCACTGCAGCTCCAAAGCTTGTGCATTTCTTTGCTCTTCAGAGCTTGCAGCGTTGGCAGGAAATGAGCTATAATGTTAATTCTGAGACAAAAGTGCTTATTTTGTACTGGGATTTCCTGTTTTTTCCTTTTGCGAACAAAAAATATTCATCCATAAGGCCCTTGGTGTTTGGACAGGAGCTGGTTCCAGTAACACCAGTGCTGCTGTACTGGCTTATTCCTCCTTAGCAGCTTTCCCTCTGCCTCTGCTGGCATTCTCTGTATGCAGAACATGCTTTTGAAAGCAGGAATTCCCAGTTCAACAGAGGCAAAACCCAGTTGTGTAACTGATCCCAAGTATTGCAGAGCAAAGGACTCTTTTTCCAGCATCATCCTTTAATAGCTCATCCTGGAAAACGCCATAATTCAGCTCAGGCTCAAGTAAAAATAACCAGGAGTTTGGTACATACCAATTTTGCAGAACTCTTTTTAGCAAAGCAGGCAGAGAAAAGCAGATCCTGTAATTACACCAGGAATGCTGGCAGGAAGCTTCCAGAACTCACCCAGGAGTGACCTGGAATTTGACAAGTTTTTCTTCTGCTGAAATCACAATGCACAGGAGTGGCTCGAATTATTTTTAAAGGAGGTTTTAAAAATACCCTGTGGGTTCCTGGTGTTCAGGAGAGGTCAGGATAAATTTTGGGATGGAACCTGCACCGCCAGGCGTCACCCAAAGCTGATGGGTGAGGGATGGAGCCCTCAAACCCCAAAAATCCAGGCCAGATTCCTGACTCTTCCTTTATTCCTGCAGGCAGCAGCCTCCTGACAGGGCCAGAGGGGCTGATGGCCAAGGAGAGGGAGAACCTGAAGAGGCTCAAGTGCCTGCGGCGTTACCGGCAGCGCTACGGGGTGGAGGCTCTGCTGCACCGGCAGCTCCGCGAGCGCCGCATCCTGGCCACCGATGGCGTGGCCCAGCAGGTCCGTGGGGACACCCTGGAGGGGGCTCTGTCCTCTCCTGTCACTCTGGGAGTGACCCCAGGCCCTGGCAGATTGCCCCATGTAACGTCCTTCCTGCGAGGGTGCCGCCCTGCTGGGTTTGGAGAAGCTCCTGGGGTTGTTAAGAGAGGTTCTGGGGTTGGAGAAGCTTTTGGGGTTGTTGTGGGAGCTCTCAGGTTTGGAGAAGCTCCTGGGGATGTTGTGGGAGCTCCTGGGGTTGTTGTGGGAGCTCCTGGGGTTGTTGCGGGAGCTCTTGGGTTTGGAGAAGCTTTTGGGGTTGTTGTAGGAGCTCCTGGGGTTGTTGTAGGATCTGTTGGGTTTGGAGAAGCACCTGGGATTGTTGTAGGAGCTCCTGGGGTTGTTGTGGGAGCTCCTGGGTTTGGAAAAGCTCCTGGGGTTGTAGAGGGAGCTGCTGGGGATGTTGTAGGAGCTCTTGGGTTTGGAGAAGCACCTGGGGTGGTTAAGGGAGGTCCTGGGGTTATTACAGGAGCTCTCAGGTTTGGAGAAGCACCTGGGGTTGTTAAGGGAGGTCCTGGGTTTGGAGAAGCTCCTGGGGATGTTGTGGGAGCTCTTGGGTTTGGAGAAGCTCCTGAGGATGTTGCAGGAGCTCCTGGGGATGTTTTAGGAACTCCTGGGTTTGTAGGACCTTCTGGATCTGTGGGACCTCCTATCCTTCCTGCAAGGACAGCTCTAGCTGCCACCATCCTGGGTTTGTAGGAGCTCCTGGGGATGTTGTAGGAGCTCCTGGGTTTGGAAAAGCTCCTGGGGTTGTTGTGGGAGCTCCTGGGGTTGTTGTGGGAGCTGTTGGGTTTGGAGAAGCACCTGGGGTTGTTAAGGGAGGTCCTGTGTTTGGAGAAGCTCCTGGGGTTGTTGTGGGAGCTCTTGGGGTTGTTGTGGGAGTTCTTGGGTTTGTAGGAGCACCTGGGTTTGGAGAAGCTTTTGGGGTTGTTGTGGGAGCTCCTGGGTTTATGGGAGCTCTTGGGGTTGCTGAGGGAGCTCCTGGGGTTGTTGAGGAAGCTCTTGGGTTTGGAGAAGCTTTTGGGGTTGTTGAGGGAGCTCCTGGGTTTGTAGGAGCTCCTGGGTTTGGAAAACCTCCTGGGGTCGTTGCGGGAGCTTCTGGATTTGTAGGAGCTCCTGGAGTTGTTGTGGGAGTTCCTGGGGTTGTTGTGGGAGCTCCTGGGTTTGGAGAAGCTCCTGGGGTTGTTGTGGGAGCTCCTGGGGTTGTTGAGGGAGCTCTTGGATTTGTAAGAGCTTCTGGATCTGTGGGAGCTCCTGTCCTTCCTGCAAGGACAGCTCTGGTTGCCACCCTGCTGGGTTTGGACAAGCTCCTGGGGTTGTTGAGGTTTGTGGGAGCTTCTGGATCTGTGGTAGCTCCTGTGTGTGCAAGAACCCTCAGGTGTGTGGGAGCTCTTGGTGTCCACACCTTGAACGCTGGGCTCAGCTTTGGGCTCCTCACAGCAAGACAGACATGGAGGGTCAAATCCAGAGAAGGGAAAGAGACTGGAGGCCAAGAAAGGTCTGCAAAACTCCTGAGGAGATGAGGGAGCTCATCCTGGAGAAAAGAGGGCTCAGGGTATTGGGAGGTTTGAGGATTTTTAGGAGCTCACAGCTTGTGGAAGCTCGTGGGTTTGTTTGTCAAGGCTCTCAGGTTTTTGGGAGCTCCTGGCTCTGAGTGAGTCCATTCCAGTGCCTAAAAGAGGCTTTAAAAAAAAGGAGTGGGAGTTTTAAATAGACATCCAGTGACAGGACAAGAGGAAATGGTTTTAAACTAAGACATGAGAGGTTTAGATGGGACATTGGGAACAAATCCCTCCCTGTGAGGGTGGGGAGGCCCTGCAATGGATTTCTCAGACCAGCTCTGGCTGCCCCATCCCTCAGATGCTCAAGACCAGCTTGGATATGACTTAAAACAGCGTGGCACAGTGCAAAATATCCTTGCTGTGGGAAAAGGAGCTTTAGAATCTCTCCCAACCCAAACCATTGCACGATTCCAGGCTCACACCACCCGCTCCAGCCAGCGCTGCTTGGCCTTTGTGGACGATGTCAGATGCTCCAACCCCTCCCTGCCACTGACCAGGCACTGCCTCACACGTATCCTTTGATCCCAGCCTCTCCCTGAGTGTTTTCCAGCAGTTTTCCCCCTGGTTGTGTCTCTTTTCTCCCTCCCTGGCCCTGAATCAAGGCCCTCGGTTTGCTGTAGCCGTTGGTTTCAAGCAGGAGCCCAGAGGAAATGTCTCCCAGTCTGTTGGTGCTCCCCTGCCATGGATCAGCCAGTTCGTGTGGGAGAAACAATGTCTGACCTTATTTTCCATGGAAGAAATTCCTCCTGATGAGCTCAGAAATCCCTGATGAATTCAGAAATCCCTGGTGAATTCAGAAATCCCTAATGAGCTCAGAAATCCCTGATGAATTCAGAAATCCCTGAATTCAGAAATCCCTGATGAACTCAGAAATTCCTCCTGATGAATTCAGAAATTCCTCCTGATGAATTCAGAAACTCCTTCTGATGAATTCAGAAATCCGTGATAAATTCAAAATTCTCTCTCCCAGTCTGTTGGTGCTTCCCTGCCATGGATCAGCCAGTTCGTGTGGGAGAAACAATGTCTGAGCTTGTTTTGTATGGAAAAATTCCTCCTGATGAATTCAGAAATCCCTAATGAGCTCAGAAATTCCTCCTGATGAATTCAGAAATTCCTCCTGATGAATTCAGAAACTCCTTCTGATGAATTCAGAAATCCGTGATAAATTCAAAATTCTCTCTCCCAGTCTGTTGGTGCTTCCCTGCCATGGATCAGCCAGTTCGTGTGGGAGAAACAATGTCTGAGCTTGTTTTGTATGGAAAAATTCCTCCTGATGAATTCACAAATCCCTAATGAGCTCAGAAATCCCTAATGAGCTCAGAAATTCCTCCTGATGAATTCAGAAATTCCCCTGATGAGCTCAGAAATCCCTGATGATTCAGAAATCCCTGGTGAGCTCAGAAATTCCTGGTGAGTTCAGAAATTCCTGATGAATTCAGAAATTCTTCCTGATGAATTCAGAAATTCCTGATGAATTCAGAAATCCCTGATGAATTCAGAAATTCCTGATGGATTCAGAAATCCCTGATGAGCTCAGAAATCCCTGATGAGCTCAGAAATCTCTGAATTCAGAAATTCCTGATGAATTGAGAAATTCCTCCCGATGAATTCAGAAATTCCTGAACCTCCCCGACAAAGATTGAGGCTCTTCCCTCTTGTCCTGTCCCTTATTCCTTGGGAGCAGAGCCCCAATATAGGATCAAGGATCCCCCAGCTGAGGGATGACCCCTAATATAGGATCAAGGACCCCCAAATATGGGGTCAAGGATTCCCCAGTATGGGATCACCCCCAAATATGGGACCAAGGATTCCCCAGGTCAGGGATTTGTGGGAGCTCTTGGGGTTATCAGAGTTCCTGGGTCTTTGGCAACTCTGGGTTTGTGGGAATTGCTGGATTTGTGGGAACTCCTGGGTCTGTGCGAGCTCCTGAGTTTTTGGGACCTATTGGGTCTTGAGGAGCTTTCAGATTTCTTGGGAAATTCTGGATTTTTGAGAGCCCCTTGTTTTGTTTGCTTTTTTTCCCCCTGGAGTTCTCCTACTCCCCCAGCCCTGTGCAGGGAGCTGGAAGCTGCTTTTGTTTCTCTTTAATCACCACAGACCTCAAAATAAAGCCAGGAGGAATCCCATAAAACAGCCAGAGAAGCTGCTGTGGGCAGCTGGTGCTCCTGGGAGGGAGGGAAGGGTTGGGCTTGTGGGAGCTCCTGAGTTTTTGGGACCTCTTGGGTCTTGAAGAGCTTTCAGATTTCTTTGGAAATTCTGGATTTTTGAGAGCCCCTTGTTTTGTTTGCTTTTTTTCTCCCTGGAGTTCTCCTACTCCCCCAGCCCTGTGCAGGGAGCTGGAAGCTGCTTTTGTTTCTCTTTAACCACCACAGACCTCAAAATAAAGCCAGGAGGAATCCCATAAAACAGCCAGAGAAGCTGCTGTGGGCAGCTGGTGCTCCTGGGAGGGAGGGAGGGAAGAGCTGGGTCTGACTCTCGGTGACACAAACAAGCTTTTCCTGAGGCAGCTGATAACATCTGATAACATCTGTGGCTTTTCTGGAGCTCTGCTTGCTTCCAGGAGCTGGATTGTTTGTGACAGGGCACTAAAGGGATGGGGGAAAGCTGGGAGGTTCCAGATGGAGCTTGGGATTTTTGTCCTCTTGGCAATCTGTGCTTTTGGCTACCAGTAAAGCCAGTGCTGGAGCTGAAAATCTGATTTTCCCACTCCCTCTTCCCTCACCACAGCTTCCCTTGGGTGTCCCAGGTCCTTTTCTCTTGGGCTGGGCTCTGATTTTGCTGCCAGCCCAAATTCTGGCTCCCCACAGCCTGCCAGGAAATGAATTCCTGAGAAATCCTTGGAGTAGGGAGGAGAGGAGGGAGGGGTGAATCTCAAACCCAGCCAGCTTTAAGAAACTGCCTTAAATTTGGTGTCTTTTCCCCATTTTTTGTGAGTTTGGGGGATTTTTTTCCCCTCCTCCCACACTGGTGTGTGTGTGAGGAAATTGCAGTTGGGATGATCCTGGTTGGAAGGGGATGGAAGAGGAGAAAGATGTGGGAGGAGGAGGAGGAAGGGGTTGGAATAAAAGGATGAGGATCAGAAGGGGAGAAAGGGATGGAAGAGAAGGAAAAGGTTGGAAGATAAGGGTGGGGATCAGAAAATGAGAAAAAGAAATGAAAGAATAGGAAAGGATGGGAAGAAAAGGTTGGAAGAAGTGAATGGGGATTGAAAAAAAAAAGAGGAAGGGATTGGAAGAAAAGGATGGGGATCAGAAGAGGAGAAAGAGAAATGGAAGAGGAGGAAAGGGTTGGGAAGAAAAGGATGGGGATCAGAAGAGGAGAAAAGGATGGAAAAAGAGGAAGGGATGGGGAGAAAAGATTGGAAGAAGTGAATTGGGGCTGAAAAAGAGGAAGGGATGAAAAAAGGATGGGGATCAGAAAAGGAGAAAGAAATGAAAGAAGAGGAAAGGATGGGAAGAAAAGGAGGAAGGAGTGGAGAAAGAGGAAGGGATGGGAAGAAAAGGTTGGAAGGAGTGAATGGGGATTGAAAAGAAAGAGGAAGGGATTGGAAGAAAAAAGTGGGAATCAGAAGAGGAGAAAAGGATGGAAAAAGAAGAAAGGATGGGAAGAAATGGTTGGAAGAAGTGAAGGGGGTTGAAAAAGAGGAAGGGGTGGGAAGAAAAGGATGAGGATCAGAAAAGGAGGAAGAGAAATGGAAGAGGAGGAAAGGGTTGGAAGAAAAGGTTGGAAGAAGTGAATTGGGATTAAAAAAGAGGAAGGGGTTGGAAGAAGTGAATGGGGGTTGAAAAAAAAGTGAAAAGAGAAGGGTGGGGATCAGAAAAGGAGAAAAGGATGCAAGAACAGGAAAGGGAAGAAAAGGTTGGAAGAAGTGAATGGGGGTTGAAAAAGAGGAAGGGATGAAAAGAAAGGGATGGGGATCAGAAAAGGAGGAAGAGAAATGGAAGAGGAGGAAAGGATGGGAAGATGTTGGAAGAAGTCAATTTGGGTTGAAAAAGAGGAATGGGTGAAAAGAAAAGGATGGAGATCAGAAAAGGAGGAAGAGAAATGGAAGAGGAGGAAAGGCTGGAACAAGTGAATTGGGATTAAAAAAGAGGAAGGGGTTGGAAGAAAAGGTTGGAAGAAGTGAATGGGGGTTTTAAAAAAGGAAGGGGCGGAAAGAAAAGGATGGGGATCAGAAAAGGAGGAAGATGAACGGAAGGGGAGAAAAGGGTTGGGAAGAAAAGGTTGGGGATCAGAAGATGAGAAAAGGGTGGAAAAAGAGGAAGGGATGGGAAGAAGAGATTGGAAGAAGTGAATGGGGGTTCAAAAAGAGGAAGGAGTGGGAAGAAGAGAAAGATTAAAAGAGGAGGAAAAGGAGGAGTGGAGTCAGAAGAGGAGGATGGGATCAGAATAGGGCTTGGAAGAGGAAGAAGAGGATGGGTGTGGGAAGAGGAGGAAAGGGTTGGGAGGTGATGGCTTTGATCTGTAGCTCCTTTGCCTCTGGATCACTCTGCAAGTGTGATGCAATTGAAGAGGAGTTTCTGTTTGGGATTAAAGGCAGGAAATCCCATTTACACCTCTGGCAGGAACAGCTTTTCCACTGGGAAGGAAAATGCAGCGAGAAAATAGAAATAACTGAACCAAAATGCTGGCTGTGGGAGAGGCATTGTGTGTGCTGGGATCTCCCTGCCCGTGGGGCTGGAGCTGCTCATTTCCCAGGGATGTCTGCAAACAAAAGTTAATCCTCAGCCTTTGTGCCATCCAGCTGAGAATCTCTGAGTGGTTTATGGGATCCAGCCACATCTCCCAGCCCCCACAGAGGGGGGATTATGGCTGTTGTCCCAGTTTTCCATCATGGAAATGGTGTCACCCACATCTCTGGGCATTGGGGTGCAGCTCTGGATTCTTGATCTGGGTGAAATTGGAGTGGGTTTAGCAACATTTGTGGGGGAATTGGGAGCATTTCTCAGCATTTATCCTTCTGGATCCTCCAGTATGGGATCAAAAATTCCCCAGCTCGGGGATGACCCCAAATATGGGATCAAGGACTCTGCAATATGGGGTCATTTCCCAGGGATGTCTGCAAACAAAAGTTAATCCTCAGCCTTTGTGCCATCCAGCTGAGAATCTCTAAGTGGTTTATGGGATCCAGCCCCCACAGAGGGGGATTATGGCTGTTGTCCCAGTTTTCCATCATGGAAATGATGTCACCACATCCCTGAGCATTGGGGTGCAGATCTAACCTGTGGATTCTTGATCTGAGAGAAATTGGGGTGGGTTTAGCACCATTTGTGGGGGAATTGGGAGCATTTCTCAGCATTTATCCCTCTGGATCCTCCAGTATGGGATCAAAACTTCCTCATCTCAAAGATGAGCCCCAATATGGGATCAAGGATTCCCCAATATGGGATGACCCCCAAATACAGGATCAAGGGTTCCCAATTATGGAATCACCCTCAGTATGGGATCAGAGATTCCCCAGCTCAGAGATGACCCCAAATATGGGATCAAGGATCCCTGATTATGGGATTACCTCCAGTATGGGATCAAGGATTCCCCCAGTATGGGATGACCCCTAATATAGGATTAAGGATTGCCCAATATGGAATCAAGGATCCCCCAGCTCAGGGATGAGCTCCAATATGGGATCAAAGAATTCCCCAGCTCAGGGATGACCCCCAGTATGGGATGACCCCAAATATGGGATCAAGGATTCTCCAGCTCAGGGATGAGCCCCAGTGTGGGACCAAGGATTCCCCAATATGGGATCAACGCCAATAAGGGATCAGGATTCCCCAATATGGGATCAAGGATTCCTCAACTCAGGGATCACCCCCAAATATGGGATTAAGGATTTCTCAGTATGGGATCAAGGATCTCCCAGCTTGGGGATCACCCCCAATATGGGATCAAGGATTTCCCAATATGGGATGACCCCAAACATGGGATCAAGGATCCCCCAGCTCAGGGATGACCCCCAGTATAGGATGAAGGATCCCCCAGCTCAGAGATGACCCCTAAATATGGGATTATGGATTCTCCAATATGGGACCACCCCAATAGGGGATTAGGGATTCCCCAATATGGGACCACCCCAATATGAGATTAGGGATTCCCCAATATTGGACCACCCCAATATGGGATTAGGGATTCCCCAATATTGGACCACCCCAATATGGGATTAGGGATTCCCCAATATTGGACCACCCCAATATGAGATTAGGGATTCCCCAATATTGGACCACCCCAATATGAGATTAGGGATTCCCCAGTATTGGATCACCCCAATATGAGATTAGGGATTCCCCAGTATTGGACCACCCCAATATGGGATTAGGGATTCCCCAGTATTGGATCACCCCAATATGAGATTAGGGATTCCCCAGTATTGGATCACCCCAATATGAGATTAGGGATTCCCCAGTATTGGACCACCCCAATATGGGATTAGGGATTCCCCAGTGTTGGACCACCCCAATATGGGATTAGGGATTCCCCAATATTGGACCACCCCAATGTGGGATCACTCTGCTGTACCTGTGCTGCCTTCCTTGACCTCCTCTCCCCAGATATCTGCCAGGACACCAACCAGAGCCTTTTCAAGCCTTGCCAGGGCTCTGAGGAGGTTCCCTGCAACAAGCCCGTGCCCGTGAGCCTGTCGGAGGAGCCCTGCTGCCCCCTGCACCTGCGGCTGCCCCCCCAGATGTACGTGCCCGAGCAGGGGCTGGCAGTGCCCCAGGAGCTGGGGGCAGCGCCCTCAGAGCTGTACCTGAGTGCAGCTGAGCTGCAGCCCACCGAGAGCCTGCCCCTGGAGTTCAGTGATGTAAGTGGCACAGCTGGGAGGGCTCTCCTGGTCCCTCCTGGGGTGGGGGAGGAGCTTCTTGCAACCTTTTCTTCCCATCCCTTCCTCCTCTTCCATTTATCTTCCTCCTTTTCTGATCCCTGTCCTTTTCTTCCCATCCCTTCGTCCTCTTCCATTTCTCTTTCTCCTTTTCTTCCCACCCCTTCCTCTTTTTCAACCCCCATTCACTTCTTCCAACCTTTTCTTCCCAACCCTTTCCTCCTCTTCCATTCCTCTTTCTCCTTTTCTGATCCCCCTCCTCTTCTTCCTGTTTTTCAACCCCCATTCACTTCTTCCAACTTTTTCTTCCCAACCCTTTCTTCTTCCATTTCTCTTTCTCCTTTTCTGATCCCCATCCTTTTCTTCCAAGCCCTTCCTCTTTTTGAACCCCCATTCACTTCTTCCAACCTTTTCCTCCTCTTCCATTTCTCTTTCTCCTTTTTTTTCCATCCCTTCCTCTTTTTCAACCCCCATTCACTTCCAATGTTTTCTTCCCATCCCTTCCTCCTCTTCCATTTCTCTTCCTCCTTTTCTGATCCCCATCTGTTTCTTCCCATCCCTTCCTGTTTTTCAATCCCAATTCACTTCTTCCAACCCTTTCCTCCTCTTCCACCTGAGATCCCACCTGGGATGCTACATCCAGATCTGGGTTCTGAGCACAGGAGGAGCTGCTGGAGTGAGGCTGGAACAGCTCTGGGATCAGGCTGGGGATGTCCAGGCTGGAGAGGAGAGGGATCCAGGGACACCTCAGAGCCCCTTTGGGACAAAGGATGGGGTGCCAGGATAAAGGGGAATGGTTTCCCACTGCCAGAGGCAGGGTTAGATGGGATATTTTGAACAAATTTCTCCCTGTGAAGATCTCCCCAGATTTGTTTCTCCCTAGGGAGGCTCTGGAATGGATTTCCCAGAGCAGCTGTGGCTGCCTCTGGATCCCTGAAAGTGTCCAGGATGAGGTTGGACAAGGCTTGGAGCCACCTGGGATAGTGGAAGGTTTCCATGTCCCTGTCCATGCATGATCTTTACATTCTAAATCCATCTTTTAGTCTGAAAATGCAGGAATGTGGAAGGTCTAGGAGCTATTCCAGGCTTGGTGGCTGCTCCTTTGGAATGGCTGTGCTCATTTAAATGCCTTAAAAAGAGGATTTTTTATCCCCCACCCCCATTTTCTCTGGCACGAGGAAAACAGGAAGATTTTAATCCCCAGATTATTGTGGCATCATGGTGCATTTAAAGCAGCAGAGCTCAGAGCCTCAGGAGTGCATTGAGGCCAAAGCAGAGCACAGGATCCAGGGGAGCTGCTCCTGTGAGGGTCCCCTCAGTTTTTGGGGGCTCCTGAGGCTGCTGAGCTCTGCTGTTGGAGGCAAACCTTGGATCTCTGGTGATGGAGGAGAGGTTCCAGCCCCAGGAGCCAGGAGAACAAGCAGGGTCAGGCTTGAGGAGGGCTCAGATCAGTCCCCAGCCCCTTTCTGTGCAAACAGGAGGTGAAATTTTTGGGTTAGAAAGGAAAAGCAGGGCTGGTTTCCCTCATGCTGTCCCTTGGGAGGGTTCTGAGCTCTCTCTGAAGCACTGCAGATCCATGGGAGCTGCTGGGGGTGTCTGTGTTGTGTCTCAGCAGGCTGGGGAGGTGCCACTCCTGAGGCACGGGAATGTCACCAGGAATGTCACCCTGGTGTCAAAGCCCCTCTGGAGCCAGAACAAATCCCAGATTCTGCTGAATCCCAGCTTCTCCTGAATCCCAGCCTCTCACAAATCCCAGCTTCTGCTGAATCCCAGTCTATGCTGAATCCCAGTTCCTCCCAAATCCCAGGCTCTGATGAATCCCAGCTCCTCCTGAATCCCAGTCTGTCCCAAATCCCAGCCTTTCCAAATCCCAGCTTCTCCCAAATCCCAGTCTTTGCTGAATCCCAGCCTGTCCCAACTCCCAGCCTCTTCTGAATCCCAGCTCCTCCTGAATCCCAGCCTCTCCTGAATCCCAGCTTCTGCCAAATCCCAGCTCCTGAATCCCAGCTCCTCCTGAATTTCAGCCTCTCTCAAATCCCGGCCTCTCTCAAATCCCAGCTTCTCCTGAATCCCAGCTCCTCCTGAATTTCCTCCTGGATGTCCCCAGGAGTGTGTGTGACATCCTGGAGAGCAGGGACTGGTGTGGGGATCCTCTGGAATGTGTGTGTGACATCCTAGGAGAGGGTGGACATGTTCCAGGTGTCCCCAGGAATGTGTGTGACATGCTGGACATGGGGGATTGCTCTGGGGGTCCCCAGGAATGTGTGTGACATCCTGGAGAGCAGGGATGGCTCTGGGGGTCCCCAGAAAGGTGTGATTGGACCCTGCCAAAGCCATTCCAGGTGCTGGAGGGACACTTTGGGGACAACACATCACTCCGGCCTCCAGCTGGTGTGTGCCACAGCTTGTCCTCAGCAGTGCCAGCTGGGATCATGGCATTGCAGGAGGAGAAGGAGAAGGAGAAGGAGAAGGAGAAGGAGGAGGAGGTTATTGGGGTGTGTTCCTGTCTGGGGCCCCCCTGGCATGGTGCTCACTCCTCCTCCTCCTCCTCCTCCCTGCCTTCCTCCTCCCTTCCCTGCTGCTCCAGACCCTCCTCAGCCCTGATGAGCTCTCTTTTCCCTGCAGGACCTGGACGTGGTGGGTGATGGGATGCAGTGCCCACCTTCCCCTCTGCTCTTTGACCCTTCTGTGAGCCTGGATCCAGCCCTGAGGGACATGGCCGAGGCTCCCATCGACATCCTGGCCCTGGAGGAGCCTGACAGGGGCAGCTCCTGCTCCCCCCTCATCCCTGCAGCCCAGGGGCCTGCCCAGGTATGGACTGACAGGGCTGTGGTGGTTAAAAAGGGAAAAAATGCAGAATTTCCCAAGAAATCTGAAAGCTCCTCAAGACCCAAGAGGTCCCAAAAACTCAGGAACTCCTGCAGATCCAGGAGTTCCCACAAACCCAGCAATTCCCTCCCTCCCAGGAGCACCAGCAGCTTCTCTGGCTGTTTTAGGGGATTTCTCCTGGCTTTATTTTGAGGTCTCTGGTGGTTAAAGAGAAACAAATCTAGAATTTCCCAAGAAATCCGAAAGCTCTTCAAGACCCAAGAGGTCCCAAAAACTCAGGAGCTCCCACAAGCCCAACCCTTCCCTCCCTCCCAGGAGCACCAGCTGCCCACAGCAGCTTCTCTGGCTGTTTTATGGGATTCCTCCTGGCTTTATTTTGAGGTCTGTGGTGGTTAAAGAGAAACAAAAGCAGCTTCCAGCTCCCTGCACAGGGCTGGGGGAGTAGGAGAACTCCAGGGGGAAAAAAACCCAAAAACAACAACAAGGGGCTCTCAAAAATCCAAAATTTCCCAAGAAATCTGAAAGC
The DNA here is from genome assembly GCF_028551555.1 of Melozone crissalis. Classification (NCBI taxonomy): domain Eukaryota; kingdom Metazoa; phylum Chordata; class Aves; order Passeriformes; family Passerellidae; genus Melozone; species Melozone crissalis. The sequence continues at coordinate 400,250 of NW_026535985.1, forward strand.
TCTTCAAGACCCAAGAGGTCCCAAAAACTCAGGAGCTCGCACAGACCCAGGAGTTCCCACAAATCCAGCAATTCCCACAAACCCAGAGTTGCCAAAGACCCAGGAACTCTGATAACCCCAAGAGCTCCCACAAATCCCTGAGCTGGGCGTCCTTGATCCCATATTTGGGGAATCCTTGATCCCATATTGGGAGTCCTTGATCCCATATTGGGGAATCCTTAATCCCGTATTTGGGGAATCCTTAATCCTATATTTGGGGGTTATCCCCAAGCTGGGGGATCCTTGATCCCATATTGGGGGTCTTTGTTCCCATATTGGGGAATCCTTAATCCCATATTTGGGGATGATCCCATATTGGGGAATCCTTGATCCCATATTTAGGGGTCATTCCTGAGCTGAGGGATCCTTGATCCCATATTGAGGAATCCTTAATCCCATATTTGAGGGTGATCCCTGAGCTGGGGGATCCTTGATTTCATATTTGGGGGTGATCCCATACTGGGAGATCCTTGATCCCCTATTGGGGGTTCTTTATCTCATATTGGGAATCCTTGATCCCATATTTGGGGAATCCTTAATCCTATATTTGGGGGTTATCCCCAAACTGGGGGATCCTTGATCCCGTATTGGGGGTCCTTGATCCCATATTGGGGAGTCCTTAATCCCATATTTGGGGGTGATCCCTGAGCTGGGAGATCCTTGATCCCATATTTTGGAGTGATCCCATATTGGGGAATCCTTGATCCCCTACTGGGGGATCCTTGATCCCATATTGGGGGTCCTTGTTCCCATATTGGAGAATCCTTAATCCCATATTTGGGGGTGATCCCATACTGGGGGATCCTTGATTCCATGTTGGGGAATCCTTGATCCCATATTAGGGGTCATCCCTGAGCTGGGGAATCCTTGATTTCATATTGGGGAATCCTTGATCCCATATTTGGGGGTGATCCCATCCTGGGGAATCCTTAATCCCATATTTGGGGGTCATCCCTGAGCTGGGGATCCTTGATTTAATATATTTTATGGGGTTTTTTTTCTTCCCTCCTCTTCCTCCTACACAGCAGCTGGGTGTGCCCATGGTCTGGGTGGCATTAGGAATGCCAGGCTGTGGGTGCCACCCTTGTCCTGGGCATGTCTGGGACAATGGAGATGTCTGGGATGCTCTATGAACCTCTTAACCCCAGTTGAGGGTTTTTAGGGGAGTTGTTTCCCAGCCCAGGGGTTCTCCTTTCTTCCTTGGAGTCTTAATTTTCACTGGGAAAACTGAAATTTATTCCTCTCATCCTTTCCGGAGCTTGGGGTGTCCCCACAGGGACAGGCAATGTCACCCAGTGTCCTGTCATGGTTCCTGGGGTGATGGCCAAGTTTTGGGGTTCTCCTTTCTTCCTTGGAGTTACTTTTCACTGAGATAACTGAAATTTATTGATTGAAATTTATTCCTCTTTTCCTTTCTGAAGCCTGGGGCTATTTTGGGGTGTCCCCACAGTGACAGGTGATGTCACCCAGTGTCCTGTCATGGTGTGAAGGCCAAGTTTTGGGGCCACATCCCAGGGGTTCTCCTTTCTTCCTTGGAGTCTTAATTTTCACAGGGATAACTCAAATTTGTTCCTTTTTGGAACCTGGGGCTTCTTTGGGATGGATTCATTTTCACTGGGAAAACTGAAATTTATTCCTTTTTTCCTTTCTGGAGCCTGGGGCTATTTTGGGGTGTCCCCACAGTGACAGGCGATGTCACCCAGTGTCCTGTCATGGGGTGAAGGCCAAGTTTTGAGGCCTAGGGGTTCTCCTTTCTTCCTTGGAGTCTTAATTTTCACTGAGAAAACTGAAATTTGTTCCTCTTTGGAGCCTGGAGTTTTTTGGGGTGGATTAATTTTCACTGGGAAAACTGAAATTTATTCCTCTCATCCTTTCCGGAGCTTGGGGTTTCTTTGGGGTGTCCCAACAGTGACAGGCGATGTCACCCACTGTCCTGTCATGGTTCCTGGGGTGATGGCCAAGTTTTGGGGTTCTCCTTTCTTCCTTGGAGTTACTTTTCACTGGGATAACTGAAATTTATTGACTGAAATTTGTTCCTCTCATCCTTTCTGGAGCCGGCGGCTTCTTTGGGGTGGATTAATTTTCACTGGGATAACGGAAATTTGTTCCTCTCATTCTCTTTGGAGCTTGGGGCTTTTTTGGGGTGTCCCCACAGTGACAGGTGATGTCACCCACTGTCCTGTCATGGGGTGAAGGCCAAGTTTTGGGGTGGGGAGGGGGTGTCACACCCCAGGCTCTGACTGAAGACCCCCAGTTTTTCTGTAACTGTTGGTTTCAAACAAGAGCCCAGAGCAAAAACCCTCCCGGTCTGTTGGTGCTCCCACCTTGTGGAGTTCCCAATTCGTGTGGGAGTGACACTGCCAGCCCCAGGCTGTGTCCCAGCACCCCCTGCCATGTCCCTGTGCTGTCCCAGCAGTGTCACCTTCCCTTGCAGCCCCAGCAGGAGCAGCAGCCACAGGGAACGGCCTCGACCAGCCCAGCCCGAGGAGCCAACGGGAGCCTGGAGCCTGGAGCTGTGGGCTGAGCCTGGTGTGGGACCCTCAGCGTGGGACCTGGGGGGCTGCAGAGCCTCCAGGAGGAGCTGCAGCTCCAGCTCTGCTGATTCTGCAGCCACAGAAACCCCAAAAACCCCAAGATGGGGCTGCAGAGCCTCCTGTTCTCCCTGGGGATGGAGCGGCCACGGGAGGGAAATCACCAAATTCTGAGGGACACCCGGGGGACCTGGGGTGTCACCATGGGACCTGGGGAGGCTGGAGAGCTGTTCCAGTGCCAGGAGGAGCTGCAGCTCCAGTTCTGCTGATTCTACAACCCCAGAAACCCCACAAACCCCATCCAGACCTTCCCGTCCTCCATGGGGATGGAGCTGGGGGAGGGAAATCACCAAATTCCGGGGAAAAGAAATCACCAAATTCTGGGGGATCCTTACCATGGGACTTGAGGGGCTTTGAGTCCTTCTCCAGTGCCAGGATGAGCTGCAGCTCCAGCTCTGCTGATTCTGCAGCCACAGAAACCCTAAAAACCCCAGAAACCTCATCCAGACCTTCATGTCCTTGGTGGGGATGGAGCGGCCACAGAAGGGAAATCACCAAATTCTGGGGGACACCCGGGGAACCTGGGGCTCCTTGAGTCCTTCTCCAGTGCCAGGAGAAGCTGCAGCTCCAGTTCTGCTGGTTCTGCAACCCCAGAAACCCCAAAAAGCCCAGAAACCCCATCCAGACCTTCATGGCCTCCATGGAGATGGGGCGGCTACAGGAGGGAAATCACCAAATTCTGGGGGACAGAAATCACCAAATTCTGGGGGACAGACATCACCAAATTCTGGGGGACCCTCATTGTGGGACTTGGGGGGGGGGGGGGCTATAGACCTTCTCCAGTGCAAGGATGAGCTGTTCTGCTGATTCTGCAGCCACAGAAACCCCAAAAACCCCAGAAACTTCATCCAGATCCTACCATCCTCCGTGGGGATGGAGCTGCCACAGGAGGCTGGGGAGGGAAATAACCAAATTCTGGGGGACACCTGCAGGAGCTGGGGTGTCACTGTGGGACTTGGGGGGGCTTTGAGTCCTTCTCCAATGCCAGGAGGAGCTGCAGCTCCAGTTCTGCTGATTCTGCAGCCACAGAAACCCCAAAAACCCCATCCAGACCTTCCCGTCCTCCATGGGGATGGAGCAGCCATGGGAGGGAAATCACCAATTTCTGGGGGCAGAAATCACCAAATTCTGGGGGACCCTCACCATGGGACCTGGAGGGGCTGGAGAGCTGCTCCAGTGCCAGGATGAGCTGCTCTGCTGATTCTTGCACTCACAGAAACCCCAAGATGGGGCTGCAGACCGTCCTGTTCTCCATGGGAATGGAGCGGCCACAGGTGGCTGGGGAGGGAAATCATCAAATTCTGGGGGACACCCGGGGGACCTGGGGTGTCAGCATGGGTTTGGGGGCTGGAGAGCTGCTCCAGTGCCAGGAGGAGCTGCAGCTCCAGTTCTGCTGATTCTGCAGCCACAGAAACCGCAAAAACCCCATCCAGACCTTCATGTCCTTGGTGGGGATGGAACAGCCACGGAAGGGAAATCACCAAGTTCTGGGGGACACCCGGGGAACCTGGAGGTCCTTGAGTCCTTCTCCAGTGCCAGGAGAAGCTGCAGCTCCAGTTCTGCTGGTTCTGCAACCCCAGAAACCCCAAAAAGCCCAGAAACCCCATCCAGACCTTCATGGCCTCCATGGAGATGGGGCGGCTACAGGAGGGAAATCACCAAATTCTGGGGGACCCTCATTGTGGGACTTGGGGGGGGGGGGGCTATAGACCTGCAGTGTCAGGATGGGCTGCTCTGCTAATTCTGCAGCCACAGAAACCCCAAAACCCCCAGAAACCTCATCCAGACCTTCATGTCCTTGGTGGGGATGGAGTGGCCACAGGAGGGAAATCACCAAATTCTGGGGGACAGACATCACCAAATTCTGGGGTACCCTCACCATGGGATTTGGGGGTCCTTGAGTCCTTCTCCAGTGCCAGGATGAGCTGCAGCTCCAGCTCTGCTGATTCTGCAGCCGCAGAAACCCCAGAAACTTCATCCAGATCCTCCTGTCCTCCGTGGGGATGGAGCGGCCACAGGAGGGGATCACCAAATTCTGGGGGACAGAAATACCAAAATTTTGGGGGTCTCTGCCACACCCTGAGGGGTTTTGGGGGGACAGAAATTCTGTTCTGCGGGTCCCCCCCCACAATAAAGTGATGGAGGTGGGTGCTCGGTGTCCCTGTGTCGTGTGATGAGTCGGATTTGGGGTGTTGGGGGTGCCCTGGAAGTGTTTGGGGTACCCTGGGGGGGTCTCTGGTGTGCCCTGGGGGTGTTTGGGGTGCCCTGGGATTCTTTTGGGGTTCCCTGAGAGGTGTTTTGGGGTGCCCTGGAGGGTGTTTGAGATTCCCTGGGGGGTGTTTGGGTTGTCCTGGGGGTTGTTTGGGATGCTCTGGGGGTGGTTGGGGATATTTGGGGTGTTTGGGGGTGTTTCGGGTGCCCTCGGGGGTATTTGGGGTATCCTGGGAGGTGTTTGGGATGCTGTGGAGGATGTTTGGGGGTGCCCTGGGATGTTTGGGGTGCCATGGGGGATTTTTGGGGGTGTCCTGGTGATGTTTGGGGCTTTTGGAATGCCCTGGGGTCTCGGTGTCCCCCGGTCCCAGTTCCAGCTGCCGATCTGTCGGATCCCTTTGGGGTCCCCGTTTATTCCGATTCCGTTCGCTCGGGGGGGTTCGGTCCGGTCCCATCCCGGTGCAGCCCCACCGGGGCTCGGTACCGATTCCCACCGGGAGGGAGGGGCGGCAGTCCCGGCTCCGTTTGGGACAGCGGTACCGGCTCCGTTTCCGGCGGTCCCGGCTCCGTGTGGGGCGGTTCCGGTGATCACGGGAACGGGGGCGGGGGGCGATGCCCGGTGCGCGCGGATTGGCGGCGGCGGGGGCGCAGGGCGGGGCCGGCCCGGTGCAGCCATGACGTCACCGCCGCCGCCGCCGGTCCCGCCCCGGTGCCGGTGCCGGTGCCAGCCCCGGCCATGGCGCCCCGGCCCCGCCGGAGCCCCCGGTGAGTCTCCGGACCGGGCGGGGGGGAGGTTCGGGGCCGCTCCTCGGTGGTACCGGAGCCGGAAGGGGGGGGGAGGGGGCATCCGTGGCCTCCGGTCACCGGGAGGGCGGGGGTGGATCCCGGGGGAGAGGCGGGGGTGGCCCGGTGGATGGGTGGCGTTCCGCGTGTCCCCGGTGTGTCCCCGGTGTGTCCCCGGTGTGTCCTCGGCTGTTCCCGGAGCATCCTGGGGTGTCCCCGCTGTCCCCGGAGCATCCCGGCTGTCCCTGAGGTGTCCCCGGTGAATCCTGACTGTCCCTGGGGTGTCCTCATTGCACCCTCGCTGTCCCCAGGGTGTCCCCAGTGTCCCCACTGGACCCCGGCTGTCCCTGAGGTGTCCCCGCTGTCCCCAGTGAATCCTGAGTGTCCCTGATGTGTCCTCAGTGTCCCCACTGCACCTCGGCTGTCCCTGTGGTGTCCCCAGAGCGTTCCGGTTGTCCCCAGGGTGTCCCCAGTGTCCCCACTGCACCCTGACTCTCCCTAGGGTGTCCCCACTGCACCCCGGCTGTCCCTGGAGTGTCCTCATTGCACCCTGGCTTTACCTGGGGTGTCCCCGGAGCATCCCGGCTGTCCCTGAGGTGTCCCCGGTGTCCCCAGTGAATCCTGACTGTCCCTGGGGTGTCCCCGAGCATTCCGGATGTGTCCAGGGTGTCCCCAGTGTCCCCAGTGCACCCCGGCTGTCCCTGCAGTGTCCCCAGTGTCCCCATGCATCCAGACTGTCCCTGAGGTGTCCCCAGAGGATTCCAGTTGTCCCTAGGGTGTCCCCAGTGTCCCCAGTGCTTCCTGACTGTCCCTATGGTGTCCTCAAGGTCCCCGTAGCACCCTGACTCTCCCTGGGACATTCCTGATGTCCCCAGTGCACCTGGACTGTCCCTGGGGCATTCCTGGTGTCCCTGCTGCACCCTGGCTGCACCTGTCCCCAGGGTGTCCCCACTGTCCCCACTGTCCCCATTACACCCTGACTCTCCCTGGGACATTCCTGACTGTCCCTGGGGTGTCCCTGGTGCATCCTGACTGTCCCTGACATGTCCTCAGTGTCCCCACTGCACCCGGACTATCCGTGGGTTGTCCCCAGAGCATTCCGGCTGTCCCTGGGTTGTCCCCAGAGCATCCCGGCTGTCCCTGGGGTGTCCCCAGAGCATTCCGGCTGTCCCTAGGGTCACCAGTGAATCCTGACTGTCCCTGGGGTGTCCTCAATGTCCCCATTGCACCCCGGCTGTCCCTGCAGTGTTCTCAATGTCCCCACTGCACCCTGACTCTCCCTGGGGCATTCCTGGTGTCCCCAGTGCATCCTGGCTGTCCCTGCAGTGTCCCCACTGTCCCCACTGCACCCTCACTGTCCCTGGGGTGTCCCCAGTGCATTCCGGCTGTCCCCAGGGTGTTCCCACTGTCCCCACTGCACCCCGGCTGTCCCTGAGGTGTCCCCATTGCACCCTGACTGGACCTGGGACATTCCTGGTGTCCCCAGTGCATCCTGACTGTCCCTGCAGTGTCCTCAGTGTCCCCAGTGCATCCTGACTCTCCCTGGGGCATTCCTGGCTGTCCCTGAGGTGTCCCCAGTGTCCCCATTACACCCTGACTCTCCCTGGGGCACTCCTGGTGTCCCTGCTGCACCCCGGCTGTCGCTGGGGTGTCCCCAGAGCATTCCGGCTGTCCCTGGGGTGTCCCCAGTGTCCCCAGTTCATCCTGACTGTCCCTGACATGTCCTCAGTGTCCCCAGTGCACCCCGGCTGTCCCTGCAGTGTTCTCAATGTCCCCACTGCACCCTGACTGTCCCTCAGTGTCCCTCACTGCCTTTCATCCCACCCACCCGTCCCCAGTGTCCCCAATACACCCCAGCTGTCCCTGGGATGTCCCCAGTGTCCCCAGCGCACCCCGGCTGTCCCAGAGGTGTCCCCAGTACACCCCGGCTGTCCCAGAGGTGTCCCCAGTGTCCCCAGCGCACCCCGGCTGTCCCCTGCGTGTCTCTGCTGTCCCCAGCACATCCTGACTGTTCCATGCCGTGTCCCCACCGCATCCCCGGCTGTCCCCGCGTGTCCCTGCCCAGCTGTCCTCGATGTGTCCCCGCAGCCCGAGGCCATTTCTGTGCCACATCCCACTTGTCCCCGGTGTGTCCCGGCTGTCCCCAGGGTGTCCTTGCTGTCCCTGCTGCATCCTGGCTGGCCCTGGACTGTCCCCAGGGTGTCCTGGCTGTCCCCAGGGTGTCCTGGCTGTCCCTAGAACAGCTCAGCAGGCTTGGGGACACTCGGAGCTGCCACCCCATGTCCCTGTGCTGTCCCCAGTGTGTCCTGGCTGTCCCCAGGGTGTCCTGGCTGTCCCTAGAACAGCTCAGTGCGGTTGGGGACACCTGGGGCTGTCACCCCTGTCCCTGGGCTGTCCCTGCTGCATCCTGGCTGGCCGTGGATTGTCCCCAGTGTGTTCTGGCTGTCCCCAGAACGGCTCAGCAGGCTTGGGGACACTCGGAGCTGTCACCCCACCCCATCCTGGCTGCCCCTAGAAGAGCTTAGCGGGGTTGGGGACACTCGAGGCTGTCATCCCATGTCCCAGGACTGTCCCTGGTGCATCCTGGCTGTCCCCAGAAGAGCTCAATGGGGTTGGGGACACTCGGGGCTGTCACCCCATGTCCCTGGACTGTCCCCAGTGTGTTCTGGCCATCCCCAGAACAGCTCAGTGAGGTTGGGGACACTCAGGGCTGTCACCCCTGTCCCTGGGCTGTCCCTGGTGCATCCTGGCTGTCCCCAGTGTGTCCTGGCTGCCCCCAGTGTGGCTCAGCAGGGTTGGGGACACTCAGGGCTGTCACCCCATGTCCCTGCACTGTCCCTGCTGCATCCTGGCTGTCCCTGCACTGTCTGCAGTGTGTCCTGGCTGTCCCCAGAAGGGTTGGGGACACTCGAGGCTGTCACCTCTGTCCCTGGCTGTCCCCAGTGTGTCCTGGCTGCCCCCAGAATGGCTCAGCAGGGTTGGGGACACTCGGGGCTGTCACCCCATGTCTCTGGGCTGTCCCCAGTGTGTCCTGGCTGTCCCCAGAAGAGTTCAGTGGGGTTGGGGACACCAGGGGCTGTCACCCCCTGTCCCTGGTGCATCCTGGCTGTCCCTGGCTGTCCCCAGTGTGTCCTGGCTGCTCCCAGTGTGGCTCAGCAGGGTTGGGGACACTCGTGGCTGTCACCCCTGTCCCTGGCTCGCCATGGGGACCCGGGTGTGGGCCAGCCCAGGGCCAGCCCGTCACAGCCACGCTGGCACCGCCAGGGCTGCGCTTTGTCCCCACGGGGACAGAGTCACTGGGGAGGGGACACCGGGGAGGGGACCCGGGCTCAGGGTGGCCCTGGCAGTGCCCCAGCCGTGTCCCCCTCCCCACAGGGACCCTCCCGCGCTGGGGGAGGGGCGGCCTCGCTGTCCATCTGTCGGGGCCCCCCCGTCTGTCCCCGCCGGGGGCCTGGGGGGGCCGCGGGCTCCTCTTCCCCTGCAGACGGAGCCTCACTTCCCCCGTGACGCGGCCGGAGCCGCCGGCACCGGGGCCGCTTCCTGCCCGGGGGTGGCGGCCGAGGGGCCCTCGGGCACCTCGGGGACAATGGGGACCGCGGGGACCCGCGTGGGTTCGCCCCGTGGGGACGGGGACAGCACGGGCGAGGTGTGGCCGTGCCCCCCCAGACCTTCCTCTTGTCCCCCCATCACCCCCAGACCCTTTTCTTGTCCTTCCATCCCCCCCAAATTCTCCTCTTGTCCCCTCCGCTCTCCCCCGTCCCGGGGAGCCCCCGTGGGGTCGGGGTGAAGCGGGGACGCGCGGCCCCGTGTGAACCCCGAAACCCCAAAAATCACCCTCGGGGGAGCGGGGGGCGGCGGCCACGACCGGGGGGTCCCGGCTCGGCTCCGTTCCCGCAGCCCCGGGGGGCTTCCGAGGGGTCCCGGTGCACCGGGCGGTCCCTCGGTGGGTGCGGGATGCCCTGTGAGGGTTCCTCCGTGCTCTGCCCGGTACCGCGGGGGGGTTCCCGGTGTTTCCCCTCCCGGGATGGTTCCCGGTGCCGCCGCTCCCGGGGCCTCATTGCCGGTTCCCCGGTGCACCGGGCAGTCCCTCCGGTGGGTGCGGGATGCCCTGTGAGGGTCCCTCCGGTGATGCCCGGTACCGCGGGGAGGTTTCCGGTACCGCGGGGGGGTTCCCGGTGCTTCTCCTCCCGGGATCATTCCCGGTGTGTCACTCCCGGGCTCTCATTGCCGGTAGCCCGGGGCTGGCGCTGGCGGAGCCGCGCACCGGGGGAGGCGGCGGCTCCATCCCGGCTCCTCCCCGGCCGCGGCCGGGAAGGCGGAGCCGCCGCCGCCGCCTCCCAACAATAGCGCGGCCGGGCCGGGCCGGGATGGAAGCGCCGCCGTCGCCGGGACCGGCCCCGGGGCCGCTCTGAGCCGCCGCTACCGGCGCTACCGGGAGCCCCGGGCGTGAGTACGGAGCGGGGCCGGCGCTCAGCGGAGGGACGGGGGAAGCCCGGGTGGAACGGGGGGTGCGCGGCATTGGGGGGGGCCCGTTTGAACGCCCCGGGTCCTGTGCACACCGGGGCCGCGCATCCCGGTGCTCCGGAACCGGGGCTGCTGCGTATCCCGGTAGCCCGGGGGTGCTGCACGTCCCGGTGCCCCGGGGCTTCTGTTGATTCCGGTCCCGGTGGTGCTGCACATCCTCGTGACACGATCCCGGTCCTTGGGGCACAGCGGTGCCCCGGGGGTGATACCGGTACCGGTGCCGGTGCTGCTGCGCATCCCGGTGCCCCAGGGCTGCTCCCGGTGCCGGTACCGGGCGTGCCGTGCATCCCGGGGCCGATCATTCCCCCGTAGCAGTGGGAAGGAGGAGGGGGCAGCAGGAGGGGAGGGGAGGGGTCAGCACTCGGCCCTGGAGGCTCCATCCTCTTCCTCAGCCCGGTTCTCCCTGGCAGGTGACACCGCACGGCTTCGGGGCTGGGGACACCCAAAGCCAGGTAAGACCGGGCCGTACCGGGCCGTACCGCCTGGGCCGGGCCTGGGGGCGCCTCAGGCCGGGTGCCACCAGCCAGGGGCCAGCAGAGGGCCCGCGGTGATTCGTGTCCCCCGCAGCAGCAGCGATGTCGGAGAGCGTGGCCGAGGCGCCGGGAGAGACGGGCCCCAGCCAGGAGCTGCTGCAGCGCCTGCGGGAGCTGGAGGTAGGCACGGATGGCACCAGCGGGACGTGGCACCGCTGGGCAGCCGTGCCAAGAGCCAGGCCAGTGCCACGGAGCCACCGCAGCATGGACACCGTGGTCATGGGTGGCACTTCCCAGTTTTTGTGGCCCTCTGGGGCAGCTCCATCCTGCTGTGTGTGGCGGCAGGAGACAGAGGATCTGCTTGGTGGCACGGGGATGTGCCCTGAGCTGTGCCCTGAGCTGTGCCCTGAGTGTGCCCTGAGCTGTGCCCTGAGCTGTGCCATGAGCTGTGCCCTGAGTGTGCCCTGAGCTGTGCCCTGAGTGTGCCCTGAGCTGTCCCCTGAGTTCTGCCCTGAGTGTGCCCTGAGCTGTGCCCTGAGTGTCCTCTGAGTGTCCTCTGAGTGTGCCCTGAGTGTGCCCTGAGTGTGCCCTGAGCTGTGCCCTGAGTGTCCTCTGAGTGTGCCCTGAGTGTCCCCTGAGTGTGCCCTGAGTGTGCCCTGAGCTGTGCCCTGAGTTCTGCCCTGAGCTGTGCCCTGAGCTGTGCCCTGAGTGTGCCCTGAGTGTGCCCTGAGTGTGCCCGGAGTGTGCCCTGAGTGTGCCCTGAGTGTGCCCTGAGCTGTGCCCTGAGTGTGCCCTGAGTGTCCCCTGAGTGTGCCCTGAGCTGTGCCCTGAGTGTGCCCTGAGTGTGCCCCGAGCTGTCCCCTGAGTTCTGCCCTGAGTGTGCCCTGAGTGTGCCCTGAGCTGTGCCCTGAGTTCTGCCCTGAGTGTGCCCTGAGCTGTGCCCTGAGCTGTGCCCTGAGTGTGCCCTGAGTGTGCCCTGAATGTGCCCTGAGTGTGCCCTGAGCTGTGCCCTGAGTGTGCCCTGAATGTGCCCTGAGCTGTGCCCTGAGTGTGCCCTGAGTGTGCCCTGAGTGTGCCCTGAGCTGTCCCCTGAGTTCTGCCCTGAGCTGTGCCCTGAGCTGTGCCCTGAGTGTGCCCTGAGTGTGCCCTGAGCTGTGCCCGCTCTGTTCTAGGCAGAGAACTCCGCCCTGGCCCAGGCCAATGAGAACCAGAGGGAGACCTACGAGCGCTGCCTGGATGAGGTACCAGAGACCTTCCACCCACTCAGGGCACCTGTGCCCACCTGTGCCCACCTGTGCCCACCTGTGTGCTGGGCAGGACCCTCCCTGTGCCCTGTGCCCCCACCCAGACCTCCCCTCTCCTCCCCAGGTTGCCAACCATGTGGTGCAGGCGCTGCTCAACCAAAAGGTGGGTGCCCGGAGGGTGCCAGGAGGGTGCCAGGATGGTGCCAGGAGGGTGTCAGGAGGGTGCCAGGAGGGTGCCAGGATGGTGCCAGGAGGGTGTCAGGATGGTGCCAGGAGGGTGCCAGGAGGGTGCCAGGATGGTGCCAGGAGGGTGTCAGGATGGTGCCAGGAGGGTGCCAAGAGGGTGTCAGGATGGTGCCAGGAGGGTGCCAGGAGGGTGTCGGGATGGTACCAGGAGGGTGCCAGGATGGTGTCAGGAGGGTGCCAGGAGGGTGTCAGGAGGGTGTCAGGAGGGTGCCAGGAAGGTGCCAAGAGGGTGTCAGGATGGTACCAGGAGGGTGCCAGGAGGGTGTCGGGATGGTGCCAGGAAGGTGCCAGGAGGGTGCCAGGGGGCTGGGAGGACACTGAGGGGTCCCGGGGGTCCTGGCTGACCCCCCACCCCTGCAGGACCTGCGTGAGGAGTGCATCAAGCTGAAGAAGCGCGTGTTCGAGCTGGAGCGGCAGAACCAGGTGCTGAGCGAGCTCTTCGAGCAGAAGCTGCAGCTCTCCACCGGGTCCCTCCCTCAGGTGTGTCTGGGGCTCTGTCAGGGCTGGGAGGGGGTGGGCATGGGGCAGAGCCCCCCCAAAGCTTAACCCATCTTAACCCTTTCCTGTCCAGCTGCCGCTGCACCCGGTGCCAGCGCCCCCCGATGTCCCCGTGACCCCCCAGCCCAGCTCTGCTGAGCAAGAGCCCCCCCAGCTGCTCCCTGGCCTCTGTCTGTCCCTGCCTGAGGTGGGTACCGGTGTTCCCAGCCCCTTCCTGTCCCCGTGTCCCCCTCTCTGGGCAGTGTCACCCCTTCCCCATTGTGTTTTCTCAGTGTGTGGTGTCACCAGGCCTGTGGCACACTGTGGCTTCCCAGGCCCACGGTGTCCTGTCCTGTCCTGTCCTGTCCTGTCCCCCTCCTTGGATCTGTGCTGTCCCCATCCATGAGCCCATGACACTTCCAACAAGGTCCCTGTGGTCTCTGTGGTGTCACCTCTCCAGATCCATGGTGTCCACCTCCCCAAGCCCCTGGATCTGTGGTGTCCCCATCCAAGTGCCCATGGCACTTCCAACAGGGTGCCTGTCCCTGTGGTGTCACCTCTCCAAGTCCAGGGTGTCCACCTCCCCAAACCCCTCTATCTGTGATGTCTCTGCCTCCAAAACCCATTGCCCCAGATGTCCCTGCCCCCATTTTGTCCCCATAATGTCCTGTCCTGTTCCCATTATGTCCCCATAATATCCTGTCCTCATTTTGTCCCCATAATGTCCTGTCCTGTCCTCCCACCTGGATCTGTGGTGTCCCCATCCATGCGCCTGTGACACTTTCAACATGGTCCCTGTGGTCCCTATGGTGTCACCTCTCCAGGTCCATGGTGTCCCCCTCCATCTGTGGTGTCCCTGCCTCCAAAACCCATTGCCCCAGATGTTCCCTGTCCCCGTTATGTCCCCATAATGTCCTGTCCTGTCCTCATTTTGTCCCCATAATATCCTGTCCCGTCCCCCCACCTGGATCTGTGGTGTCCCCATCCATGTGCCCGTGACACTTCCAACAGGGTCCTTGTGGTGTCACCTCTCTAAGTCCAAGGTGTCCACCTCCATCTGTCGCGTCTCTGCCTCCAAAACCCATTGCCCCAGATGTCCCTGTCCCCATCATGTCCCCATCCCAAAGCCTTTGCCCCAGATGTCCCTGTCCCCATTTTGTCCCCATCCCAAAGCCTTCTGTGTCCCTCTCTGTGTTCCCAGAGTGTCCCACTCTGGTACCAGGGCGCTCAGATGCTCACAGGGTGACATTGCCCTGTCCCCACAGGTGCTGCCACCGGTGCCATCGGCCAGCCCTGGCCTCAGCCCCGGTGCCCCTCCCCTGGACGCCCTGTCCCCATTCTTCAAAAAGAAAGCCCAAATCCTGGAGGTGCTGCGCAAGCTGGAGGAGTCAGACCCTCTGCTGGGACCCCCGCCCGCCTCCCCCGGCTCCCCCGAGCCCTGCTCAGCCCTGGCCTGGCCCCCCTGCCCTCTGCGGGGCCCGGGGGCTGCGGGGGGCTGGCGGGGCACCGAGGGCAGCCCCTGCTCCTCCCCCGAGGAAGCGGGGCCGCCTCGGGGCGCTCTGCTCAGCGCTTTGGCCGAGCGGCTGCTGCGGGGCGAGGGCGGCGGCTGCTGCCGGCGCAATAACGGGGAAGCCCCCGGGGGTCCCCCCCGGCAGCGGCGCGGGGAGCACCCCGCGTTCCTGGGACTCTACGCGGCGGGTGAGGAGAGCCCCGAGGGCGGCTTCACCCCGCTCTCCCCCGTCCCCAACCCGCTGCCCTCCCCCTCCAAGGTGCTCAAGGTGCCGCCCCCGCCCGCGGGGCTGCGCCTCAGCCCCCAGCTCGCCCACCCCTCCAAGATCCCGTGTCGCGGCGCCCACCCCGAGGCGTCCCCGGTGCTCAGCCGCCGCCCGTCCCCCGATGCCGCCCCAGAGCCCGCTCCCGCCGAGCCCCCCGCCTTCCCCCGCACCTTCGAGGCGGTGGAGCAGCCTCCGGGACCCCCGGTATCGGCGGGGAGCGGGGAGCGAGCGGCGGCGTCCCCGCCCAGCTCCCGCCGTGGCACGGGGGGCTCGGCCCCCTGCCGCCGGCCCGGTAAGAAGCCCCCCGAGCCGGGCTACCTGCCCTTCAAGGAGCGCCTGGCAGCGCTGGGCAAGCTGCGAGGGGCTGAGGGCCGAGAAACGCCCGGGCCGGGCCGGCCCGAACGGGGCCATGGGGGCGAACTGCGCCCCCCACCCCGGGCGGGTTTGGGGGGCAGCCTGAAGCACCCCGAGCCAGCGCACGGCACGGAGCCCCTGGCCCGCTGCTACTCCTCCGGTTCCATGGGGGACCCCGGTAAAGCGGGGGGCAAAACCCGCCCTGGAACCGGCAGGACCCCGTCCCGGACCCCCCCCACGCCCCCCGCCAAAAGCTCCCGCAGCCCCCACGGCAGCCCCACCAAGCTGCCCACCAAGGCGGGCAAAGGCGCGGGGGCACCGCGGGGCGAGGAGCCCCCCGCGGGTGCCAAGGCGGGCGGGGGTCCCCACAAAACCCCCGCGGAGCCCGCGGAGCCCACGGGGCCGGCGGCGAGCGGCGCGGGGCACTCGGCCATCGAGGAGAAGGTGATGAAGGGCATCGAGGAGAACGTGCTGAGGCTGCAGGGGCAGGAGAGGGCACCGGGAGCCGAGGCCAAGGGCAAAGCAGCGGGGCTGGCGAGCTGGTTCGGGCTGCGGAGGAGCAAATTGCCCGCGCTGAGCCGGAGAGGGGACGGTGGGCGCGGGCGTGACTGGGCTGGGACCCCCGCACCCCTTCGCCGAGAGGTCAAGCTGGCCGCCCGCAAGCTGGAAGCCGAGAGTCTCAACATCTCGAAGCTGATGGAGAAGGCGGAGGATCTGCGCAAGGCGCTGCGGGAGGAGCACGCGTTCCTGCAGGGACTGGCGCTGGAGAAGGGGCGTCCCCGTGGGCCCCCTCGAGGCCCCGGTCCCCTCCCCGTCATGTACCAGGAGGTGACGGCCGAGACCTTCATGCAGCAGCTGCTGGACAGGTGAGCTCCCACCTGGGTGCCCTGGGGGTGGCGGTGAGGGTGGGGTGTCCCCCTGATCGCTGTTTCCCCACAGGGTGGACGGCAAGGACGTCCCCTACGAGACCCGCCTGGAGCACAAGCGGGAGCTTTGTGACCTCCGGAGGGTCCCCCCCGACGCCAAAGAAGCGCGGCTGTGCCGCCCGCCCCGCAACGGCATCGTGGGACACCTGCGGGAGCCCTCGGACAAGGTGAGGGGTCTCCCCGCAGGTCTGCTCCGCTCCGGGGGGCCCCGCAGCCCTTCAGCCTCTGCATCCCCGCAGGTGCCCGACGTGGCGCTCCGGGATGAGCTGCCGTCCGACGAGAGCCTGTCCGAGTCGGGGACCGGGCAGCATTTCGCCGGTGAGTGAGGGGGTGATGGGGGGCTCCGGGTGCAGTGGGAGCACCAGAATGGGCTCCTCGACTCTGATCCATCCCCTCATGTCACAGCCTGCGGGTCTCTGACGCGGACGCTGGACAGCGGGATCGGCACATTCCCACCCCCCGATTATGGGGGGGTCCCCGCTAAGAGCACCCCCAAACCGCGGGGCCGCCCCGAGCCGCTGCCCGGGGCCGTGCCGGCCGCTGTCACCAAAGTGCCGCGCAAGGCCCGGACGCTGGAACGGGAGGTCCCGAGCGCCGAGGAGCTGCTGGTACCGGGAAAGCACCGGAGCGCTCCGGGCTGCCGCCTCCCGGCGCCCCCCAACCCGCACGGGCACCGCGCCGCGCCCCAAGGTGGGTGAACCCCCCTGTGCCGGGGTGTGTGCCCACCCTCGGGGGGTCGTGGGGACCCCCGCAGGTCAGCGCTGTCCCCGTTGTCCCCGCAGACACCGGGGATGACGCCAGGAAACCGCGGCGGGTCCAGCAGAGCAAGAACTGGACCTTCCCCAACGCCAAAGGCTGCGGTGCTGCCGACCCCTTCGTGTGCCCACCCGGGGGGCTGGAGGGGCTGCATCGGCCTGGGCAGGTAAGGGCAGCTTAGGGGACCCTGGGGTACCCCAAAACCTTGGGGTGGGGTCCCCAGAACTCCAGAGTAAAGATGCTGAAACTGGACCAGGACCCCAAAGCTTTGGGGTGGGATCCCCAAAACTCCAGAGTAAGGACACTGAAACTGGACCAGGACCCCAAAACTTTGGGGTGGGGTCCCCAAAACTCCAGAGAAAGGACGCTGAAAATGTTGCAGGACCCCAAAACCTCATCAGAGAGACCCCAGACCTTCCTGTCTTTGCTGTGGGGATGAAGCCACAGGGAGAGGACGTGGGGGGAACACTCCCCAGAATTCTGTGATCATGGGGAGGATTTAAATTGGCCCTGGGTGGGTGCAGAGGTTCCCCAGCACTGTCTGCCATAAACAACCCCTCCTGTCCACGCTGTCCCTCCCCAGACCCCCGTGTGCAGCTCGGGGGGACATCGAGGGGCATCCCCAGAGGTTCCCCCACCTCTGCCCCCCGCTCTGAGCGCCAGCAGCAGCCGCACCCCAAACACCTGAGACGTGGGGGACGAGGGGGACGAGACCCTCCAGTCTTTGCTGTGGGGATGAAGCCACGGGGAGAGGATTTGGGGGAAACACTCCCCAGAATTCTGTGATCATGGGGAGGATTTAAAGTGGCCCTGGATGGGGCACAGAGTTCACTCCCCAGAATTCTGTGATCATGTTGCCCATGGTGGGGAGGATTTAAAGTGGCCCTGGGTGGGTGCAGAGTTTCCCCACCACGGGGGAGTGACAGTCGTAACCAACCCCTCCTGCCCACGCTGTCCCTCCCCAGGCCCCCGTGTGCAGCCCGGGGGGACACCGAGGGGCATCCCCGGAGGTTCCCCCACCTCTGCCCCCCGCTCTGAGCGCCAGCAGCAGCCGCACCCCCAGCGCCTCGGACGTGGGGGACGAGGGCAGCACGGAGGCGCGGTCCCGGGATGGAGGGCACGGTCCTGCCGGGCTGGAACACTCCGAGTCCCTCAGCGATTCTCTCTACGACAGCCTCTCGTCCTGCGGCAGCCAGGGCTGAGCCTCCCCGGCCCCGCTGCCGCCTCTTCAGCCCATCCCCGCCGCTCCTGCTCCTGCTCCGAGGGTGCTGCCCGGGCTGGGAGTGTCCGGTGTCTGTCCGCTCCCTCTCCCGGCTCTGTCCGATGGTGCTATGGCCCTGTACAGCCCCTGCCGATGGGTTTTTAACTCAATAAAGCCACCCCTCCTAGCCCGGGTTATTTATACACGTGGTGGTGGTGCTGTTGTTGGGTCAGCGTTGTGATCCAGGGAGGGATGGAAAGAGAGGGACGAGAGTCTGGAGTCTGAGCGATTTATTGAATCATCCCGGTGTACAAAGAGCGGAGGTGGCGGGACTGGGAGCGCTGGCAATGCCCCGTCCCCACGGCCCCCTCCCAGCACACCTTCATTTCTTGGCACTGGTGCTCAAGGGGAGGCTCCACCAATGAGTTTGGCTGAGGGGGGGTCCCACCAAAGACTCCCCCCCAAGGGCTGGTTTTGTCACCGGGGAAAGGTGACACCCCCAGGTGGGGCTGGGGACAAACCTCGGAGGAAAAAGGACACAATGGTGACCACTCCAAGGGTCACAAGGCTGGGGGAAAACCAAGGGGGAGCCAAACTCCAGCAGGATCCACAAATTGGCTGGTTTTTAATCAAAAAAAAAAAAAAAAAAAAAAAGCTGAACAAGAGAAAAAAACCCACGAGGGTGCAAAAGCTTCTGGCTGCTTCCTCGGCAGCAAAGCGCAGCCCCTTTAATGACAGAGAGGGACAGGAGGGGACATGGGGACACAGGGGTGGCTCTGCCTCAGCCCAGAGCCTCTTCACTTCTTCTCCTTCTTCTTGTTCTGCAAGAGGAGAGTGGCCATGGTCAGCATGAGCTCTGTCCTTCTGTCCCTCTGTCCTGCCCTGCCCAGGGCCCCTCACCCACCTCGTTCATGCCCAGGATGATCAGGAGCTCCCGGAAGATGTTGACAAAATCCAGGAAGAGATCAACGCAGTGCCTGGCCAAGAGAGGGTTGGAGGGATGGATGGGTGCTCAGGGAAGGCCACCCTGTCCCCTGTGTCACCCCCCTGTGTCCCCAGCTGTACCCACCAGATGTAATCCTTGTCCCCGCTCTCCGCCTTCTCGATGATGAGCTGCGTGTCGAAGAGCACGAAGCCACACATGATCATCAGGGCCACGTACAGGTGGGCCTGTGAGGGGGTAAATTGGCATCACTTGGGGACTGTCCCCTCCTTGCTGGTGTCACCTGTCCGTCTGTCCGTCCTCAGCAGGCTGCACTCACCGTGAAGAGCCAGGTGGATCTCACAAAGGCGTTGATCACAGAGGAGAGAAGCAGCAGGGTGAGGCCGGAGAGCAGGAAACCTGGAAAGGTGAGGGAGTCAGGGACAAGTCTGGGGACACCCCCTACCCAAAAAAGGGGGTCCCCAGCCCCTCCCAGAGCCCCCCCAAAGCCTCTCTCACCTCCTAGGTACAGGTAGCTGCGGCGCCGGGCGTACAGGGCGCTCAGAGAGAAGCAGGCAAAGATGGTGGCAGTGCCCAGGAAGGCAGTGGGGATGATGCTGGGGGTGAAGAGAAGGGCTCAGAGGGTTTTGGGGGGCACCAAGGGGGTAAACAGGATCTGTGTGACAGCTGGAGGTGAGGGATGGGGTTTTTGGGGGGGGGGTCTTCTACCTGGGGTTGACAGAGATGCACATTTGCAGGAGGGGTCCCAGATTGATGCCTGGAAGGACAGAACTGGGTGGCACCAGAGCCATTCTGGGGGGCTTCATGCAGCCCCTCTGAAGGATTTGGGGTGCTGTGGGATGTGGGGGGAGTCTCCAGTGCCCACCTACCTGTGAGGAAGGCGAATCCAACCAGCATCCCCAGCCTCTTCTGCTCGGTCTCACGGTTGTGAGGGGTGGCTATGAGCCAAATCATCAGCCCCAGTGCCCCCAGGCCGGTCAGGAAGCCAAACTGGGACAGGGAGAGACAGGTGAGGGCTGGGCATTGCCTCACCTGGGTGCTGCAGGGCTGGGGGTGCCACTTTGAGCCGTGCAAAGCTCCCTCACCTGGAACAGATGGGTCACCACGTTGATGTAGGCGCCCGCAGCTGCCACGAACATGCAGATGGCAAAGCTGCCATAGACCCTCTTCAGGTGCTCCTGGGTGGAGGCTGAGCTGTGGGTGAGGAGGAGGAGGGTGGTGAGGTGGGCAGGAGGGTTGGCACAGCCCCTGAGCCCCCTGCCCTGCCCTTGTGTCGCTCACATGTGGGAGAACTTGAAGAGGGCATCGAAGTTGATGCTGCGGTCAAAGACGTTCATGGTGCCAGGCTGGGATGGGCCCAGGGCCGCTCCACAGGGCTGCAAAACTGAGAGGGGGAAGGAAGGGGAGTCAGAAAGGAGCTGGAGGCCACCCAAAGCTCCCAAACTCCCCCAGGAGCTGAGTGAGAGCCCAAAGATCCCAAACCTCCTCTAGGAACTGAGTGAGAGCCCAACCAAAGCTCCCAAACTCCCTCAGAGGCTGAGTGAAAGCCCAAAGCTCCCAAACCTCCTCCTCTAGGAGCTGAGAGCCCACACAGAGCTCCCAAACCCCCCAAATGAGCTGAGAGCCCACCCAAGGATCCCAAACCTCCTCTAGGAACTGAGTGAGAGTCCATCCAAAGCTCCCAAACCTCCTCCAGGAGCTGAGAGCCCACCCAGAGCTCCCAAACCCCCCAAAGGAGCTGAGTGAGAGCCCAAAGATCCCAAACCTCCTCCAGGAACTGAGTGAGAGCCCAAAGGTCCCAAACCTCCCTCAGGATCTGGAGGCCACATAGAGCTCCCAAAGCCCCCAAAAGGAGTTGAGTGAGAGCCCAGAGCTCCCAAACCTCCTCTAGGAACTGAGTGAGAGCCCAACCAAAGCTCCCAAACTCCCTCAGGATCTGGAACCAACCCAAAGCTCCCAAACCCCTCAAAGGAGCTGAGTGAGAGACCACCAAGAGCTCCCAAACCCCCTTTAGGAGTTGAGAACCCACCCAAAGCTCCCAAACCCCTCAAAGGAGCTGAAAGCCCACCCAGAGCTCCCAAACCTTCCCCAGGACCAGAGTGAGAGCCCAAAGCTCCCAAACCTCCCCCAGGATCTGGAGCCCAACCAAAGCTCCCAAACCCCCAAAAGGAGCTGAGTGAGAGCCCAGGAGCTGCTCTGGAGCTTTTTTTGTCCAGCTGGTGCAAGCCCAGCCGGCTGTTGCAGGGCCAGCACAGCCCCTGGGTTGTTGCAGGGCTGTTGCAGGGCCAGCACAGCCCCGGGGGATTTGCAGCCGAGCTGCTCCGGGGCCAGGGGAGCTCCTGGAGGTGCGGCGGGAGCGCAGCCGGCAGCTGGAAACGCCTTTGTGCCAGGTGACATTAGTGCCCGTAATGACGTCCCCAGAGGTGGCTCTGGCAGCGGGAGGATCCCAGCAGGGCCTCCTCCTCCTCTTCCTCGCCCTCCTCCTCCTCCTCCCGGTCCGGCCGGCTGGGCCGGCTCTGTGCCCTGTGGCACCTGCCCGGCCGGTGGCACCGGCCAGGTGTCCCCAAGGGATGGAGGGGACAGAACAGAGCCCCAGGGGGAGCGGGGTGGGCGCTTCAAGGAGGCACCGAAGCGGAGAGGAGGCTCCGGGAGAGGAGGAGCCCATGGTGCCACAGCAGGGCACGGGCACGGTGGTACCGGGTGGCACCGGGACAGTGGCACCGGAGCGCTGCCACCGCCGGGCTGGGGAAAGGGTCAAAGGGCGAGGAGCCGTGGGGACAGTGTGTGTGTGACAAAGCTGTGACAAAGCTGTGACACCCTCCCGGTGCCGGTGACCGCCGGTTCCACCGGGCAGGCCCCGAGCCGCCCTCCCCGCCCCCAGCGCCGCTTTCGCTTTCGCTGCTGCCGCCCCTGGCCGGCTCCAAGCGACCTTTATCCCCCCCCCCCCGCCCCGCCCCGCCCCGCCCCGCCCGGTGCTGCCCGTTCCTTCCCCCTCTCCCCCCCCCGCTCCTCCCGTTACAACCGGGCCGAGATCCCCGGGGGGGCCCAACCCGTGCGCGCCTCCTCCCCCCCCCCCCGACCGCAAACGGGGCCTGGTGGTGGTGGGACCGCCCGGGCCGCTCGGGGCGGGCTCTGAGGGGGCTCCGGGGGTCGCTCGGGGTTTGCAGCCGCTCCGGGACCCCCGGGGATCCCCCGGGGCCGCCCCGGGCCCGCCCCGCCCGTGCCCCCCGCCCGCACCTGCGCCGCGTCCGCCGTCCGTGCCAGGCCGCGAGCTCTGCGCCACGCCCCTGCCGCTCATTGGCTGAACCCCCGCGGAGTCCCGCCTTCCGCCTCATTCTATTGGTTATCGTCATCTCTAGGGGCGGGGCTCCCTCGAGCCGCCGTCACGGTCCGGGCCGCGCCCGAGCGCCGCCGTTGGAGGGGCAGGACCCGCCCCCGCGCGCGAACGCGGCGCTGATTGGCCAGCGTGGGCGCGGCTCGACCAATGGGAGCGCGGCGCTTGCTGCCGGCCTTCGGGCGCCCCCTGGTGGCGCCGCCGCTCCGGAGGGCGCCCCCTGGTGGCGCCGCCGCGCACCGACAGCGCTGGGGCGGGACCGGGCGGGGCGGGCGGGGCCGGAGCGGGAGGCGGCGGCAACGCCGGACACGACGGGCTGAACCTCCCCCACCGCCCCCCGGTGCCTGGGCCGGGGATGGGGAACGTGGAGAGCGCGGACGGGGAGGCGCTGCCCCGGGGCCCGGGAACACCGGGGGCCCCCGGGGGAGCCGGACTGTTCGCCCCGGGAAAGATGCCGATGCCGGAGCCCTGCGAGCTGGAGGAGCGCTTCGCCCTGGTGCTGGTGAGAGGCCGACCCCCGCCGCGCTCCCCCAGTTCCCGGTGCTCACCCTCCATTCCCGGTGTGCCCCCGGTGGTGCGC
This sequence comes from Melozone crissalis, assembly GCF_028551555.1. NCBI lineage: Eukaryota > Metazoa > Chordata > Aves > Passeriformes > Passerellidae > Melozone > Melozone crissalis. The sequence continues at coordinate 422,707 of NW_026535985.1, forward strand.
TTCGTCCGTTCGCTCCGTCGGTGTTCCCGCTGAGCCCCGTCCCGGTTCATCCCTCCCCGGGACTCCTCCCGATGCGCTCTCCCGGCGCAGTTGGCGGGCACCGGGCACCGCCGGGACGGCACCGCCGCCCGGAGCCGCCAGGGGCGGGCGGGGAGCGCCGGTGCCCGCGGGGATGGGCAGCGACCGCGGGGAACTCCCCAGCCGGGACAGCCCCGGGGGTGACGCCACTCCCGGTGCCACCGCGGGGGCCCCTGCGGCCCGGGGACTTTGCAAACCGGGAAAGTCCGGTCGGGGCAGCGCGCGGGGCTGGCATTCCCCGCTGGGTACGGGGGTTCCCGGTTTCCCGGTGCATGAAGTGGTTCCCGGTAGGCGCGGGTGCCCTGCGCGGTCCCCGGTGCGCTGTCACCGCCGGGGCGGTGCCCACCCCGGTGCCACCGGGACCACCAACACCGCCGAGGGGTCCCACCGGCGCTTGGGTGGCCCCGGAGCCGTCCCGGTGGCCCCTCGGCGGCGCCGGCTTTGTTTTGGGTGGCGGGGGGGACACCGGGGATTGGCGACACCGGTGCCCCCCCGGCTCCGCCATCCCGGTGGGAGCCGCCGCCAGCGGAAGCCGCAGCCGGGCAGGAAATGCCGAGTGTGGTCCCACGGGGCTCTGGAAGGCGAAATCGGGGGCACCGGGGGGCACCGGGGGGCACCGGGGGCACCGGCGTGGGCGCGTCCCGCCGGTAACGAGCGGCTCCCGCCCGTCCAGCATCCCACGCGGGGCCTGTGGCGGGGGGGACACGTCCCGGTGGGCGACACCGGTACCGGGAGGGGGTCACTTCGCGGGGTGGTGGCACCTGCCTCCCCCAAAATGTCCCCGCGGCCGTCGGTGCCGTCCCGGCTGCTACCGGGGGCGGAAAATATTCATTCCATCATGTGATGGGAGCCCGGCGGTTCCCGGAGGCGAGGATCCGCCCCGGAGCCCCCCCCAACCTCCGGCGCCGCCGTTTCCCGGTGGGATTCAAGGCATGGGGGGCTCCCGGTGGGGCGGACGGCGGAGGGGAAGCGCCCGGCCGGGAGCGGCCGCGTTCCCACCACAAAGGCAGGAAACGGAGCGGCGGGAACGGCGGCACGGGCGGGCGGCGGCGCTTCAGAGCCCCCCGCGGGCGCCCCTCGCCCCCCGGCGGGGGCTCCGGGCGTCCCTTCCGCCGCCGCTCCCGGCCGGTGCCGGGGTTTTACCGCTGGACCTGTGCGGAGGGCACGGTGCCCCTCGGGGGGGCAGTTTGGGTGGCACCGTGCTGGTGGTCAGTCTGTCCTGGTGGTCAGTCTGTCCTGGTGGTGGTCAGTCTGTCCTGCTGGTCAGTCTGTCCTGCTGGTGGTCAGTGTGTCCTGGTTGTCAGTCTGTCCTGCTGGTCAGTCCCTGCTGATGGTCAGTCTGTCCTGCTGGTCACTCTGTCCTGGTGATCAGTCCATCCTGCTGGTCAGTCTATCCTGCTAATCAGTCCCTACTGGTGGTCACTCTGTCCGGGTGGTCAGTCTGTCCTGCTGGTCACTCTGTCCGGGTGGTCAGTCTGTCCTGCTGGTGGTCACTCTGTCCTGCTGGTCACTCTGTCCTGCTGGTCAGTCTGTCCTGTGGTCCGTCAGTCCCGTGGGACCTTTGCCCAGCGCTCCCGTGGCCTCCCCCGGGCTCGGTCCCGGTTGTTTCCCGTGGGATCGGGATGAGCGGGCAGGGCTGGCACGGAGGGGAGGAGCAGCTCCTGATAACGGGGCTGCCCCGAGTGGCGTCACCGCCAGGGTGGCATCTCCCACCAGGGTGGCACCACCCAGAACAATGCCATCTCCCACCAGGGTGGCACCACCCAGAGCAATGCCATCTCCCACCATGGTGACATCGCCCACATGGGCTGGCATCTCTCCCTGCAGTGGCATTGCCCACCACCAGGGCACTCCCAGGCTTTCTGGCATCCCTGGTGCCCACTGTGGCACCCCGTTTGTCCTTTGCCACGTCTCACTGGGGTCTTCCCAGTGACCCAGTGCCAGGCCTTGTGCCCAGTGTCCTGGGGAGTTGGCACTGGTGCCTGGCTCTGTGTTTGGCGTCCTGGGGGGGTGGCACCGGTGCAAGGCTTTGTGTCCAGTGTCCTGGGGAGCTGGCACCGCTGCCTGGCCCCGTGCCCGGTCGGGAGCGGAGGCTGCGGTTGTGGCACGGAAGCAGCTGCAGACAGGAAGGATGCGTCAGGGATGGAGAGATTTGGTGCCGCTGGTGCTTGGCACGTGGCCCTGGTGGCACTGCTGTGCCCGTGCCACATCTGTGCCCATGCCACATCTGTGCCCGCTGGTGCACCCTGGTGCCAGCCACTCTGGCTATGTCACAGCTCAGGGTGCCCTTAGAGGGGACCCTGTGGGTGCTTTTTGGGGCCACCCAAGCTGTCCCATGGGTCTCGGTGCCCCTTGGGGAGCACTGTGGGTGCTGTGGGTGCTTTTTGGGGCTGTGCCATGGGTCTCGGTGCCCCTTGGTGGCTCTGTCCCCGTGTCCCTCAGGGTGACACCCGCCTTGGTGCCAGCCACTCTGGCTATGCCACGTCTCAGGGTGCCCTTGGAGGGGATCCTGGCTGAGCTGTGGGTGCTTTTTGGGGCTGTGCCATGGGTCTCGGTGCCCCTTAGGGGCACTGTCCCCGTGTCCCTCAGGGTGACACCCCCTCTGTGTCCCCAGAGCTCCATGAACCTGCCCCCGGACAAAGCCCGGCTGCTGCGCCAGTACGACAACGAGAAGAAATGGGACCTCATCTGTGACCAGGTGGGGCTGGGTGGCCCGTGGAGGGTCTGGGGAGGGGACAACGCCGCTGTCCCAATGTCACCAATGTCACCAACACCCTCCTGTCCCCTCCCAGGAGCGGTTCCAGGTGAAGAGCCCGCCCCATGCCTACATCCAGAAGCTGCGCAGCTTCCTGGAGCCGGGTGTCACACGCAAGGTGAGGGGGCTTTGGGGGGCTTTGGGGAGCCTTGGGGGGTTTGGGGAATCTGGGGGGACACAGCTCAGCCTTGCTCTGCCCCCCAGAAGTTCAGGAGGAGGGTGCAGGAATCCACCAAGGTGCTGCGGGAGCTGGAGATCAGCCTGAGGACCAACCACATTGGGTGAGTGGGGGGTCCCGGGGAGGGGCTGGGGGATCCCGAGGAGGGTTTGTGGGGTCCCAGGGAGCGTTTGTGGGGTCCAGACTGTGGGGTTTGTGGGGTGCAGAGTTCCGGATGGCTCTGGAGCCCCGGGGGGATCTCGGGTGCTGTCCCCAGCCCCGCACAGCTGCAGGGGAAGCCGGAGGCGCTGCAGGAACTGGGCCCGGTTCCTGCCCCGGCCCGCGGGCCGCTCCCGGGGGCGGATGCCGGGGCGGATGGGCCGGTGCTGACGCCCTGAACGAGGCAGCGTGGTCAGATCCCCGTCCGGCTCCTCCCGACAGACCGGAGGGGCTCGGTCCGTTCCATCCCCGACCGGCCCCGGGATGATGCGCAGGGACCGGGGGGTTTTGGGGACATCACCGGAGGGTTCCCGGTGGCACCGGCGTGCCCGGGGCTGCTCGTGCACGTGCGGGCTGCTCCCCGCCGCCGGCCCCGCTCGTCCCTGCCCACGGAACCCAAAATAGCAGCAGCCGGAGACAGGAAACGGGCTGGGGCTCGGGGGCTGGAGCGGCGGCAGGAAAGGGGCGGCCCCGGCGGGCCCCGGGGCTCCGTGACGCGCGGAGCTGGGCTGGGCTGGGCTGGGGACCCCCGGTAATCCCACCCCCTGTACCCCCATTCTCTCCTTGCACCTCACAACTGCACCCCAACATCCTCCCAGGGGTCGGGACACCCCGAATCCCCTCCTTTCCCGTGGGCACAGCACCTCACAAATGCACCCCAAGACCCTCCCAGGGGTCGGGGTGAACCCCCCACCCCCTGTACCCCCAATCCCTTCTTGGCAGCTCAAAATTGCACCCCAAGACCCTCCCAAAGATTGGGGTGAATCTCCCACCCCCTGTACCCCCACCCACTCCTTTTCCATGGGCACAGCACCTCACAAGTGCACCCCAAGACCCTCCCAAGGGTCAGGGTGAATCTCCCACCCCATGAATACCCCCATCCTCTCCTTGCACCTCACAATTGCACCCCAAGACCCTCCCAAAGATCGGGGTGAACCTCCCACCCCATGAATACCCAAACCCCCACAGCACCTGACAAATGCCCCTCAACACCCTCCCAGGGTTCTGGGTGAATCCCCCAGCCCCTGTACCCCCACTCCCTTCTTGGCGCCTCACAATTGCACCCCAACACCCTCCCAAGGGTCAGGGCACCCCGAATCTCCTCCTTTCCCCTCAGGGGTGGGTTTGGGGGTGCAGCCCCATCACCGAGCCCCGTTTCCCGCCCGCACCGAGCCCTCCCTGCCCTGCGCTCCTCTGATAACGCCGGCACTGCTGATAACGGGGCGGCTGCGCCCACCAGGGCAGTGCCCGCAGCGTGCCCGTGCCAGGGCGGGGGTGCCCGTGGTGCCGGGGGTGTTCTGGGGGGTCCCCGTGTTCTGGGGGGGTCTCCGTGTTGGAGGGGGCTGTGCTGGGGAGTCCCCGTGTTTAAGGGGGCTGTTCTGGGGGGGTCCCCGTGTTCTGGGGGCGTCTCCGTGTTGGAGGGGGGTGTTGTGGGTGGTCTCCCTGTTGGAGGGTGCTGTTCTGGGAGGGTCCCCGTGTTGGAGGGGGTGTTCTTGGGGGTCCCCGTGTTCTGTGGGGTCCCCGTGTTCGAGTGGGCTGTTCTGGGGGGGTCCCCGTGTTTAAGGGGGCTATTCTGGGGGGGGGGTCCCCGTGTTGGAGGGAGTTGTGCTGGAGGGGTCTCCGTGTTCTGGGGGGGGTTCCCGTGTTTAATGGGGTTGTTCTGGGGAGGTCCCCATGTTGGAGGGGGATGTTTTGGGGGGGTTCCCGTGTTTATGGGGGTTGTTCTGGGGGGGATCCCCGTTTCCCGCGGGCTCTGATGGGTTCCTGGTGCCGCAGGTGGGTGCGGGAGTTCCTCAATGATGAGAACAAAGGGCTGGACGTGCTGGTGAATTACCTGTCCTTCGCCCAGTGCGCCGTCATGTGAGTGGGGTCGGGGGTCTCGAGGTGAGGGGGGGGTTCCAGGGAGTCCTTGGGTAGTCCTTGGGGGTCCAGGGAGTCCTTGGGGAGTCCCTGGGGAGTCTTTGGGGGTCCAGGGAGACTTTGGGGTGTCCTTGGCGGTCCAGGGAGTCCTTGGGGAGCCTGTGGCAGCTCCCTGATAGCGCCGGGTCTGTTATCAGCGCCGAGGCAGGGAGGGAGCAGCGGTTTGTGAGGGATGCGGGAATGTCAGACCCTGCCCGGCTGCTCTGGGAATTGCTGAGCCACCTTCGTGCCTCTGCCCACCCCGCAGTGCCCACCTGGCACCTACTGCAGTGCTTGCATCTGTGCTGGAGCCCTGTGCCTGCTGCCAGAGCTGTGTGCCCCCTGCCAGAGCTGTGTGCCTGCTGCCAGAGCTGCCAGAGCCCTGTGCCCCCTGCCAGAGCTCTGTGCCCCCTGATAGAGCCGTGTGCCCCCCACCACAGCCCTGTGTCCCCTGCCAGAGCTGCCCGAGCCCTGTGCCCCCATTTAAAGCCCTGTGCCCCCCTCCAGAACTGTGTGCCCGCTGCCAAAGCACTGTGCCCACTGCCAGAGCCATGAACTCCCTGCTATAGCCCTGTGCCCCCTGCCAAAGCACTGTGCCCGCTGCCAGAGCCCTGTGCCCCTCACCACAGCCCTGTGCCACCCACCAGAGCCCTGTGCCCCCTGCCAGAGCCGTGTGTCCCCTACCAGGGCACTGTGCCCCTCACCACAGCCCTGTGCCCCCCTCCAGAGCCGTGTGCCCCCCTTCAAAGCCCTGTGCCACCCACCAGAGCCCTGTGCCACCCTCGCTCCACGCGTGTGCCCCCTCCAGGTTGGATTTTGAGGGCCTGGAAGGAGGTGAGGACGGTGCCCTGGAGAAGCTGCGCTCCTGGAGCAGGTCCATCGAGGATCTGCAGCACCCCAGCGCCCTGCCCGCCCCCTTCGGCAGCAGCCTGGCACGCTCTGCCCGCCAGACCGCCCTACGGTACGTGCCCGGGGGCGTATCCCACTCGGGGAGCACGTCCTGCCACGGGGGTACGGCCTGTGCAGGGCTCTGGCTGCTTGCTGAGTGCTGTGCCAGTGTGCCATGCTGTGTGCCAGTCTGCCATGGTGTGTGCCATGTCTGTGCCATGGTGTGTGCCATGTGCCATGCTGTGTGCCATGCTGTGTGCCAGTGTGCCATGCTGTGTGCCATGTCTGTGCTATGCTGTGTGCCATGGTGTGTGCCATGTCTCTGCCATGGTGTGTGCCAGTGTGCCATGGTGTGTGCCATGGTATGTGCCATGCTGTGTACCATGTCTATGCCATGTCTGTGCCATGGTGTGTGCCATGGTGTGTGCCATGTGCCATGGTGTGTGCCATGTCTGTGCCATGGTGTGTGCCATGGTATGTGCCATGTGCCATGCTGTGTGTCATGGTGTGTGCCATGGTGTGTGCCATGGTGTATGCCATGGTGTGTGCCATGCTGTGTGCCATGTGCCATACTGTGTGCCATGTGCCATGGTGCGTGCCATGTGTGTGCCATGGTGTGTGGCATGCTGTGTGCCATGTGCCATGGTGTGTGGCGTGCTGTGTGCCATGGTGCGTGCCATGTCTGTGCGTGCCATGGTGTGTGCGTGCCATGTCTGTGCCCTGCCATGGTGTCACTCCTCGCCCTGTCCCATGCCAACTGCATGGCACAAACGCAGCGCTGTGCCTCGCCCTGTGTGCATCTCCCCATCCCGCCTGCCCTCTGCCTTCGCGGCTCCGCTCCCCCTGCTCTGGCTGTGCCCCCGTGCCCCGGGGTAATGCACCCCGTTTCTGCTTCCAGGGCCGGGGTGCCCCTCTCTGGCTGCGCTCTCTCTCTGTCCCCTCCGTGCCCACCTTGCTGCTCGGTAAGTACCAGGGCCAGCCCCGTGCCCGCCTCTGCTCCGGGTGTCCGGTGCCAGCCCCGTGCCCGCCTCTGCTCCCCGTGCCCGCCTTTGCTCCACCTCTGCTCGCTCTGTCCCTGTCGCCCTCTGGCTGCCTTTGTCCCTCCCAAATCCCATCTGGCTGTCCCCAAGCTGTCCCCAAGCTGTCCTCACGCTGTCCCCCCCCGTCGGAGGTGCCAGCCCCGCTCACCGTGTGCCCTGTCCCGCAGCTATGGCACGCTGCCCAGCCGCAGGGCGCTGAAGAACTCCCGCCTGGTGAGCCAGAAGGATGATGTTCACCTGTGCATCATGTGTCTCCGGGCCATCATGAACTACCAGGTAGTGTCACCCCACGGTGGGGACACCGCTGTCACCGCTGCCACCACGGCTGACGCTGGTTTTGTGCTCTCCGTGCCCACAGTACGGCTTCAACCTGGTCATGTCTCACCCCCACGCCGTCAACGAGATCGCCCTGAGCCTCAACAACAAGAACCCGAGGTGAGGGAGGGTCTGGCAGGGTGGGACAGCGGTCGTGGAGCTGGCAGGGGGTGGCACTGATGGTGATGGTGGCACTGATGGTGATGATGGTGACGCTGTGGCCAGGATGAAGGCGCTGGTGCTGGAGCTGCTGGCTGCTGTGTGCCTGGTGAGGGGCGGCCACGAGATCATCCTGGCGGCCTTTGACAACTTCAAGGAGGTAAAAGGGGATGGGAGCAGGGATGGGATGGGGGAATGGAGGAGACAGGACCAGGTTGGGATGGGGGAATGGAGGGAGACAGGAGCAGGCTGGGATGAGGGAATGGAGGCACCACAATCAGGCTGGGACTGGGGAGCAGGACCTCAGGAATGGAGGAACTGGGGACTCCAGAAGCAATCTGGGATGGGAGAAACCCCAAGAGAAGGCTGGAATGGGGGCACCAGGGTCCGCAGGAGCAATCTGGGATGAGGGACACTACAAGAGAAGGTTGGGGTGGGGACACCAGGGACCCAGAAGCAATCTGGGTCCCAAGAGAAGGTTGGGATGGGGGCACCAGGGACCCCAGGACCAGGTTGGGAAGGGGAATCTGGAGTGCAGGTGGTGAAGGGATCAGGGAAGATGAGGAATGGGGGAGTCTGGGAGTACCAGGACCAGACTGGGATTAGGGAAATGGAGTCCAGGAGATGAGGGGAGGGTCAGTGGCTGGGGGGGGCCACGCCAGGTGAACCCCATTTCTGCCTGCCCAGGTGTGCAAGGAGAAACATCGCTTCGAGCGGTTGATGGAATACTTCCGCAACGAGGACAGCAGCATCGACTTCATGGTGGGACACCCTGTCCTGGGCGAGGGGGAGGCTCTCTGGGGGGCCAGGAGGACTCCTGGTTATTGGAATTAATACCAATATAGCCTGATGGAACGTGCCTGGGCTCATCTGGCTCTTGCTGCTTGACCAAAGGCAGCAGCTGTGGTGGTTTCACCTCAGAGACACTTTTGGCCAGCTGGATATTGCAGCAAAAGTGAGGGTGCCACCTCAGGGGTGTCTTCCCTGACTGATCCATCCCCAGGATGGAGCTGCCCCACGTTGGGCACCAATATATTGGAATTAAATACAAATATAGCTGGATGGAACATGCCTGGGCTCCTCTGGCCCTTGCTGCTTGACCAAGGGTGGCAGCTGTGGTGGTTTCACCCCAGAGACAGCTTTGGCCGGCTGGATATTGCAGCTGGGTGCTTGGGACAAGTCCAGGCTTGCAGGAACTCAGGTTTTTCTCTGGTGGAGAAGCTTTAAGGCCATGGTGAAGGAAAGGAGTCGGTTCTGCTGGAGGGTTTGGATCCAGAGCTTTATTCTGGCCCACAGGCCTCTGAATGCAGCAGCAGCTCCAACAGAACTCCCTGACCCCGTGGTTGCTGTTCCTTTTAACCCCAGGGAGAGGGGCAGGGAAAGGGTAGGGAGCCCTCAACCAGGTAAGGGGGGGGAAATCTCAGGGGACAAACGACACCTGGATGGCCCAATGCCCCCCAGGGCTGAGAGGCATCTTTTGAACTTCACCAATCACTCCACACCCTTCTGGAATGCCAAGATTGATGGACAGCACTCAGCAAGGGACAGGGGAGGGGAAGGGAGAGCTTGTTGGCACACCTGGGGAAAGAACCGGGATGGACAGGCTGTTCCATCACACCACAACACCTGGTGACACCAGCCCTGCCTGCAGGTGGCCTGCATGCAGTTCATCAACATCGTGGTGCACTCGGTGGAGGACATGAACTTCCGCGTCCATCTCCAGTACGAGTTCACCAAACTGGGGCTGGAGGAGTTCCTGCAGGTATGGGGGGGGTCGAGGGTCAGGGGAATTGTGTTGGGGGGCCCCCCCATCCTTGATGGCACCTTTGTGCCCATAGAAGTCGAGGCACACGGAGAGTGAGAAGCTGCAGGTGCAGATCCAGGCGTACCTGGACAACGTCTTCGATGTGGGGGGGCTGCTGGAGGATGCTGAGACCAAAAATGTGGCCCTGGAGAAGGTGGAGGAGCTGGAGGAGCACCTGTCCCACGTATGTGAGCACGGGGGGATGCGGGGATGTTCCTTGCTGGGTCCCAGGGAGGTCAGAGGTGACAGCAGGGGTGTCCCCGAGCTGCTGTCACAGCCGTGTCCCTCTCCTCAGCTAACGGAGAAGCTGCTGGACCTGGAGAACGAGAACATGATGCGGGTGGCAGAGCTGGAGAAGCAGCTGCTGCAGCGAGAGAAGGAGCTGGAGGTGGTCAAGGTGTGCTGAGGGGGGCTGTAGGGGCTGTGGGGAGTGGGGAAGGGTCCCAATCCCCTCAGTCTGACCCTCGCCGTCCCCAGGAGACCTACGAGCACACGAGCCACCAGGTGCACACGCTGCGCAGGATGATCAAGGAGAAGGACGAGGCTTTCCGGAGGCACTACGGCTCCGAGCCGCCCCCGGTGCCCGGCGGGGCCGAGCCGCCCCCTCCGCTGCCCGAGCCCTCGGAGGAGACCCTGAGACCCCCGGTCCTGCCCCCCGTAGAAGCCGCGCCACCCCCGCCGCCCCCTCCGCCTCCCCCGCTGCCGCCCCCCGCGCCCCCGCTCCCAGGTGAGGAGGAGGAGGAGGAGGAAGAGGAAGACCCCGGGGTACCCAAAGCTGGGGCAGCTCAGAGCTGGGTGTGCCCAGGGGTGGGAGGGGTCCCAGGAAGGGATGTCCCCCGTGCTGGGTCACACCCGAGGGTGGTGGTCCCCAGAATTGGGGTCTCACCTCCTCCCTCCTCTGATGGCTCCACAGGGAAGTGTCCCCCGGCCCCGCCGCTGCCCGGGGCTGCACCGTCCATCGCCCTCACCGTGGGGCTCTCAGGTACGTGGGGATGAGGGGGACCACGGGGTGGGGACAGGGGACAGGGGATGGGGTACAGGGCACGGGGGACGGGGGACAGGGCAGAGACAGTGGGGACAGGGACAGGGGACAGGGAGGGTGTGGGGAGTGGGACAGTGCAGGGGCAGTGGGGACAGGGACAGGGGACAGTGCAGGGGCAGTGGGGACAGGGACAGGGGACAGCGAGCGTGTGGGGAGCGGGACAGTGTGAGGACAATGGGGACAGGAGGATGTGGGAACCATGGGGACAGGGATGGTATAGAGACTGTGGGGACAGGGACAAGGGACAGGGATGGTGTGGGGACCGTGGGGACAGGGATGGTGTAGGGATTGTGTGGACAGGGAGGACAGAGGAACTGTGGGGACAGGGACAAGGGACAGGGAAAGGGTTGCAAACACCAGAGTGCTGGGCTTGCAATCCTCAAGGAACACCTGCTCAGAGACCCCAGCATGGGATGGCCCAGGGGTTGATGACACCAGGCTCAGGTGGCTCAGGGTGGGCACAGGACATGTCCCCATGCCCTGGGGGTGCTGAGCTGGCTCCCACCCCGCTGGCAGCCATCCGGATCAAGAAGCCCATCAAGACCAAGTTCCGGCTGCCTGTGTTCAACTGGACGGCGCTGAAGCCCAGCCAGATCAGCGGGACGGTGTTCAGCGAGCTGGATGATGAGAGGGTGCTGGAGGTGAGCCCAGGACCCCTCTGTGGCCACATTTCTCTTCATGGAGAAAAAACAAGGCACAGCTTCCCTAGGATATTTCTGGGATTCACATTCACTGAAGCTCAGAGAAAGGAAAAAACCAATTCTTATCTCAATTGCTGCTCCTCTTGTTGTTCACAAGTGGGGTGCGTTGTGGAAGATTGTTTACCTGAAGGGAATTGGTAATTGGATTCTGGTTATTTGGTCAATTATTCTGGTCAATTTGATTAATTGACCAATTGAATCCAGGTGTGTGTGTTGGGACTGCTGACGGTCACAAGATTCTGTGCAGTGGAGTTGAGTGCTTGGCAGATTCAGTTTAGATCAAGTAATATAGTATAGAATAATATACTGTGATATAGTAGAGAATATGCTATAATATAGTATATTACAATATGTAATATAGTATAGTAATGTAGTATATAATATACTAATATATATAGTATATAATAATATAGTAATATAGTATAGAATAATATAGCATAGAATAATAGAATATAGTATAATAGTAATATAGTATAGAATATGCTAACATATATAGTGTCTATATAGTAATATAGTACAGAATAATATAGTATAGAATAATAGAATACAGTATAATAGTAATATAGTATAGAATCATATACTGTAATATAGTATAGAATATACTACAATATAGTATATTATAATATGTAATATAGTACAGTAATGTAGTATATAATATACTAATATATAGTATAGAATAATATAGTAATATAGTATAGAATAATATCCTGTAATATAGCATACAATATACTATAATATAGTATATTACAAGATTTAATATAGTATAGTAATATAGTGTGTAATATACTAAAATATATAGTATAAAATTTAGTAATATAGTATAGAATATACTATAATTGTAATATAGTATAATAATAGCAATATAGTATAGAATATACTATAATAGTAATATAGTAATACAGTATAGAACAATATACTGCAATATAGTATAGAATACACTATAATATAACATATTATAATATGTATTATAGTAATATAGTATATAATATAGTAATATAGTAGAGAATAATACAGTATAGTATTATATATATAATATAATATAATATAATATAATATAATATAATATAATAATAATAATATAGTATACAATATAGTAAACAATATAGTATAATAGTAATATAGTATAGAATAATTCTGTATAATAAAGTAATTAATTAGCCTTCTGACATTACGGAGTCCTCCTCTCCACGTGGGCACCCCCAGCCCCAATTCTGACCCCCCTCACCCCCCCAGGACCTGGACCTGGAGCGCTTCGAGGAGCTGTTCAAGACCAAGGCGCAGGGCCCGGCGCTGGACCTGGTGTGTGCCAAGAGCAAGGCGGCGCAGAAAGTGGCCACCAAGGTGACCCTGCTGGAGGCCAACCGTGCCAAGAACTTGGCCATCACCCTGCGCAAGGCCGGCCGCAGCGCTGACGAGATCTGCCGGGCCATCCACACGTATGGGCTGTGCTGGGGGGGTAGAAACGGGGCAGGGAGGGTCAAAAATGGGGGGTGCAGGGGGTACACAGGGGCCAAAGGGGCTGGTTGGGGTGCAAGGGGGTTGTTTGGGGTGGCCTCCACTGCTGGAGGACAATGGTGCTGAGGTTCTAGTGGCTCAAAGGGCAGGGAGGGTCCAGAATGGGGTGCAGGAGGGAGACAGGGGTGCAAGAGGGTTGGTAGGGATGCAAAGGGGTTGGTTGGGGTGCAAGGGGGTTGGTTGGGGTGCAGATGGTTTGGCTGGGGGGCAGCGTGGCTGCTTGGGGCTCAGGGGACCTAGGCAGAGTTCAGGGGGTCTTGGCGGAGGAGCAGTGGGAATTTTTTGGGGTTCAGGGGTGCCAGGCAGGGTGCAGAGAGACTGTCTGGAATGCAGAGGAGCTTTTTGGGATGTAGGGGGTCTGGCTGGGGGTAGAGGGATCAACAGGAGAGCCAGGCAAGGTGCAGAAGGACTCGGCTGGGGTGCACATGGTTTGATTGAGGTTCAGGAGGTCCAGGTGGGGTACAGAGGCCCAGGCAGGGTGCAGGGGCTCTGCCTGTGGTTCAGGGTGCCCAAACAGGGATCCAGGCTTCCCAAACTGGGCACCTCTGGGGATCTGCTCCCCAACACTGTGGTGCGGGGGCAGGTTCGACCTGGCGACGCTGCCGGTGGATTTCGTGGAGTGCCTGATGCGGTTCCTGCCCACGGAGGCAGAGGCCAAGGCACTGAGGCAGTACGAGCGCGAGCGGAAGCCGCTGGAGGAGCTGGCGGACGAGGATCGCTTCATGCTGCAGTTCAGCAAGGTGGAGAGGCTGCCCCAGCGCATGGCCATCATGGCCTTCCTGGGCAACTTCGCCGAGAATATCCAGATGCTGACGCCGGTATGGAGCTGGGGAAGGGGAGAACTGGACCTGCTCCACCTTGAACCCCGGCTGAGCCCCCCTGTGCTGTCCCCCTGCAGCAGCTCAACGCCATCATCGCGGCCTCGGCCTCTGTTAAGTCGTCACAGAAGCTGAAGCACATGTTGGAGGTGGGCTGGGTGGGGGTCCTTCATCCAGCCTCACTGTAGCTGGGTGAGGGGGTTCCTGTGGGGGTTTCACTCCCTCCTGACCCTCCAACCCTGCTGCTTTGCCCCTGCAGATCATCTTGGCACTCGGCAACTACATGAACAGCAGCAAACGCGGCGCGGTCTACGGCTTCAAACTGCAGAGCCTGGACCTGGTAGGCAGCCCCTCCCCGGCTCCCTGGGACCCTGAGGGTCCCATCCCACAGCCCTGACCCCCTCCCCAAATCCTCCTGCAGCTCCTGGACACCAAGTCAACCGACAGGAAGATGACATTGCTGCACTTCATTGCGCTGACGGTGCGGGAGAAGTACCCAGAGCTGGCGACCTTCTGGCAGGAGCTGCACTTTGTGGAGAAGGCTGCAGCAGGTGCCCTTCAACCTGTGACTATGACCCCACCTTGCTGTCCCGACTTCACATAGCCACTGCCCTGTTGTCATTATAGTGCAAGAGATCCATTGTCATTACATTTCAAGGGTTCCATATTGCCAGAGTTTTGTACCTCCTTGATGTTTCTCTTGTAGTCAGCTTCTCTAGGCACTGACTCTTCCTTATCCTCACAGTAGCCAGCTGACTCCAGTTCCCATCAATCCACTCTTTTATAACACTCTTCTTATTGGCTACAGGTGTGGCCTGTTAACATCAGGCCTGCTCCTAATCTTTAGTAAATGGTTCAGCTGCAATTCTTTAGGGGATAAGATTACATTCTATACCACCTTCATTTACCCATACTGTATCCCCCTGCACTGACCCATCCCGTGTCCCTGCAGTGTCCCTGGAGAACGTGCTGCTGGATGTGAAGGAGCTGGGCCGGGGCATGGAGCTGCTGCGGCGGGAGTGCGGGCAGCATGAGAGCGCGGTGCTGCGCGGCTTCCTGGGCGGCAGCGAGGGGCAGCTGGAGCGGCTGCAGCGCGATGCGCGCACGGCCGAGGTGAGGGCGGCTCACACCCGGCCTGGCACCGGCCACGGGCACGGCTGGTCAGCCACACCTCACTCTGTCAACTCCTCGGGCACAGCTGGGCAGCCACACCTTGCCTTGCATGGTCCTTGTGCACATCTGGTCATTGAAACCTTGCTCTGGAAACTCCTCGTGCACAGCTGGTCATCTAAACCTTGTCTTGCACAGTCCTTGTGCACATCTGGTCACCCACACACCTTGCTCTGCATGCTCCTCTTGCACCCTTGCTTTCCTCTGCATGTTCCGTGTCTTTCTTCACCATCCACACCTTGTCTTGCATTGTCCTTGTCCACACCTGGTCAGCCACACCTTGCTCTGCATGTTCCTGTTGCACTTCCTTTCTTTGCATGCTCTGTGTAATTCTTCATCATCCACACCTTGTCTTGAACAGTCCTTGTGCACATCTGGTCACCCACACACCTTGCTCTGCGTGCTCCTCTTGCACCCCTGCTTTCCTCTGCATGTTCCCTGTCTTTCTTCATCATCCACACCTTGCTCTGCATGCTCTTCTTGCATTCCTGCTTTCCTTTGCATGCTCCATGTCATTCTTTGTCATCCACACCTTGCTCTGCGTGGTCCTTGTGCACATCTGCTTATCCACACTTTGTGTTGCATGGTCCATGGGCACACCTGGTCATTGAAACCTTGCTCTGCATGGTCCTTGTGCGCACCTGGTCACTCACACCTTGTCTTGCATGGTCCTTCTGCACAGCTGGTCATCCACACCTTGCTCTGCATACTCTTCTTGCACCCCTGCTTTCCTCTGCATATTCCGTGTCTTTCTTCGTCATCCACACCTTGCTCTATGCAGTCCTTGTGCGGACATCTTGCTTTGCACACTCCTTGTGCACATCTGCTCATCCAAACCTTGTCTTGCACAGTCCTTGTGCACATCTGGTCACCCACACACCTTGCTCTGCATGGTCCTCTTGCACCCCTGCTTTCCTCTGCATGTTCCCTGTCTTTCTTCATCATCCACACCTTGTCTTGCATTGTCCTTGTGCACACCTGGCCATCCACACCTTGCTCTGCATGTTTCTCTTGCACTTCTGCTTTCCTCTGCATGCTCTGTGTAATTCTTTGTCATCCACACCTTGTCTTGTATGGTCCTTCTGCACGTCTGGTTCTGCTCCTGGCTCCGCAAACTTCTCGTGCACATCTGGTCACCCACACCTTGCTCTGCACACTCCTTGTGCACTCCTGCCTTCCTTTGCATTCTCTGTGTGCATTCCTTGTCACCCACACCTTGTCTTGCACACTCCCTGTGCTCTCCTGCCCTGCTTTGCCCACACATGATGCCCGCCATGCCTTGCCCTCCCCCTGTGCTGGGCACTGCCCGTGCCTGACCCTGCTCCTGTGCCAGGACGCCTACAACACCGTGGTGCGGTATTTCGGTGAGAGCCCCAAGACCACCCCGCCGTCTGTCTTCTTCCCGGTCTTTGTCCGCTTCATCCACTCCTACAAGGTGAGCTGGGGCCAGGAGGGGGTACCCTGCAGGTGAGTGGCACCATGGTGGGGGAAATCTGACCCCTGCCCACCTGTGTGCCCCGGCAGGACGCGGAGCAGGAGAACGAGACGCGCAAGAAGCAGGAGGAGGTGATGCGGGAGAAGCTGCTGGCACAGGAGGCTAAAAAGCAGGAGAAGGTTGGTGGAGGCAGCCACGGGGTGGGCTAGGGAGTGGGGGGCACGGAGGGGACCCCTGTGTCCCTCACCTGGCCCCCTGTGCCTCCCTCCCAGCGGAACAAGTGGCAGCAGCAGGAGCTGATCGCGGAGCTGCGGCGGCGCCAGGCCAAGGACCACCGGCCCATGTACGAGGGCAAGGATGGCACCATCGAGGACATCATCACAGGTATGGCCCCCTCGCCCCCCCTGGCCCCCTGCCCTGGCCCTGCCAGCCACGGGGGCTGACGTGTCCCTGTCCCCCCCGTCCCCTGCCCGTCCCCCCCGCAGCGCTGAAGAGCGTCCCCTTCACTGCCCGCACGGCCAAGCGGGGCTCCCGCTTCTTCTGCGACCCGTCCCACCACGACGAGTCCAGCTGTTAAGAGCCCAGGTACCACCTGCATGCCTGGATCCCCTTGGATCCCACCTGGATCCCCCTGGGTTCCCCCTGAGCCCTGCATGCCCCCTTCTGCACGCCCCCCTCCCTGCATGTTGTCACCCCAGGGTGTCTGGTGCGCCTCAGGATTTTGGATTGGGGCAGGATCTTAATGCAAGGCTGGATCCCAGTGCTGGATCCCAACTCAGAGCTGGATCCCAGCACAGGATCCTGGTGCAAACCTGGATCCCAGCACAGGATCCCAACACAGAGCTGGATCCCAGCACAGGACCCCAACCCAGAGCTGGATCCCAGTACAGGATCCTGGTGCGAGGCTGGATCCCAGTACAGGATCCTGGTGCTAGGCTGGATCCCAGCACAGAGCTGGATCCCAGCACAGGATCCCAGCACAGAGCTGGATCCCAGCATAAGATCCTGGTGCAAAGCTGAGTTTCAACACTGGATCCCAGTTTGAGGCTGGATCCCAGCACAAGATCCCAACTCAGAGCTGGATCCCAGCACAGGATCCAGGTGCAAGGCTGGATCCCAGCACAGGATCCCAACACAGACCTGGATCCCAGCTCAGGATCCCAGTGCAAGGCAGGATCCCGACACAAGATCCCAGTTCAAGGCTGGATCCCAGCACAGGATCCCAACATAAAGCTGGATCTGGGTGGAAGGGAACTGGATCCCAGTGAAATGTTCTACCCAGAATGGAGTCCTGGCACAGGATCCCAGTGCAAGGCTGGGTCCCAGCACAAGATCCCAGCACACAATCCCAGTGTAAGGCTGGATCCCAGCACAGATTCTTTTGCAATATTGGATCCCAGAGTGGGGTCACTGGGTCCCAGGGCAGGATCCCAGTGCACTACTGGATCTCAAGATGGGATTCCAGTACAGTACTGGATCCCACACTGGTATCCCAGTGCACTACTGGAGCCCAGGACAAGGTCCCAGTGCAAGACTGGATCCCACACTGGTATCCCAGTGCACTACTGGATCTCAAGATGGGATTCCAGTACAGTACTGGATTCCACACTGGTATCCCAGTGCACTACTGGAGCCCAGGACAAGGTCCCAGTGCAAGACTGGATCCCACACTGGTATCCCAGTGCACTACTGCGTTCTGGGCAGGATCCCAGGGCAAAACTGGATCCCAAGGCAGAGTCCCAGTGCAAGACTGGATGCCAGGCTGTTATCCCAGTGCACTACTGGGTCTCAAGATGGGATCCCAGTATAGTACTGGATCCCACACTGGTATCCCAGTGCACTACTGGGTCCCAGGACAAGGTCCCAGTGCACTCCTGGATTCTGGGCAGGATCCCAGTGCAAGACTGGATGCCAGGGTTTGGTACCAGTGCAAGACTGGTTGCCAGGGTATGGTGCCAGTGCCCTGCTCGAGCCCAGAGTGGGGATCCCAGTGCATTGCTGAGTCCTAGGCCAGTGCCTGGAGGACTCAGCCTGTGGTGCCTGTACTCTGGGGGGGTCACCTGGGCACCCCCAGGTGTCCCTGGCTCTGTCCCTGACTGTCCCTTCCATCCCACAGCCCGAAGGTGGATCCGCCTGTAGCCCAGCAAGGCAAAGGAGCCCGACCAGGGGGCAGGGGAGGATTTGGGGCTGCCTCAGCCCCTCCTCACCCCCCTCTGCCCCCCAAGTGCCCCGTGAGGCTCCGTCCTGCCCTGACACCACGTGGGACAGGGCCAAAATGTGCCACCATTCCCACGGGTGACATCCCTGTGCCCGGGGAGACCCTGCACCCCCTGCCCACCCAAGGCAGAGGCCAAATCCATCTCTGGTGGAGCCCCAGCATCAGGAGCTGATTCATGGGGTGCTCCCCTCCCCGTCAGGGTCCCCCTGTTCCCTGGGGTGGCTCAGAGCCCCCAGCCCCACTGCAGGGACCAGAGGGACCCCTCCACCCCGCGCTCGACACTTTGACCACTGATGTGAACACTAAGTGCCAAAAAAAAAGGGACCAAAGCCAGGCTGGGGGGGCACCTGGAGAGGGGCAGGATGGTGCCCCCCACCCCAGGACCCCCCTGACCATTCCCCCCACCACAGTGACTTTTTGTACATGTGAAATATATGGAGTCTTTTACAAGGCCAATGCCTGATTTGGGGGAACGTGGGGGGGGCACAGAGGCAGCCCAGGAGTTTTGGGGGCCTCCCCAGGCTGTGATTCTGTGTTTGGGGGGGACAGGGAGGGGGCACAGAGATGTGCAGACATTTGGCAGAGCTTTGCAGTGCTGTTATTAAAGCTGTGGGATTAAGGAGAGGGGGGACCTGGTTTGGGGAGGAATTGGGAGCCCCCCACACCCCCAGCCCCATTCCAGTGTGGGGTGGTCCCAGTTCTCCCCACTTTTGGTGGCTATGGGGGACTGGGAACAGATTGGAGGCTGGGAGGGGCTGCAGGGGGAGCAGGGTGAGGTCCCAAAGGACTGGAGGGGCAGGATGGCAAAAAGGGCTTGTGGGGGTGGCCATGGGGGTGCTGGGAGGGGCAGGATGTGACCCCAAACCCTCAGCAGCGGCACAAGGGCCTGGCCTCCCTTGCTGAGCCCCACCAGCCCAGGGATTAGCCCTGAAACAGGGAATAAAAGTTTTCTCTAATCCTCTTGGGGGGATTACCAGCACTGCCACACCCAGGGTGGGATCTGGCCCGGCCTCAGCCCCCCCAGCGCCGCTGCTGACCTGGGACCTTTTAATCCACCCACACAAACCCCCTGCTCCAGCCTGGGGATCCTCGGAGATGCTGTGGGCAAAGATGCTGCTGTCTGGCCGTGTCCATCTGTCCATCCATCCGTCCATCCCTCCGTCCGTCCGTCCGCCAGGCTTAGGCGGGTCCCACCTGCCCTCAGTGACATCCAGGCACCCGAGTCCCCAGTGCTCAGGGCAGGATCCCAGTGCACATCCCGCTCCATTCCCAAAGGTCACTGGAGATGCTGCAGCCAAGGACACCTCCGTCCGGCCATGTCCATCCGTGCTGGTCCGTGTCCATCCGTCCATCCATCCATCCATCCATCCATCCATCTGCTGCTCAGGGCAGGATCCCAGTGCACATCCTGTTCCCAAGGGACACTGGAGGTGCTGCAGCCAAGGATGCTTCTGTCCAGCCATGTCCATCCATGTCGATCCATGTCCATCCCTCCATCCACTGGGCTCACTGCCCATTCCCTACATCCACCCACACAAGCCTCCAGCGCCGTCCCACACCTTCAGAAGTGCTACAGGCAAGGACACAGCTGTCCATCCACACCCAGCCGTCCATCTGTCCATCTGCCACTCAGGGCAGGATCCCAATGCACATCCTGCTCCATTCCCAAGGGTCACTGGAGATGCTGCAGCCAAGGATGCTCCTGCCCGGCTACGTCCATCTGTGCTGGTCCGTGTCCATCTGTCCATCTGCACCCGGCCGTCCGTCTGTCCATCTGTCCATCCGTGAGGCTCCGGCCGGTCCCTACGTGCCCTCGGTGGCAGGGTCAGGCTCGGAGAGGCGCCGCTCGCCCTGCGCCGTGGGCGCTGCCAGGCTCTCGGCCTGCAGGAGCAGGTTGCAGCCGAGGAAGAGGATGGCGAAGGTGACGGCGAGGCAGAGCACCAGGACCACGGCAATCTGGGCGGCCTCGCTCAGCCCCGTGTCCTCACGGGTGGCGTTCATGTCCCCCTCCTCCTCCTCCTCGTCTTCCTCCCGGGAGCGGAGTGTGGCGGTGACAGACGCGAGGGTTTAAGTGATGTCAGGAACTCTCTGATCCTCCCTCCACGGCCCCCCTCACGCTCGCTGGCGCTGGGTGCCCCCCCCGGCAAGGGGCAGCAGCTTTGCCCCGGCCTGGAGCCCCCCTGGAGGGGTGCAGAGTCCTGCAGGGAAGGGGGAGTCACCCTAGCCCCCTCCTGAGGTGGCCTGGAAGGCATCTGGGGCTCCCCATTCTGGCTGTCCCCACTGCAGGCACTCGGCCCCACAGCACTGGGGAGTAATGGGGAGCCCATGGCTCAGGGGACCCCCAGCTCAGCTCCATGGTGTAAGTGTGCCATGGGGACCCCCAGTTCAGCTCCACAGCACTGGGGAGCAATGGGGAGCCCATGGCTCAGGGGACCCCCAGTTCAGCTCCATGGTGTAAGTGTGCCATGGGGACCCCCAGTTCAGCTCCACAGCACTGGGGAGCAATGGGGAGCCCATGGCTCAGGGGACCCCCAGCTCAGCCCCATTACATGGGGGTCCCCCAGCTCAGCCCCATGGTGTGAGTGTGCCATGGGGACCCCCAGTTCAGCTCCATAGCACTCAATCCCCCATGGGGTCCCCCAGCTCAGCTCCATCACACTGGGAACCCCCAGCTCAGCCCCACAGCACTGGAGACCCCCAGCTCAGCCCCACAGCAATGGGGACCCCCCCCAGCTCAGCCCCACAGCAATGGGGACCCCCCCCAGCTCAGCCCCTTGGTTTTGGATGTGACAGTGACCACCAGCTCAGCCTCAGCATCCATTCCCCCCTCCCATGGCCCCCACAGCCAGGACGTGACCAGGCTCTGTGTGAAAGCAGAAACTCTTTATTTTTGGGGCAGCTCTGGCCCCCTGGGACAGGAGTGACACTGGGGACAGGTGGTGATAAGGGACACGGCCAGCACTGGCTGTGTGGCACCCAGTGTGCTGCAGAGGGGTGGGGTGGGGTTTCACCCTGACCCCCAGCACTCTCTGCCAGGCCCCAGCACCACTCAGGGCTGGTGCCACCCTTGCCCTGAGGACTCACCCCGGTCATCAGCCAGGCCGGAGCCACTGAGCCAGTTCTCCAGGATGGACAAAACCAAGGAGCAGCAACCCCCAAATTACAGGCTAGGCCAAGCCAAGCTCCTCCCAGAAGCTTTCTGGAGGTGAAGGAGGGGATCCAAGCAGAGTCACTGCCCCAAAAGTGCCACGGTGACCCTGCCTGGGTGCCACCAGCCCTACAGCGCCAGCGTGTCCTTGATGAGCCGGCGCATGGTGGTGGTGACCGAGGTGCCCAGGGAGTCCGTGATCTGGTAGGAGATCTTGTACAGGTAGGGCTGCACGTCCTTCAGGCTGGTGTCAAAGACATTGTCCACCTCGGACTGGGTGGGCATCTTGGGCAGGTACTCGTGGCGGTTCATCACCTCCACGATGTTGATGATCTTCTCGCAGAGCTTCTCCCCCACCTTCTCGCGGCAGATCTGCCGCTCCTGCTCGTTGGCCAGGTTCACCACGTTCACCTTGATGGTCCACAGCTCCCAGGGAATGCACTCATCCGAGAAGGGCCACCGGGATTTCTTCTTCTGGTAGAACTCCAGGGAGATCTGCCCCATGCCGTCGGAGCCGGAGCTGCGCAGCGCGTCCTGCAGGGCAGCACGGGGGTCACGGGGGAGCAGGGACTGACCAACCCTCCCCAGGCACATCCCACTGGGGTTTACAGAATATCCTGAGCTGGAAGAGACCCCCAGGGATCATCCAGACCCACCCCTGTGCCTGAGAGCAGTGTCCAAACACTCCCTGAGCTCTGGCAGCCTTGGGGCCATGACCACATCCTGGGGAGCTGTTCCAGCCCCCAATCATCCTGTGGGGGAAGGAGCTTTTCACCAATACCCATCCCACCCCTTCCCTGCCACAGCTCTATCCATTCTCTCAGTGCTGTCACTGTCCCAGGGAGCAGAGACCGGAGCTGCCCTGGGGATGAAGCTGAGGAGTCTCCTCTCAGTCTCCTCCAGCCCTCAGCTGTTATCTTTTATATCAAGAGTTCTGTTATCATTACAGTGCAAGGATTCCATACCCTCAGAGTTTTGTGCCTCCTCAATGTTTTCTGTAAGCAGTTCCTCTACACACTGACTCTTCTTGGTCCTTGCAGTAATCATCTGAGTCCAGATCCCACCAATTCACTCTTTTATACCACTTGTCCTTATTGGCTACAGGTGTAGCTCCTAATCTTTTACTAATTGGTCCAGCTGCAACTCGTTGGGGGATAAGATTACATTCTACATCACTTTAATTTACTCAAATGTATCCCCCTACACTGCTCATTTTAATCCACCCACACGTGCCCCCTGCTCCATCCTGGGGGACCCTTGCAGAGATGTGTGGCTTCCCTTTAACCCCTTTCATGCTCCCCATTTTCCCTCCTCTCACCTTAAACTCCCCCACAGCCTTGCGGAGAGCGCGGTCGAGCTCCTCGGAGGAGACGCGCACGTAGGCGAAGTCGATGAAGTCGCAGTCCACGTCCTGGGTGCCCACGGTGCCAATGGAGTAGGTGCCCTCCTTCTTGTAGTGGAACTTGCCGGTGCTGCGGTGCAGCAGGACGGTGTGGAGCACGGCCAGCATGGCCTCCTCCACCTGCCTGCCCTCCACCGACACCTCCAGCACCTCGGCGCGGCAGTTCATGGTGGGGCCGGCGCTGGAGGGGCCACAGCAGCGGCTGCTGAGGGGACACGAGGGTGGCACGGGGGGGTTGGGTGCTGTCAGGCTTGGGTGACAGCCCCTCTGCCATCCTCCTGTGTGCTGGTGTCCTGGTAGCCCACAGGGACCAACCCAGGTGTCCTGATTTGAGTCCCCCACATGCCAAAAAAATCCAGGCACCCTCGGTACAGACCCCACAGAGACCCAGATGTCCTGATTTGGGTCCCCCACATGCCACAAGGATCCAGGCACTCTTGGTACAGACCCCACAGAGACCCAGATGTCCTGATTTGAATCCCCCACATGCCAAAAGCATCCAGACACCCTTGGTACAGACCCCCTGCAGCCCCAGATGTCCTGATTTTTGTCCCCCACATGCCACAAGGATCCAGGCACCCTCAGTACAGGTCCCCCATAGCCCCACAGAGATGGGGTTGGTTGAAATCTCTCACATCCCACAGACATGGGCCCTCGCAGAAGCTCAGGAGGGTCCAGGCCTGGGTGTCCCAAAGAGATCCAGGTGTCCCAGGATGGGACCCAAATGTCCTGGTCGGGTCCCCTCAGGGATCCACTATCCCAGAAGGGACCCGAATGTCCTGGTCAAATTCCCTCAGGGATCCAATACCCCAGAAGGGACCCGAATGTCCTGGTCAAATTCCCTCAGGGATCCAATACCCCAGAAGGGACCCGAATGTCCTGCTCAGGTCCCCTCAGGAACCCAAATGTCCTGTTCAGGTCCCCTCAGGAACCCAAATGTCCTGCTCAGGTCCCCTCATGGATCCAATACCCCTGAGGGACCCGGGTGTCCCTGTACGGGCCCACCCCCACCTCACAGGAGCCCGGGGGATCCCGGCTGGGTCCCCCAAAACACCACACAGGCCCAGACGTCGCGGCCCGAGCCCACCTCAGTCTCCCACGGAGCGCCTCAGGCTCCCTCCAGGCTTGAGGTCCCGGTCCCCTCTCAGTCCCTGCGCCCCCTCAGCCCCGGCCCGGCCCCGGTTCCCTCGATCCCCGGACCCGGCCCCAGTCCCCACTCACCGCCCGGGCCCGACCATCTGACGGCACGGAGGAGGGAAGTGGATCATCCCATCTGCGCGGGGGGGGCAGAACACACCACCGGCCACCGTAGCCACCCTTCCGGCCATGACCACCGTGTTTCATCACTCTGAATTTGATTCCGTTAATATTTTTCCCTTTCGGTGCCGTTCCCGCCCGCGGGGTGTCACCGGAGGTGGATTGGCCGTTCCGAGTCCGCGGAGACCCCTCTTCGCTGCTTGGTTCGTTCCAAAAGGGACATAGAGCTGGAATGCCGCAGCCCAGAGCGTCTCACCTGCTCCATGGCGCCCCCTCTGCTGGAGGCTCCTCGGGGGTACTGCAGCGGGGCCGGCGTCCCCCGCTGACCCCTGCGGGGACAAGGCGACAACGGGGGGGACACGCGTGGGGACACCGGATACAGGGGAACAGGGGCACGAGGGACACCTGGGTATGAAGGGACACAAGGATATGGGACAGCAAGGGAAATAAAAAAAGGGGGGACACAGGGACAGATGGACAGAAGGGACAGGGTGACACAGGGGGACGCGGGATAAAGGGACATGAAGACTAGGGGGAGAAAGGGACAGTGGGATGGCTGAGTATGGGGATAGGGATGGATATGGGGACACGTGGGTATGGGGAGCAGAGGGAGCAGGAACTCAGGGACTTGGAAGACAAAGGAACAGGGGATGGATGGACATAGGGACACAGGGAAAGGGGACATTTGGGGCACTGATCTGCCATCCTGCCATGGGGACACATGGTTCGGTGTCAGTCGCAGCAGGAATGTGGCCGTGTCACCGTGCGGGCACACACCGACACGGCCGTGTCTGTGCCAGGCAGCCCCGGGCCCGCCCGCCGGTTCCACGGAGCTGCTTTCACTCTGCCCTGCCGGTACCGTCCCCGTCCCTCCCGCAGCAGCCCGTGCCGAGGGAACGGGGACAGCGATGGGGACAAGGTGGCAGAGGGCAGCTCTGAGCTGTGGGGAGGGGACAGAGCAATCGTGCCGGTGCCAACCCGGTGCCCACCGTGCCCCGGTTCCCGTTCGTGGCCCCGCCGTGCGTCAGCGCTGTCCCCAGGCGGGGGCGGCGGCGGGGGGGACAGAGGGACCCTTGTTTTGTGGCACTGCGGGCGCCCCCGGCCCCGTGACTCAATGTGGCCCTTGTTCCGAGTGTCCCCGTTCAGTTTGCTCCGGGGCCAGGCTGTCCCCAGCAGCAGGAAGGCGACAAGCCCGGGGGACAAATCAGCCACGCGTGTCACCCCCTGCTTTGGTGTCCCCGGCTCTGTCCCCAACTCCTGGGCTGGGGACCCCAAACGCTGCCACCACCCCCCCGCCAGGGCTGGCCCTGCCAGCGGCCACGTCCCCAGGAACACGAGCGGGGATCACGGTCACGCTTCCCGGTTATTTTGGGGAGGATAAATCAGGCAGGCGACAGGTGCGGGCCAGCGGCAGCCGGGGGTGAGTGACGGTTCAAGGGCAGCGCCGTGGGCAACGTGAGGCTCCGGAGCCGCGGCTGTCCCCGGCTGTCCCCAGCTCTGGAGCCCCTGCTGTCCCCAGCTCTGGAGCCCCTGCTGACCCCAGCTCTGGAGCCCCGGCTGTCCCCGCTCCGGAGCCCGGGCTGTCCCTAACTCTGGCATCCTGACTCCGCAGCCCCGGCTGTCCCCGGTTTGACGTCCCGGCTGTCCCTGGTTTAGCATTCCGGCTGTCCCCGGCTGTCCCCGGCTATGGATCCCCGGCTGTCCCGGATCTGGAGCCCCGGTTGTCCCTGGTTTGACATCTCGGCTGTCCCCGCTCTGGAGCCCCGGCTGTCCCCAGCTTTGGTATCCCGGCTCTGGAGCCCTGACAGTCCCTAGATCCACTGTCCCGGCTGTCCCCGGCTCCGGAGCCCCGGCTGTCCCGGGTTTGGCATCCCAGCTGTTCCCAGATCCACCGGTCCGGCTGACGCCGGTTTGGCATCCGGGCTGTCCCTGCTCCGGTGCCCCAGCTGTCCCCAGATCCACCGGTCCGGCTGTCCCCAGCTCTGGAGCCCCGGCTGTCCCCGATTTTGGCATCCGGGTTGTCCCCGGTTTGACATCCCGGCTGTCCCCAGACCCACCGGGCCCGCTGTCGCCGGTTTGGCATCCGGGCTGTCGCTGTCTCCGGTGCCCCAGCTGTCCCCAGACGCCCCGGCCTGGCTGTCCCCAGCTCTGGCATCCTGACTCCGGCTGTCCCCGGCTCCATCACCCCGGCTGTCCCAGCTCCAGTTCTCTGTTTTTTCCCCGGCTCCAGCGTCTTGTTTTTATCCAGCCCAAGTGTCCCAGCTGCCCCCAGCTCTGACATCTACACTGTCCCCGAGCTCCGGCTGTCACCAGCTCCTGTCCCCAGCTCTGACTGTCCCCAGCCCGGCTGTCACCAGCTCCCGTGTCCTCTTTGTTCCCTCCGGCTCTCCCTCTCCTCGATGTTCTGGCTGCCCTCAGCTCCAACATCCCATTTTCCCCCCTTCTCCGGCTGTCCCCAACCCCGCTGCTCTGTCCCCCCTTCCCAACCCCCGAATTTTAACTAAAAGGGAACACAAGGGACAAAGGTCCCGCCCAGTGGCTCTCACTGTACGGACAAGTTTATATACAGAAAATGGCCAAAAAGAGGGAAAATCAGAAAAATATATATAAAGGGGGGTTGAGGGGGCCTGAGCCACCCCTCGCTCACGCCCCCCGCTCTGTACAGGACCCGGCCGGCGCTATTTACATCAGGGGCGTTTTTACAGGGGAGGAGGGCACCGCACCGGCGATGCCCCCGGGGAAGAAGGCACCGGGGCTGCTGGGAGGCAGCGCCCTGGGCCTTGAAGGCACGTGGGGCACCCCAAAAAGTGCCCCCAAGAAGACTCAGGCATCTGAGGGGGGACCCAGATTTCCTGGGAGTGATCCCGGGCATCCCTGGAGTGAAGCAGGAGTGGTCCCAGGCATCCCAGGAGCGATCTAGGGGTGCCCAGGGGGTCCCAGGTATCCTGTGGATGACCCAGGAGGGGGTTCAGGTGTTCTGGGGGTGATCCAGGGGATCCCTGGAGTGATGCAGGGGTGGTCCCAGGCATCCCAGGAGCGATCTAGGGGTGCCAGGGGGTTCCAGGCATCCTGTGGATGACCCAGGAGGGGGCTCCAGGCATCCTAGGAGTGATCCAGGGATCCGCAGGTGGTTTTTGGGCATTCTGAGGGTCACCCAGGGGGCGTCCCAAACATCCCAGGGCTGATTTAGGGGTACCCAGGGGATGTTCCAGATATCCTGGGAGCGATCCCAGGCATCCCTGGAGTGATGCAGGGGTGGTCCCAGGCATCCCAGGAGCAATTTGGGGTGCCCAGGGGGTGCCAGACATCCTGTGGATGACCCAGGAGGGGGTTCCAGGTGTTCTGGGGGTGATCCAGGGGTATGCATGGAGTCTTGGGAATGGCCTTGGGGGGGGAGGGTCCCAGGTGTCCCAGAGGTCGTTCAGGAGTCCACAGGGATGTCCTGGGCATCCCAGAGCTGATCCAGGAGTGACCAGGGCAGGTTCCAGGCGTCCCGGGAGTGATCCAGGGATACCCCAGGTGGTTTTTGGGCATTCTGGGGGTCACCCAGGGAGGGTCCCAGACATCCCAGGGCTGATCTAGGGGTACCCAGGGGATGTTCCAGGCATCCCAGGGATGCCCAGAGGGTTCCCAGGCATCCTTGGACTGAACCAGCGTTGCCCAGGGTGGGTCCCAGACATCCCAGGGCTGATCTAGGAGTACCCAGGGGATGTTCCAGGCATCCCAGGGGTGACCCAGGGGTGCCCAGAGGGTTCCCAGGCATCCTTGGACTGAACCAGGGTTGCCCAGGGCGGGTCCCAGATGTCCCCAGGCAGGTCAGGGGCTCACGGCAGTCCCTTGCCCGGGACTCAGAAAGGCAGAGTGTCCATGAAGATCTTGTCCACGATGGGTGGTGGTGGCACCAGATCCTCCAGCTTGAGGTAGAAGATGCGCTGGAGGCCCTGGGTGCAGAGGCTGCGCAGCTCGGGCAGCTTGCCCAGCAGCTTGGAGAGGCAGCTGGAGCGGCCGGGCTCGGGCCCTGCTGCCGCCACGTGGTCCTTGAGGCAGCCCACGATGCGGTTCTGCAGCTCCTCCACCCGCTTGGGCTCCTTCAGCCCGTGCCGGTCTGCGGGGACAGACAGCGTGTGGGACGGCGGGGACAGACAGCAGGTGGCGATGGGGACAGCGACAAGCCTGGAGCTGGGAGGATCTCACCTGTGATGATGACGAGGGCGGCGAGGCAGGAGAAGGAGGGGACATCGACGCTCATGCGGTGCAGGCTCTGGGAGAACTCGAGGATGGCGTCGATCCACTCGCCGAAGCCACGCACGCACTGCTGCCGGTGCAGCACCACGCCGTTGCAGAAGATGAGTTTGCCTTCCTCTGGCTTGGAGCTGCCAGGAGAAATCCAGGTGTCACCCTGGGACACAGCTTGGGCTCCCCCAGCAGAAATCCAGGTGTCACCTCCCCCAGCTTGGGCTCCCCCAGGAGAAACCCAGGTGTCGCCCCCCCAGCTCGGGGGCTCCCCCATCACAAATCCAGGTGTCACCCCAGCAGAAATCCTTGTGTCACCCTCCCCAGCTTGGGCTCCCCCAGCAGAAACCCAAGTGTCACTCTCAGCAGAAATTCAGGTGTCACCACCCCAAGCTCGGGCTCGCCCAGCAGAAATCCAGGTGCCACCCCCAGTAGAAATCCAGGTGTCACCCCCAGCAGAAACCCAGGTGCCACCCCCAGGAGAAACCCAGGTGTCACCCCCAGGAGAAATCCAGGTGTCACCCCCAGCACTAGTCCAGGTGTCACCCTGGGCACAGCTTGGGCTCCCCCAGCAGAAATCCAGGTGTCACCCCCAGGAGAAACCCAGGTGTCACCTCCGGCAGAAATCCAGGTGTCACCCCCAGGAGAAACGCAGGTGTCACCCCCTGCTCTGGGCTGCCCCAGGGCTCACCGGTACGCCAGGCGAAGGATGAAGAGCTCCAGGAAGGCTGACTCCAGCAGGAGGTCCTGGTCCTCCTTGGGCAGCTCGCTGAAGCCCTGGATCTTCTCGGCCCACTTGCGGATGACGTCCATGGAGCCGGTGAGGAGGTCGTAGAACTGCTGCACGTCCACGGAGTCCTCCTTCTCAAACGGGCACGGGGCTGACTCCTGGAACTGCCGTGGGCACGAGTCAGGAGTGGGGTGGGCACGGGTAAAGAACTGGGATTTGGATGGGTGAAGAACTGGGATGGCCATGGGTCAGGAGTGAGGTGGGATGGGCCAGGACAGGGATGGGGAAACGTCAGGACTGGGATGGGAATGGATGAAGAACTGGGATGAAGATAGGTCAGGACTGGGATGGAAATGGGTCAGGATTGGGACGGGGATGGGTCAGGGCTGAGATAGGGATGGGTCAGGATTGGGATGGGCACGGGTAAAGAACTGGGATGGGAATGGGTCAGGACTAAGAGGGGTCAGGAGTGGGACGAGCATGGATCAGGATTGGGATGGGCACGGGTCAGGACAGACGGGAATGGGTCAGGATCTGGGATGGGATGGGCCAGGACTGGGATTGGGATGGGTCAAGATTGGGATGGGCACGGGTAAAGAACTGGGACGGGAATGGGTCAAGACTAAGATGGGTCAGGAGTGGGATGGGCACAGGTCAGGATTGGGATGGGTCAGGATTGGGATCGGGATGGGGATGGGGATGGGTCAGGATCTGGGATGGGGATGGGCCAGGACTGGGATGAGTCAGGATTGGGATGGGGATGGGTCAAGACTGAGATGAGGATGAGTCAGGAACTGGAATGGGTCAGGACCTAGGACAGGGGTGGATTGGGAATCGGGGTGGGAATGGGATCAGGACCTGGGATGAAGATAGGTAAGGAACTGGCTGGGAATGGGATCAAGATTTGGGATGGCGACAGGTCAGGAACTGTTGGGTTAGCAACAGGGATGAGTTTGGATCAGGAACAGGGATGAGGACAGCATCAGGAACTGGGATGGGGATGTGGGAGGAACTGGGATGGGGATGGGTCAGGATTGGGATGGGGATGGGTCAGGATCCAACCGCAGCCCCAGCACAGCCCTGGGCAGGGTGTGGAGTGGCACCAGCCCTACCTTGGAGTAGTCGAGCTTGGTGGCACTGGGGATGGAGTCGATATGAGCCCGCACCAGCGAGGTGATGAGGCTGACCGGGGACGCGTCCGGCGGCTGCTTGGGCTTGGAGGGGAGCCGGCCCCGCCTCCCCTTCAGGCTGTCGGTCCGGACCACTGTGTTGGGATTGCAGTGAGTGCCTGTCCTCAGAGCAGCCACAGAGGCTGCAGAGAGGGGACTGGGGACGGGTTCTGGTACCTTCTTTGACCATGCCCACGGCCAGGCACTTCTGGAAGCGGCAGAACTGGCAGCGGTTCCTGCGCCGCTTGTCCACAGGGCAGTCCTTGTTGGCCAGGCAGATGTACTTGGCATTCTTCTGCACTGTGCGCTGCGCGTGGGGAAGGAGCGGCCGAGCTCAGCCCGGGGCGCTCAGCTCCGAACAAAAACCCTTCTGTCCTCCCGTGCCTCCCTCTCCAGCCCAGCATCCGGCTCCGTGTCCCTGCCCGGGCCACCCCTCAGCATCCTCCCGCCGCCGCAGAGCACTGTGGGAGTATCCTCACCTTGAAGAACCCCTTGCAGCCCTCGCAGGTGCGCACGCCGTAGTGCTGGCACGACGCGTTGTCCCCGCAGACGGCGCAGCGCCCCTCGCCCGCCCCGGGGCTGCGCACCTTGCTGGGCCCCTCCAGCAGCGGCGAGCTGGGAGCCAAGGGCAGCCCCCCGAACCCCCTGGGACCCCCCTGGCTCGGGGGAAACGCGTCTGTGTCCAGCAGCCGCGGGTCCACACGGGGCGAGGGGCCCAGCTGCCCCTTGAGGGTCGCCGGGGAGCCAGCAGGGCTGGGGGCCGGGGGGCTGAAGGCGAAAAATGGAGGCTGAGACCCCCCACTCTTGGCTGGCTCAGCCCAGGGCTGCCCGGCCTCATAGTTCGGCAGCGGCGAGTACGGCCCGAAGGAGCCCTCCCATGCCGCGGCCTGCGGGGGCTGGAAGCCGGGTGTGGCGGGCGAGGGGATGGAGCAGGGGCTCCCGTAGCAGTCCGAGCCGCTGGAGGACAGGGTCTCTTCCGGCTGCCCCCCAAAAGCGCTGGGGTAGCAGCCGTACACCTGGAAATCCTCCAGCTTGAAGGCGGTGGCGGCGCTGGGCTGGCCGCTGGCGGGCAGCTGGTAGAGGAAGGCGTCGAACTCGCCGGCGTAGCCGTCCATGAAGGTGCTGAAGCTGGGCAGGGCTGGAGCGGCGGCCGCCAGATCGGCTCCGGCCACTTCCATGGGGAATCGGCCGCCCTCGGGGCTGAGCAGCTCGGCCGGGCAGCGCTCGCAGGGGCCGGCGCCCGTGGTGCTGCACTGGGCCTGGATGCAGGGCATCTCTGCGGGGAGAGAGGGGCGTCAGAAATCTGGGTGTCACCCCAGCAGAAATCCAGGTGTCACCTCCCACCAGCTGGGGCTCCCCAGCAGAAATCCAGGTGTCACCCCAGCAGAAATCCAGGTGTCACCCTGGGCACAGCTTGGGCTCCCCAGCAGAAACCCAAGTGTCACCCCAGCAGAAATCCAGGTGTCACCCTGGGCACAGCTTGGGCTCCCCAGCAGAAACCCAAGTGTCACCCCCAGCAGAAATCCAGGTGTCACCTCCCACCAGCTGGGGCTCCCCCAGCAGAAATCCAGGTGTCACCCCAGGACAAATCCAGGCGTCACCCTGGGGACAGCTCAGGCTCCCCAGCAGAAATCCAGGGGACCCGGTACAGCCCCTCCGGCATCCAGACAGAGGATGGGGACAGGGTGGGAACGGTGAGAACCTCCCCAGGGCTCTCCTCGTGCTGGAGCTGCACCTCCATGGCCACTGGCAGCGTGGTGGCGGCCACCAGTGTCCCCAGGAAAGGTCACGGCACAGCCAATGGGTGCAAAGGACATTGCCCAAAACGCTGGCTTAGCAAAAGGCCCCGAAAGGAAAGGAGGGAGGAATGTGGCCAGCAGATTCCCAAGCCCTCGGGCTGGCCAAGCAAAGCTGGAGTTAGGGCCGAGCTGGATTTTGAGGACTCCACTTCGCCCATAATCCCTTTTAGGGCTTTTTGGGAACATCAGCGCAGGTGAGGGGGAGAGGAGCCCACCCTCTGTCCCTGGAGCCCCCCAGGGCTGTGTGCACGGATCTGGTGGGACATAAGACAAGCAGAGCCCTGTGTCCAGCTGAAAGCCAAGCCAGAAGTGACCCCTATGGCAAGACGATAATGTAATTCATCTCGCAGACCTTTAAAGGTCACGCTGCGCTGGCCCCCGGCCACGTCCTGGCACGGCCCCCGCTGCCAGAGCCCCCGGATTCCCCCAGCCAAATCTGGGCAGCTCTTTGGGGCACCAGGAAAGCCGACACCCCGCCAGGAGCCGCGGTTAAAAATACCCAGCGTGGCTCCAGCGCTGGCACCCGCGGGATGGCACCGGCCCCCAGCCCCCTGCTGGCGGTCCCGGTGGGGTTTGTGCGCGTCCAGCCGGGGGCAGAGGGAACAGTGACCCCACAGCTGCCTCCTGTCCCCGAATGAAGCCCAGGGGACCTCAGGCCGAGCTGGGTACACACCCCAGGGCACACTGTCTGTGCCAGCGGGAGTTTCCTTGCCTTCATGAAAACCTCGGCAGATGCAACTCCTCGACCTTTCCCGTGCTCCCAGTTCGGACATTTTTCCTCCCACCCACTCGCTGACAGAATTTGGGGTCCCCTCTGCTCTGTCCCCCCGAGGAGCGGGCACAGATTCCCGCAGCAGCCTCTGCTCTGCCCACGGCCGGGCTCTGTTTGCAGATTCCTGCTTTGGGAGGGAGGGAGGGAGGGCAGCTGCCCGTCCGTGCCCAGCCCCGACGCTGCCGCCTGCACGGGCGGGTGGCAGCCGCTGGCACCGGGCCCCGAGCCGCGGGCGGGCGAGAGCAGCCGGTGGCACCGGGGGTGGCTCTCGCTGCCCACGTCCCTGCCGGCACCTGCTGTGCCCGGTAATGCCGCAGCGGCGGTGGGCACGGGGGGTTTGCCGGCACGGGTCTGGCTGCCCGCACATCCCGGTGCTGCCCGCACATCCCGGTGCTCTCCGCTGCCAGCTCCCGGTGCTGCCCGCACATCCCGGTACTGCCCGCACATCCAGCTCCGTGTGCTGCCCGCGCGTTCCTGCCTGCCCTCTCCGGTTCCGTGCCCGCTCTGCTCGGGGATCCCGGGTGATGCCCGCTGTGGGGCGGCTCTGCCCGCTGCCAACCCCAGGCACGGGGATTCCCTGCGTCCCGGTTGCGGTGCCGGGATGGGGGAACCAAGGAGCCGCTCCCGGTGCTGCGCAGCTCCTCACAGAGGAGAGGGGGCTGTCGGGCTCGTCCCGGGACCCCCGGGGCCGGGGGTCGCTCTGCCGATTCCCGCCGGCTGCGCGACGCCCGGTGCTACCGGCACTCCTGACCCAGCTCCTCCCGGTGTCACCGGGACGTCCCATCCCGTGCACCTCCCGTGCACACTCGGTTCCTCCCGGCGCCACCGGGTACCTACAAGGGGCAACCCCGCACAGCGCGCACCGCCCGGTGCCTTCCACCGGCACCCCCGACTCTCACCGGTGACACCGGGAGTTCCTTCCACAGCGCCCTTCGGACACGCCAGCCCCGGCTCCACCGGGACGCGCCACCCGGTTGCCCGTGGTGCTACCGGGACACCCTCCCACATGCATCCACCTTGCAGGACGCCCACCGCCCTGAGCCCCCGGTGCCACCGGGATGCCCCACCCGGGATCCCCTCGGTGCCACCTGACACGCCCGATCTGAATCAAACGGCTCCTACCCCCCCGGTGCCACCGGGACGCCACCGGGACACCGTGCACCTCCCACTGCCAGCACGACCCCCGGTGCCCCCGGTGCCCCCCGCATCCCGGTGCCGCCCGTACCCGGGTGCCGGCGCGGCGGCGCTCCGGTTCGTGCTCCTGCCACGGCCGCTCCGCGGGCTCCGCCGGGCTCCGGCCCCGCCACTACTTTCTCTTAAGCGCTCGGTGACGCGCGGGGCGGCGCGGGGCCGGTGACGCACGGGGGGGGCGGCCCCGGCGGGGGCGCGGCCGTGACGCACGCGGGGTTCCATTGACGCACCCGCGGCCCCGGCTAAAAATACCCCCGCGGCCCCGGCTAAAAATAGCTCGGGCGCCCCTCGCTTCCCCTCTGATCCCCCCCGGGGGCCGCCGGAGGGGGGAGGGAGGCCCCGGTGGCCGGGGTATCCCCGGTGTCCCCGGGGGCCCATCGGTGTCTCCTCGCTGCCGGTACACCGTGCCCCGGTGCCTCCATGGCCTGCGCTCTCTTGCTGCCGGTGTTTCCGGTGTCCCCTCGTTGCGCCCACCCCCGATGCCCCCTCGGTGCTGGCATCACTTCAGTCCCCACCTCCGGTAACCTCTCGGGGTCGGTATCCCCGGCGTCCCCTCGTTGCCTATACCCCGGTGCCCCCATTCTCGGTGCCGGTATCTCCGGTACCGCTATCCCCGCTGTCCCCTTAGTGTTGGCATCCTCGGAGCCCCCTCGGTGCCGGTGTCTTCATTGCCCCGTTCCCGGTGTGCCCCCGGTGCCTCCGGTACCGCTATGCCCAGTGCCCATCTCTCTCTCGGTGTCAGAATCAGTGCCCCCGGTGTGCCCCCGGTACCGCTATGCCCAGCGCCCATCTCTCTCTTGGTGCCGGTATCCCCGGTGTCCCCTCGTTGCCGGTACCCCGGTGCCCCCATTCCGGTGCCGGTATCTCCGGTACCATTATCCCCGGAGCCCTCTCGGTGCCGGTATCTCCGTTGCCCCATTCCCGGTGTGCCCCCGGTGCCTCCCGTACCCCCGGTACCGCTATGCCCGGTGCCCATCTGGGTCTCTCCGGTGCTCAGCGGCACCGGCACCCCCGGGCTCCTCCCGCCCGGTGCCGGGTGCGGGGGGGATGACGCGGGGTCCCGCCCCCGCCCGGTCCCCGCGGGGAGCCCCTGGCCGGCCCGATGGAAACAGCGGCGGCTGCTGGCGGGCGGCGGCGCCGGGAACAGCGCCCGGGGGCTGGAAAATGAGCTCAGCCCGGCCCGGGCCCGCGGGAGGCCGAACGGTGAACGGAAGAGACCCAGAACTTCGTAGTGCCCTTTGGTACCATCCCGGTGCCCCCTCAATGCCCTCCGGTACCATCCCGGTACCCCCTCAGTACCCTCCGGTACCATCTCGGTACCCCTTCAATACCCTCCGGTACCACCCCGGTACCCCCTCAGTACCCTCCGGTACCATCCCGGTACCCCTCAATGCCCTCCGGTACCATGCCGGTGCCCCCTCAATACCCGGTACCATCCCGGTACCCCCTCAGTACCCTCCGGTACCATCCCGGTACTCCCTCAATACTCTCTGGTGCCATCCCGGTGCCCCCTCAATACCCGGTACCATCCCGGTACCACTCCAGCACCTCCCGTGATACCCCCCGGTACCGCCCCGTTACTCCCTCGGTATCTCCCGGTATACGTCGGTACCGGCTCGGTACCGTCCCTTCCCACTCCCAGGGACAAACCGGGGGGTCTTGGGGACCCGGCCCGCTGTGGCCGGTTTGGCAGCACCCCCAGGGCCGACAGCGCCGTTAGTGCTCCCCCGTTAGCGCCCCTACAGCGGCACCGTCCCACCGGGGGGCTGGAGCCGGTGCCCGGCGCCCCGGGAGCCGCAGCCGGTACCGGGACCCTGCCTGGCCTCACGAAACCCCGTGAGCAGCAGCGGGGACAGCCCTACAGAGGGGTCCGGAGGGCGCACAGGGCTACCGGAGGAGGCGGCCCGGGGGTACCGGAGGGCGCACGGTGGTACCGGAGGAGGCGTCCCAGGACCGGGCGCTCTTCCCCGTTCCCTCGCTCCGGCCCCGTTTCTCGCTGTCGCCCGCCCCCGACGGGGTTCCGTGACGTCACACCTGCCCGCTGACGTCACGCCGGTCACTGACGTCTTGGGGATCCCTCGGCAGCACCGGGGACGCCCCCGGAGGGATCCCCCGGGCCCGGCGGGACCCGGCGAGGCCACGGGTGCCAGCCCGGGGATGCGGCCCCGAACCCTCGGGACAGGGCAGACAGGAGGGTCCCGGAGCTGCCGGGGGTCCCAACGGCACCGGGGGCGCGGATCGGGGGGATTGCAGCCCCCCGCATCCCTCGCCCGGTTACCGGGCGGTGACACCGGCGGCCCCCGCATCCCGGGATTAGCTGTACCCCGGGAGAGGCCGCGGCGGCGTCGGGGGAGGAAACCCGAGCCCAACCAGCCCCGCAAGGCCACGGGGGCGCGGGGGGACCCGGGGATCCCTCCCGACACCCGGTGGGGACACGATGGCCACACCAGGGTGCCCGTGCCCGCCCGGGGCCCACGGTTGGCTCCGTGCCCCCGCTCTATATTTATCGGTAATGACAGGCTGCTCCGGGGCGGGCCCGGTGCCCCGGCCGTGCCCAGGCGGTGCCACGCGTGACTCCAGCTGTCCCACGGCCACCTGCCCCGCTCCGAGCACACGCAGCCCCAGGTCGCGGCTATAAAAAGCCGAGCGTGGGGTGGCAGCTGCCACCAAGGGGGGGGTCCCGTGGTGGCTCTGGCAGGAACGGGATGCTCCGGGGCTGGCAGCACGCGGGAGGGACGCGGAGAGCAGCCGGGGCTGCGGGAACCGGACCATAAATGTCCAGCACGGAGCTCTCCTGGAACGGGGACAAGGCACGAGAGTGTGGGGGGGGCCGGCTGAGCCCCCCATTTCCCTCCATGGCACACACAGACACCTGCAGTTGTCACCCCAGATCTCCACAGGCTCCCCTGGGGGGGACAGGGAGAGTTGGGGTCCTTAAACAGCCAGGTCAGAGGGGAAACTGAGGCACGAGAGGGGAAACTGAGGCAGGACAGAGGGGAAACTGAGGCACAGCAGAGGGTTGGGGGCTCTCGGTGCTCCATCTGTGCACACACCAGTGTTGTAGCAGTCCCGCAGCTCTGGGGGCGTTTTGTGCCCCCCAACTCCTTCAGCGGCTCTGGGGGTGCTGTGTGAGCCCCGGCTCTGGGGGCGCTTTGTGTCCCCCAATCTCTTCAGCGGCTCCGGGGGCTCTTTGTGACCCCCAACTCCTCCAGCGGCTCTGGGGACGCTTTGTGACCCCCGGCTCTGGGGGTGCTTTTGCCCCCCAGCTCCTTCAGCGGCTCTGGGGTACACCGAGGCAGTTTTGGGGGGTCCCCAGCGCCCGTCCTGCGCGGGCACCGCGTCCCCTGCCGGAGGAAGGGCTCGGGGTGGGACTCGCTTCCCGCCGGCTGCCGCAGGAAACGGGGCAGGAAGGGCCGGGCCGGGGCCCCGCAGCGCCGGGACGTGGCCGAAGGCACCGGGGGGGACAAGGGGGGACCCCGGCAGCTCAGTCACGTCCGAGGTGACATCGGTGTGTCACCCCAAAGGGACAGAACTGGGGCTCTGTGCCCCCTCACTCACAGCCAAGCATCGCTGCAAATCCTCTCTGTATTAGCGAGGTACAACAGCAGAGCAGGGTGGGACCCCCAGGGCCCCCCCAGCCTGGGGAATTCGGGGCTCCCCCGGTGCTCCCCCTCCCCAGAGCTCCGTGAGCCGCTCCAGGAGTGTCCTCACGTCTGTCTGTCCCTTGCTGCTGTGTCCGTCCCTCAGCGTCACAATCCCCAAACCTGCTCCGTGCGGCCCCGCAGGGATTGGGGGTGGGCAGAGCGAACGAAGCCCCTCACAATAAATAAATAAATAGTCCTGGGGAGGCTTAGAGGTGACTCTCCTCCTCCTCCAGCGCCCGGTTGAGCCCCGGGATGAACTTGAGCAGCCGCTGGCGGAAGCTGCTGTGCCGGTTCTTGCGGGGGACGGCGGCGGCTCCGTCCCCGGGATCCCCGGCCCGGGCCCAAAACTTCCCCGCAGCCCCCGGTGCCCCCGGACACCTGAGGCTGGAGCTGCGACCCAGAGCGGGCCGGGGGCGCGGGGGAGGGGGCGCGGGACCCCCGATGTCCTCATCCTTGTCCTTGTCACCATCATTGTCGCCGTTCAGGGAGCTGGAGGAGGCGAAGACGCAGGTCTGGTACAGGGAGTCATCGCTGCCGCTGGCTCGGGAGGAGCCCCCCGGCAACGCCTCCCCCTGCAGGCACCAGCGGATGGACTCGAGCGTGTCGTAGATGCTGGGGTCCTTGGCCACCACGCCTGATGGGGGACACGGGGGTGTCAGGGGAGGCGGGTGGTGCCCCAAAACCCTCCCACAACCCCCCGAGACCCCCACTCACCCCGCACCAGCCGCTGCTCCTGCACCATCAGCGAGCGAAACTCGCCCCATTTCTCGTAGAGGGTTTGCTGTGGGGAGGGGGTGAGGGGGTCAGGACCCTGCTGAGGGGGTCAGGACTCCCTGAGGGGTCCCAGGATCCTGCTGAAGGGTGCCCAGGACCCTGTTGAGGGGGTCAGGACCCTGCTGAGGGGTCCCCAGCCCCCCTGGCAGCCCCTGCTCACCTTCAGGTACTGCAGCCGTGCCTCCAGCTCAGCCCTCCTGATGGATGTGCCATAGAGAGTGTTGAGCCTGTGGGTCAGCAGCTGTCAGCACTAGGGGGCTGCGGCCCCCCCGAGCCCCCCCTGAGCCCCCCACTCACCGGAGAACATTCCCTGAGCTCTTGATGATCTCCACGATCTCCCGGTGCCGGATTCCCTCCACGTTGAGCCCGTTGACGCCCGTGATGGTGTCCCCTGGAGCACAGGGTGAGCAGGACGGGTTCAGGGGGGCTGCTCCCCGCTGATGGGGCTCCCCTGGGTCCCCCCAGGTTGTGCTCACCAGCCTTGAGCCCCGCGGCCTCGGCCGGGCTCCCACCGTGCACGCGGCACACGAAGGTGAACATCTCCACGCTGTTGCTGTCCTGGTGGTGCAGCCCGTAGGTCTGCAATGAGGGGGCTGCAGTGAGGGGCACCCCGACCCCCAGGGACCCCCCCAAGGGCAGCAATGCAGCGTTGGGTTGCTGCTGGGGGGGTTTGCCCAAGCAGCGCAGCACGGGGAGGTTTGGTGATTCTGTCACCTCTAAAAATAACCCCGGGATCAGAGGCAAATTAAAAATACCCTGATGCAAAGCAAGGTGTGGGGAGGGAGGGTGGGGAGCAGGGCCAGGCTCGGCTCAGCTCAGCTCAGCTCAGCTCAGCACCCACCTGGATCTCGAAGCCAAAGGACTCCTCTGCCTTCTTCTGCAGCGTCACCACCTTCCTGAGGGACACAGGGATCAGGGCACCAGGCATGGCCAAAACTGCCTGTGCAAACTTCAAAATGCTGCTTTGGGCTCCCCAAAATGCCTCAGATGGGATTCACACCCCCCAGTTTGCCTTTGGGTGTCAGGCAGGGTTTGGGGTGCCTGAGCCCACCAGGGAGCTGTGACCCCATGGCTGTTCTCACCTGCCCTATAAATCCCCCTCATTTCCCTCCCAGGGTATCCAGAGTGGAACAATGTCCCCAAGGCCAAGCTCCAGCCCTCTGGGACAGGGACCCCAGCCCCATTTCAGCATCACCTCCCTCCTGGGGGACACAGGGGTCAGAGCACCAGGCATACCCAAAAATGCCTGTGCAAACCTCAAAAATGCTGCTTTGGGCTCCCCAAAATGCCTGCACACCCAAAACTGCCTGTGGGAACCTCAAAATGCTGCTTTGGGCTCCCCAAAATGCCTGAGATGGGATTTACCCAACTCTGCCCCCCAGGATGTGCCCACAGGGTCTGGGGGTGTCTAAGCTGTGACCCCATGGTTGCTCTCACCTCCCCCATAAAATCCCCCTCATTTCCAGCCCTCCCAGAGTATCCAGAGTGGAACAATGTCCCCAAGGCCAAGCTCCAGCCCTCTGGGACAGGGACCCCAGCCCCATTTCAGCATCACCACCTTCCTGGGGGACACAGGGGTCAGGGCATCAGGCACGGCCAAAACTGCCTGTGGGAACCTCAAAAATGCTGCTTTGGGCTCCCCAAAATGCCTGCACACCCTAAACTGCCTGTGGGAACCTCAAAATGCTGCTTTGGGCTCCCTAAAATGCCTGAGATGGGATTCACCCCACTCTGCCCCCCAGTTCGCCTTTGTCAGAATCCTGTGGGTGCCAGGCAGGATGTGCCCACAGGGTCTGGGGGTGTCTGAACTGTGACCCCATGGTTGCTCTCACCTCCCCCATAAAATCCCCCTCATTTCCAGCCCTCCCAGGGTATCCAGAGTGGAACAATGTCCCCAAGGCCAAGCTCCAGCCCTCTGGGACAGGGACCCCAGCCCCACTCCTGTGCCCCCTGCCCCTACCTGTGCTCCTCCGGGGACTGGCTGGGCGATGCCCACTTGAACCCAGTGTCCTGTGACAAAGGAAGAGCCATGAGGGGACACCCGAGGGGACATCCCCCACCAGGACAGCACCAAACCGTGCCAAGGCAGCACCCGGGTGCCCCCTGGGCATAACAGGGCTTTGATCAGGGCTCAAAGCACCCTCAGAGCGCCCGGGGCTCGCCCCACGCTTTGACGTCAGCCCCACCCCACGCTCTGAGGGGCCCCGGCACAGAGGGGCCCTGTTGTGGCCACAAAATCGGGGTTTTTGTGCAAAATCCACCCCTCCCTCCCCCCCAGCCCAGACAATGTCGCTGTTGTGGCAGGAGCAGAGGCGTGGGCGGGTGGAGGAACTGGCAGGACCCTCAGGAGGGGACAGGGCTGTCCCCAAATGCCCCTCTGGGGGTGCAGCCCCAGTGCAGCACAGGCACTGTCACCAAAAGCTGTCCCTTGAGGGTGGCACATGGCACAGCTTGGTGGCCCCAGTGCAGCACAGGCAGTGTCACCAAAATCTGTCCTGTGAGGGTGGCACATGGCACGGTTTGGTGGCAACAGGGTTTTGGGCTCTGGTGACCCCAGTGCAGCACAGGCAATGTCACCAAAATCTGCCCTTTGAGGGTGGCACATGGCACGCTTTGGTGGCAGCAGGGTGCTGGGCTCTGGCAGTGCAGCACAGTGTCACCAAAAGCTGTCCCTTGAGGGTGGCACATGGCACGGTTTGGTGGCATATGCCACGGTTTGGTGGCAGCAGGGTGCCAGTGGTTCTCTCTGCGCTCTGCCTGCCACATGGGTGTCACCGGCCCTGCTGGTGTCACCAGATAACGACAGACCTCCCCAAATGCACCCACAGGCACAAAACCACCAGAAACGGGAACGTTGTCGCCTGTCACGCCGGGCCCCACGTCACCGCAGGGACAGGAAGGGACGCTCTGGAGCCCTCGGGGACACGGCTGCTGGTGGTGGCCCTGCTGGCCAGGCCACCGTGCGTGTCTGGGCTGTGGCAGAGCAGCCACTTCTGCTCCGGATGTCGGCTCCGCTCTCGCTTCCCACCGCGCTCAGGAAGCGCCGCGGGGCCGGGGGAGCCTCAGGGCGGGGTCGGGCCCAGCGTGAGCACAGAGGAGCTTTGCCAGGGCCCTGTGCTGCTGCAAACCAGAGCTGGGGAGCGCTGGGACCTGTCCCTTACTGTCCCCAAACCAGCCCTGGGGAGCGCTGGGACCTGTCCTTAAACCAGACCGAGGGTACTCTGGGACCTGTCCCTTACTGTCCCTAAATCAGACATGGGGAGCGCTGGGACCTGTCCCTTAATGTCCCTAAACCAGACCTGAGGAGCGCTGGGACGTGTCTCTTACTGTCCCTAAACCAGAGCTGGGGAGCTCTGGGGCCTGTCCCTTACTGTCCCTAAATCAGACCCAGGGAACTCTGGGACCTGTCCCCTGCTGTCCCTAAACCAGACCCAGGTTACTCTGTCCTTTACTGTCCCTAAATCAGACCCAGAGCACTCTGGGACCTGTCCCTTATTGTCCCTAAACCAGACCCTGTGATCTGCCCCTTATCCTCCCTAAATCACACCCAGGACACTCTGGGACCTGTCCCTTATTGTCCCTAAATCAGACCCAGAGCACTTTGTGACCTGCCCCTTACCCTCCCTAAATCAGACCCCGCTCCTGCGGTACCCTGTGGCCGATCCCTCGCCAGAGTCCAGGGGGGTTGTGGGGTCACGCCTGTCCCACTGGGGTCACTCCCGTCCCTGTGACAGAGCCACAAACAGTGGGGTGGGGTCTGGTCCTGCACCCTAAAAGCTGCAGGGCAGGACAGGGAGAAGGACCAGGACAGGATGTGGGGCTTGGGGACACCGGGAAGGGGCACAGGGACGATTCCTGAGGGAAGGTGAGGAGGGACCTCGATGTGGGGACCCGGGGGGAAACCAGGTTGGGGGTACCGGGACAACCCCGGGACAGGACGCGAGCAGGATCCGGGACAGGATGTGACGCTTGTGGGGACAACACGGAGCGAGAGGGGACGGGGACACCGGGAAGGGGCTGCGGGATGATGGGACAGGGGCGAGGAGATGCTGGGGCAGTACAAGAGGCTGGGGGCGGCCATCGAGACACCGAGGCGGGATGGGGACACTGGAGCGGGATGGGGACACTGGAGCGGGATGGGGACACGAGGGAACCGGAGCGGGATGGGAACACGAGGAAACCGGAGTGGGATGGGCACATGAGGGAACCGGAGCGGGATGGGAACACGAGGAAACCGGAGCGGGATGGGGACATGAGGGAAGCTCGGGCGGGAGGGGGACACGAGGGAAGCTCGGGCGGCGCTCGGGGCACGATAAGAGCCCCGGAGGAGACACCGGAGCGGACCCGCAGCCACCGGCGGCAGGGCGGGACACGACGCAGCCCCGCTCCTCCCCTTACGGGTCCCGGTGCACAACCGGGGGCACAGGCGCAGTTACCCCTCCAGCCCTACCTTGCGCACACGGGGCAGGGTCCCGCCGGCCGCCGCCAGCGCTCGGTACAGCTC
Source organism: Melozone crissalis (assembly GCF_028551555.1). Classification (NCBI taxonomy): domain Eukaryota; kingdom Metazoa; phylum Chordata; class Aves; order Passeriformes; family Passerellidae; genus Melozone; species Melozone crissalis. The sequence goes on from NW_026535985.1 coordinate 465,543, forward strand.
GGCGGGCCCGGGGCTCTCCGGGGCCGCCGCCGGTGCCGCATCGTCCTTCGGCCGGAGCCGCCGCCGCCGCCGCCGCCGCAGGGTCATGGCCGGGCCGGGCCGTGCCGGGAGCCGCTATATGGACCCTGGGGGTGGGGACACCAAGGGACGCGCCCCTTTTGGGGCGTTAGAGCGCGGCTTTGGGGATAAACCACGCCCAGGGACCGGCTGCTCCCCGGGTACGGGGCGGGACCGAGCGGAGTTCGGGGGGTCCGGGGGAAGGGGACCCCAGGGAGGGGACAGTGGACGGGGATCCTGCTTGGGGACCCCATAGGGGTAATGGGGGGGGGTCCAGTGGTGGGGGGTCCTGCTTGGCTGCTTGAGGTCCCTGTGGGGGTCCAGTGAGGGGGTCCGGTGAGGGGGTCCCACTCAGGGAACCCATGGGGGTCCAGTGGGGAGGGTCCTGCTTGGGGACCCCATGAGGGTCCAGTAGGGGGGGCCGGGGGAGGGGTCCTGCTCAGGGTCCCCATGGAGGTCAAGTGGGGGGTCCAGAGAGGGGGGTCCTGCTCGAGGACACCATGGAGGAACAGTGGAGGGTCCAGTGGTGGCGTCCTTCTCAGGGACCCCATTGAGGTCCATTGGGGGGTCCGGTGTAAGGGTCCTGCTCGGGGACCCCATTGAGGTCCAGGGAGGGGGTCTGGTGTGAGGGTCCTGCTCAGGGACACCATGGGGGTCAAGTGGGGGGTCCAGTGGTGGGGTTCCTGCTCTGGGTCCCCATAGGGGTCCAGTATGAAGGTCCTGCTCGGGAACTCCATAGAGGAACAGTGGAGGGTCCAGTGGGGAGGGTCCCACTCGGGGACCCCGGGGGAGTCCTGCTCAGGGTCCCCATGAGGGTCTAGTGGGGGGTCCTGGGGGGGGGTCCTTCTCAGGGACCCCATTGAGGTCCAGTGGGGGGTCTGTGGAGGTCCAATGTGGCGGGTCCAGTGTGAGGGTCCTGCTTGGGGGCCTCATGGAGGTGCAGTGGGGGTTTAAGTGGGGGGATCCTGCTTGGGGACCCCCTGGAGGTCCAGGGAGGGGGTCCGGTGTGAGGGTCCCGCTCGGTTCCAGTGGGGGGCGTCCTCACTGTGCTCAGGGTCCCCATGGGGGTCTGGGGGAGGTCCAGTATGAGGGTCCTGCTTGGGAACCCCATGGAGGTCCAGTATGAAGATCCTGCTCGGGTCCAGTGGGGGGGTTCCTGGTCAGGGTCCCCATAAAGGTCCAGTGGTGGGGTCCTGCTCAGGGACCCCATGGAGGCCCCACGAGGGGTCCCCTTGTGTGGGGTCCAGCAGGACAGAACAATTTGGGTTCCTTCTTAGGGATCCTGCGGGGGTCCAAGGGGGACGTTCCACTGGGGTCCTGCTCGGTGACCCTCGGGGGGTCCACAGGGGGGTCTGGTGTGAGGGTCCTGCTCAGTGACCCTCGGGGGGTCCACAGGGGGGTCTGGTGTGAGGGTCCTGCTCGGTGACCCAGGGGATCCAGAGTGGGGTCTGGTGTGAGGGTCCTGCTCAGGGACCCCGTGGGGGTCCATAGGGGGGTCCCTTCATGAAGTTCTGCACGGAGATCCCCCAGAACTCCAGCGTGGGGGTCTGCAGGGAGGGTCCTGTGTGGGCACATCCTCAGGGACACCGCGGGGTCCAGAGTGGGGTCCGGGTGCTCCTTGGGGCAGCAGAACCCGGGTGAGGCGGTGCCCTGAGGAGGGCGCAGGGTGCGATGCTGCTGGGAATATCACGGGAAGCACCAAGGAGGGATCCAGGGATCACCCCAGGGATGATTTGGGGAGAAACCGGAGCAAAACCAACCCAGGCTCTGCTGCTCCCCGCCAGCTGCCAGCGCATTCACATCCCCAAATCCGCATTTGGGATTTAACGGGAGGCAGCACTGGGGCAGGGGCGGCCCCAAGCCCGGGATTTGAGCTGCTCCTGCTCGATCCGAGCTGAGCTGGGACACAGAGGGAAGAACAATTCCCGGAGGCTCCGGCAGCTCCCGGGCAGCGGGAATTTTCCAGCTGCAGTCCAGAGCTTTGCCCAAATGTTTGTTTAAAATTTGCCAAAAAAAATTGAAGATCGTAACAATCCCCGCTTGGCGTTCCACCCAAACCTCCCGCCCACAGCCCGGCCTGGGGTTACCAGGAGACAAATTTGCTGCAGGAGCTGAGCTGCTCTGGGCTGGAATTCCGGGGGAAAAGACGGGATTGAGGCCATCACCCACCCTGAGTCACCAAACCACCGGGAATGATCCCATCTTGTTCCCAAAATTTGGTCATGGCTTGGCCCCTTGGCTGCAGCCACCCCAGATTGTTTTCCCTGGAGGAGGAGACAGATTTTGCTTTAAAATTCCCCAAAATTTTGCTTTAAAATTCCCCAAAGATTTTTGCTTTAAAATTCCCCAAAATTTTTGCTTTAAAATTCCCCAAAATTTTTGCTTTAAAATTTTAAAGATTCTTGCTTTAAAATTCCCCATTTTCTGATCTCAGTGCTGCCGGATGGGGCTGGATTTTCCTGGGGAGCTTCAGACAAAGCCCAGATGGTGCCTCCCCCTCCCCACCTTGTCTGAGCCCGGGGGGACCCCAGGCCTCGGCAGATTTTGCCCTTGATCCGCTCACAACTCATTTGCAGGAGGTTCTAATTAAGGAATTAACGCTGCAGTTCATGCAGCACCGTTTACCCTGGGAGCAAACAGGATTTTGGAGTTTGCTGTGGGATTTCTCTTTCCTTGGAGCTGTGAGGAGCTCCAGGGAGGTGCCCACTGTACCCAGGGATGCTCTGAGGGGATCTCCAGGTATAAATCTCCAAATTTATTTATTCTCTGTGAATAAATAAATTATTTATTTATTCTTCCTGCTGTCTTTCCCTGAGTGGGAGCTCCAAGTTCAGCTGGGTGGAAAATCCCACCTGTCACCTCTTTGTGTCACCTCCAGTGTGCTGGTGGCTGTTGGAAGCTTCATATTCACTAAAAATGAGAATATTCAACATCAAAATGTTTTAACCAGGATTCCTAAAGAGATGATGTGAGGGACTGCAACTCCCACCCCTTCCCAGTGAACTGAGATTGCAACACCTCACATGAATAAAACAAACTTTTAATAATGTACAGCAGAAACCGACAGCCTGTTTTTTTTTCTTTTATATTAAACAAAAGATTTCCTATCTTACACCGTATGTACATTTTGCATACTGAAGAGGTAAAGTGGCTAAGTGGCTATTTTCTTACAGTCCTTTGCTAAGAAAAAAAAAAAATGTACAAAACCAAACGAATCAAAAAAGGGGCAGAGAAGTACCAAGAGTTCTGTCCTGCAGCCACGTACCGCTGATGGACCCCCTTTTCCTTATCCTACATAAAATGCAGATTTTGCTCCTTTATTTTTCCCCCCCAGAGCTGCTGCAACTTTTTGAGAGGCAAAGCAGCAAATCCCGACAGCTCTGCGAGCACTGGCGCCCCCGGGCACCGATTTGCATGAGAAAAGTGCTGTGTAAATGCTACATGGTCAGCGTTAGCTCCTTCCCGCTGGCTTTTCCCCTTCTCTCCTGAAGATTTCAGCCCTAAAATCCTGCTGGGAGGGATGTGTCCCTCCTCACCTCGTCTTTTCCCTGCTTGCTTTGGAGCTGAGGCAGGTGCAGTGTGGCTACAGTTGGAGGGGGCGAGTTCAGTGCGAGTTTCAGAGCTGTGCGAGCGGGATGGGGGAGCCAAGGGGAGCCTGAGCTGTGCCCCGGCCCCTCCTGCCTGCCCCAGCTCCCAGCCCCGGGCCTGTTCCAGCGGCCTGCGAGTCCTCAGGGCCCCCTCGGCTTCTAAATCCAGCTTTAGATGGGTTAAACTGAGGTTTAACTGAGTTAAACCTGCATTTGGGGCTTGCAAGGGATTCCCTTGGCTTCCAAGTCCAGGTTTAGATGGGTTAAACTGACATTTAGGGCTTCCAGTGCAGGTTTAACTGGGCTAAACCTGCACTGAGGGCTTGCAAGTGCCCCCCTTGGCTTCTAAATCCAGGTTTAGATGGGTTAAACTGAAATTTAGGGCTTCCAATGCAGGTTTAAGTGAGTTAAACCTGCATTGAGGGCTTGCAAGCACCCCCTCAGCTTTTAAATCCAGGTTTAACTGGGTTAAACTGACATCTAGGGCTTGCAAGGGATTCCCTCGGCTTCTAAGTCCAGCTTTAGATGAGTTAAACTGACATTTAGGGCTTCCAGTGCAGGTTTAAATGAGTTAAACCTGCATTGAGGGGTAAACTGACATTTAGGTGCCCCTCTCAGCTTGTAAGTCTAGGTTTAACTGGGGCAAACTGACAATTTAAGGTTTGCAAGTGCCCCCCTTGGTTTAACTGGGCTAAACCTGCATTGAGGGCTTGCAAGTGATCCCCTCAGCTTCTAAATCCAGCTTTAGATGGGTTAAACTGAAATTTAGGGCTTCCAATGCAGGTTTAAATGAGTTAAACTTGCATTTGGGGCTTGCAAGTGACCCCCTTGGTTTCTAAGTCCAGGTTTAATTGGGCTAAACTGACATTTAGGGCTTTTAAGTCCAGGTTTAACAGGGCTAAACCTGCATTGAGGGCTTGCAAGCACACCCCTTGGCTTCTAAATCCAGGTTTAGATGGGTTAAACTGACATTTAGGGCTTACAAGTGACCCCCTCGGCTTCAAGTCCACGTTAAACTGGGCTAAACTGACATTTAGGGCTTCTAAGTCCATGTTAAACTGGGCTAAACTGACTTTTAGGACTTCCAAGTGCAGGTTTAAATGAGTTAAACCTGCATTGAGGGCTTGCAAGTGATCCCCTTGGCTTCTAAATCCAGGTTTAGATGGGTTAAACTGACATTTAGGGCTTCCAGTGCAGGTTTAACTGGGCTAAACCTGCATTGAGGGCTTGCAAGTGACCCCCTTGGCTTCTAAATCCAGGTTTAGATGGGTTAAACTGAAATTTAGGGCTTCCAAGTCCAGGTTTAAATGAGTTAAACTTGCATTTGAGGCTTGCAAGTGATCCCCTTGGTTTCTAAGTCCAGGTTTAACTGGGCTAAACCTGCACTGAGGGCTTGCAAGTGACCCCCTGGGCTTCTAAATCCAGGTTTCACTGGGCTAAACTGACATTTAGGTTTTGCAAGTGCCCCCTTGGTCCTAAATGCAGGTTTAAGTTTAAGGGATGTGCATGGGAAGCTCTGGCTGAGATGTGACTCAGGACAAGCTGGGGGGACACAGGGGAACCCCAGCCCTGCTCCCAGGGCAGATCCACGCTGCCAAAAACTCCTTTGTGGGGGTGCAAACCAGCTCCTAAAATGATTCCAAACCCACCCAACCCACACTCCTCACTCTGTACAAGGTTCATGGACACACAGGGAATCGGGGAGAGGGACACACGGACAGGGACAGACAGCAAGAACACAGGGACTGAAATAAAGACAACCCTGGCAGCCAGAGCAGAGATGAAACCTCACCTTTGAGAGCAGGAGCAAGGTCAGAGTAGAAACAGTTCCAGTGTAAATCGAGCTGTGCATTTGGTTTTTTTCCTTTTTTTTTTTTTTTTTTTCAGTGATTTCTTTACAAACCAACAGGTCAAGAGGTAATAATTAGAGATTGTTTTTCTGCTCTTAGAAAGAATTTAACAAGATTCAAAAAAGTTAAAATCCAGACCCTCCCAGAAAACAACAACAATAATAATAATAATAATAACAATAATAATTAAAAAAATAATAATCAAAACCACTCCAGTTAAAAGTTATGGCTTCAGAGTTCTCTACTGCAGACCTGACCTCCACACCACAGATCTTCCTGGACTGCCAAAATCATCAGGGCAGCCACAATTGTTACTTCCAGAGTCTCTGTAGTCACCCCACCTCTCCCCCATCTGGATTCGGCCTTGAATCAAAAGAAAACCCATGCAGATCCCCCCACCCCACACTGAGACACAGCCACTTCCACATTAGGAGATATTTATACACCTAGATTAAAAAGATGGATGTTGATTTCCCAACCCACACCTGCTGGGAGGAACCCCCAGAACTCAGATCACAGAATCAGCCAGGCTGGAAAAGACCTTTGAGATCATCAAGTCCAACCTATGCCCAAACCTAACACCTCCTCATCAGCTAAACCATGAGTGCCATTTTTAAACACATTCAGGGACTCCTGCACCTCCCTGGGCAGATTATTCCAGCACCCAATCACTTTTTCAGTGAAGGATTTTTTTCAGATGTCCAACCAAAACTTCCCCTGGAGCAGCTTAAGGCTGTGCCCTCTTCTGTGTGCGAGCAGAGCCCAGCCCCACCTGAGCACAGGCACCTTTAGGGATAAAATCACCCCTGAGCCTCCTTTTCTCCAGGCTGAGCACCCCAAACTCCCTCAGGGCTCCTCACAGGGGTTGTTCCAGCCCCTCTCCAGCCTCTTTGTCCTCCTCTTTGCATCCTTCCCAAACTGAGGGGCCAGAACTGGACACAGCACTCGAGGTGTGACCTCAGCAGTGCCAAGTACAGGGACAGAATGATGTCCCTGCTCCTGCTGGCCACACCATTCCTGATCCAGGCCAGGAGGCATTGGCCTGCTTGGCCACCTGGGCATGGAGCTGGCTCATGTTCAGCCAGGCCACTGTCCAGCCACTCCATCCTGCTGCACTATCAGGTCCCCAGAAATCTGTCTGGGTGCTGGAACTGGGAATTGTGTTCCCAGGAGAACTGAGTCCCCACAGTGCCTGCTCCCCCTCTGACACAACTCAACTCCCCTCTATCAAGAATTACAAACCCCAGGGGCTCAAGACAAAAAAAACCTGGATTCCAGGAGTGATTCTCAGTTCCTTATTTGTTTCATCATAAAAAAAGGGAAGGGTGCAGCCTCACTAATGTAAAGTACAGAGGAAGATCTCCCTGCTCCTGCTGGCCACACCGTTCCTGATCCAGGCCAGGAGCCACTGGCCTGCTTGGCCACCTGGGCATGTTCTTGGCCACCTGCTGGCTCATGTTCAGCCAGGCCACTGTCCAGCCACTCTGTCCCCTGCTGCATCATCAAGTCCCCAGAAATCTGCCTGGGTGCTGGAGTTGGGAACTGAGTCCTGCACTCCCCACAGCGCCTGCTCCCCCTCTGACACAACTCAACTCCCCTCTACCCAGAATTACAAACCCCAGGGGCTCAAGACAAAAAAAACCTGGATTCCAGGAGTGATTCTCAGTTCCTTATTTGTTTCATCTTAAAAAAAAGGAAAGGTGCAGCCTCACCAGTGCCAAGTAGAGAAGAAGAAGAATGGTCTCCCTGGTCCTGCTGGCCACACCATTCCTGATCCAGGGCCACCTGGGCTCATGTTCTGCCTCATGTTCAGCCAGGCCACTGTCCAGCCACTCTGTCCTGCTGCATCATCAGATCCCCAGAAATCTCCCTGGGTGTTGGGAATTGTGTTCCCAGGAGAACTGAGTCCTGCATTCCCCCACAGCACCCGCTCCCCCTCTGACACAACTCATTCCCCTCTACCCAGAATTACAAACCCCAGGGGCTCAAGACAAAAAAAAAACCTGGATTCCAGGAGTGATTCTCAGTTCCTTATTTGTTTCATCTTAAAAAAAGGGAAGGGTGCAGCCTCACTAATGTAAAGTACAGAGGAAGATCTCCCTGCTCCTGCTGGCCACACCGTTCCTGATCCAGGCCAGGAGCCACTGGCCTGCTTGGCCACCTGGGCATGTTCTTGGCCACCTGCTGGCTCATATTCAGCCAGGCCACTGTCCAGCCACTCTGTCCCCTGCTGCATCATCAAGTCCCCAGAAATCTGCCTGGGTGCTGGAGTTGGGAACTGAGTCCTGCACTCCCCACAGCGCCTGCTCCACCTCTGACACAACTCACTCCCCTCTACCCAGAATTACAAACCCCAGGGGCTCAAGACAAAAAAAACCTGGATTCCAGGAGTGATTCTCAGTTCCTTATTTGTTTCATCTTAAAAAAAAGGGAAAGGGTGGCAGTGAGGCAACCTGATGGGACGTTGTGGCGGCGCCCATCGGGGAGCCGGGGGGGATCCGCTCTGCAGCAGCCTGTCCAAGCTCCACGAGGCTCACGACTCAGCACGGAGAGCACCAGCAAACAGCTCACAAACGGGACACTCGAGATTTGCACATGCACAGGAAGCACGGACAGAGATGAGCCACCCACAGGCAGAGACACCGCACGGCTATGGAGGAGATGACCAGGCACGGGGACACGCGCGCCTCGCGCATGCACACACCGGGGCGGCCCCGGCACGGAGCCCAGTTGGATTTTTTCAAGCTTAAGAAAAGGAGGGAGAACGGTTGTTGTGAAGCTGATCAACTGTTCCGGCTCAGCCTCTTGGAAGAGAGCACCATTTGTTTTGCTTTTTCTGCATCAACGTGCCAGTCCCTGGAAAAATCCTCGAGAGTACGAGAGTACGGCAAGAAAAACCTTCCCTTTCCCTTCCCGCTCCCGGCACCGAGCACATCAACGGGTGCTCAACGCACACTCAACTTTACAGGGATTTCCTTTAAAGGAACAAAGAGTTAGGATCATGGCTGAGATCCCTCGGGTGAAGTCCCTTTCAAGTCTCCACGCTCTCAGGAGGTGATCACAAAAAGGTTTTGGATTGTTTCATACCCAAGCAGGGAAGAGAGCGGTTCCGTAGGCTCCGTCCCCCTGCCTAGCAGCCTGCAGGTCCCGCTGTCTGGTTGTAGCAGTAGGTTGGGCTGAAACACGAGGTAGGCCTCCATCACATGTCTACTCTAGCACAGCAGCTCCTGTGCAGTTTCCTCCTGTTGAGGCTCAGAGCCTAAATTTTCACATCTTCCTGGACACTGAGCTGGGACAGGGTTTTCTTGATGCGGAGGGCAGTGAGCCGAGCGGCTCCGTTGGCGTACCAGCACTCCCGCATCATCTTGCCCATCACCCGTAGTGCCTGGCCAAGAAACGACAGCAAATGTCAGAGCTCTGCTCTTCCCCTGAGCCCACGTGGGTCTGCCAGGCTGCTGCTCTGCCTGGGGACTGGCACAGCCAACACATCCCCCAAAATCAGAGCACACCTTACAAAATTTGTTATCTTATCCTGGGGGAGTCATGGGATGGTTTGAGTTGGAAGAGACCCTAAAGCTCATCTCATCTTCCACTATCCCAGGTTGTCCAAGCCCCATCCAACCTTGGACTCTTTCAGGGAAGAGGCAGCCCCAGCTTCTCTGGGCATCCTGTACCAGGCCCTCACCACCCTCACAGGAAGGAATTTCTTCCCAAAATCCCACCTAGCCCTGTCCTCTGGCACTGGGAAGTCATTCCCTCTTGTCCTGGAACTCCTTGGAAAGATTCTCCCCTCCTTTTTCTTGCAGACTTCCTCAAATACGGCAGGGCCACAATCAGGTCACACCAAAGCTTCTGCTCTCCAGGCTGACAATCTCAGTTCTCTCAGCCTTTCCTCAAAGGAGAGGAACGGAGATGAAAGCAGACCTCACCTCATAGCTCTGCCACCAGTTTGGGATGTTTGGCCGCAATTTCTGGTCACACACAACCTTCCTCATCTCCTCAATGGAAGGATCAGAGGGTACAAGGTCATAGTAGGGAAGCTGATACTCCTCATGGATACCTGAAAGGCAGAGCAGGGAAAAATGAAATTCCTGGGAACAGGAACCACAGACACTGTGCTTGCTAAAGACAGACAGACGGAGGTTTGGGCTCCATGACTCACTGCTGAGATGCGTCAACACTTTGCAGTTATTTAGAACAGAAATGAAGAATCTGGAATTGGAGTGAACGAGAAAAATTCAGGGAAATAAAATGCAGCTGCCTAAACTGGAACAGAGTCAGCAGGCTGGGATCAACACCTCCCAGCAAGGCGCCAGGGTCGCTGTGGGGCTGTCACACGTGGGATGAGGCTGCAGCTGCACGTGCCAAGACATTTATACTGATCTGGGGGAGTCCCCCAGCAATCAGCACCAGCATTTCCTCAAAATCCATCCAAAGGAACACCAGCCACTACTGGGAGCACCAACAGCCTTAACCCAACGCTGGCTGGGCTTAGCAGCACTCATGAGTCACTTCTTGGTGACAACACACAGGGACGTGTCCTCCCACAGCCCTGCTCTCCCTCAAACCTCCCAAATCTGATCAAACCTCCCTCCTCCTCATCAATGGAACCCCAAGGTTGGGGGGAGACCCAGGAGCAAGCATGGCCAGTGGTCCAGCCACACAAAGGACAGGACTTTTACCTCCTGCATTGCACCTTCGGGCAATCTCCCAGTAGACCAAGCCCAAGGCGTAGATATCAGCACATTTAAATGAATCAAAATGTTTCATGTTGATGGTTTCATCCAAGACTTCTGGGGCCATGTATCTGCACAGAAAAAGGAAAAATATTTTCATTCTGAGAGGGAATTTTCTGGAATACAGGAAATGATTGGTTTTCCCACACAGCTCCTCCCAGCAGAAAAAGCTCTGCTGGCATCAGAACAGAACTGGGCCCTGTGATCTAACAGAGTGACAAAAATAACTCAAGAATAACACCAAGCTGGGAAAAGAGGTAGAAATGTCCCAAAACTACATCAGGCTCCCACCAGAAAGTCCCAAATGCTTTAGTGAGGCCAAGCTTGTTGTGATGTATTAAATGAGCTCCTGATGCCAGGTTTACATGGCTGGCCCACACCTCCCAGCGTGGTGACACCTGGACCATCCTTTGGCATCAATTTGGGTACAAAACTGACACTGCAAGGCACTGAAAAATGCTAAATTCAGAGAATTCCCCCAGTGCTCAACCTACAGCTCAGGCATTTCCAGGCACCCAAATGCCTTCACCTGGAACATCCCTTTAGCATCAATTTGGGTACAAAACACACTGCAAGGACCAGGAAATGCTAAATTCAGAATTCCCCCAGTGCTCAACCCAGAGCTCACGCATTTCCAGCCACCCAAATGCCCTCACCTGCAACATCCCTTTGGCATCAATTTGGGCACAAAACACACTGCAAGGACCAGAAAATGCTAAATTCAAAATGCCCCAGTGCTCAACCTACAGCTCAGGCATTTCCAGCCACCCAAATGCCTTCACCTGCAACATCCCTTTGCCATCAATTTGGGCACAAAACACGCTGCAAGACACTGGGAAATGCTAAATTCAGAGAATTCCCCCAGTGCTCAACCATTTCCAGGCACCCAAATGCATTTTCTCACCGTTTGGTTCCAACCCTTTGGTTGGGGGCGATGTCGATGGTGTCGGTGACGGAGTCGTGCCGCACGGCCAGGCCGAGGTCAGCGATGGCGCACGTGCCGTTCTTCTTCACCAAAATATTCTTGGATTTCAGGTCTCTGTGAGCAATCCCAGGTTTTCCTAGCAGAGCAAAATAAAAAGCAGCAAGGGTCTGTCACAGACATCTTTTATGAGAAATGTTTTTCTTAGGATTTTTCCTCCTGAGAAGCTGAGAGGCCTCAGGAACAAAATGTAAACATTGATTATCTGCTGCTGTGCAATGCAACAGGTGCATCTGTGATTGGTCTCATGTGGTTGTTTCTAATTAATGGCCAATCACAGTGAGCTGGCTCAGACTTGAATAACTCTCTTGTTATTCATTCTTTTTTTTTTTTTCTTAGCTAACCTTCTGATGAAATCCTTTCTTCTATTATTTTAGTATAGTTTTAATACAATATATATCAGAAAATAATAAATCAGCCTTCTGAAACATGGAGTCAGATCCTTGTCCCTTCCCTCATCCTCAGACCCCTGTGAACACCATCACAAGCGTCAAGCTGGGGAAATCCATTTGTTGAACTGGCACAGAGGCAGAACTGGATTTCAGGGCGTTAAACTCGCTGTTGCAACACTTTTTCCTGTTTAGATTCATAAGGAACAGAGCAGGGAAAAGCTCAAATTGTACTGGAATGCTCTTCCCAGGGAGGTGGCAGAATCACCATCTCTGGATATGTTTAAAAAAAGGCTGGACATGGCACTTGGTGCTATGGTCTGGTTGAGGTGTTAGGGCATAGGTTGGACTTGATGATTTTAGAGATCTCTTCCAACCTCATGATTCTGTGATTCTGTAATTCTGTGACTCTGGGATTGATTCTGTAATTCTGTGATTAATTCTGTGATTGATTCTGTGATTGATTCTGTGATTGATTCTGTGATTGATTCTGTGACTGTGATTCTGTGATTCTGTAATTCTGTGATTCTGTGATTGATTCTGTGATTCTGTGATTGATTCTGTAATTCTGTGATTGCTTCTGTGATTGATTCTGTGATAATTCTGTGATTCTGTGACTGATTCTGTAATTGATTCTGTGATTGTGATTGATTCTGTGATTGATTCTATGATTGATTCTGCAATTCTGTGATTGATTCTGTAATTCTGTGATTGATTCTGTGATTCTGTGATTGATTCTGTGATAATTCTGTGATTCTGTGTTTTGGAGGCGCCACTGATGCAGTGGCACGCAGAGGCCTCAAGAGGGATGTAAACTCCACATCCCAGCATAGGTTCAGACGTCAGAAGTTTGTGATTCTGCTTCTGCCTGTGCTCACATCCCACCCAGGCAGCGCCAATTTTAGGATGGGATGTGAAATGGTGATATAACTCCCGGGTTAACCCACTTCACAGCCAGCCAAAGCAATCGCTCTATTTCTGCTCCATAACCACCAGATGAAGCTGGGCTGACTCAGGCAGGGTTTGCTGCACAGCACATCAGCTCCTGTCACAGACATCTTTCATGAAAAATCCTTTCTTTAGGATTTTTCCTCCTGAGAAGCTGAGAGGCCTCAGGAACAAAATGTAAACATTGATTATCTGCTGCTGTGAAATGCAACAGGTGAATCTTTGATTGGCCCATCTTGGATGTTTGTAATTGTAATGGCCAATCACAGTCAGCTGGCTCAGAGAGCCGAGCCACAAACCTTTGTTATCATTCTTTGCTATTCTATTCTTCTGATGAAATCCTTTCTTCTATTCTTTAGTGTAGTTTTAATGTAATATATATAATAAAATAATAAATCAAGCTTTCTGAAACATGGAGTCAGATCCTCATCTCTTCCCTCATCCTAAGACCCCTGTGAACACAGTCACAGGCATGTGCTGAGGGTCTGCAGTGCCCCATCCCAAAATTTTCCCACTTCCCTTATCCAAGAACCCCTGTGAACACATCACAAGCTCCTTTCAGCAATCCTGCTTTACCCTCCCCTCAAGAATTCCCAATTTCCCAATTTGGGCACATTCTTCTATTCTTCTGATGAAACCCTTTCTTCTACTCTTTTAGCATAGTTTTAATGTAATATATATAATAAAATAAAAAATCAGCCTTCTGAAACATGGAGTCAGATCCTCGTCTCTTCCCTCATCCCAAAACCCCTATAAACACCATCACAAGCTCCTTTCAGCAATCCTGCTTTATCCTCCCCTCAAGAATTCCCAATTCATTTTTTACCCTGAGTGCCCACAATCTCCATGTGCAGGTGGGCCAGCCCGCTGGCAGCAGACAGGGCCAGCTTGATCATGCCCTCGATGGTCACCGTGTAGCGGTTCAGGTAATCGAAGAGAGAGCCGTGCTCATGGTAGTCAGAGACCAGCCACAGCTGAGTCCATGTCCCGTTATCTGCAACAGGAAAGAGATGGAGCTCAGGCAGATCCAGAGTAGAAATGGCCACTGAGCATTCCACAGGTTTTTGGGACTGGGTGAAGTTACAGCTTGACAGGGGTGAGTTAAGAAATGGCTCAAATCAGCCATAGCGTGGCCAGCAGGACTAGAGCAGTGATTTTCCTTCTGTGCCAGGCACTGGTGAGGCAACAGCTCGAATCCTGGAGGAGTTTTGGGCAGTGTAGAGGCCCAGAGAAGCTGAATTAATCAGCTTTAATCCCCCATGACAGGAAAGATGTGGAGGTGCTGGAGTGTGACCACAGATGGGCAATGGAGCTGGGGAAGGGTGTGGATAACTTCTAAAGGGCAGCTGGGGGGCTGGAGGGCTCCACCTGAAGAAATGGAGGCTCAGGGGTGACCCTCTCACTCTGATGAACTTCTTGACATGAGGATGGGGGTGCTGGAATGTGACCACAGATGGACAATGGAGCTGGGGAAGGGTGTGGATAACTTGTGAAGAGCAGCTGAGGGAGCTGGAGGGCTCAACCTAAAGAAAAGGAGGCTCAGGGGGAACCTTCTCACTCTGATCAAGTTCTTGACAGGAGGATGGAGGTACTGAAATGTGACCAGAGATGGGCAATGAAGCTGGGGAATGGAATGGATAATTCTGAAGAGCAGCTGAGGGAGCTGGAGGGCTCCACCTGAAGGAGGCTCAGGGGTGACCTTCTCACTCTGACAGAAGGATGGAGCCAGGTGAGGCAACAAGAAACAGGACCAGAAGAAATGGCCTAAAGTCACACCAGGGAAGGTTTAGCTTGGAAATTAGAGGAAACTTCTTGGAAAGGGTGTGGTGAAGCCTCTGCTCCAGGCTTGAGGCACCTCTTACCTTTGTTATCTGCAGCAATGAATCCCAGGATGTTCTCGTGCCTCAGCATCACTGTTTGGTAGATCTCTGCCTCCCTGAACCAGGAACGTTCCTCACGTGATGAGAAGATCTTCACAGCCACGTCACCCCCACGCCACCTGCCCCTCCACACCTCCCCAAAGCGGCCTTTGCCAATGATCTCCTGAAGGACAATGGTCCGAGCCACCGTCCGCTGCACAAACAGAGGCAAGCCTGGGGACAAGGAAAGGAAGGAATCAATCCCTGCGGTGATAGAAGCCAGGTCTCAGAAGCTCTTGGGGAATTATTTCACACCCAAGATAGCTCAGCTACCTCAGAAGGCATGAAATCAGCAGGATGGCTTCTGTGGTGGTGTTGGAAACAGAAAAGTTTTAATAAAAGGCAAAATCACAAAGCTCCAAGCCACGTGCAAGAGGGGAAAAAAAATCAAACTCCACTGATACAAGGATCTCCTCGAGCCAGGTCTCACAAGCTCTTGGGGATTTATTTCACACCCAAGATAGCTCAGCTACCTTAGAAGGCATAAAATCAGCAGGATGGCTGTTGTGGTAGTGTTGGAAAAAAAGGTTTTAATAAAAGGCAAAATAACAAAGCTCCTTATAGAGAAAACCTGAGCTAGATGCAAGAGGGGGAAAAAACCAAACTCCACTGATAGAATGGTCTCGCTGAGCTAGGTCTTAGTAAACTCTTGGAGATTTATACACATTTAAGATAGCTCAGCTACCTCAGAAGGCATAAAATCAGCAGGATGGCTTCTGTGGTGGTGTTGGAAACAGAAAAGTTTTAATGAAAGGCAAAATAACAAAACTGTTTATAGAGAAAAATTGAGCCACGTTCAAGAGGGGGAAAAAAACCAAATTCCACTGATACAAGGATCTCCTCGAGCTAGGTCTCATGAGCTCTTGGGGATTTATTTCACACCCAAGATAGCTCAGCTACCTTAGATGGCATAAAATCAGCAGGATGGCTTCTGTGGTAGTGTTGGAAAAAAAGGTTTTAATAAAAGGCAAAATAACAAAGCTCCTTATAGAGAAAACCTGAGCTAGATGCAAGAGGGGGAAAAAACCAAACTCCACTGATAGAATGGTCTCGCTGAGCTAGGTATTAGTAAACTCTTGGAGATTTATACACATTTAAGATAGCTCAGCTACCTCAGAAGGCATAAAATCAGCTGGGTGGCTTCTGTGATAGTGTTTGAAACAGAGAAGTTTTAATAAAAGGCAAAATAATAAATGTCTTTATACAGAAAACTCGAGGTTCTTGCTCCTGGTAAAACATCCCACAAAAGCAATCAGTTCCTTTGTTCTCTTCTTTTTCTAGTGAATTGCTCAGGTGGGATTTTTGGCTCCTGTCCAATTGGCTATCCTGAAGTTTGAGGTGAAGCCCCTCAGGTCCTATGGGGTGTCTTTTCACCTCATTGAGGAGAGAAACTTCTGGGCTTTTTTCCTTTTTAAGGAGACAAAGGATAATTTGGTCACTCTGTCAACAGGGGGCACATTCCTACACTGTGGTACCAAAAAACCTCCTGAGACACCAGAGGCTGAAAAATGTCCTGAAACCCAGCAGATTTTACATTTGATAACAACTGGGAGCCTGAGCAAGACCCAAAGCAGGGAATGGTGGCAGCTCCTGTGTGGGATGTGCCAGTTCTTGGGCAGCATCTGAATTTTGCTTTGAAGCAGAGATCCAGCAAGGAGCAGTTGGGGAAATTCTGCTCCATGACACATGAAAGGAACTGCAGCCTCAATATGCAAAGAATGGAACTTGAAGTCACTTTCTGCCAAAAAGCAGAAATCCCTCCCAAATTTATCTTAAGAAAGGAGCCCCAACATTGCTGCCATTGCTCACAGAAAGCATTGAGCTCACCTGCCCACAGCATCCACACAGAAAAAATCCCAAATATTTTATATCTAGCAGCAGATGTGCTGCTGAAGGTTTATTCCCTGGTCAAATATCAAGTTGTGACATTCTCTGCCTCTGTGGATTTTCCTACAGCTGTAGAATTCCTTATATTCTTTAACCCAACCACCTTCCTAGTTCAAAGGCACCACTAAACTGTGACTTTCCATCTCTTCTGGGGATTCCTTTCAAGTGCTACAGAAGCAAACACTGCACATCATCCACCTGGGAAGACCCAAGGGTTCTTTGGGATGAAATGAGCTATTTGCACTGTCAAATGTTGATCTGCTGGGATCTTCCCCAATTTCCTGCAGCTTTGATGCAGGTGACATCCAACAACACACAGGTTAGCAGTTCATGGCTGTCTCCAAGCCAAACCCTGCTCCAAGGTTAAACTGGGAACAGATGCAGCTCTTTGCTCTTGCAGTTAAGGTGGAATTTAACTATTGCTCCTACCTGAACAGACATGAGACTGAATTTAAACATCCCTTCCAATTCCTCATGCCAGAGCCCCTGAACAGGCTCTGAGGCAGCAAAGCTGTGGCAACCACCAGCCCAAAGAGACAACAGCAACTTCTCACCGGTCACGTCCCATCATCTCGCAATACCTGAGCCAGAGCCGGAGGTGGAGAGATCATAGACCAGATCTTGCAAGGTCTTGTCCTTGGAAAGGCACATTTCACAAGAAGGATCCTCCATGTCCAGCCTCTGGCGGTTGTGATAGACCCGTTGGTGGTGGTGGAACACGAAGACCACGATGATCATGACGACAAACACGAGGAACACGGGCCCGGCGATCACCGCCACCAGCTCCACCGGGCCCCAGCTCGACGGGGGCTCGTTGTCCTTCAGGTGTCCTTGGGAAGAGAAAAACAAACAGAGATTTTGAGGAAATTATCATTGCTTTGAGGACTTTTGAGTGTTTTACTGCTCTCTCAGAGCCTGGGCAATTTTAGCCTGAGGATATATTAATTAAAGTGTTAAGGTGGGGCTGATCGTCAAGCAGGCAAAATGTAGCTGAAACCTCAAAAAGAAGTTTTGTGGGATCAGGGATCGTGGGCTGTTCATTCACTCTCTTAGACAGGAGCTCTGGGCTGATTTTCCAGAACACTCTGCAGTTCACCTTCTATTTGAACTCAACCAGTTGGCCAGGGCTCCCTGCTCCCTTTTTCCCCTGCAACAGTGAACTGAACCTGGTCAAATATCAGGTTGTGACATTCTCTTCCTCTGTGGATTTTCCTACAGTTTCCATCTGCTGTAGAATTCCTTATACTCTTTAACCCAACCACCTTCCTAGTTTAAAGGCACCACTAAACTGTGACTTTCCATCTATTCTGGGGATTCCTTTCAAGTGCTACAGAAGCAAACCTGAAGACAATAATTTGTTGTTTTGAGCACAGATGAGACCTCCCCACTGCTCCCAAGGAAAATGACTCTGCAGTCTTCCCAGCACCCACTAAAAACCAGCCCAAAACAGAAAGTAGGAGGTGTGAGGAAGCACCACATGCCCTCTCTGTCCCAGGGATGAGAAGCAGAAGTTTCCCGCAGCCTCACTCAGAGGCAGGGCTGCTTCCCCTGCATGGTTCTGAACACAGGCACCTTCCTCCCCACACACTTTGCTGCAATGTTCCTCTACTTGTGCTCAGCACTGAAAAGATTTGGAGTCTTGGAAGGGAAGCAACATCAGCTGATAAAGGCAGGGCCAGCTCACTGACAAAGGGAACACACACATTCCCATTTGAATTTGAAGTGGTTTATTATTTTCACTTTACAGATGAAGGAAATAAACCCAGAGCTCAAGTTCATGCAGCAACTGAAGGGAAGAAGTGAAAACAAGGCTGAGAACTCCAAATTCCCAATCCCAAACAGACAGCTCCTCTCCTCCCACTTCAAACACATGGTTTATCTCACTCTCTACTTACCACTGGGAACCATTAAATCAATTTTGTTACAAAAATCAGAGTAGCAGCAGTGAGTATTACGCAGATCCTCTGAACTCAGACAGTAGAAGGGTTTCCCAGCAGGAATCAGTTTTGCCTCAGGGATGCAGGTCCGAACGTGGTGTTTGACACCGTCCAGGTTGAACACTGAGACCATGCAGGCGCCGTCCGTCTCACACGTGGAGTTGGCTTGTTTGCAGTCAGAGCACAGACATGTCAAAGCTGCAATCAAAACAAGATCAACCCCTTAAAACCCACAGAGAGTTAAAGCTTGAACGAGAGGAAACCTTCTTTAAATTCTCCATTTCAAGAGCCGCTCTCAAGCTCTGGAAGAACCGGCTCTGCAAACAGCACAAGTCATACTCAGTATTCCAGACCTGCAAGAATCCAATTTCAGCATGAACCAGACTGTGGAGGCAGAGGAGCCTTTCCAGGAGGTGCCTGTCCAGGCAGCCCTTTGCCTGCCCCTGCTGCAATCACCACCAGCCATGACCCAAGTCAGGCCTGCAAACCAGGTGAGATCTGACTGAGATCCTGTCCCAGCCCAACCTCAGGTCAGACTCAACCCAAACCCAACAATTCCTGCAACAGACTGACCTGACTGCACCTGGGCTGAATGTCCAGGCTCCTTGGAGCTGCTTAATCTGGGCTAGCAAGGGACCACCAGCCATGACCCAAGTCATGCCTGCAAACCAGGCGAGATCCTCTCCCAGCCCAACCTCGGGTCAGACTCAACACAAAAATCAACAATTCCTCCAACTGACTGACCTGATTCACCTGGGCAGACTGTCCAAGCTCCCTGGAGCTGCCTCATCTGGGCTGGCCAGGGACCACCAGCTATGACCCAAGTCATGCCATCAAACCAGGCAAAATTCAACTGAGATCTGACTGAGATCCTCTCCCAGCCCAACCTCAGGTCAGACTCAAGCAAACCCAACAATTCCTCCAACTGACTGACCTGATTCCACCTGGGCTGACTGTCCAGGCTCCCTGGAGCTGCTTAATCTGGGCTGGCCAGGGACCACCAGCCATGACCCAAGTCATGCCTGCAAACTGGGCGAGATCCAAGCGAGATCCGACTGAGATCTGAGATCCTGTCCCAGCCCAGCCTCGGGTCAGACTCAACCAAACCCAACAATTCCTCAAGCTGACTGACCTGACTGCACCTGGGCTGAGTGTCCAGGCTCCCTGGAGTTGCTCAATCTGGGCTGGCAAGGGACTACCAGCCATGACCCAAGTCATGCCTGCAAACCGGGCGCGATCCTCTCCCAGTCCAACTTCGGGTCAGACTCAACCCAAACCCAACAATTCCTCAAACCTGATTCCACCTGAGCTCAGTGTCCAGGCTCCTTGGAGCTACTTAATCTGGGCAGGCAAGGGACCACCAGCCATGACCCAAGTCATGCCTGCAAATTGGGGGAGATTCAACCGAGATCCTCTCCCAGCCGAACCTTGGGTCAAACTCAACCCAAAAATCAACAATTCCTGCAACTGACTCAATCCAAACCCAACAATTCCTGCAACTGACTGACCTGATTCCACCTGAGCTCAGTGTCCAGGCTCCCTAGAGCTGCTTAATCTGGGCTGGCCAGGAACCACCAGCCATGACCCAAGTCATGCCTGCAAACTGGGGGAGATCCAAGCGAGATCCGACTGAGATCCTCTCCCAGCCCAACCTTGGGTCAGACTCAAAACTCAACAGTTCCTCAAACCTGATTGCACCTGTGCTGAGTGTCCAGGCTCCCTGCTGGACAGGGATGACCACCCCAGCTCAGGGAGACAGGGAGCAGCTGGCAGAGGCCAAAGCCAACCCAATCCCCAGTGACTGCACGAGCCAAGCGTGCACACCCGGCCAGATCAGCCACTTACTTAATAACTGCTTCCCTGATCCGAGACACCACCTTGGGTCAAATAAATTCCTGGCTTTTTGCCTGCTCTCCACAAAGATGATTTGGATAAAGAGAAGGAGAAACTCTGAGGCAGATTCCCACATTTTTTCCACCTCCCAGCTGTCATTGTACTTTTCTCAAGCTGCCTGAAAAACTGTAAGCAAATCCTCAGGCCTTGCCATCCTTGGGAACAAAGAGGAATCCAACAATGTCAAGAAGAAGGGTGGGGCTTGTTTAGCAGCATGCTGGGTTTTTCAGCAGCTTTCATCAGCTCTCCCAGCCTTCCCAGAGGGAATCCAAAACATGTCCTTACCTGCTGCAGAAATGGGCTTTCAGGTAGGGAGGGTGTGAAGAAGGGTTTTAAAAGATACAAGTGGCCACAGTTAACTCTGCCCAAGCTGATCTAAATCCTCTCAGCGTAAAGTCACACACAAAATCACCCTCAATATTTGTGTGTGGGGCCATGTTACCCTAAGCTTCATGAAAAACAAGCTGCTCCTGATTTACTCAGGGTTCCTTTAGGAGGAAGACACCCATTAGCCCTTATCCCAGAGACCTGGGTAAATCAATCAGGCTAATTGCATTACTATTCACTTAATTCTCTCTGGATTCTGCTCCTCCTTTTCCAGCTGCTGTTTTGAGCTGGTTCAGACGGGCTCAATGTGGGTGCTGGTTAGTTTGGAATCAACAGATTGAAAACAGCAATGAAAATCCAGTGCTGAGAGCCAAGGGAAGGGCTGGAGCTGTGGCAGGAGAGGTTCAGGATGGGCACAGGGAAAGACTCTTCCCCCAAGGGTCCTGAAGCTGCCAGGAGTGTTTGGACACTGCTCTCCAAAAGGTTGGATTTTGGGATGTCTCCACAAGACCAGGAGTTGGACTGGATGATCCTGGTGGATCCAATTCAGGCTATTTCATGATTCTGTAACTCTGTGATCAAAAGCTGAGACACCTTTAAAAAGCATCATGAGCAAATGGAGGTGCTCAGCACAGGCCAAAGAAATGGGACACAGGACAGAAAACGGACAGGACAGACTGATCTGTGTTGAGAAGGACGGAGAACATCCACAGATTCTGAAGATTTTGAGAGGAAATGTTGTACTGAAAGGAAAAAACCCATCCACTAACATGCACTTCAAACAGCTCCAAGATCAGGGTTTTCCCCTGGTCAGCAGAGTGCAGAAAAGACCATTCTGAAAAATCCATTCACTTGGGGGAACAAAGGTTGGTGATAAAGGAGATTTTATGAAAAACTGACCAGGAGTTGGACTGGATGATCATGATGGATCCAATTCAGGCTATTTATTTCATGATTCTGTAACTCTGGGATCAAAAGCTGAGACACCTTTAAAAAGCATCATGAGCAAATGGAGGTGCTCAGCACAGGCCAGAGAAATGGGACACGGACAGACTGATCTGTGTTGAGAAGGATGGAAAACATCCACAGATTCTGAAGATTTTGAGAGGAAATGTTGTACTGAAAGGAAAAAAAAACCCCTCTACTAACATGCACTTCAAACAGCTCCAAGATCAGGGTTTTCCCCTGGTCAACAGAGTGCAGAAAAGACAATTCTGAAAAATCCATACACTTGGGGGAACAAAGGTTGGTGATAAAGGAGATTTTATGAAAATCTGAGATGGCAAAGAGCACCCAGGGCACATTCCTGCCTTCATGTCTACTTAAAAGGAAATGGTCTTTTAAAGCATCTCCCTTATTACTTATCAAAAGCTCGAGGTACAAATTAAAAACATTTAACCCACACACATTTCACTGTGTAGGTTCTTTTCAGTTTGATTTAGATACAACAAAACTGAACTTTGTTCCTGTTAGACTCATTTTTGAGGTCTCAATTCCAAGATTTAGGCTGTGGCAAGTTTTGCTTCCAGAAGGTACAAAGCAAACAAAGCACTTCAAAATGCACTAATAAAACTGGTTTTGTAAACTTCTGAGTGAATTATCTGGCCTGAAACTGAGCATGCCTTCGAGAGGGAAAGCAGAGAAGCAGGTCGTGTCTGCTCAGTCTCATTTTGTAGGATTAAAAAAACAACAACAACAAAAAAAATTCAGTTTACCTGCAAGGTATGATACCAGAGCCCCAGCTTGGAGACAGAGGGAGATCCTTATCTGTTCTGTGCAGAAAGCCAAAATTTCCTGCTAAAGGAGGGGGATGCCCCACGGCTTCACCTCACCCTGAGACAACTTCACCCCTCTCTGCTCTGTTTTAACTTTAATTCTGATGTTTGCACCTCAAAAATCCCCATGGTTAGAGAGCAGCTAGAACAAAGAGAATGCAGCCTTCAGCACACGCTGTCCTTCTCTCCACCTCTCAGCACAGACCCTTGAGGGGCTTTCCAGGTATTGTTGGCCAGAACCTTCAAGCTGCAGGCAGGAACTCCCCAATTTTCTGTGTGTGCCAGGGAGGAAAGGCCTGTGTGCTCCTGGCAGAGAGGAGAATTACAGAGCAACTCATGCAGGTCCAGGAACTCCAGTTTGCTTAATTCTTCTATCAGAAACTTATCAGAAACCAGGAAAAAGCAAATTGTTGTTTGTCCTCGGGTGGGGGGACAGAAGGTGGGCAAGAAGCTGAGCTGGTGTCTCCTGAGTGCTCTGAGAGCAGCCAGGGCAAAGCAGGAGACAGGAGTGGATAAAAGGATTTTTCATGCCAACAGCATTCTTTTTTCCTTGGAGAAGAAAAGCTCCTATTGAGCCAAACATATAATCTACTTAATAAAAAACCAGCCTGGGCTGAAGGAAATAGTGAAGGGAAACAAAGAGCAGTTCCCAGAGCTGGGCTGGTGCATTCCCCCCGTGCTCAGGCCGTGTGGAAGGAGCTGGAGCTGGAGCTGAGCCCTCCTGATCTGCTCCCCACCCCAACAGCCAGAGCCCAGCCCAGCCCTGCACAGACACTGCCTGAACAAGCCCAAGGCTCAGCTGCACATCCTGGGCAGGAAAAGCTTTGTTCTCACTGGAGGGATGGAGCAGGTTGGAGCAAACCTTGCTGTGATTCCATCCGAGGCTGGGCCTCACTGCTGTTCACCAAAATATCCCCCTGCATCAACCAGAAAAGAGGAAAAAAACACTGGGATTGCTCTGTCCCTCCAACCCCCTGCTAAAAGAACCTGTATTCCCAAAATGGATCCAAACAAATATGAAGAGCTTTGTTCTCACTGGAGGGATGGAGCAAACCTTGCTGTGATTCGATCTGAGGCTGGGCCTCACTGCTGTTCACCAAAACCTGAGAGATCCCTCAGCACTGACAATCAACAAAAACCTATTTTTTATTGGCAGTGTTGAGTGAGTTGAGTGTCTCCTCAATCCTTGACTATCCCAGCCCAGGGTTTGACTCCTTCTGCTCCCCACGAGGTTCCTGGATTACAGCTCTGAAAGGATCCTGGGGCACTGAGGCATCCATATCCTCCTACATCAACCACAGAAAAGAGGAAAAAAACACTGGGATGGCTCTCTCCCTCCGTTAAAACAACCTCTATTCCCAAAATGGATCCAAACAAACATGAAAAGCTGTGTTCTCACTGGAGGGATGGAGCAAACCTTGCTGTGATTCTATCCAAGGCTGGGCCTCACTGCTCTACCCCAAAATCTGAGAGATCCCTCAGCACTGACAATAATCAAAATAAAATTTATTTATTGGCAGTGTTGAGTGACCTCTCCTCAATCCTTGACTATCCCAGCCCAGGGTTTGACTCTTTCTGCTCCCCACGAGGTTCCTGGATTAAAGCCCTGAAAGGATCCTGGGGCACAGAGGTGTCCATATCCCCCTGCATCAACCACAGAAAAAAGGAAAAACCTACTGGGATTGCTCTGTTCCTCCAAACCCCCCATTAAAACAACCTGTATTCCAAAAATGGTTCCAAACAAACATGAAAAGCTTTGTTCTCATTGGAGGGATGGAGCAAACCTTGCTGTGATTCTACCTGAGGCTGGGCCTCACTGCTGTTCACCAAAACCTGAGAGATTCCAGTGCACTGACAATAAACAAAATAAAATTTATTTATTTGCAGTGCTGAGTGACCTCTCCTCAATCCTTGAGTATCCCAGCCCAGGGTTTGATTCCTGCTCCCCACAAGGTTCCCAGGTTATAAACCCAGCTCTGAAAGGATCCTGGGGCACAGAGGTGTCCATATCCCCCTGCATCAACCACAGAAAAAAGGAAAAACCCACTGGGATTGCTCTGTTCCTCCAAACCCCCCATTAAAACAACCTGTATTCCCAAAATGGATCCAAACAAACAGGTGGGGGGCTGCAGATTCCAGCTCTGTGCTCCAGGGAGATTCAAACACTGAGCTCTGACAGGCAAAGAACATTTCTCCTCCTCTCCCAGCAACTCTCCCAGCTCATTTTGCACGGATTTATTCTCACATGTGTCAAGATGTCTCTGCAGCTAGACAGGAAAAAGTTTCACAGCAGAATCTCCTGCAATGGTGTTAAAGCACCTTTAGGAATACATTTTCCAGCATCTCCCTAAGAAAGATGCCATTTTCTCAGGGCTGAAAACTCTACCTGATCAATATGGATGAGGATAATTAACCTGAAGATGATCATTGGTAAAACTGCCAATAACCACCCACGTTATTTACCAGATAAACAGATTTTTTTTTCTGCAGGGATTTTTTGCTGTTCTTTTTCAACAGTTTGAATTGAGGCTGGAAGAATGATTCCCCTGACTTTGAGGGCACAGGAGCTGCAGCTGATTTCTGTCTTTTGAGCCCCACGCTGGGAGCACCAGTTTCAGAATAATATCAGCAGCAGAAATGGGGAACAATTGCCTTTGTAGCTCTGCAGCTCCTTTGGATGCTTTAATGAAGAGGGACGTGTGTAAACATGCTTGGAAGAAAGAAATACCTGTCAGTGTCTGGCTCTGTGCTGTGCCAAAATAAAGAGCAACCTGTATCAGCCAGGGTTAGGAATTCATGGCCATGAACTCCTCAGGTGTGTCCAGGAGTCTCTGTGTGCTCCTGGCTCAGCTGGATAAAGGAACAGGAAAAAATCAGCTCCATTTTCCCAGAGGCAATGATGAGGGGACACTGAGCCATCTGATGAAGGCTTTAAAAAATCGAGATTTATTTTCCATTCTATTATCATGGAATATTCTTATTCCATTGTATTATCATGGAATATTCTTATTCCATTCTACTATCATGCAATATTATTATTCCATTCTATTATCATGGAATACTTATTGTTCCATTCTATTATCATGGAATTTTATTATTTCATTCTATTATCATGGAATATTCTTATTCCATTCTATTATCATGCAATATTATTATTATTCCATTCTATTATCATGCAATATTATTATTCCATTCTATTATCATGGAATTTTATTATTTCATTATATTATCATGGAATATTATTATTCCATTCTATTATCATGGAATATTATTATTCCATTCTATTATCATGGAATTTTATTATTCCATTCTATTATCATGGAATATTATTATTACATTCTATTATAATGCAATATTATTATTATCATGGAATATTATTATTCCATTCTATTATCACAGAATATTATTATTCCATTATATTATCATGGAATATTATTATTCCATTCTATTATCATGCAATATTATTATTATAATGGAATATTATTATTCAATTCTATTATCACAGAATATTCTTATTCCATTCTATTATCATGAAATATTATTAATACATTCTATTATCATGGAAAATTATTATTCCATTCTATTATCATGCATTATTATTCCATTCTATTATCATGCAATATTATTGTTATCATGGAATATTCTTATTCCATTATATTACCATAGAATATTATTATTCCATTCTATTATCATGCAATATTATTATTATTCCATTCTCATGCAATATTATTATTCCATTCTATTATCATGCAATATTATTATTCCATTCTATTATCATGGAATATTATTATTATCATGGAATATTATTACTCCATTCTATTATCATGCAATATTATTATTACCATGCAATATTATTATTCCATTATATTATCATGGAATATTATTATTATCATGGAATATTATTATTCCATTCTATTATCATGGAATCCTGGAGTGGCTTGGCTTGGAAGGGACCTCAAAGCTCATTTTGTTCCACCCCACTGCCATGGGCAGGGACATCTTCCTCTACCTCAGGTGGCTCCAACCTGGCCTTGGACACTTCCACAGAAGGAGCAGCCCCAGCTTCTCTGGGCATTCTGTGCCAGGGCCTCACCACCCTCCCAGGGAGCAATTTCTGCCCAAAATCCCACCTAGCCCTGCCCTCTGGCACTGGGAAGCCATTCCCTCTTGTCCTGGAGCTCCTTGCAAAGATTTTCCCCAATTTTTTCTTGCAGACTCTGTTCAGGGACTGGAAGGCCACAATCAGGTCACTCCATTATTGGACAATCCCAGTTCTCCCATCCTTTTCTTATAGGAGAGCTGCTCCATCCCTTGCTGGCCCTTCATACTCACATTCACCCTGCTGGTGGGGATCCCTGCAGCCCTTGCTGGGATAAATTTGAGTCCCAAGTGGCTCCCCAGGTGTCACCTGCACCCACTGCCCCCAAAATCCAATGTCAGGCCAGCTCTGGGTGCTGTCAGTGCCCATTTCCTCACTAAGGAGCTGGAGAAATCAACCCTTCCATAGCTACAGCACCTTCCCCACATCTCATTTCCCCTCCTGTTGTGGATCAAAACATTTCTCTTTTTTGCTTCTTGCTGGTGCTTCTGGTATCTACTGACCCATTGCTGCTACATGAAATGGAGTTAAAATTAGCTGCAAAGCACACTATGAAAAACAAAGCACTTTAAAGCAAGTCATCCAGAAACTAAACATTATCCTGGGATATTTCAAGTTGGAAGTAAGAGTCTCAACTTCTCTGAGCTGGCTGCAGTCCCCTGGCACAGGCTGGACCTGACGTGAAGGCAGCAGGGCTGACTAGAAAACACACGAAATGGAAACAACAAAAAAAAATAAAAGAGGCAGGAAGAATGTGGCTTTAAAGTGCAGAACTTTCCCTGCATCCACTCCAGGAACACAAACCAGCTCCTGAATGAATTGTAAATAAAGAATTGACAGGAGTTTCATCATTAAGAGGTTAATTAGAAGAAGTCTTGATGTTTCTGTTGCTGCTCTTCCACCCAGAACATGGACACAGAGCTGCTGGTCTGACACCAATTTTGTGTTTTAACTGACACCAATTTTGTGTTTAAAGCGAAGAACTTTCCCTGCATCCACTCCAGGAACACAAACCAGCTTCTGAATAAATTGTAAATAAAGAATTGACAGGAGTTTCATCATTAAGAGGTTAATTAGGAGAAGTCTTGATGTTTCTGCTGTTGCTCTTCCACCCTGAACACGGACACACATCTCACCATTCCCTCTCTTGGCTCTGGTCTGACACTATTTTGTGTTTTAACTGACACCAATTTTGTGTTTAAAGTGCAGAACTTTCCCTGCATCTACCCCAGGAACACAGACCAGCTCCTGAATGAATGGTAAATAAGGAATTGACAAGAGTTTCATCATTAAGAGGTTAATTAGAAGAAGTCTTGATGTTTCTGCTGTTGCTCTTCCACCCAGACCATGGACACAGAGCTCCTGGTCTGACACTATTTTGTGTTTTACCTGACACCAATTTTGTGTTTTAACTGACACCAATTTTGTGTTTTAACTGACACCAATTCTGTGTTTTAACTTGCCAGCAAACCAGTTTAGGAGGCAAGAGACCCCACACCCACTGGTGCTGGGGAAGAACACCCTGCACACCTGATGCTGCCCAGGTTTATCAACAAGACTTCAGAGCCATCCTGGCTTCTCTCAGGCTTTTCCAGAGTGGAAATTGTTTAACATGTGGCCAACACTGCCACATCCAGCAATCCACACTTGCAAGAAGGCCACAAAAAGCAGCAAGGATTTAAAGTGTAGGGAAGGCTCTTTTTTTTTATTTTCTGCTGAAAAGAAAGAAATAAACAGTGGTGCACAAAGAGAAGCACAAAACAGCTGAAAACCAAGGGCTTAAATAAGGAGTTCCCACCCAGAATTTCATGTCTATAAAACAGAGAAGCAATTCCTGCCTGCTCTGCCCCTGTCACCACCCAGTGAACTTTGCTTGCTGCTATGAGAGCTGACGTTTGACTCGGCTCCCTTCGCAAGAGCCATTTCCGGAGCATCCCCTGCTGGCAGGGAATTCAGGGGAAAGAAAAAATAAAAACCAACCCAAGTGTCTGGCCAAGGAGCTGGACGAGTTCAAGAATGTTTGTTGGACACTGTTTTTAATTTCCAGTCAGAGAAAGGCTTTCTTGGAAAGTTGTAAGATATAACTTCCAAACCACGCAGGGTTCGCCTGATTTAACTGAGGAAATATTTGAAGCAGGTGGTGTTAATAATAAAATCTGCTGCCCCAAAATTATTCCCTCAAGGTGGGTTTTTGATTGATTTCAAGCAAAGCTGACCTGCAACACCCCTTTGCAAAGGAGCCTGGATATTTTCCTTTTTTTTTTAAAAAAGATTGATGATTTTTCTTGATTATTTTCCTTTTTTGTTTTTAAAGACTGATGATTTTTCTTGATTATTTTCCTTTTTTGTTTTTAAAGACTGATGATTTTTCTTGATTATTTTCCTTTTTTTTTTTTTTTAATTGATGATTTTTCTTGATTATTTCATTATTCCCAGGGTGATCCCTGCCATCCTGCACCTCATTCCACGAGTGCAGCTCCCTCCAGCCCAGGCTGAGCTCACACCTTGCACTGAATAAAAGCGGAAACAATAATCACTCCTAGAGCCCAAAATCAAAGGCACCACGAGTTGCCAAGTTTCCAGGGGATTTGTACACTCAATTGGTCTTTTCCTGTTTATTAATTATGATTTTTTTTAATAAACACCCATTTTTAGCTAAGTGAAAGCCTGAGCACAGCCATGCCATGAGTCTCATCTGATCCTGCTCTGCCATTTATCACAGAGGAGTTGAAATACCCTTGTAAGGCTGGGGTTGCACCAAAACACAGCTCCTCTCCTCCCAAATTTGTACCCCCAAATTCTCAGGAATCCCAGGTAAACCCTCACCTGCTGCCCAGGTGAGGTTTGAAGGCATTTTGTGTGCTCTGACAAGCCCAGATCTGCACACACACACACACAGAGTTATTACCCTCTGTCTGTCAGGTGGGAATGCAGAGCACAAACGGGGAGAGGTTGGGGAGGAGAAAAATATTCCCCAGAGGAACCTGTCAGGACAGGTACCCGAGTTACACAACAGGATCACCCCCATGGGCACAGAGCTGGACTGCTCTGGGAAGCCCTGAACACCAGAGTGGCCACCAGCCCGTCCTCTGTGCCCAGAGATGTTCAGTCAGGTCTTTCCTTTGGGAAAATCGTCCCTCCAGTTCATCCCAAATCAATTTCCTTCCTAAAAATGGAACTGGGATCCTCTGTTTGCCCCAAACCTGCAGCAGAAACCTCCTGCTCCTCTCAAAGCCAGAGCTGAGAGCTCTCACTCTTCCCCCACGAGCAGCAGAACCAGGGAAAGGAAAAGGAACAACAAAGAGTTCTTCCCCCCCTCACCTCCCTCCAAACAAATATTTACAGCTGCTCCAGAAGCTCAAGGTATGAAAGGTTTCCTTAAAAGCCCAAATTGCAGATTGGAGGGGGGTGGGCGGTACAGACACACCTCTGGGGCATGGGGAAAATCGTTCCTCCACTTCAATTTCCTTCCTAAAAATGGAGCTGGGATTCTCTGTTTGCCCCAAACCTGCAGCAGAAACCTCCTGTTCCTCTCAAAGCCAGAGCTGAGAGCTCTCACTCTTTCCCTAGGAAAGGATCAACACAGAACAAACACCCAACACAAAGAGTTCTTCCCCCCTCACCTCCCTCCAAACAAATATTTACAGCTGCTCCAGAAGCCCAGGGTATGAAAGGTTTCCTTAAAAGCCCAAATTGCAGATTGGAGGGGGGGGGGTGTGGTACAGACACACCTCTGGGGCATGGGGGGTGCCCAGTTCACCCCAGCATGAGCCACAGGATAATGGGAAGAGGCCACAACCCCAGAAATTCCACGACAACACGGTGGCACTGCCCACCCTGGGCTCATCCACACCTCTATGACAAGCCCAGAAAGCTCTGAGACCTCCAAGCCCATCCTCTGTGAAACTCATAAATCTCAATTTCCATCGTTATCTCCCAAAACCTGAGGCTGAAGGCTCCCAGATCTTCTCTCAAGGTGAGCACAGGGGTCTTCAGAGCCACCCCCAGCCCCAATTGCTGCTGCCTCTTCCTGACACATCCCCATCCCACAAAGCCACAAACCAGCTCTGGTTCACACAAACCACACGCCCCTGTGAGCCCCAAACATCCAACACACATCCCTGATGCCATCAGAGTCCCCCCTGATTTCAGAACCCCAAACCTCATAGATCCCACCCCCAAATCCTTCTTTTCACCCCGAAACACCCACACCTATCCATGCCCCCCAAAACATCCAACACACATCCTTGATGCCTTCAGAGTCCCCCCAGATTTCAGAACCCTTAACCCCATGGATCCCAAATCCTTCTTTTCACCCCGAAACACCCACACCTATCCACACCCCCCAAACATCCAGTACATATCCCTGATGCCTTCAGAGTTCCCCTTTCTTCCAGACCCCTTAACCCCATAGATCTTACTCCCAAATCCTTCCTTTCACCCCAAAACACCCACAGCTATCCACGCCCCTCTGTGAGCCCCCAAACATCCAACACACATCCTTGATGCCTAAAGAGTCCTCCCTGATTTCAGAACCCCTAACCCCACAGATCCCACCCCCAAATCCTTCCCTTCACCCTGAAACACCCACACTATCCAAGCCCCCCAAACACGTCCTTGATGCCTTCAGAGTCCCCCCGATTTCAGAACCCCTAAATCCATAGATCCCACCCCAAATCCTTCTTTTCACCCTGAAACACCCACACCTATCCACGCCCCAAACCCTCAGGGGCAGCCTTGGGGGAACCTCCAGGCCCCTCCAACCCCACCCCACGATCCACCCCTCCCCTCAGTTCAGCCCTTCTCACCACCCTGGAACACCCACCCCTGTCTCTCCCCGCCCCCAAACCCCTCAGGGCCTCCTCACACCCCCAGCCCTCCCTCACCCCCTTCCCCTCACCCTAAAACCTCCCCAGGGCCTCACCCCACACCCGCCCGCCCCACAGCCGCCCCCAGGCCCGGGCAGGCCCCGGCTCATCCCCCCGCGCTGCCCTCAGCTCCCCGCATCGCCTCCCTCTCGCTTCCCTCCATCATCCCTCGCTCCCCCTCACGACCCCTCCCCGGTCCTCCCCGTTCCCCTCACGGCGGGGGCGGGGGCGCCGCCATGTTGTGCCCGGTGCGGGCCGGGCTCACTCACCGCGGGCCCCGCCGAGCGGGCCGGCCAGGAGCAGGAGCAGGACGGGCAGGAGGGCGGCGGGGGACGGCGGGGAGCGGCGGGCGGATGGAAGGGCCGAAGGGAAGCGGGGGGCCCGGGCGGCCATGGCGGGGACGCGCCGCGGCCTCGGAGCGGAGCGGCCGCAGCGCCGGCGGGAGGGGGAGCGGGGGCGGGGCTGGGGGCGGGGCTAAAGAGGAGGGGGCGGAGCGAACCCGCGCGTGCGCACTCGGGAAGGGAGGGGGGGACAGCAGGAGGGGACCCTGGG
Source organism: Melozone crissalis (assembly GCF_028551555.1). Taxonomy (NCBI): domain Eukaryota; kingdom Metazoa; phylum Chordata; class Aves; order Passeriformes; family Passerellidae; genus Melozone; species Melozone crissalis. The sequence continues at coordinate 497,349 of NW_026535985.1, forward strand.
CTGGGGAGAGGAGATAAGGGAGAGATAAGGGGAGATAAATGTGAGATATGGGTGTAAGATATGGGTGAGATACGTGTAAGATATGTGTATGATGTGGGTGGGATAAGTGTGTAAGGTATGGGTGAGGTAATTGTGTGATATGGTGAGATATGGGTGTAAGATATGGGTGAGATACGTGTGTGATAAGTGTGTAAGATATGTGAGATATATGTGTGTGATAAGTGTGATATCTGGGTGTGATATGGGTGAGATACATGTGTGAGACAGGTGTGATAAGTGTGTGAGATATGTGTGATATGCGAGTGTGATTTTTGTGTATGATGTGTGTGCACACATGTGATGTGTGTGTTCAGGCATTGTTCATGTGTGCAGTCATGTCTGATGTGTGTGCACATGTGTGACATATGTGTCCAAACACGATTTGTGTGCACAGTGTGTGTTCAAACGTGACGTGTGTGCACAGTGTGTGATATGTGTGTGCAGGTGTGCAGCCATGTCTGGTGTGTGTGCACACGTGTGGTTTGTATGTTCAAACATGACGTGTGTGCACATGTGTGATGTGCAGGTGTTCAGGCATTGTTTGTGTCTGGTGTGTGTGCACAGTGTGTGATGTGTGTGTTCAGGCGTTGTTCATGTGTGTAGCTGTGTCTGATGCGTGTGCATATGTGTGGTTGGTGTATTCACGTGTTGTTTGTGTCTGACGTGTGCGCACGTGTGATTTGTGTGTTCAGGTGTTGTTCATGTGTGCAGCTGTGTGTGATGTGTGTGCAAATGTGTGATGTGTGTGTTCAAACATGATGTGTGTGCACAGTGTGTGATTGGTGTATTCACATGTTGTTTGTGTGTGTCGTGTGTGCACAGTGTGTGATGTGTGTGTTCAGGTGTTGTTTGTGTATGGTGTGTGTGCACACGTTTGATTTGTGTGTTCAGGCGTTGTTCATGTGTGCAGCCATGTCTGATGCGTGTGCAAATGTGTGATTGGTGTACTCATGTGTTGTTTGTGTCTGACATGTGTGCACATGTGTAATGTGTGTGTTCATGAGTTGTTTGTGTCTGATGTGTGTGCACAGTGTGTGATGTGTGTGTTCAGGCATTGTTCATGTGTGCAGTCATGTCTGGTGTGTGTACACACGTGTGGTGTGTGTGTTCAGGTGTTGTTTGTGTCTGATGTGCGTGCACAGTGTGTGTGCAGGTGTGCAGGAGGTGTGTGGGCAGGTGTGCGGGTGTGTGTGTGATGTGTGTGCAGGTGTGCAGGATATGTGTGTGTGCAGGTGTGTGTGTGATGTGTGTGCAGGTGTGCAGGTTGTGTGTGCAAGCATGATGTGTGTGTGCAGGTGTGTGTGATGTGTTTGCGCAGGGTGTGTGTGCAAGCATGATGTGTGTGTGCAGGAATGCAGGTTGTGTGTGCAAGCATGATGTGTGTGTGCAGGGCATGTGTGCAAGCATGATTTGTGTGTGTGCAGGTGTGCGTGTGCAAGCATGATGTGTGTGTGTGCTTGATGTGTGAGTGTGTGCGTGTGTGCCATGTTGGGGCAGGTGGGCACTGAGGCTGGGCATCCCAAACCCGGGCAGGGCACTGCAGACCCTGAACAGGGCACCCCAAACCATCTGAGCACCCCAAACCCTGAACAGGGCACCCCAAACCACAGGCTGACACCCCAAACCACAGGCTGACACGCCAAACCACAGACTGACACCCCAAACCCTGTTAGAACACCCCAAACCATAGGCTGACACCCCAAACCATCATCTGAGCACCCAAACCCTGGTCAGGGCACCATAAACCACCATGTGAGCACCCCAAACCCTGAGTTGAACACCCCAAACCACAGACTGACACCCCAAACCCTGGTTAGGACACCCCAAATCACCATCTGAGTACCCCAAATTCTAGTTAGGGCACCCCAGACCACAGACTGGCACCCCAAACCCTGAGTAGGGCACCCCAAACCCCAGACTGACACCCCAAACCCTGAGTAGGACACCCCAAACCACCATCTGAGCACCCCACATCCTGGTTAGGGCACCCCAGATCACCATCTGAGCACCCCAAACCCTGAACAGGGCACCCCAAACCCTGAGTAGAACACCCCAAATTATGGGCTGAGCACCCCAAACACTGATACGGCACCCCAAACCACCATCTGAGCACCCCAAACCCTGGTAGAACAGCCCAAGCCCCAGGCTGACCACCCCAAACTCTGGGTAAGCACCCCAAACCATCATCTGAGCACCCTAAACTCTGGGTAGAACACCCCAAACCACCATCTGAGCATCCCAAACCCCTGGTAGGGCACCCCAAACCATGGGCTGAGCATCCCAAACTCTGGTAGAACACCCCAAACCACAGACTGACACCCCAAACTCTGGTTAGGGCACACCAAACCACCATCTGAGCGCCCCAAACCCCCGGTGGGGCACTCCAAACCACAGGCTGACACCCCAAACCACAGACTGAGCACCCCAAACCACAGACTGACAACCCAAACCCTGATAGTGCACCCCAAACCACAGGCCAAGCACCCCAAACTCTGGGTAAGCACCCCAAACCACCATCTGAACACCCAAACCCCTGGTAGGGCACCCCAAACCATGGGCTGAGCATCCCAAACTCTGGTAGAACACCCCAAACCACAGACTGACACCCCAAACTCTGGTTAGGGCACACCAAACCACCATCTGAGCGCCCCAAACCCCCGGTGGGGCACTCCAAACCACAGGCTGACACCCCAAACCACAGACTGAGCACCCCAAACCACAGACTGACAACCCAAACCCTGATAGTGCACCCCAAACCACAGGCCAAGCACCCCAAACTCTGGGTAAGCACCCCAAACCACCATCTGAACACCCAAACCCCTGGTAGGGCACCCCAAACCATGGGCTGAGCATCCCAAACTCTGGTAGAACACCCCAAACCACAGACTGACACCCCAAACTCTGGTTAGGGCACACCAAATCACCATCTGAGCACCCCAAACCCTGGTAGGGCAACCCAAACCATCATCTGAGCACCCTAAACTCTGGGTAGAATACCCCAAACCATCATCTGAGCACCCTAAACTCTGGGTAGAATACCCCAAACCACCATCTGAGCATCCCAAACATTGGTAGGGCACCCCAAACCACCATCTGAATACCCAAACCCCTGGTAGGGCACCCCAAACTACCATCTGAGCACTCCAAGCCCTGGTTAGGGCACCCCAAACCCTGGTTAGGGCACCCTAAACCACCATCTGAGCACCCCAAACTCTGGGTAGAACACCCAAACCATGGGCTGAGCATCCCAAACATTGGTAGAACACCCAAACCATGGGCTGAGCATCCCAAACATTGGTAGAACACCCCAAACCGCAGACTGACACCCCAAACTCTGGTTAGGGCACACCAAACCACCATCTGAGCACCCCAAATCATCATCTGAGCATCCCAAATCCTGGGTAGGGCACCCCAAACCCTGAGCAGAACACTTCAAATTATGGGCTGAGCATCTCAAACCCTGGTTAGGGCACCCCAAACCACCATCTGAGCACTCCAAACCCTCATTAGGACACCCCAAACCACCACCTGAGCACCCCAAACCCTGCTAGGGCACCCCAAACCCTCGTTAGGGCACCCCAAACCACCATCTGAGCACCCCAAACCCTGGTTAGGGCACCCCAAACTCCAAGCTGAACACTCCAAGCCCACTTTAAGACACCCAAACCCCTCCATAACCTCATGCCATGCCCAAAACCAGCAGCTGCCCAGTTCCTCCCAGTCTCTAGCTGGGCCAGACCAAGGTGGCAGCTGTGATGTGCTGAGAACATTCTGGAGCTGAAGCCCTAAATTGAGCTAGGAGTGCCCAGTGCCCATCTTGCCATGGTGCCCCTGTGCCCAGCGTGGGAGCTTGGGCAGCTCTTAGGTGATAAAATAGCTTTACACTTTATTAAATATATTAAATCTTAATCATTAAATAGTTATGTGGCAAAGCTGGTTCTGCTCGACGTCCCATCCTGGTCATGTCCAAACATCTCCAAGCATGGGGTGGATTTTGGGATGGCGAGGAGCGACGGGGGATGAAGCTGGCTGAGCCAAAACACCTCAGAAAACACCAAAACATTGGAAAAGAGCCAAGAGGGCACTGCTTTGCCAAGGGGGATGCCAGCTGCTGGAATGGATGACCTTAAAAATCATCCTAAATCACTTTGTGATCATCCTGACGCTCAGACCGCTCTGGACGCTGGCAGCTCCTCAGTTTTTGGGATCCCCACAATCCAGGGTGCAGATCCAGGGAGGTGCCAACCTTTGGCAGGGAAACCCATCCCTCCTTTAGCGGGCACCGCGGCTCTGCCGGGAATTCCTGCCAGCGGCGGGCGGGTCCGGGCAGCTCCGCCTGGATGGAGCCGGCGCTGGGCGGGTGCCCCTGGGGCTGGGGGTGGCTCTGCCCTCGGTGCCCATCGGGCTGGGGGTGGTTCTGCCATCCGTGCCAATCCTCAGGTGCCCCTCAGGGTGGGTGCTCCGAGGGCTAGGGGTGATTCTGCCATCGCTGCCCCTCGGGTGCCCCTCGGGCTGGGGGTGGTTCTGAGGGCTGGGGGCGGTTCTGCCATCGCTGCCCCTGAGGTGCCCCTCGGGCTGGGGGTGGTTCTGCCGTCGGTGCCCCTCGGGGTGGGTGCTCCGAGGGCTGGGGGTGGTTCTGCCATGCATGCCCCTCAGGTGCCCATCGGGCTGGGGGTGGTTCTGAGGGCTGGGGGTGGTTCTGCCATCCCTGCCCCGAGGTTTGGGGGTGGTTCTGCCGTCGGTGCCCCCAGTGCTGGGGGTGGTTCTGCCATCGCTGCCCCTCGGGTGCCCCTGGGGCTGGGGGTGGTTCTGAGGGCCAGGGTTGTTTCTGCCGTCGGTGCCCCTCAGGGTGGGTGACCAGCTGCCATCCCCGCCGGGCACAGCCAGACGCGCCGCTATCGGATGTCGGATCCAGGGATATTTTTAAGACCGGGTGATTTTTCAGATTCCTCCTTTGGCGTCGGATTTTTTTTTCCTTTTTTTTTTTTTTTTTTTTTTCCACGCTTGCAAATTCACCCGGCTGGAAGGAGGAGCGGGAGAGGCGGGAGCTGCGAGCGAATCCCCTCCCGTGACCGGAGCCATCCCGTGCCCGGCGCCGCCCGTCCGTGGCTCCGGTGTCCGGTTCCCGGCGCTCACTGCTCCGGTTTTGGCTTCCCGGCGGAATTGCTGAGCTTCTTCAAGGTCTTTTTAATGCGCAGGGCGGTGAGACGGGCGGAGGGGCTCTGGTACCAGCACTCCTTCATGATCCTCGCCAGCGCCGACAGAACCTGAGCGGGAGGCACAAAAAGAGGGGTAAAGGCTTTGGTGGGTTTGATGGGCAGGGTGAAAAATGCCAATCGCTTGATTTTAAAAATGTGAAAGTTTAATAGTAAAAAACGGTTATAAAAATAGTTATGTAAATATATAAAGTTATAAATGTAACTATATAAAGTTATATTTATAAATATGTAGATATAAATATATTGTTATAAATATAACTATATATTTATAAATATAACAATAGTTATAAGTTATAAATATAACTATATATTGTAAATTGTAAATTAAAATGGATTTCTATCCTGGAAAATTTTCACTTTGCTTCATCATTTAAATAGTTATAGTTTATATATAAATAAATATATATATAGTTATATTTAAATATAACTATATATAAATATATATATAGTTAATATGTGTTACTATACTATATATAATAAATATATAAAACTATATATATAGTTTATATATATTAATATATATAGTCAATATATAGTCAATATATATATAAAAATATATAAAATATAAAAATATATATATTATATATAAATATATATACATATAAAAATAGATTTCGTTTATTTAAATATATATAGTTATATTAATAGATATTTAAATATAAATATAACTACACATATATAAATAAATATACTCTTTGTTTTTATTGTCTGATATTGTCCTAATCCAAATTGCCCAAATTATTATTACTCTAATTCTATTGCTATTTTTACAGTAATAAAACATTACTATAAAATATTACTATATTACTATATAGTAATATATTACTATAAAATATTACTATACAATATTACTATAAAGTATTACTATATTTTATAGTAATATTTTATAGTAATATTTTCTTACTGTAAAAATAATAATAGAATTAGAGTAATAATAATTTGGACAATTTGGATTTTTTTCACCCATTTTATTACTATTAAACTTTTAAAATTTTAAACCCAAGCGATTGGCATTTTCCAGTTTCCATTTTAACATTCTCTTATAAACTAAAACTATATTTAACACACTAATTAAGAAAATTAATACAGGCACAACTTTCTAACACAACATATATAATATTAATTTGAATATTTGTGAAAAGCCGAGCAGAAAATACACATTTTCACAGGGGTGGGACTCACTGGGTCGGAGAAGAGGCGGTTGGGGATCACGGGGGTCTGCTGGTCCACACACACGACCTTCTTCATGTCCTCGAAGCTGGGGTCGCTGGGCACGGCGTCGAAGAAGGGCGGCCGGTACTCCTCCACAATGCCTGAGGGACGGGGACAGTGAGGGGTTAAACCCATCCTCATCCTCACCCTCCATCTTCATCTTCACCCTCATCCTCATCCTCATCCTCATCCTCATCCTTATCCTCATCCTCATCCTCATCCTCATCCTCCGTCTTCATCTTCACCCTCATCCTCATCCTCACCTCCATGCTCATCCTCATCCTCGCCTCCATCTTCATCTTCACCCTCATCCTCATCGTTATCCTCATCCTCATCCTCATCCTCATCCTCATCCTCATCCTCCGTCTTCATCTTCACCCTCATCCTCATCCTCACCTCCATGCTCATCCTCATCCTCACCTCCATCTTCATCTTCACCCTCATCCTCATCCTCATCCTCATCCTCATCCTCATCGTCCGTGTTCATCTTCACCCCCATCCTCATCCTCCATCCTCATCCTCACCCTCACCCTCATCCTCACCTTCATCCTCACCCTCCATCCTCATCCTCATCCTCCATCCTCATCCTCATCCTCCATCCTCATCCTCATCCTCCATCCTCACCCTCATCTCCATCTTCATCTTCACCCTCATCTTCATCCTGACCCCCATCCTCATCCTCATTCTCATCCTCCATCCTCACCTCCATCCTCACCCCCATCCTCACCCCTGTCCTCACCTTCATCCTCACCCCCATCCTCATCCTCACCCCCGTCGCCACCCTCACCCTCCATCCTCATCCTCACCCTCCATCCTCATCCTCACCTCCTCATTCTCGTCCTCATCCTCACCTCTGTCCTCACCCTCCATCCTCATCCTCATCCTCATCCTCACCCGCACCCCACACATCCCCTATAGCAATGCGCCCCCTGTTGGCAGAGTGACCAAATTATCCTTTGTCCCCTTAAAAAGGAAAAAAGCCCAGAAGTTTCTCTCCTCAATGAGGTGAAAAGACCTCACAGGACCTGAGGGACTTCACCTCAAATTTAAGGAGAGCCAATGGGACAGGAGCCAAAAATCCCACCTGAGCAATTCACTAGATAAAGAACAAAGGAACTGATTGCTTTTGTGGGGTGTTTTACCAGGAGCAAGAACCTTGAGTTTTCTGTATAAAGAGATTTGTTATTTTGCCTTTTATTAAAACTTTTCTGTTTCCAACACCATCTCAGAAGCCATCCTGCTGATTTTGTGCCTTCTAAGGTAGCTGAGCTATCTTGGGTGTGATACGAATCTCCAAGAGCTTATGAGACCTTGCTCAAGGAGGCCGTTCTATCAGTGGAGTTTGTTTTTTTCCCTCTTGCATCTAGCTCAGGTTTTCTCTATAAGGAACTTTGTTATTTTTCCTTTTATTAAAACCTTTTTGTTTCCAACACCACCACAGAAGCTGTTATGAACGCCACCCGGCTGATTTTATGCCATCTAAGGTAGCTGAGCTATCTTAGGTGTGAAATAGATCTCCGAGAGCTCATGAGACCTCGCTTGAGGAGACCCTTATAGCAGTGGAGTTACTTTTTCCCCCTCTTGCTCTAACTCAGTTTTTCTCTATAAAGACTTTTGTTACTTTGCCTTTTATGAAAACCTTTTTGTTTCCAGCACTCCCACAGAAGCCACCCAGCTGATTTTGTGCCTTCTAAGGTGGCTGAGCCATCTTGGATGTGTTGATCTCCAAGAGTTTATGAGACCCGTCTCGAGGAGACCCAGATTTCAATCATGGGCTGCTGGAACTTCTCCCTGCACCCTCTCACCCTCTCCTGGGCACAGGGGGTGGTGGCACCACCGGTGCCTCCAGCGCCAGCCCCACCACGAGGATCATCACCGATAACAGCCCTTGGTGGCTGTTATCAGTCAGCCCTGCCAGCTGGCCCAGCTAATCTCGCTTTAATTCTTGCACATGTCCGTGTCCCCCGTGGGATTTAATGTTTCTGGGGAGCCTCGAGCCCCCAGCAGCTCCCTGCACCCCAAAACCTCATTGTGCCCTGGAGTTCCCCCCATCCCCGATCCCCTGAAGAGCGAGGGGTCCTGGAAGGGTTAAACCCAGCGGGCTGAAGGTCATTGCTACGCAGGGCTGGGGTAATTCGGAGTAAATGTGTCACTTGAGGGAGCCCTGGGGACATAAATGAGATTATCCCGGCCAGACTGACCCTCCCACCCCATCCGCCAGCGCCCACCAGTTAATTAACATTTAAATGGACTTTGCCGCGATGAGCAGCGCTGGCCAGGCTGCCCCAATTCCGTTCATCCCCAACTCGGGGGGATCCTTCCCCTTGTCCCAGTCGCGATTTCCAGAGCCAAACCCAGCGGCCGGAGGTCCCGGCCGTGGCCGCTTTCCAGGCAGCGCTTTGAAGCCGCTTGTTTTCTAATCAGCGCTGAACAAACAAAGCGCTGATTGAGCCTAATGGGCCCTTTAATCAGGGAGCCGGGTGCTGACACTAGATTACAGTGTTTATAATTTACAGCTAATCTTCTGGGCGAAGGAACAAAAAAAAAAAAAAAGAAAAAAAGGGAATAAGAAAAGGAGGGGAAGGAGGGAATGGAGGAGCCTGGAGAACAGGGAGCTGCTCACCGTTCACCACCGTTCTCCGGGTGATCTCCCAGAGCACCAGCCCGTAGGCCCAGATATCTGTTTTCTTGTAGGACTCGAAGCAGTCGGTGCGGATCTGCTCGCTCAGCACCTCGGGGGCCATGTAGCGCTTGGTGCCCACGCGGGGGTTGTTGCCGATGTCCAGGTAATCGCTGCCCTGGGAGTGCATCACGGCCAGCCCTGCGGGGACAGGGCACAGAGGCGTTTAGGGTGATTTTTAAGGTCATTAATTCAGCTGTAAAATGCTGGGATAACGGCCCTGAGCAGTCCATGGGGCTCAACATCCCTCAGGTCCCAAAACCCCAGGATGCCACATCCTTGAGGCGCCATCACCCTGGGGCATCTCATCCCTGGAATGTTACATCTCAGCAGTTCCACATTCTTGGAGCATCACATCTGTGGGGTTCCACAGCCCCGGAGCACCATGTCCCTGGGGTTCTGCATCTCTGGAGTACCACATCCCTGGGGTATCTCATCCCCAGGGTACCTCATCAGTGGGGTACCTCATCCCTGGGGGTAGCTCATCCTTGGATTCCTCATCCCCAGGGTACCTCATCCCCGGGGTGTTTCATCCCTGGGGTACCACATCCCTGGGGACCCTTGGGTGCTGCAGCTCTGGGTATCACTACCCTGGGGTTTCACACTCTTAAATGTCACATCCCTGGGGCACCACCCCCCCGAGGTACAACATCCCCAGAGTACCTCATCCCCGGGGTCCCATATCCCCAGGGTACCTCATCCCTGGGGTACCTCATCCTTGGGGTACCCCATCACTAGGGTACCTCATTCTTGGGGTATCACATCTCTGGGGTATCACATCACTGGAGTATCACATCCCTGGGCTACCCCATCTCTGGGGTACCCCCGAATACCTTATCCCTGGGGTACCACACTCCTGTATTCCTCATCCCTGGGGTACCTCATCCCTGGGTCTACCTCATTCTTGGGGTACCTCATCAAAGGGGTACCTCATCCCCGGGGTATCACATCCCTGGGGTTACCTCATTCTTGGGGTACCTCATTCTTGGGGTACCTCATCACTGGGGTATCACATCCCTGGGCTACCACACCCCTGGATACCTCATCCCTGGGATACCCCATCCTTAGGGCACCTCATTCTTGGGGTACCACACCCCTGGATTCCTCATCCCTGGAGTACCCCATCACTGAGGTACCTCATTCCTGGGGTACCTCCTGCCTGGGGTACCCCATCCCTGGAGGACCTCCTCTCTGGGGTACCTAATTTTTGGGGGTACTACATCCCTGGATTCCTCATCCCTGGGATACCCCATCCTTGGGGCACCTCATTCTTGGGGTACCACAACCCTGGATTCCTCATCCCTGGGATACGCCATCACTGGGGTACCCCATTCTTGGGGTACCCCATTACTGGGGAAACTCATTCCTGGAGTATCACACCCCTGGGCTACCACACCCCTGTATTCCTCACCCCTGGGGTACCTCATTTTTGGGGGTACCACCCCTCACCCCTCCACCTCACCCAGGTCTGCGATGCAGCACTGCCGGTTGCTCTTCACCAGGATGTTCCTGCTCTTCAGGTCCCGGTGGGCGATGGCAGGCTTGCCCTGCGTGCCGAAAATCTCCACGTGGAGGTGGACGAGGCCGCAGATGATGGAGGAGGCCAGGCCCAGGCAGGTGTCCACGTCCAGGGCTGTCCTCTGCAGGAAGTCGTAGAGGGAGCCGTTCTCGTGGTAGTGCGTGATGAGCCACAGCTGCGTGCTGGAGTTCCTGGACGTCATGTCAGAGGCGATGAAACCTGGCCAGGGACAAACAGCTAGGGTCAGGGAACAGCTGGGGAACAGCTGGGAAACACCAGGGAAACACCTTGGAAACACCTGGGATCATGGGAAACACCTGGGAAACAGCTGGGGTCAGGGAAGCTGGGGAACAGCTGGTGAACAGCTGGGGAGCATCTGGGAAACACCTGGGAAACAGATGGGATCAGGGAACCTGGGGAACAGCTGGGGAACAGCTGGGGAACAGCTGGGATCAGGGGATCTGGGAAACACCTGGGAAACACCTGGGGAACAGCTGGGGAACAGCTGGGATCAGGGGACCTGGGAAACACCTGGGAGGAGGGAAACTGAAAAACGCCTGGGATCAAAGACTCTGGGAAACACCTGGGATCAGGGACAGGGAGAAGCACCTGGGATCCTGGGAAACACCTGGGAAACATCTGGGATCATGGGAAACACCTGGAAAACACCTGGGAAACAGCTGGGAAACACCTGGGGACTCAGACCCTGGGGAACACCTGGGACCCTGGGAAACACCTGGGATCAGGGACAGGGAGAAACACCTGGGATTAGAGACCCCCCCCTGGAATACCTGGGACCCTGTGAAACACCTGGGATCAGGGACAGGAGAAACACCTGGAATCACAGACCCTGAGAAACACCTGGGATCGGGGAACCTGGGAAACACCTAGGATCCTGTGAAACATCTAGGATCAGGGAACCTGGAAAACACCTGGGAAACACCCAGGATCAGGGACAGGAGAAACACCTGGGATTAGAGACCCCCTGGAATACCTGGGACCCTATGAAACACCTGGGATCAGGGACCCACCCCGCTGTCCCCAGCCCTCATGGCTCACCCAGGATGTTGTCGTGCCGCAGCAGCACGGTGTTGTAGATCTCCGTCTCGCGGAACCACGACTGCTCGTCCCGCGAGGAGAAGATCTTGACGGCCACGCTCTCGCCGTGCCACACGCCCCGCCACACCTCGCCGTAGCGCCCTTTACCTGCCACAGCCATGCCAACACGTCACCCAGTGCCCCCAGGACCTGCTGGGAGCACCTGGATCCCGTGTGGGAGCACCTGGGTCCCGTGTGGGAGCACCTGGATCCCGTGTGGGAGAGCCCTGGAGCAGCACGGGTGTCCTTTTGGGTATTCAATACTTGTATTGAATTGATATCTATAGATAAAAGGACTCTGTAATCACCTGCAAATTGTGGTGTGTTTTTGGGAATTATCCCGCAAAAAGCATTCACTTTCTAACTTTAAACTGTTAGAGAGTCTTTTGATATTGATACTAGATCAATATCCATATTGGGAATGGGATGTACCAAAGTTATGAATATGCATTTTTATTTTGGGTATTCCATACTTGTATAGATAAAATGGCTTTGTAGTCACCTGCAAATTGCAGTAGGTATTTGGGAATTATCCTGCAATGAACATTCACTTTCTAACTTTAGACTGTTAGAGAGTTTTTGGATATTGGTACTAGCTCAATATCCATGTTGGGAATGGGATGTACCAAAGTTATGAATATGTATTTGTATTTTGGGTATTCAATACTTGTATTGAATTGATATCTATGGATATCAAAATCCATTGATTTTGGATATCAAAATCCATAGATCAATATCCAGGCTGGGAATGGGATGTACCCAAGTTATGAATCTGCTTTTGTATTTTGGGTATTCAATACCTGTATTGAATTGATATCTATGGATATCAAAATCCATAGATGAATATCCAGGTTGGGAATGGGATGTACCAAAGTTATGAATATGGATTTGTATTTTGGGTATTCAATACTTGTATAGATAAAATGGCTCTGTAATCACTTGTAAATTGCAGTGTGTATTTGGGAATTATCCCGCAATAAAAATTCACTTTCTAACTCTAAACTGTCAGAGAGCTTTTGGATATTGGTACTAGGTCAATATCCATGTTGGGAATGGGATGTACCAAAGTTATCAATATGCATTTGTATTTTGGGTATTCAATACTTGTATTGAATTGATATCTATGGATATCAAAATCCATTGATTTTGGATATCAAAATCCATAGATCAATATCCAGGCTGGGAATGGGATGTACCAAAGTTATGAATATGCATTTGTATTTTGGGTATTCCATACTTGTATAGATAAAATGGCTTTGTAGTCACCTGTAAATTGCAGTGTGTATTTGGGAATTATCCCACAATAAACATCCACTTTGTAACTTTGAACTGTTAGAGAGCTTTTGGATATTGGTACTAGATCAATATCCATATTGAGAATGGGATGTACCAAAGTTATGAATATGCATTTGTATTTTGGGTATTCCATACTTGTATCGATAAAAGGACTCTGTAATCACCTGTAAATTGCAGTGTGTTTTTGGGAGTTATCCTGCAATAAATATTCACTTTCTAACTCTAAACTGTTGGAGTTTTTGTCCATCACAGTTGGATATCGGCACTATATCAATATCCATATTTTTTAACGATCCACATTTTTTAATATCTATATTTTTTAATAAACCACAGCCTCCTCTGCTTACCCACACACTCCATGAGGGTGATCTGCCGAGCCACTGTCCTCTGGACAAGGAAAGGCAGCCCAGACCCGCTGCCCGTGGTGCAGTCGTCGTTCAGCAGGTCCTGCACAAACAGGGTGGCCATGGGGTCAGCGTGGTGGCCATCCCTACACCCACAAACACCTTGGGGACATCTGGGGTCCCTCACGGGGCTCACCCACCTCTAGAGTGCTGTCTCCCATCATGGATGCCTTCAGCATGAGGTCGGTGTCACCAAAGTCACTGTGCTTGTGGCGCTGCTGGGCCACCTTCCAGCAGAAGAGTGCCGTGAGCGCTGCGAGGACGAGGAGGGACAGCAGTGGGACGAAGATCATCAGGAGGAGGTTGGGTAGGGAAGGTGCCTTTACCAGGGCGTCTTCTCCTGGGTGGGGGAAACGAGGGTGTGGTGTTCACATTCTCTGAAAAAAATCCCTTCGCCCGGGATTTTTCTCCTGGGAAGATGAGAAGCCTCAGAGAGGAATGAAAGCAATGTTTGTCTGATTGATTCTGCCTGTTTTGCTGCTTTGGAATGTGGTCTGGAGATTGTTTATCCAACAGGGGATTGTTTGATTGTTTTCATGTGAATTGTTTTGACATTACGACCAATCATTGTCCAGCTGTGTCAGGACTCTGGGCGCAGTCACGAGTTCTCATTATAATTCTTTGTAACCTTCTGTCTGTATCCTTTCTCTATTATTTAGTGTAGTTTTAGTGTAGCATTCTATAATATAATGTAATGATAATATAATGTAATGATAATATAATATAATATAATATAATATAATATAATATAATAATATCTATAAAAGAAAATATATAATAATAAAATAAATCATAAATAATACATAAAGAAAATATATCAATCATATCATATCATATCATATCATATATCATATCATATCATACCATATCATATTATTATGTCATAATATAGTAATAAATTAACCTTCTAAGAACAAGGAGTCACATTCATCAATTCTTCCTTCGTCCTGGGGACCCAACCACATCCCCAGCCACGTGGGCAGCTTGTCCCCTGTCCCCTGTCCCCTGTCCCCTGTCCCCTGTACCTTGCAGGAAGATCTCCAGCTGGGCGTTGCACATGTGGAAGTTGCAGCACCTCATGCCGTACTGCTCCGTGATGGGCGTGTGGCAGTGTTCCAGAATGTTCTGGGAGAAGCAGCCCCGGTGCTGGGTGATGGTGCCCTCCTCCTTCCTCTTGCTGACGAAGCACACCTGGCCCGTGCAGTTGGGCTGGCTGCAGTGGGGCACGTCACAGGCACACAGCAGCTCCTCTGCGGGCACCAGGAAGGGACACAGGGTCACCCCACTGCCCACCCGGGAGCTTTGGTGGCTTTGGGGACAGGGACATTCTCCTAAAGGCTCCACATTTGGAGAATGAGCAGCTTGGGACCATCAGAGAAGGAGGGGAAGGCTGCTGTGGGTCCTCAGCCCATCCTGGAACCCCCCAGAAAATCTCCTGCTCCCAGCTGGGCTCCAAATCCCAACCCTGAACCTGGGGGTCCCCTGTTCCCACAGCCCCAGGAGGCTCTATGGGATGGGCTGTGCCAGCCTGGGATAGATCCAGCCCAGCAGCTGGGCTTAACTGGGATGCACTGGTTTACCACACACAGGGTCACATCCTGCCCACAAAATCCCAGGGCACATGGCACCTATGGGAGCCTGGGGTGAGATCAAAAACCCCAAACTCGGCCAGTGCCCTTCCCAGAGGGTGTTTTGGGAGCTGGGTGCCAAACCCAGGGTCCTTCCTGGAGTTTTTCCTGACTTCCCTGAAGTTGCTTTCCTGTGCCATGGTGGCTCAGATGGCAGCCACGCTCCCAAATTCCTAATTTAGCTCTGCCCTTTTGCACAGAAAATATCCCTCCTGGAATCAGGGAGTTCAGTGTGAGGGCAGCCAGACATCCAGTGGTGAGGGGACAGTGAGGGGACAGCAAGGGGGTGGCTCTGGTGGCCATCCTGCACTCCCTGTCCCCCTCCCCTGGTGCTGTGGGGTGCTGCTGGGGCTGGTTTGGGGTTGGTGGCTGTTGGGAAGGATGAAAGTTTGCCAAGAAAGTCTCACAGATATGTGTGCTTAGCAGAAAGACTTTTAAATGTTGAGTCTTATGAAAGAATAGAGATGGAAGCAGATTTTGATATGGAAGAAAATAATTGCTGAGCCAGTATTACTGGATAACCAAGAAGGCAAAAAGTTTGTTAGTTAGAAGGGATTTTTATGGCTTAGAGGAAAAGATAAACCCACCCCAAACAAGAAGATGTTTTTACCAAGCAGGAAGACAGCACAGGCAAACAAGGCAGCAAAGTTGCAAGTAGAAAAAAGATCTCAGAATTTTCCACTGCAAGAAAACTGAAAAAAACCTCTAGCTTTAACTGTAATGTACTGACTTTTAGTGATTGGAGAATAGTAACATGAATATGGTAATTACAGTAGTTATGATAGGCTATAGAAAACAGTTAAGGTGTAGATTGGTTCTGCTGTATTAAGACGCTCAGCAAAGAAAAGTATAAAATGCATTGTAACCAAAAGAAAAGTATAAAATGCATTGTAACCAAAAGAAAAGTATATAATGCAATGTAACCAAAAGAAAAGTATATAATGCAATGTAACCAAAACCAAAGGGTCTCCAGGCCTGCCTGCAGCTGGAGCTGACAGCTGTAGGCACAGCTCTGTCACCCCCAACCCTGGACTGCTGTAACCTGTTGGATGGAATAAACTGCATTTTGGAGAGCCCCTGGAGTCCCACATCTCCCATTTCGGCTCTTACAGTGGCGCCCAACGAGGGGCACCATCAGTAAGAGCCTGAATGAGGGATGTGGGTCTCCAGGCCTGCCTGCAGATGGAGCTGACAGATGTAGGCACACCACCACCATCATCATCATCATCATCATCACCACCACCCCTGGGAAAACCCAGATTTTTAGTATGTGGTACCAGCCTTTCCCTGTGGAAGGGGCTAACAGCAGGCCTGTTAGCTAAAGGAGAGAGAAGAAGCTGAGAAGCAAGAAGCTCTCTCTAAGGCTGTAACCAAGAAGACTAAAAGAAGTGAAGAATTGAAGAAAGATAAGAGAACTTTGCAGCTAGATGAAGTATTTTTAGAAAGTTAATTGAAGTCACTGTAACTTTTCACCAATAGTGTTATGTTGACTTATTGTGGCCAATATTTAAAGTAGAAAAAGCGTAAACAATTGAAAAGTGTGTAAAAAGTCAGCCGTGTTAAATAATAAAGAGTTGCCATCTGAGATTGCTTGTGGTGTCTACTTCGTGTCGTGACTGCCTTGACAGTGACATTTCCTCACGTCCCCTCTGGTGACAGCAACGCACTTTATCAACCACAATTGATATAATTGCTATAATAATACCACAATTAATACAATAATAAAATAAAATAAAATAAAATACAATACTAATAATGACAACAACAATATATTATATATAATAATATAATAATAAAATTAAGCTGAGATCCTCTCTGGGGGATGGCTCACCATTCCACAGGGGCACAGCACAGTCCCTGAGAAGCCCAGCTTCCTCCCTGGCTTTTATTTTGGGCTGAACTGCTCCCAAAAAAGGGTTTATTTTAACCTGCTGTCACCCCGTTGGCACTCACCGGCTGCAAAGCTGAAGGACAAGGTCATCAGCGCCAGCACCACCCGGCCACCAGCCCCACACGGCATCATCCTGGGGAGAGAGAGGGGGGTCAGAGCAGCCCCTGCGCCCCCAGAGCCCATCCCCAGCCCTGGGGGCTTGGGGAAGGGAGGGGAATTGCAGAATTCAGGCACAGACAGAGTGAGGTAAGATGTGTTTGGCTCCGGACATCCTGGGCACGGCCCTTCCTGAGAACAGATCCCGGGACATCCCGAGATCAGGAGACCTCCCTGGCATGGTGTGGGTGCCACTCGTGGCCCCACAGAGCTCAGGAATGTGCTGGAACCAGGTCCTTGCCACGTCCATGCAGCCCCAGCTCCTTCCTTTGTCCCGGTGATCCCCACACCAGCACTGCCTGTTAAATTCACATTCTCTGCAAAAATCCCTTCACCCAGGATTTTTCTCCTGGGAAGCTGAGAAGCCTCAGAGAAAAAGGAAAACAATTCTCATCTCATTTGCTTCTCCTGTGTTTTGCTCCTTTGGAATGAGTTTGGAGATTGTTTACCCCCAGGTGATTGTTTCATTGGGTTTCTGATGTGAATTGCTTTGACTCTTTGGCCAACCAGTGTCAGGACTCTGGACTCAAATTTTCGTTATTATCTTTTTGGGCTTCTGTAAGTATCCTTTATGTATTCTTTAGTATAGTATAGTTTAATATTCTTTAATATAATATAGTATTATAAAGTAATAAATTAGTTTTCTGAGAACATGGAGTCAAATCCATCATTTCTCTGTGCCAAATATACTTCCAAGGATGCTTCACATCCTTTGGAATGTGTTTGGAGATTATTTCATTGGGTTTCTGATGTGAATTGTTTTGATTTATTGGCCAATTACAGCCAAGCTGTGTCGAGACTCACAAGTTTTCATTATTATCTTTTTAGCCTTCTATAAATATCCTGTCTGTATTCTTTAGTATACAGTTTAATATTCTATAATATAATATAATATAATATAATGTAATGTAATGTAATGTAATATAATATAATATAATATAATATAATATAATATAATAATAAATTAGCCTTCTTAGAACATGGAGTCAGATTAATCATTCCTCCCAACATCGAGGCACCCCACAAATACAGAGACCCCTGAGAATTCTTTAATATAATATTGTATTAATATTAATATTATTAGTATTAGTATTAGTATTAGTATTAAAATTATTATTAATAATAGTATTAATAATAAATTAGCCTCCTGAGAACATGGAGTCAGATTCCTCATTCCTCCCAACATCGAGGCACCCCACAAATGCAATAACTCCCCGCTGTTCCCAGGGCTCCTGCTCCATAAAACCACAGCCCTGCTGATGCCACAGCACTGCTG
This sequence comes from Melozone crissalis, assembly GCF_028551555.1. Classification (NCBI taxonomy): domain Eukaryota; kingdom Metazoa; phylum Chordata; class Aves; order Passeriformes; family Passerellidae; genus Melozone; species Melozone crissalis. Next base: position 515,767 of record NW_026535985.1, read on the forward strand.
GGGATCCCAAATTCGGGAAATCCTGCCCTTGGGATGGAGCCCAAATCCCCCACACCACAAGCAGCAGGGTCTCCCTCCTGGGGCTGCTTTTATGTGCACATCTTATCAATGACACAAACAGAGGTGCTGGGACAGCCAAAAATTCCTTGCTGAGCCTTTGGGGGGAAGTTTGGCTATTTTTAATCTTCCTTTTAATTTTTTTTTTAATTTTTTTTTTCTCTTTGTGAAAGAACCATTTGTGCCAAGGCAAACACATCCATCCCCCCCAGCCTCACAACCCCGGCCCCTCCTGGGCTCATTCTTCGTGTTCCCGACATAAACATGCCAAAAGCTCCGTTTCCTGCAATTGAAGAGCCCAGCCCAGGGCTGCTGGGACAGGAATCAAGATTGTTTAGATCCTGCCCTTGATGGGGAAGCTCAGTCACGCAAGGACGTGGCTGACCCAGGGCAGGCTCCAGCCCTGCTCAAATCGGGCTTTTCCTCCCCAAAATAACTCACTGGGTTGTGGCTCGAGGGGAGGAAACAGTGAGAAGATCAGTGAGCAGATCCTGGGTCCTGGCGATGGAGGGCAGGGCCTTGATGGAGGAGAGATGCCAGGCTGATCCATCCTTGGCTGGGCCAGGTTCAGCTTTGTTTTAAAATCCCAACCCCTCTGGAGCTGGGCTAGGATTGGGTTTATTTTAAATTCCTAACTGCCCCAAGAACTGGGCTAGGATCAGTTTTATTTTAAAATCCCACATTCCTCAAAGCTGGGCTAGGATCTGCTTTATTTTAAAATCCCAACTGTCCCAGAGCTGGGCTAGATCAGCTTTATCTTAAAATCTCACATTCCTCAGAGCTGGGCTAAGATCAGCTTTATTGTAAAACTCAATCCCTCTGGAGCTGGGCTAGATCAGCTTTATTTTAAAATCCCACATTCCTAAGAGTTGGACTAAGATCTGCTTTATTTTAAAATCCCAACTCCCCCAGGGTTGGGCTAAGATCTGCTTGATTCTAAAACTCAATCCCTCTGGAGCTGGGCTAGGATCAGCTTTATTTTAAATTCCCAACTCCCCCAGAGCTGGGCTAGGATCAGCTTTGTTTTAAAATCTTAACTCCTTCAGAGCTGGGTTAGGATCAGTTTTATTTTAAAACTCAACCCCTCTGGAGCTGGGTTAGGATCAGCTTTATTTTAAAATCCCAACTTCCTCAGAGTTGGAGTAAGATCTGCTTTATTTTAAAACTCAATCTCTTTGGAGCTGGGCTAGGATCAGCTTTATTTTAAATTCCCAACTCCTCCCAGAGCTGGGCTAGGACCAGCTTTATTTTAAAACTCAGTCCCTCCGATTCCTCACCCCCAGCCCCACATTTCTTGCAGCCCTGAGAGCTGCAGGATGTGTGATTTAAAAGGGAAGCTGAGCCTCCCAGGTGGTGAATTCCCTCCCTGGAGCCACTTCCCCAAAATCCTGAAGCATGAGACAGCTGCAGGATATTTGCCATGGAACACAAAGCAGCCAGGGCCTCACCCAAACTCTGCTGTGCACCAAACACCCCATGGATTGTTGTTGTTATTGAGAGCAAAACTTAATCCAGAGTGGCATCCCACAGGAAAAACATCCCAGGAAAGGCACAAATCAATCCTGGTATTCCCATCCCTGTCCCTTCCTTCCTCTTTTCTCATCGGGAGCTGCAGCTCATGGGCATCCAGAGCATCTTACCCTGCCTGCCTGGGGACTGGTTTATAATGTCTGGGATTTGTAGCATCAGGAGAAGGATAAAAAAACCAGGAAAATAATCTGGGATGGGACATGGGTGCTGGAAGGGAGCTGTGAGGCAGCTCCAGGGTCTGGAGCAAACCCTGGGCAAGGAGAATTTTCCAGTTTGAGGGTCTGGAGCAAATCCCAGGGAAGGAGAATTTCCCATCTCCAGGATCTGGAGCAAACCCCAGGGAAGGAGAATTTCCCATCTCCAGGATCTGGAGCAAAACCCAGGGAAGGAGAATTTCCCAGTTTGAGCATCCGGAGAAGGAGAATTTCCCAGTTTGAGTGTCTGGAGCAAACTCTGGGGAAGGAGAATTTTCCAGTTTCAGGACCTGCATCAAACCCCAGGGAATGAGAATTTCCCAGTTTGAGGGTCTGGAGAAGGAGAATTTCCCAGTTTGAGGGTCTGGAACAAACCCTGGGGAAAGGGAATTTCCACTCCATGAACATGCACCACACAAAGAGAGCAGCAAAACCCACTCGAGAGAGCAAAATCCACTCAAGACAGCAAAACCCACCCAAGAGAGCAAAACCCGCTCAAGAAAGCACCAAAATCCACTCAAGAGAGCAAAATCCACTCAAGACAGCAGCCAAAGCCTCTCAGGGTCACCTTGGTGCAGGGATTCCATGGCCTGTGGCTGCCCCAGCCCCTCAGAGGGCTCCAGTGGGAAGAAGCTCCATGGTTGGGGCTCTCCCCAGCTTGGTTTGTGGAGATGGAGCCTCTTTAAGTGACCATTTGGGTCTTTCTTGCCCTTTTCTTCCCGTTTTGCCACTTTCAGGGCCAGCCCAATCTCAGCCCCTCACTCCTCCCTCCATCCCTGCCCTTTCTGCCTGCTGGTTTTTGGCAGAAAAGTGATTTTTACACGTTAATAATTCTAATGAGAGACCTGGGATTTGGTGTGGAACAGGGGAGCCCTGAGGTGGCACATTCACGCAGCCCCTGCTAGCAGTGCTGTCAACTTTCTCTCCTTTTTCCCCACATCTTTTCAAAATACACCCAAATTCCCCATTTCCCACATCAATCCCAGCCTTCCTGCTGCAGTTTTTTATTATTCTTATTATTCTTATTATTCTTATTGTTCTTATTATTCTTATTATTCTAATTTCTTAATTCTTATGATTCTTATTTCTTATTATTTCAGCTCTTTAGCAAGAGCTAAATAATAAGGCACAGATCCTGCTGCCACCACACTGATGTGAGCCCTGATTTGTGCTCCTAACCCCAATTCCAGCCTCTCTAACCCTGATATCAACACCACAACCCCACAGAACACCAAGGAAATGGGGCCAAATCCTGATTTCCCTCCTTGTTCCCCACATCTTTTCAAAATACACCCAAATTCCCCATTTGCCACATCGATCTCAGCCTTCCTGCTGCAGTTTTTTATTATTTCACCTCTTTAGCAAGGACCTGGGCACAGATCCTGCTGCCACCACACTGGTGTGAGCCTTGATTTGTGCTCCTGGTCCCAATTCCAGCCTCTCTAACCCTGATGTCAACACCACAACCCCACAGAACACTAAGCAAACGGGGCCAAATCCTGATTTTGGGGGTGAAACCCTGAGCTAGGTGCAGCCCTGAGCTTGGTGCAGGCCCAAACACATGAGGAACCCAGTTCCAGCCTCTCTAACCCTGATGTCAGCACCACAACCTCACAGAACATCAAGCAAATGGGGCTAAATCCTGATTTTGGGGTTCAGTCAGGAGGGAATCCCCAACCCCATGAGTGGTTTTCTCCGCTCACCTCCAGCATCCAGGTCCTTTGGGGTACCCTGGGGCTGCCCAGTCCTTGTTGATCCCAGCCTTTCTGCTGCGGTTTCTTATTATTTCAGCTCTTTAACAAGGACCTGGGCACAGATCCTGCTGCCACTACACTGGTGTGAGCCCCTGGCCCCAAATCCAGCCTCTCTAACCCTGATGTCAACACCACAATCCCACAGAGCACCAAGGAAATGGGGCCAAATCCTGATTTTGGGGGTGAAGCCCTGACCTAGGTGCAGCCCCAAGCTTGGTGCAGTCCCAAGCCCATGAGGAACCCAGTTTCAGCCTCTCTAACCCCAATGTCAGCACCACAACCCCACAGAACACCAAGCAAACGGGGCCAAATCCTGATTTTGGGGGTGAAGCCCTGATCTTGGTGCAGCCCCAACCCCATGAGTGGTTTGTCCCCACTCACCTCCAGCATCCAGGTCCTGTGGGCTCCCCTGGCACTGCCCAGCCTTGGAGGCCTCTCCCAGCCACGATCCCGCTCCTGGATCCGCCTCAGCTCCGCTCCTGAGCCCCAACTCCGAGGATCTTCATGGATCTTCTCCCTTCCCACCACCCATGCCGCCACCCACGTCCCCCTTGGGCAGGGATTGTCACGATTGTCACGATTGTCACCCTTCCCCTGCCCAGCCCGGCTAGGCCACCCCGCTCTGTCCAACGCAGCCGTTTGGCAGCTGCTCTGCGGTCTGGATGTGGGAGAAGTCAAAAAAAAAAAATGTTTCTTATTACTGCCTCTTCCTGCCTGGCTTGTCTCCACCACTCCCAGCTAATAAAGCATTTCCTATTGCTGAGCACACAGCCACCAGCAGCCTCCCTTCCTCCCCGCTCACCGGGCCCCAGCTCCATCCTGGTTCCTTTGAGTCCCTCCTCGTCTGTCGCAGACATTTTTTTGCACTAAAAATCCTTCAGGATTTTCCCTTTTTCCCAGGAAAAAAAAAATGTGAACAATAGATATCTGCTGCTGTGGAATGCAACAGGTAGGTTTTTGATTGGGCCATCTTGGATGTTTGTAATTAATGGCCAATCAAACAGAGTCCGAGAGAGCTGGCTTTGTTATAATTCTCTTCTTTTTCTATTCTTAGCTAAGCCTTCTGACAAAACCTTTTCTTCCTTTTCTTTTCAGTATAAATATGTGGAATGCAACAGGTAGATTTTTGATTGGGCCATCTTGAATGTTTGTAATTAATGGCCAATCAAAACCAGAGCAATCTCAAACAGAGTCTGAGAGAGCTAGCTTTGTTATAATTCTCTTTTTTTTCTATTCTTAGCTTAGCCTTCTGAAAAACCTTTTCCTTCCGTTTGTTTTTAGTATAAATATAATGTTATATATATATATATATATATATATATATATATATATATATAATAAAATAATAAATCAAGCCTTCTGATCATGGAGTCAACATTCTCCATGATCAGAAGGCTTGATTTATTATTTATTATTTATTTATTATTCGTCTCTTGCCTCATCCAAGAACCCCAGTGAACACAGTCACACTCGTCCTTCCCCGAATATTTTTCCCACCCCAATTTCCCACTTTTTATGGGAAATTCCATCCCATGGCCGTCAGCAATTCACCCTTAGCATCCACAAGGTGCTCAGCTTGTGTGGGTGGGGATGGAATGTTCTAGATCTGGGAATGGCCTTGGGCTGCTTGGATGCTCCTCCCTGGTTATTCCAGGCTGGTTATTCCCAGAAATTCCAGGCTGCTGTGCTGAATGAGGCCTTTCTTTCTTGGGCTGCCTAAAAAGCAGAGGCCAGACAAAATCAAGATAATAAAAAGCAGTTATTTATTTATTTAGTTATGTATGTATGTATGTATGTATGTATGCATGTATTTATTTATTTATTTCTTATTTATGTATTTTATTTATTTATTTGTTTATTTGTTTATTTGTTTATTTATTTATTGACGGCCTTCAGGTACATTTCAGCCAGACTAAGCCCTCCTCAGGGACTACATCCAAAAACTGAGGCCAGACAAAATAAAGGGAGTAAAAAGCATTTATTTATTTATTTATTTGCTTGTTTGTTTATTTTTCTATTTATTTATTATCTATATGTAAATAATATATATAAATTAAAGGGAATAAAAAGCATTTATTTATTTATTTACTTATTATTTATATATATATTTATTATTTACTCATTTGTTTATGTATTATTTATTTATTTAGTTGTTTGTTTATTTATTTATTGAAGGCCTTCAGGTACATTTCACTGGGAGACTTGTGCTGGCACATCCCCGCTGTCCCCAGGGCCCATCCCCGCTGTCCCCAGGGCCCGTCCCCGATGTCCCCGCTGTCCCCAGCACTGGGACACCGCCGCCGGTGCCGTTCCCACGGACGGGCCGGGCACTTCCCGCTCCCCCGGCGCACACGGGACCGCGGGCAGAGGAAGCTCCGCTTCCCGTTTTGCCACTTTCAGGGCTGCTCACCCCAATCTCAGCTCCCCCACTTCTCCCTCCAGCTCCATCCCTGACTTTCTGCCTGCTGGGTTTTGGCAGAAAAGTGATTTTACACACTTCTAATCAACTGCACAGCCATAATATCAGTGTTTCCAAAATCACTGCAGTGGTTCCAAAATCGATCAATTTTGGAAGTCTTTTCCAAGGCCTCAGGTCAAAATGCAGTGCTGTACTCGAGTCAGAGTGTGTCAGCGCAGAAATTCTAAAATCCTTCAGCGTCCAGAGCTCCAACATCGGCTCTTTGGGACACTCCAATCCCAGCCCCACACTTCTCCCTCCAGCCCCATCCCTGCCATTCTGCCTGCTGGGTTTTGGCAGAAAAGTGATATTGCACACTTCTAATCAAGTGCACAGCTGTAATCTCAGTGCTATCAACCAATTTTGGAAGCCTTCTCCACTGCCTCAGGTCAAAATGCAGCGCTCTCCTGGGAATAAGAGTGTGTCACAGAATCACAGAATTACAGAATCACAGAATCACGGGATCAATCACAGAATCACAGAATCACAGAATCAATCGCAGAATCAATCACAGAATTACAGAATTACAGGATCACAGAATCACAGAATCACAGGATCAATCACAGAATTACAGAATCAATCACAGAATCAATCACAGAATCACAGAATTACAGAATTACAGGATCACAGGATCACAGAATCACAGAATTACAGAATTACAGAATCACAGGATCACAGAATCAATCACAAAATCACAGAATCACAGAATAATGAGGTTGGAAGAGACCTCCAAAATCGTCAAGCCCCAACACCTCAACCAGACTAGAGCACCAAGTGCCATGTCCAGCCTTTTTTTAAACACATGTGCCAGCACAGAAAGTCTAAAATCCTCAGCATCCAGAGCTCCAACATCTGCCAGCTGTTTCCCTGGCACGGTGCCCCTCTCCAGCATTTCCAAAGAGGTAACAGGACCTGATTTACCTCCCTGTTTCACCACCAGCCCCCATTTCATCCCGGATCCTCCCGGAGCACCGGGGGCACCGCGGCGGCGGAGCTTTGAGTCTGGCCAGCTCTATCAGCCCAGATCTCAGAAGTTTAAACAAACAAAAGCACAAAACCAGGATAAAACAGGCAGGACCTTCAGCAGTGACTTTGCCCGTGCTGGAGCCCGGGGGGAAACGGGCAGTTTCCATCTGATAGGAGGAAAACGATGCCTGCAGACTCCTTATCTCCGTGACCATCTCTGCTCAGCAGAGATCCGGCCGGATTTTGGCCCCTCCTGGGGTTGTTCCTGGGTGGAATAACCTGGGTGGAATTCCTGTTCTTGCAGCCCTTCCATGGGAGCAGACACAGGGCATCCTGCTTGCAGGCAGTGCTCCAGCAAGTCTGGACATGAGCCAGCAATGTTCCTTGGTGGCCAAGAAGGTCAGTGGCATCCTGGCCTGGATCAGGAATGGTGTGGCCAGCAGGAGCAGGGAGGTCATTCTGCCCCTGGAGAATGGTGCCACCAGCACAGAGTCTGTGATTCCGTGACCCTGTGATTTTGTGATTTTGTGGTTCTGTGATTCTGTGATTGATTCTGTGATTTTGTGATTGATTCTGTGACTGTGATTCTGTGATTGATTCTGTGATTCTGTGATTCTGTGATTCTGTGATTCTGTGGTTCTGTGATTGATTCTGTGACACACTCTGACTCAAGGAGAGCACTGCATTTTGACCTGATGCCTCAGAGGCAGTCTTGTCTTTTTTACCAAAAACTACCTGTACATTATTTACCATAATTCCCAATACCCATCACCTATGTCAGACAGCGAGCTTCTACTCTAAACCAATCTAAAACCACCAACATCTCCCAGAAGATGGGGGCCCAGAAGAAGAAGGAAAAAGGACAAGGCACGCCCCGATTCCTCCATCTTGGTACCCCAAGCCCCATTCTAAAACCATCAAAAATCGATTTTTTACCCCGTGACAAACTAACTATTATTCTACTTAAACTCTTTTGACTTGTAATGCTTCATGTAAAGGTTGGGGTAGGAGCAGCTCAGCCTCACGTTCCTGCACCCTGGGGTGGAGCTGGGTTTGGGGTGATCTTGAAATATCTTGAAAAATCTGGGAACACCAGTGTTGGGGAAGATGAAACAGGAAAGCCTTATAAATATGATTGCCTGGCAAAAGATTTTGAGAATATGGAAACTATAAGCAAGATGGAAATGTAAGCAAGCTTTGAGATCCTTTAGTTACTGAACAACTGGAAAACAATGGTGTGGCCAGCTGAAGGTGATCCCCTTTTGATGGAACAACACCCTCTGCTTGCAGACAACTCCAAGGGGCAGAGCAGACCTTACTGGCTTGGCAGAAGGGTCTAAAGAGGAGTTTTTAGGGTTTAAAACTACTCCAAAGAGGAGTTTTTAGGGTTTCCAAAGAGTAGCTTTCAGGCTTAGCAGAAGGGGCCCAAAGAGGAGATTTTAGGGTTGTAACGCAGTATGGGAATGTAGTGATTTTTATAGGCTGTATGGAAATGCTATAGGACTTGTGTATTGTACTAGATTGGTTAGTGAGAATCAGAATATTCAACACAAAACATTTATTGTATTGAAACGGGAACTTCGCACTCTTGCCTTTTACTCTCTTATACTTTTACTCTCTCACCCTCTCATCCTCTCTACCCCTTTCTCCTCTCGGGCCTGCTGAGCTTTGCCTGGCAGCTCCCAGCAGCTCCCTGCACTTGGCCCTTTGCAATAAACCCCAAGTTCCACAACCAGAAGAAGATTTATTGTATTGTAATGGGAACCTCGCTCTCTTATCCTCTTTACCTCTCCCTTTAACTCTCTCTTTACCTCTCTCTCTACCCCTCTCTTCTCTTGGGCCTGCTCCAGCTGTGCCTGGCAGCTCCAAGCAGGGCCCTGCACCCAGGCCCTTTGCAATAAACCCCAAATGCCACAACCAGAAGAAGATTTATTTTATTGTAACGAGAACCTCACTCTCTTATCCTCTCTTTCACTCTCTCTCTTATCCTCTCATCCTCTCTCTCATCCTCTCCATCCTTCTCTCCTCTCAGGCCTGCTCTGAGCTGTCCCTGGCAGCTCCCAGCAGGGCCCTGCACTTGGCCCTTTGCAATAAACCCCAAATTGCACGACCAGAAGAAGATTTATAATGGGAACCTCGCTCTCTCATCCTCTTTACCTCTCTCTCATCCTCTCTCTCCTCTCAGTCCTGCTCTGAGCTGTGCCTGGCAGCTCCCAGCAGGGCCCTGCACTCGGCCCTTTGCAATAAACCCCAAATTCCACGCCCTGGCTTCAGAGATCTCTCGTCTCCATCCGTCCCGACCGTGCAACCCCCATTGCTCCTACACACCAGCACCCTGTTGCTGCTGCTTGGTGATTTTGGAGCTCTGGGGGCAGGTGGGATGGAGCCCATGAGCATCCCAAGCTTAATTTCCAGCCTGTGCCTGCAGCTGGTTCTCCTTCCACAGCATGGAGCTGCTCCCCATGCTGAGCCTTGGTGTATCTATCCACCACCAGGGGCACACAGGAGTGGGGAATGTCACTGAGGAGGTAATAGGGCAGCCAGGGGGACACTGACAGCAAAAGGGGAGCACTCCTGCCAGCCCCAGAGCAACCCCGAGCTTTATTCATGGAACCAATCGCGTTAACATGGCAACCACCACTTCCATTTTAATTTGCTCAGACACATTCCAATTCATCGAGGACTTGGGAAAATCAAAGAGGCAAAAAAAAGAAAAAAAGGAAAAATAGGAAGGACTTGTGCCACAGTCCTGCTCCCTGGCATTCCTGGAGCTTCAGAGTCTCTGGACATCAGCGCCCAGCACATGTCCCATGCTAGGGTGGCCACCCTTGGGGTGGAGAGGACGAGAGGCCAGGCAGGAGCCTGTGAGCCTTTGGGGATATTCCATTCCCATCCACTAGGAACAAAACCCCACGGGCCAGAAAAATCAGCAAACCCAAGGGGAGAGCAAGAACCTTGTCCCCACCCCACCACCTCTCTCCTTAGCCTTTCTTTTTCTTCTTCTTCTTCTTTTTCTCCTTCTCCTTGTCCCCCTTCTTGGCCTCCTCGGCCGCTTTCTTCTCCTCCTTCAGCACCTTGTACCTCCACTGGGGTGGCTGCAGCAGGTGCTTGTCCTTCACACGTGGTTTCCTCTCCCCAGAGGATGACCCAGAGGCTTTGCTGACCTTGATTTTGGGCACGGGCTCCCAGGGGAAGACGCTGTTCCCCCGGCGCAGCCACCGCGGCAGGAAGCTCAGGAGCCGCCTTGGGGGCGGCGGCGGCGGTCGGAACTCGGACACAACCTGGCCATTACAGGAGGATCCCCCCGTGCTGGGCCTTGAGGATGTCTCTGATCCTTCTGATTCCTCACCTGGACCCACCACGTGCTGCCCCAGGATCTCCTGCACCGAGAGGCGGCGCTTGCCCACCTCGGGAGGGCTGTCGGGGCACACGGTTTGGCAGGCGGTGGCCACGAAGGGGCTGCCCATGGCCGTGGTCATCTTCACCATGTGGTCCAGCACGCCATCCTCCTCGGGGTTCCGTGGGATGTTGAAGGTGAAGATGGACCTGATCTTCTCCGAGAGCCTCTTGCTCCTGGATTTGGGGCTCAGGGCTTTGGCCACCAGCTCGGCCAGCGCTGGCCACTCAGGTTGGTATTGGGCTGCGAACTGCTCGGCGCGTGGGCGCCGCAGGAGGCTCCGGATGCGCACGGTGGTCTCGAAGCGGCCGGTGAAGGTAGCCCATTCCCTGGCTGTCTTCCCCTTGACGGCATCCACGGCCTGCAGGTCAGCTCCTGGGGACAGCAGAGAGCACACTCAGCGTCCCAGAGGAGACGGGATTGGCACACCCAGGGTCCCAGAGGAGATGTGATTGCCACACCAAGTGTCCCAGAGATGTGATTGACACCCCCAGGGTCCCAGAGACGTGATTGGCACACCCAGGGTCTCTGGGGAATGTAATTAGCATACCCAAGGTCCCAGAGGAGATGTGATCCCAGAGGAGATGTGATTGGCACACCAAGGGTCCCAGAGATGTGATTGGCACACCTAAGGTCTCTGGGGGATGTGATTGGCACACCAGGATCCCATGGGGGATGTGATTGGCATACCCAGGGTCCCAGAGATGTGATTGGCACCCCCAGGGTCCCAGAGGGTGTGATTGGCACACCTAGGGTCTCTGGGGGATGTGATTGGCACACCAAGGGTCCCAGAGGAGATGTGATCCCATAGGAGAGGTGATTGCCACACCCAGGGTCCCAGAGCAGATGTGATTAGCACACCAGGGTCCCAGAGGAGATGAGATCCCAGAGCAGATGTGATCCCAGGGGAGATGTGATTGCTGTCCCCCTCTGGGGACACTCACCTGCCAGCAGCAGGGCAGTGACGCAGTCCTGCCGCCCCTGCACCGCCGCCTTCATCAGCGCCGTCAGCCCCCGCGGGTCCCTCTGGTCCACCTCCAGGGCAGGGTAGTAGTTCAGGAGGTAGTTGACAATGGTGATGTGCCCTTGAGAGCCAGAGAGAAGTTGTGTTAGAGCTCCCACAGTTACCAGAGGCCATGGCTGGACAGAGAATTCAGCAGCTGCATTCCGTGGGGGTGCAGGTGTGGGGGATTGGAGGGGTCAGGATTGGAAGGGTTTGGGTCCATTTTGGTTTGGGTCCATTTTGGTTTGGGTCCATTTTGATTTGGCTCCATTTTGGTTTGGCTCCATTTTGGTTTGGCTCCATTTTGATTTAGGTCCATTTTGGTTTGGGTCTACTTTGGTTTGGCTCCATTTCAGTTTGTGGCCAATTTTGGTTTGGGTTTATTTTGGTTTCAGTCCATTTTGGTTTGGGTTTATTTGTGTTTGGGTCCATTTTGGTTTGGGTTTATTTGTGTTTGGGTCCATTTTGGTTTGGCTCTACTTTGGTTTGGCTCCATTGTGGTTTGGATCCATTGTGGTTTGGGTGACTCGGGCACACCGAGTCATCAGAGAGGATGTTCCATTTTGGTTTGGGTCCAATTGGGTTTGGGTCCATTTTGGGTTTATTTTGAGCTGAGCATGGAGGGAACACCAATGCTGAACCAGCTGCTTTAGTGAAGAACACAGGAAAGACTCCAAAAATGCAAAAAAACCCCATAAAATGATGAATTCTAGCAAGGACACAATGGAGATTGAGACTGATCCCCACTTTGGGACCCTTCTCCTTCCCCTCCTGCTAAATCAAGGGGAGGGAGCCAGGCTGGAGGTTTGGGCAGGTAAATAAATCCCTGTGACTCCTGGGGCAGCCCAGCTCTGCCACTCAACCCATCTCCACCGCAGCAATCTCCATTTTCTCATCATTTTGAAAGCAGAGCTGAACCCCAAGTGTAGCTGATGTCCCACATCCCATGGGAGCACGGCTTTCATGACAGAAAAAACCCTTTTGGGGTTTTTGGGGGGGGCACAGGGGGTCCCATCCCTTCCTGAGGGTGCTGACCTGCCTGGGCTGCCATCATGAGGGCCGTGTTGCCGTCATTGTCCTGCTGGTTGATGTTGATGTAGGGACACTTCTGCAGCAGGGGCACGATGTCCACGAAGCCCTTGCAGCAGGCGACCATGAGCGCGTTCTGGAGAGGGGACAGCAACAACTCGGCACCACGGTCCCACCACGGGGATCCCACGGCCGTTCCAAACTGTCCTCCCACCCAAACCAGGCTGGAGCAGGATGGGAGGGCAGACAAGGTTCTGCTCCAAGGATTGGATCAATCCCAGGAGATCCTCCTGTCCCACTTGATTTAGCCTTCAGGATTTGCCTGCTCCTGGAAAATCCTCGTTCTGCTCCAAGGATTGGATCAATCCAGAAGATCCATCCCACCCAGGCCTCTCCCACCTGCTCCAGCAGCCCCAAGCCTTCAGGATTTGCCTTCTCCAGGTAAATCCTCATTCTGCTCCAAGGATTGGATCAATCCAGGAGATCCATCCCACCCATCCCACCTTCCTGCCCGACCTGCTCTAGCAACACTCAGCCTTCAGGATTTGCCTGTTCGTGGAAAAACCTCATTCAGCTCCAAGGTTTGGATCAATCCCAGGAGATCCATCCCACCCATCCCACCTTCCTGCCCCACCTGCTCTAGCGGCCTTCAGGATTTGCCTTCTCCAGGAAAACCCTCATTCTGCTCCAAAGTTTGGATCAATCCAGGGGATCCATCCCACCCTCCTGCCCACCTGCAGCCCCCAGCCTCCAGGATTTCCCTGAGAACCCCTGTTCAGCCCTGCAGGGTCCCTCCCCACCTGCCCCAGGAGCTCACCCTCCCGTTGATGTCCAACTCCGTGGCCTCGCTGCGGCTCACCCCGCGCTCCAGCCTCTCCCACACCAGCTTGGCATCATTCCTGGCACAGCACTGGTACAGGCTGAGGAATCCATCCCCGCCAGCCTCGGGGGACACCTCGTAGCAGGGGTACACTGAGTCGTCAGAGAAGATGCTGCTGCTGTCTGAGGGCTCCGAGGATCCTGAGGTTGTTTCCTCCTCTTCCTCCTCCTCCTCCTCATAGTGCAGCTCCGGGTCAGAGGCATCCAGGCTGGCGCTGGGAGCCGCAGCAGGTTCTGCTCCTCCGCAGGCATCTGTCATCCGGCCCAGCCCTGCCCGGGTGGCCGAGGGGGCACTCGGGGCTGTCACTGCCCTGTGCAGGCACAGGGAGGTGGCACCAGCTGGGGTGGCATGGTTTGCCTCAGGTACCTCGGGTCTCTCCCTGTAGATTTCTTCCCCAGGTGTGTCAGCCACCTCTCCCTCCCCCCCCCCTCCATTTGGTTTGGGCTTAATTTGGTTTGGCTCCATTTTGGGTTTGAGTCTATTTGGGTTTGGAGCCATTTTAGTTTGGGTCTGTTTTGGTTTGGGCTTATTTTGGTTTTGCTCCATTTTGAGTTTGGATCTATTTTGGTTCAGGTCTATTTGGGTCTGGGGCCGTTTTGGTTTGGGTCCATTTTGGGTTTGGGGCCATTTTGGTTTGGGTTTATTTTGGTTTGGGTCCATTTTGGTTTGGCTCCATTTTGGGTTTGGGGCCATTTTGGGTTTGGGGCCATTTTGGTTTGGGCTTATTTTGGTTTGGGTCCATTTTGGGTTTGGGTCCATTTTGGTTTGGGTTTATTTTGGTTTGGATCCATTTTGGTTTGGCTCCATTTTGGTTTGGATCCATTTGGTTTGGCTCCATTTTGGTTTGGCTCCATTTTCGGTTTGGCTCCATTTTAGTTTGGGCTTATTTTTGTTTGGGCCTGTTTTGGTTTGGATCCATTTCGGTTTGGCTCCATTTTGGGTTTGGGGCCTATCAGCTTTTGCCACACCACGCTGTAGATGCTTTAAATCTAATTATCTAAAGTTCGCCCTCGTGGCTCCCACTACAATGCATCTTTCATAGCTCTTTCTCCAAAATATCCAATATTATTTGCCTCCACACCCTTACTCCAGTGTTTTCATCCTCTGTGAGGATTTATTCCTCCACTACAGTTTGTAATTTTCAGTCTCTGAATTCTATTAATGAGGAATTTAATTTAATTTTTAATCTCTGAATTCCATGAATGAGGAATTTATTCCTCTACTGCAGTTTGTAATTTTCAATCTCTGAATTCCATGAATGAGGAATTTATTCCTCTACTACAGTTTGTAATTCTTAATCCCTGAATTCTGTTAATGAGGAATTTAATTTAATTTAATTTTCAATCTCTGAATTCCATTAATGAGGAATTTATTCTTCTACTACAGTTTGTAATTTCCAGTCTCTGAATTCCATTAATGAGGAATTTATTCCTCTACTACAGGTTTGTAATTTCCAATCTCTGAATTCCATGAATGAGGAATTTATTCTTCTACTACAGGTTTATAATTTTCAATATCTGAATGCCATTAATGAGGAATTTAATTTAATTTAATATTTAATCTCTGAATTCCATGAATGAGGAATTTATTCCTCTACCACAGGTTTGTAATTTCCAGTCTCTGAATTCGATTAATGAGGAATTCATTCTTCTACCACAGGTTTATAATTTTCAATATCTGAATGCCGTTAATGAGGAACTTAATTTAATTTAATTTTTAATCTCTGAATTCCGTTTAATTTAATTTCTAATCTCTGAATACAGCAGCTCCTGGCTCCCCCAGGACACAGGATCAGGGCAGCAGGGATCAAACCCTCTCACTCCTCCGCAGAAGCCACCAATTAATTAATTAATTAGGAGGAAAACACCAAATTCCACGAAACTTCCCCACCCCTCAGACGTTCCCAAGCACGGAGGGAAATTCCTCTCACCTGGGGCTGTTCAGATCTTCCCCGTGGGTCCCTCTTCACCTGGGCAGCATCCTGGCCACAACCAGGAGGAAAAACTCACCGAGCATCCCTGGAATGTCCCTCTGTCCCCTCTGTGGGGAAAAACACGTTTGTGCCCCGAGCCTGAGGTGGCTTTTCGGCACCAAAGCTGTGACAACCCGCACGTTGACGTGGGGCTCAGCTACCCGAGAGATCTTAAATTAAATTGTTGCTTAAAATGGCTGAGCAGGATCAGGGCAGGATTTAGTGTCTTTAGCTGAGGAGCTGCTGGGAGCACTGGGCTGTGGTTTTTATATTTTTATGCAACCTGAACAGCCCCACAGGCTCAGCTGAAAGCCCCCCAGAAAAACTGATTTCCACCTGAGTTTCTAGCCGGGTGAATTGGCTGGGCAGGTAATTCTGGGAATTGGCTGAGCAGATAAATCTGGGAATTCTCTGAATTGCCTGAGCAGATAAATCTGCTTGTGAAATGCAAAGCTGTGCTTGGTGTCAGGTACACACAGTGTGTGTTTGTGATTGTGATATGTGTGGAGACCAACACTGGGACAGTTATAAAGATGAATTTTAATAATAACTAAGGAAAGTAAAGCATGGAAGAAGGCCTTTGAACTTATCTTTTGTTTGCAATTAACCTTAATTGATTTAGGAGCATTGGAATTAAAGTGTTAAGGATGTTGCTCTTTGCTTGTAGTTAAGCCTTAAAGAGTTCTGCAATAAAAACCTTTTTGAAGTATAATTTTAGAATATTTCTTGTGTCCTTGAAACTATATATATTTATATTTATTTTATATGCATAAACTATATATTTATAGAAACTATTTATATTTATATTTATTTTATATAGAAACTATATATATGTATAGAAACTATATATTTATATTTATATTTATATTTATATTTATATTTATATTTATATTTAAACTATATATATTCATAGCAACTATATATTTATATTTATTTTATATATAAACTATATATTTCTTGAAACTATATATATTTATATTTATTATATATATTTGAAATGTATATAAATATATAAATATATAAAAATAAAAATATATATTTGGAGTATATATATTTGGAATATATATAAAGGAAACATGCTTATCTCACACCTTAACAAAACAGAGAAAAACAGCTTGAGAAAGGAAGATGAACATCAATCAAGGATTTATAGTTTTGACCAAGGGAAGCTGAACATCACTGTTATGAGATTTATAGTCCTTGTAATTAAAAGTTGGACCCACATCTGGAGAGCTGGACCTCATCAGATGGGATTTGTCTTTATTCTTTTGGAAACCAGACCACCACCACCTGGGATACTCCTTTTCTGGGATACATCCTGAGAAAAACTAAATCACAGTAGTGTATAGAATTGTGATGTAAAAATTGGAATAGAAACTGCTGATGAGTAAAAATTGGAATAAAAACTGCTGAGAAAGCTGATGAGTACCCCTACAAATACCTGTGAGCCTCAACCATGGGTGTGCAGTTGGAGGGAAAACTTCTCCCACTGCACCCAGAGCTGTATTGCTCATCATTCATTAATTAATAAATTTGTTGCTGCTTGAATATTGGCCTAATCAAACTTCTCATTTATAACATGCTCCAGTCAAAGGCTTGGACATCTGAAATGTCCGCGTGCATTCAACAAACTCTGTGAAATCCCCTTGGAGTTTCCATCCCTCCTGCCCCACTGGGAATGGATCCCAAAGCTCTCAGCCCAAGAGCTGCAAAAATTGATTTTCCTGAATTCCACGTGAAGCCTGACTGTCCTCTTCAGCTTTGAAGGGTTTTTTGTGGTTGTTGTTTGTGTGTTGTGGAGGTTTTTATGTTTTTCCTGAAGTTCAAGGGCCAGCTGGACTCTGAGAGGGCATTCCCAGCCCCTGGGAATATAAGATTTTCTTGCCAAAAAGGCAGGAATTTGGTGCCAAGGCAAATCGTGGGAGAGGGCAGAGGGCACTTTGCTGCACACATGAAAATATGTGAAATATATGAAAAATATGGATCAGAGGAAGGATCCCAGCTGTTCCCTCTGTGCTGGGAAGCACGAGCTGGGAACTTTGGGGCTGAATATAAAGATTCTGGTGCTGAATATAAAGATCTTGGTGCGGAACATGAATATCCTTGTGCTAAATATAAAGATTCTGGTGCTGAATATGAAGATTCTGGTGCTGAATATAAATTTACTAGTGCTGAATACTAAGATGCTGGTGCTGAATATGAATATTCTGGCACTGAATATGAATATCCTGGTGCTAAATATGAATATTCTGGCACTGAATATAAAGATCCTGGTGCTGAATATAAAGATCCTGGTGCTGAATATGAATATTCTGGTGCTGAATATAAAAATTCTGGCACTGAATATAAAGATTTTGGTGCTGAATATGAATATTCTGCTGCTGAATATGAAGATTCTGGCACAGAATATGAAGACCCTGGTGCTGAATATCAAGATTCTAGTGTTGAATATAAAAATGCTGGTGCTGAATATGAATATTCTGGTGCTGAATATAAAGATACTGGTACTAAATACAAAAATGCTGGTGCTGAAGATAAATTTACTAGTGCTGAATATAAAGATACTGGTGCTGAATATGAATATTCTGGTGCTGAATATAAAGATCCTGATACTGAATATGAAGACCCTGGTGCTGAATATAAATATACTAGTGCTTAATATGAATATTCTGGCATTGAGTATAAATATCCTGGTGCTAAATATAAAGATTCAGGTGCTGAATATGAATATCCTGGTGCTGAATATAAAGATTTTGGTGCTAAATGTTAAGATCCTGGTGCTGAATATGAAGATGCTGGTGCTCAATATGAATATGCTGGCATTGAATATGAATATTCTGGCACTGAAGGTGCAGATCCTGGTGCTGAATATGAATATCCTGGCATTGAATATGAATATTCTGGCACTGAATATGAATATTCTGGCACTGAAGGTGCAGATCCTGGTGCTGAATATGAATATCCTGGCATTGAATATGAATATTCTGGCATTGAATATGAATATTCTGGCACTGAAGGTGCATATCCTGGTGCTAAATATGAATATCCTGGCATTGAATATGAATATTCTGGCACTGAATATGAATATTCTGGCACTGAAGGTGCAGATCCTGGTGCTGACCATGAGGATCCCCAATGCTGAACACCAGAATCCCGATGCTGAATGTGCATCTCCCAGGCACAGCAGGGTCACCACGGCATCACCCTGCTGTGACACCTCCTGCCAGCCTCATGCTCTGCCTTACCTCAGGGAGCAGATTTAGGGCTTAAGGAGTCACCCTGGCAGCCATGTGCCGTAATCTGCTGCTGGAAAAGTCAGCAGGCACTCAGGCAGTTATGTAAGGACAGGGCTGGGTGCTGGAGTGGGTGCCCAGGTGGTGCCAGGGCTGGTGCCAGCACAGAAGGGTCTTGGTGTGGTTGTTATGTACAATAGGCAGCCCTAAATGTGCACCAGAAACATTGAGGTTAAGTACTTCCATTATATGGAAAATATCAGTAATTCTCCTGCAGGAGCTCATGATAAAAATTGAAATGTCAGCTCCAAAATTCAATACATCCAAGGGTTACTCCAAGAAAAAGGTGTCAGGACAAACAGGACCTGAATATCCTAAAATAATACCTTAACCCTAAACCCCTAACCTTAACCAAACCCAATAATAACATATAAGCAGAAATCAAACAAAAACCATAACTCTAAAGCTAAAAACTGCTCTGAGGCAGTTATGTAAGGACAGGGCTGGGTGCTGGAGTGGGTGCCCAGGTGCTGCCAGGGCTGGTGGCAGCACAGAAGGGTCTTGGTGTGGTTGTTATGTACAACAGGCAGCCCCAAATGTGCACCTGAAACACTGGGGCTAAATTATTTCATTATATGGAAAATATCAGGAATTGTCCTGCAGGAGCAGGAGCTCATGGTAGAAATTGAAATGTCAGCTCCAAACCTCAATACATCCAAGGATTGCTCCAAGAAAAAGCTGTCAGGACAAACAGGACATGAATCCCCTAAAAATAATATCTTAACTCTAAGACCCTAACCTTAACTGAACCCAATAATAATCTATAAGCAGAAATAAAAAACCCCCATAATTCTAAAGCTAACAACTGCTCTGAGGCAGTTATGTAAGGACAGGGCTGGGCGCTGGAGTGGGTGCCCAGGTGGTGCCAGGGCTGGTGCCAGCACAGAAGGGTCTCGGTGTGGTTGTTATGTACAACAGGCAACCCCAAATCTGCACCTGAAACTCTGGGGCTAAATGTTTCCATTATATGGAAAATATCAGGAATTCTCCTACAGGAGCTCATGACAGAAATTGAAATGTCAGCTCCAAAATTCAAGGATTGCTCCAAGAAAAAGCTGTCAGGACAAACAGCACCTGAATCCCCTAAAAATAATACCTTAACCCTAAACCCTAACCTTAACCGAATATAAGCAGAAATCAAACAAAAAACATAAATCTAAAGCTAAAAAAAAACCTCCTAAGTCTTCCCCAAAATCTAATCCTAAACACAATGCTAAAAATAATCATACCAAAAGCACTAAACAGGAATCCTATTCCAAACCCAAATAACACTGAAGCTAAAACAAAAGCCAAAATCAAAAGCACTGGGGCTAAGTGCTTTCATTGTATGGAAAAGATCAGGAATTCTCCTGCAGGAGCTCATGGTAGGAATTGAAATGTCAGCACCAAATCTCAATACTTCAAGGATTGCTCCAAGAAAAAGCTGTCAGGACAAACAGGACCTGAATCCCCTAAAAATAATACCTTAACCCTAAAGCCCTAACCTTAACCAAATATAAACAGAAATCAAACAAAAAACATAACTCCAATGCTAAAAAATTATAATCCATAAAACCTCCCAAGTCCTACCCAAAATCTAACCCTAAAGACAACACTAACAATAATCCTAACAAAATCACCAAACCTGAATATTAACCAAACCCAAATAACACTAAAGGTAAAACAAAAGCCAAAACCAAGAGCAAAACCAGATCCTAACCATAACCCTGACCTAACCCTAACATTGACCCTAACACTAACGCCAACCCCAACCCGTAATCCTAACCCTAACCCTAACCCAACACTAACCTAAAAGCAAAAACCAAACCCAAAATATAACTACAAAGCTAAAAAAAAACTAATCCAAAAAATCCCTGGTTTACCCAAAATCTAACCCTAAAGACAATGCCAAAAATAATCCTAACAAAATCCCTAAACCTGAATATTAAACCAAACCCAAATAACACTAAAGCTAAAACAGAAGCCCAAATCAGGAGCAAACCCAGATCCCAACCAGAACCCTGACCAACACTGAACCCTAACCCTAAGAATAACCCTAACCCCTAATCCTAACCCAAACTCTAACCCAACACTAACCTATGAGCAGAAACCAAACCCAAAATATAACTATAAAGCTAAAAAAAACCTAATCAAAAAATCCCTGTTTTTCCCAAAATCTAACCCTAAAGACAATGCCAAAAATAATCCTAACAAAATCCCTAAACCCTAACACTAAGCCAAACCCAAATAACACTAAAGGTAAAACAAAAGCCCAAACCAAGGGCAAAACCAATCTTGAACCATAACCCTGACCAAATACTGAACCCTAACCCTAACACCAACCCCAACCCCTAATCCTAACCCAAGCCCTAACCCAACACTAACCTATAAGCAGAAACCAAACCAAAAAACAGAACTCTAAAGCTAAAAAAAAAATTTAATCCAAAAAACCCCCCAAGTCTTACCCCAAATCTAACCCTAAAGACAATGCTAACAATAATCCTAACAAAATCCCTAAACCTGAATATTAACCAAACCCAAATAACACTAAAGGTAAAACAAAAGCCCAAACCAAGGGCAAAACCAATCTCGAACCATAACGCTGATCAAACACTGAACCCTAACCCTAAAAGTAACAATAACCCTAACCCCTAGCCCTAACCCTTAGCCTAACCCAATACTAGCCTATAAGCAAAAACCAAACCCAAAACGTACCTCTAAAGCTAAAAAAACCCCAAAACTAATCCAAAAGCCCCCAAGTCTTACCCAAAATCTAACCCTAAACACAATGCTAACAATAGTCATACAAAAATCACTAAATGGGAATCCTATTCCAAACCCAAATAACACTAAAGGTAAAACAAAAGCCCAAACCAAGAGCAAAACCAATCCCGAACCATAACCCTGATCAAACACTGAACCCTAACCCTGATCAATCATTGAACCCCAATCCTGACCCTGATCAACCATCGAACCCTAACCCTGATCAAACATCGAACCCCACCCTAACCCTGATCAATCATCGAACCCCAACCCTAACCCTGATCAATCATCGAACCCTAACCCTGATCAAACATCGAACCCCAACCCTGACCCTGACATAACATCGAACCCCAACCTTGACCCTGATCAATCATCGAACCCTAACCCTGATCCTGATCAAACATCGAACCCCAACCCTGACCCTGATCAAACATCGAACCCTAACCCCAACCCTGACCCCTCGGCCGCCCCTGTTGGGTGGCTCGGAGCCGGGCGAGGCGCGTTCGCCTCCTCTGCAGACGCGCAGCGGCCCCGTGCGGCTGCTCCGCTGAGCTCGGACCGGGCCCGGCTCGGTCCCAGCGCTCGCACGGCACGGCTCGGCACGGCTCGTGTGGGACAGGCGGCTGCGGGGCTCCTTTGGGGCTCCTCTCCTCTGCTGCCTTCCTCTTCCCTTTCCCTTTCTTTTCTCCTTTCTTTTCTCCTTTCCCATTTCCTTTCCTTTCTCCTTTCTTTTCCCTTTCCCCTTTTCCCCTCCTTCCCTTCCCTTCCCTTCCCTTCCCTTCCCTTCCCTTCCCTTCCCTTCCCGCCAGTGACGCCACGAGATACGTGACGTCAGCGGTAACCACGGCAACGGGGCGGGGCTTGACGGGGTGAGCGTGACCGAGCTTTACCCGGTTCCGCCGCCAGGGGGCGCTGTGGGCACGCGGCGCGGCAGAGCCATATGCAAAAATATGCAAAAATATGCAAATGAAGAGGGGAAGGAGTGGCGCCTCCTGGCGGGCGGGTTTTGAGGTCTTTGGGATGGAATTGGTGGGGAAGGGGAAGCGGGGAGGGAGGGCTCCCCGTGTTCTCCCCCCGACTGAGGGGGTTGTGGGGGGTGGCGGATGAAAGGAAGTGTGGGACCCCCACACTGGGGTGCCCCCCATTCCCGGGACCCCCACACAGGGGTGCCCCCCATTCCCAGCACCCCAATTAGAGGAGGGGTCCCTGTGTTCCTCCCCAGTCCGTGGAGGGGTACAGGGAATCCCAGGGGTGGGGGAAGGAGGTGTGGGACCCCCATACTGGGGTCCCCCCCATTTCCAGCACCCTCACACTGTGGTCTCCCCGCCATTCCCAGCACCCCAATAGTGGAGGAGTTCCCGTGGGGTGCTGAGGGGGTTGTGGGGGGGTACAGCGAACACCAGGGGGGGAAGCAAGATTGGGACCCCCACTTTGGGGTCTCCCCCATTCCCGGCACCCCCACACTGGGGTCTCCCCCTCATTCCCAGCACCCCAATTAGAGGAGGAGCCCCCGTGTCCCCCTCTTCACCACTCCATGGGGTACTGAGGGGGTTGTGGGGGGCACAGGGGGTGGGGAACGAGGTGTGGGACCCCCACACTGGGGTCTCCCCCATTCCCAGCACCCCAATTAGCGGAGGCAGCTCCGCTAATGATGTAAATGGGGGGGGGGGGGAGCCAATCCTCAGTGCTGACCCCCCTCCCTTCCCCTCCTGTCACAGCTTTAAATGCCGAACCATTAAAATTTTCCGCCTCATTTGCGGCTCCTCTCGGTTCATTTTCCCGGGATTCTCCGTTTATTTATTCCCGAGCCTCGCGGGAAGGGGGGGGAGCGGCGGATCCGCCGCGTTTGGGGGGGCTCCGGGTAATTGAGCAGCTGATGAGAACAACTTAATTAGAGTCAGCTGGAAAATTGGGGAAAACAGCCCCGATCAGCATCACAGCCACCCCAGGCCCCTCCTGTGGGATGGCAGGGTGGGATGGGAATTTTGGGGTGAATTTTGGGGTTTTGAGGGGTCTCAGAGTGGGAGGGTCTCAGAATTCTGGGGTGTGAATTTTGGAATGAGTTTTAGGGTTAATTTTGGGATGTGAATTTTGGGATGAATTTTGAGGTTAATTTTGGGGTGAATTTTGGGGTGAATTTTGGGGCTTTTGGGGTCACTTTGGGGATTTGAGGGGTCTCAGAGTGGGGTTTGGGGTCTCAGAATTTTGGGATGTGAATTTTAGGATGAGAATTTTGGGATGAATTTTGGGATTTGAATTTTGGGGATTTTGGGGTCTCTTTGGGGTTTTGAGGAGTCTCAGAGTGGGGTTTGGGGTCAGTTTGGGGTCTCAGAATTTTGGGGTTAATTTTGGGATGTGAATTTTGGGGTGTGAATTTTGGGATGAATTTTGAGATGTGAATTTTGGGGGTTTTGGGGTTACTTGGGGGTTTTGAGGGGTCTCAGAGTGGGGTTTGGGGTCTCAGAACTTTTTGGGATTTGAATTTTAGGATTCATTTTGGGGTTAATTTTAATTTTGGGATGTGAATTTTGGGATGAATTTTAGGGTTAAGTTTGGGGTGAATTTTGGGATGACTTTTGGGGGGTTTGGGGTCACTTTGGGGTTTTGAGGGGTCCCAGTGTGGGTCTCAGAATTTTGGGATGTGAATTTTGGGATTAATTTTGGGGGTTTTGGGGTCACTTTGGGGGTTTGAGGGGTCTCAGAGTGGTGTTTGGGATCTCAGAATTTTGGGATGTGATTTTTGGGGTTAATTTTAATTTTGGGAAGTGACTTTTGGGGTGACTTTTGGGGTCACTTTGGGGTTTTGAGGGGTCCCAGTGTGGGTCTCAGAATTTTGAGATGTGAATTTTGGGATGAATTTTAGGATTAATTTTTGGGGTGAATCTTGGGATGAATTTTGGGGTTTTGAGGGGTCCCAGTGTGGGGTTTGGGGTCTCAGAATTTTGGGGTTAATTTTGTGGTGTGAATTTTGGGATGAATTTTAGGATTAATTTTTGGGGTGAATCTTGGGATGAATTTTGGGGTTTTGAGGGGTCTCAGAGTGGGGTTTGGGGTCCCAGTGTGGGGTTCGGGATCAATTTGGGCTCTCAGAATTTCGGGATGTGAATTTTGGGATGAATTTTAGGATGTGATTTTTGGGATGGATTTTGGGGTTAATTTCGGGGTCCCTTTGGGGTTTTGAGGGGTCTCAGAGAGGAGTTTGGGATCTCAGAACTTTGGGATGAATTTTGGGGTTAATTTTGGTGTTGGTTAAATTTGGGATGAATTTTGAGATGTGGATTTTGGGGTTAATTTTGGGACGTGAATTTTGGGATGAATTTTGGGGGTTTTGAGGGGTCCCAGTGTGGGGTTTGGGGGGTCTCAGAATTTTGGGGTAATTTTGCGATATGAATTTTTGGGGTTAATTTTGGGATGTGAATTTTTGGGATGAATTTTGGGACTAATTTTGGGGTTAATTCTAGGATGTATTTTGCGAAGGAGGCAGAGCTGCCCCCAGCCGAGCAGCTGCCCTTCATTCCAGCCAGCAGCTAATTGGCTTGATCAGCGGTTAATTGGGAATTAAGAGGAGCATCCCCCTCCTGCCATCCCACCCAGAGGACGCAAGGGGGCGCAATGAGATTTTCCATTTTCCCCCCCATTTTATGGCCGCTGAGCACTTTAGGGTTGGTTTTTCCCCTATTTTTCCCGTGGTTTTTCCTATTTTCTCGTGTATTTTCCCCATTCCTGGTGCTCCCAGTCCCCTCCTCGGCTTCTCCCCATCCCAGGGTTGGGGGCGCCCCCTCCTGCACCCCCAAAATTCACATCCCAAAAATTAATTCCAAAATTCGCGCCCAAAAATTAATCTCAAAACTCGCATGCCAAAATTCACATCCCAAAAATTCATATCCCAAAATTAACCCCAAAAATTCATCCCAAAAATTCACACCCCAAAATTAACCCCACAATTAAGCCCGAAATTCACACCCCAAAATTAAGCCCAAAATTAACCCCAAAACTCCCATCCCAAATTCACGCCCCAAAATTCCCACCCCAAATTTAGCCCCAAATTTAACCCCAAAATTAACCCCAAAAATAATTCCAAAATTCACGCCCCAAAATTATTCCTGAAATTCACACCCCAAAATTAAGCCCAAAACTCGCATCCCAAAACTCACATCCCAAATTCACGCCCCAAAATTCCCACCCCCAAATTTAACCCCAAAATTCATCCCAAAATTATTCCTAAAATTCACACCCCAAAATTA
Organism: Melozone crissalis; assembly: GCF_028551555.1. NCBI lineage: Eukaryota > Metazoa > Chordata > Aves > Passeriformes > Passerellidae > Melozone > Melozone crissalis. Next base: position 541,286 of record NW_026535985.1, read on the forward strand.
ATCCCAAAATTATTCCTAAAATTCACATCCCAAAATTCACACCCCAAAATTAACCCCAAAACTCACATCCCGAATGCACGCCCCAAATTTAAACCAAAATTCGCATCCCAAAATTCTCATCCCAATATTAACCCCTAAATTCACACCCCAAAATTAATCCCAAAATGCACATCCCAAATTTAACCGCAAAATTCCCACCCCAAATTTAACCCCAAAATTCATCCTAAATCTCACATCCCAACTTTAACCCCAAAATTCCCACCCCAAATTTAACCCCCAAAACTCATCCCAAAAATTAATGCTAAAATTGAAATCCCAAAATTCCCATTTTTGGGCCCGCAGGGAGCAGCAGCTGCGGCGCTCCGAGCTCGTTCTCCATCTCCAGGCAGGGAAATAAATGGATTAAAATCAACCAAAAACCGCCTGAGCTCCCCCCTGTGCCCCCCCGGCCGTAAATCAGCATAAACGCAATTTCCATATTCATGGATTTATCCCATAACTGCCCCGGCCCCGATTAAACGCGCCCCGGGGAGCGAAGGGGGGTCCCGGAGGGGGGGCTGGGATGGGAGGGGGGGGTCTGATCTTCATCGCCTTCCTGAGGGGGTGGGGAGGGGTCAGAGCCTCTCCTCATCCTCATCCTCATCCTCATCCTCATCCTCATCCTCATCCTCATCCTGAGGGGCTGGAAAGGGATGGGATCCCCTTCTCATCCTCATCCTGAGGGAATGGGGGGGTTCTGCTCTTCATCGCCTTCCTGAGGGGGTGTGGGGGGGTCAGAGCCTCTCCTCATCCTCATCCTGAGGGAATGGGGAGGGATGGGATCCCCTCCTCATCCTCATCCTGAGGGAATTGGAGGATCTACTCTTCATCGCCTTCACGAGGGGGTGGGGAGGGGTCAGAGCCTCTCCTCATCCTCATCCTGAGGGGCTGGAAAGGGATGGGGTCCTCTCCTCATCATCATCCTGAGGGAATGGGGAGGGATGGGATTCTCTCCTCTTCCTCTTTTTGAGGGATTGGGGGGGTTCTGATCTTCATCACCTTCCTGAGGGGGTGTGGGGGGGTCAGAGCCTCTCCTCATCCTCATCCTGAGGGGCTGGCGAGGGAATGGGGGGTTCTGCTCTTCATCACCTTCCTGAGGGGATGGGATCCTCTCCTCATCCTCTTTCTGAGGGTGTAGAGGGGGTCTGCTCTTCATCACCTTCCTCAGGGGGTGGGGAGGGGTCAGAGCCTCTCCTCATCCTCCTCCTGTGGGGCTGGAGGGGAATGGAGGGGTCTGCTCTTCTTCCTCTTCCTGAGGGGGTGGAGAGGGGATGGATCCTCATCCTGAGGGAATGGGGGGTTCTGCTCTTCATCACCTTCCTGAGGGGTCTGGAGAGGGAATGGGGGCGTTCTGATCTTCAACGCCTTCACGAGGGAGTGTGAGAGGGTCAGAGCCTCTCCTCATCCTCATCCTCTTCCTGAGGGGCTGGAGAGAGAGTGGGGGGATTCTGCTCCTTCCTGAGGGGATGGGGAGGGGTGGGATTCTCTCCTCACCCTGAGGGGTTGGTGAGGGAATGGGGGGGTCTGCTCTGCATGACCTTCCTCAGGGGGTGAGGAAGGGTGGGATCCCCTCCTCATCCTCTTCCTGAGGGAATGGGGGCGTTCTGCTCTTCATCCCCTTCCTGAGGGGCTGGAGAGGGGTGGGATCCTCTCCTCATCCCCTTCCTGAGGGCCTGGGGGGGGGATCCTGTCCTCATCCTCCTCCTGAAGGACGGGAGCAGGGAATGGGGGGGTTCTGCTCCTCATCTTCCTCCCGAGGGGCTTGAGAAGGGTGGGATCTTCTCTTCATCCTCTTTTTGGGGGAATTGGGGGGTTCTGCTCCTCATCCTCCTCCCCCGCTCCTGCCCGAGGGTCTCCGAGCTGGGTCCGAGCCTCGGCTGCGCTCCTGCCCCCCACCCTCTCCATTTCCCCCCTTTCCCTTCAGTTCCTCCCCTCCTCTCCTTCCTCTTCCTCTTCCTCTTCCCCTTCCCCAGCGCTGCCGGGACCCCCCAGACCCCCCCAGACCCCTCCCCAGCTCCCATCCCTCCCCCTTTAACCTCGGGGGTGCTGCTGTGGGGGATGTGGGGGGACCCAGCCGTGCGCCCCCCGTGTCTGGGGACACCGATGTCCCTCCCGTCGCGGTGACAGGTCCCTGTCAGCCCTAACGACCCCGCGCCTGCCGGGCCCCGCGGCTCCGAGCTCGTTAAGGGCGATTTAATGAGGGAGCAGCAGCCGCAGCCGCGGGCGGATCGGCACCGCCGGGGGGGGCGGAGAGACAGCGAGGGCGGGAGAGACCCCCGAGAATGGTCAGGGCACCCCGAGAATCCACAGAGCCCCCCGAGAATGGTCAGAGACCCCCGAGAATGGTCAGAGACCCCACGGATCCTCAGAGACCTCCGAGAATGGTCAGAGCACCCCCGGATCCTCAGAGACCCCCGAGAATGGTCAGAGACCCCACGGATCCTCAGAGACCCCCGAGAATGGTCAGAGACCCCCGAGAATGGTCAGAGACCCCACGGATCCTCAGAGACCTCCGAGAATGGTCAGGGCACCCCGAGAATCCACAGAGCCCCCCGAGAATGGTCAGAGACCCCCGAGAATGGTCAGAGACCCCACGGATCCTCAGAGACCCCCGAGAATGGTCAGGGCACCCCGAGAATCCACAGAGCCCCCCGAGAATGGTCAGAGACCCCCGAGAATGGTCAGAGACCCTCGAAAATGCTCAGACACCCCCCGAGAATGGTCAGAGCACCCCCGGATCCTCAGAGCTCCCGAGAATGGTCAGAGCCCCCCGAGAATCCCCACAGCCCCCCAAAAATGGTCAGAGACCCACCGAGAATGGTCAGAGACCCCCAAGAATGGTCAGAGACCCCCGAGAATGCTCAGAGCTCCCGAGAATGGTCAGAGACCCCCGACAATGGTCAGAGACCCTCGAAAATGCTCAGAGACCCCCCGAGAACGGTTAGAGACCCCACGGATCCTCAGAGACCCCACGGATCCTCAGAGACCCCCCGAGAATCCTCAGAGACCCAGAGACCCCCACAGATCCTCACAGATCCCCCCCCAATTCCCCCTCAGCTCCTCAGAGCCTCCCACAACCCCACAAAGACCCCCCACAATCCCCCCCCAGCACCTCAAAGCCCCTCCAATCCCCCCCCCCTCAGCTCCTCAGAGCCCCCCACAGCCACTCAATGACACCTCCAAAATCCCCCTCCGGCTCCTCAGAGCCCCCCGCAATCCCCTCACAGATCCCCCCAGTCCTCCCCCAGCTCCTCCCAGAGCTCCCCAGTCCCCTCACAACCCCTCAAAGACCCCCCCAATTCCTCTCCGGCTCCTCAGAGTCCCCCGCAATCCCCTCACAGATCCCCCCAGTCCCCCCTCCGGCTCCTCAGAGCCCCCCTCAGCTCCTCAAAGACCTCCCCAGTTCCTCCTCAGCTCCTCAGAGCCCCCCAAAGCCCTCCCAGATTCCCCCAATCTCCCTCAGCTCCTCAGAGCCCCCCACAATCCCCTCACGGATCCTGGGGGTGCACAGAGCACCCGGATCCGCCCCTGCTGTCCCCTCAGTGACTCCTGGGGGGACACCTGGGGTTTGGGGTCTCAGAGGGTGGTTTTGGGGTCCATGTGTGGGGTTTTGGGGGGTTCCAGTGTGGGGTTTTGGGGGTCCCAGTGTGGGGTTTGGGGTCCAGTTTGGGTTTGGGGTCGGTTTGGGGGTTTGGGTTTGCTGTTTTGGGGTCACTTTAGGGGTTTGGTGTCACTGTGTAGTTTGGGATTGGTTTGGGGTCTATGTGTGGAGTTTTGGGGTCACTTTAGGGGTTTTGAGGTCACTGTGGGGTTTGGGGTCGGTTTGGGGGTTTGGGTTTGCTGTTTTGGGGTCACTTTAGGGGTTTTGGGATCACTGTGTAGTTTGGGATTGGTTTGGGGTCTATGTGTGGAGTTTTGGGGTCACTTTAGGAGTTTTGAGGTCACTGTGAGGTTTGGGGTCCCAGTGTGGGGTTTGGGGTCAGTTCGGGGGTTTGAGTTTGCTGTTTTGGGGACACTTCACGGTTTTGTGGTCATGGTGGGGTTTTGGGGTTTTGAGGGCAGCCCCCCCTGTCCTTGGGGGTGCTCAGAGCACCTGGATCCGTCCGTGCTGTCCCCCCCAATGACTCTTGGGGACACCTGGGGGGTCCTGGGGGTGCCCAAAGCACCTGAACCCACCCACGCCCCCCTCCCCGCTCCTGTCCCCCCCATCCGCGGGATCCACGCCCCAAATCCTTTAGGGAGCCCCCAAAGCCCCAAAGCCCGGCTGGGGCAGCGCCCGTGTCCCCGCAGCCCCCGCGAGGTGAACTCAATCCATCCTAATTAGCGCTCATTTGCATACGGAAATGCAAATGAACCCGGCTCGGCTTTGTTGGAATTAAAGATTCGGGCACGGCAGGAACGGGCAGAGTTTGGGGTCACTTGGGGGGTTTGGGGTCAGTTTGGGGTCTCAGAGTGGGGTTTGGGGTGCCTGTGTGGGGTTTGGGGTAATTTTGGGGTTTTGGGGGATCCAGTGTGGGGTTTTGGGGTCTCTGTGTGGGGTATTGGGGGATCCCAGTGTGGGATCACTTTGGGGTTTTGAGGGATCCCAGTTTGGGGTTTTTGGGGTCACTTTGGTGTTTTGGGGAGTCTCAGAGTGGGGTTTGGGGGATCCCAGTTTGGGGTCACTTTGGGGGTTTTGGGGTCCCAGTGTGGGGTTTGGGGGCCTATTTTGGGGTTACTTTTTGGGGTGTGGGGTTCCTATGTGGGGTTTTGGGGGTCCTACTTTGGGGTTTTTGGGGTCACTTTGGGGTTTTTAAGGGTCCCAGTCTGGGGTCCCTGTGTGTGGTTTGGAGGCAGTTTGTGGGTCCTAATTTGGGGGTTTTGGGGTCAGTTTGGGGTTTGGGTTTGAGGTTTTGGGGTCACTTTAGGGGTTTTGGTGTCACTGTGTAGTTTGGGGTTGGTTTGGGGTCCCAGTGTGGGGTCAGTTTGGGGGGGTCCCACTTCAGGGTTTGGGGTCACTTTGCCCCATCATCACCTCTGGTCACCCCTGTCCGTGTCCCCCTGTCCCATCCCCATCTCGGGGCACATCTGGCCGCTCCGGTCACATCTGTCCGTGTCCCCCCGCTGCCCCATCCCCACCCGGGGCCGCCCCTGCCCTGTCTTTTCCTTTTCCTTTTCCTTTTCCTTTTCCTTTTCCTTTTCCTTTTCCTTTTCCTTTTCCTTTCCCTTCCCGTGACCCCCAGGTGAGCGCTGTGAGGATGAGGAGGGGGATGAAGCTGTTTTTCCCTGCCTGAGGGGGGGTTTTGCCTGTTTGGGGGCTGTTTCCAGGCTGTAAACACTCAATTAAGCGGGAGCCGCTCCCGCCTCGCCTGTCGCCGCTGCCGGGTAATTATTTCGGATTTTCGGTGTCAGGCGCGGCGGGGGAAGCGCGATTGCGGCTAATTGGAGCAGCGATCCCAGCCCGGAGCCTCCGCAGCTGCTGCTGCCGCCTGACAGCGGCCCCGGGGCTCCCCCCCGCCCGCAACGGAGCCTGCGGGATGCCTGGGGACACCTGGCCTTGGATGCAAACCTCTCCATGGAGACACCTGGTCCTGGATCCAAACCTCTCCATGGAGACACCTGGTCCTGGATCCAAACCTCTCCATGGAGACACCTGGCCTTGGATGCAAACCTCTCAGTGGAGACACCTGGTCCTGGATCCAAACCATCCCTGGGGACACCTGGCCTTGGATGCAAACCTCTCCATGGAGACACCTGGTCCTGGATCCAAACCATCCCCTGGAGACACCTGGTCCTGGATCTAAACCATCCCCTGGAGACACCTGGTCCTGGATCTAAACCATCCCCTGGATCCACCTGTACCCCAAACCCAACCCTCTCCATGGATCCCACCTGTTCTCTGGATCCTGCTCACCTCTTGGATCCATCTTTCCCCCTGGATTCCAACCATCCCCTGGGTCCGACCCATGCCCTGGTTCCCACCTGAACTCCTGGATTCCACTCACCCCTTGGATCCAGCTCTTCCTGAATCCCATCTGTACCCCAGATCCAAACCATCTCCTGGAGGGAGCCACCTGCCCTTGGATCCAACCCATCCTCTGGAGCCCACCTGCCCCTGTATTCCACCCAGCTCTTGGATCCAGCTCTTCCTGGATTCCACCTGTACCCCAGATCCAACCCTGGGCTGGGGGAACCCGGAATTTGGGGGTGGGGGAACCCAGGATTTGGGGCTGGGAGAACCTGGAATTTGAGGCTGGGGAATCCGGGATTTGGGGGGGTGGGCGAACCTGGGATTTGGAGGTGAGGGAATCTGGGATTTGGTGATGGGGAGCTCGGGAATTTGGGGCTGCAGGAATCCAGGATTTGGGGGTGGGGGAATCTGGGATTTGGGGATGAGGGAACCCAGGATTTAGGGGTGGGGAAATCCAGAATTTGGGGATGGGGGAATTCAGGATTTGGGGGTGGGAGAACCAGGATTTGGGGCTGGGAGAATCTGGAATTTGGGGGTGGAGGAACCCCAGATTTGGGGGTGGGGGAAGCCAGGATTTGGGGGGTGGGGAAATCCGAAATTTGGGGATGGGGAATCCGAGATTTGGAGGTGGGAGAATTCAGAATTTGGGGGTGGTTGAACCCGGGATTAGGGGGGTGGGGGAATCCGGGATTTGAGGCTGGTGGAGGACACGGTGCTGCCCATCCCGAGGGAGCTGCACCGGGAGCTCAGCGTCTGCCATTGATTTCTTATTATGGAGTTCAGGAAGAAAAATGAGGCGCTGGGGCTGCGGAGCCGCCGCCGCCGCCGCCGTGATTTGTGATTTGTGATTTGTTGCCTTCTCGGCGTGTCCTGGCGGGGATGGGAATTGATTTTGGAGGCTCTGGAATCAGTCAGCGGGGCTGGGCAGGGCGAAACGGGGGGGCTGCAGAGGATGTGGGAGATGGGAACCCCCCAAATCTGCTCGTGGTGTCCCCAAGATGCGATGGGGGGTGACATGGGGACAGGGGGAGACACTTTGGTTCTGGGGTCCCTGCCCTGGTGCTGGGGGTCTGAGTGGGATCAGAGTGGTCGTGGAGGGGGGGGCTGTGGCTGCTGGAAGTTCCTCGTTCCTGTGCCAGGAAGAGAATAAAGAGATGGATTGAAGGAGAAGGAGCAGAAGGAAAAGGAGGAGAAAGAAGGAGGGGAAGGAGAAGGAGGAAGGAGAAAGGGGAAGGGGAAGGAGGAAAAGGAGGAGAAGAGAAGGAGAAGGAGCAGAAGGAGAAGGAGGAGAAGGAGAAGAGAAGGAGAAGGAGGAAAGGGGGGGAGAAGGAGGAGGAGGGAAGGAGAAGGAGAAGAGAAGGAGGAAAAGGAGGAGAAGGAAATGGAGAAGGGGAAGGAGATGGAGAAAGGAAGGAGGAAAAGGAGAAGGGGAAGGAGGAGAAGGAGGAGAAAGGGAAGGAGAAGGGGAAGAGGAGGAGAAGGAGATGGAGAAAGGAAGGAGAGGGAGAAGAGGAAGGAGAAAAAGAAGGAGAAGGAGAAAGGGGAAGGAGGAGGAGAAGGAAGGAGAAGGAGAAGGAGAAGAAAAGGGGAGAAGAAAAGGAGAAGGGGAAGAGAAGGAGGAAAAGGAGAAGAAGGAGAAGGGGAAGGAGAAGGGAAGGGGAAGGAGGGAAAGGAGAGGGAAGGAGGAGAAAAGGAGAAGGAGAAGAAGGAGAAGAAGGAGAAGGAGAAGAAGGGAAGGATTCGGGTTCTGCGGAGTGCAGGGCCCAGCCGCGCCCCCTCTGCCCCTTCCCGATGCCCGCACGGCGCCCCCGGGCCGAGCCCCGCCGCCGCCACCAGAGGGCACCGCAGGCCTCCCGCTGGCCCGGGAGGGACCGGGAGGAACCGGGCCGGGACTCCGCCCTGCACAAGGGGTGTCCGTGCCGTCCGTGTGTCCTACCTGTCCGTGTGTCTGACGCAGGTGTGCGTGTGCACGCGTGTCTGAACGCGTGCAGGTGTCTCACCGTGTGCGGGTGTGTCCGATGTGTTCGTGCATGTCCTAGGTGTGTGTGCGTGTCCCAGGGAGGGGTGTGTGTGTGTCCCATCCACGTCCCAGCCACGCGTGTGTCTGTGTCCCAGATGTGTGTGTGCGCGTGTCCATGTCCCTGCCATGTCCCAGCTGTGTGCCCCAGCCATGTCCCCTGCCATGTGTGTCCATGTCCCAGCTGTGTCCCAGCTCTGTGTATCCCTGTCCCAGCCATGTGTCTGTGTCTCTCCCATGTCCCAGCCATGTGTCCCAGCCACATGCCAGCCGTGTGTCCCTGTCATGTGTATCCCTGTCCCTCCCATGTCCCTGCCATGTTTATCCATGTCCCAGCCGTGTGTATTTGTGTCCCTGCCATGTGTATTTGTGTGCCATGTGTATCCCTGTCCCAGCCGTGTGCGTCCCTGTCCCTGCCATGCGCCAGCTCTGTGTTGCCGTGTCCCAGCCGTGTGCTCTCAGCGCCCGGTGTGTTGGCGGCAGAGGAAGGAAAGGACGGGGCCGTTGTGTTGATGAAATCGCGGCTCAGCCCCAGCCCCGGTTACAGCCCTGGTTACAGCCCCGGTACTGCCCCGGTTACAGCCCCGGTTAAAGCCCCCGGTTAAAGCCCCGGGTACTGCCTCGGTTACAGCCCCGGTTACTGCCCCGGTACTGCCCCGGTTACTGCCCCGGTTACAGCCCCGGTACTGCCCCGGTTACTGGCCCGGTTACTGCCCCGGTTACAGCCCCGGTACTGCCCCGGTTACTGCCCCGGTTACAGCCCCGGTTACAGCCCCGGTACTGCCCCGGTTACTGGCCCGGTTACTGGCCCGGTTACTGCCCCGGTACTGCCCCGGTTATTGATGGCGCGGGCGGGGACCCCGCGGCCCCGGCAGGGACACGGCTGAGCGCAATGATGGGAAGGAGAATCGATAGCGCGGGCTGGGGCATTGTGGGGTCAGCGCCAGGAACGGCTTCAGTGCCACGGCTGAGCTGAACCCCTCGGTTCCCCAGGAGGGCCCCCCCAGATCCCCAAGAGCACCCCCAATTCCTCAGGAGCACCCCCAGATCCCCAGGATCATCCCAAAATCCCCAGGATCACCCCCACCAACTTCCCAAGACCACCCCCAGCTCCCCAGGATCTTCCCCAGCTCTCCAGGACCACCCCCAGCTCCCCAGGATTGCCCACAACTCCCCACAATCACTTCCAGCTCCCCAGGAGCACCCCCAACTCTCCAGAATCACCCACAACTCCCCAAAATCACCCCAAACTCGTCAGGATCAACCTCAGCTCCCCAGAATCCTCCCTGGCTCCCCAGGAGCACCCCAAGCTCCCCAAGAGCATCCCCAGATCCCCAAAACCCCCTCGGCAGCGGGGGGAGGCTTTTGCAGCAACACTGGGGATGTCTGGGGTTTGGGGGAACAATGGTCTGGACGTGCCAGGGTTTGGGGGTGTCAAAGTTTGGGGGTATCAGGGGTCTGGGGGTGTCAATGTTTGGGGGGGTGTCAAGGTCCGGAGGTGTCCGGATCCGGGGGTGTCAGGGTTTGGGGTATCAAGGTTCGTGGGTTTCAGGGTCCAGGGGTATCAGTGTTTGGGGGGTGTCAAGGTCCGGGGAATTTGGGGTCTGGGGTTGTCCGGATCTGGGGGTGTCAGGGTTTGGGGGGTGTCAGGGCTTGGGGCTATCCAGGTCTGGGGGTTTCGAGGTCTGGGGGTGTTCGGATCTGGGGGTGTCAGAGTTTATCAAGGTCTGGGGTTTCTGGATCCAGGGTGTCAATGTTTGGGGGTGTCCGGATCTGGGGGTGTCAGGGTTTGGGGGTATCAAGGTCCGGGGGTGTCAATGTTTGGGGGTGTCAGGGTTTGGGGCTGTCCGGATCCGGGGTCCCCCCGCGGCCGTGCCTCGGCTCGGGGCTCTCCCGGTGCCGCTCCCTCTCTCGGTGATTAATGAGCGCAATTAGGCCGCTAATGACTCCTCAGTGCCGCTGCCAGCCCGATGGTGATGGATGCTGCCGGGCCTGGCTGGGCGCCATCGGGGCCCTGTCGCGATAGGGGCAGTGTCGCGATGGGGACAGGAGCGAGGAGGGAGGCGTGACGTCACGGGTATCGATGACGTCACTGGGAAAGCTGTGACATCACGCTAGCAGGGCCGCGGCTGCTCCCCAGTGCAAATCGCGACATGTCGCGATAGTGCTGCGGTGTGACTCCCATCGGTGTCCCTCGGGATCGCTCCAGGGCTCATCCCGGAGCGCATCCAGTGAGGTTACACAATTAACCCATCCCGTTAATTACCCGTTAATTCCCCGTTAATTCTCCATTTAATTCCCGGCTCTTCATTTCTTGTTTGTTTGTTTTCCTCGGGATGAATTTTTTATGGGGTTTCCATCGTGCCAAGCCAAAATCCCCCGGGAATTCCGGCTCTGGAGGGAGCTGGATCCAGGGGAAGGGGCCAAAATCAGAGAGGGTCACACGGGGGGGGGGGGGGGGGGGGGGGGAGGGGGTCCCCCAAAATTTGGGGGGCACAGCTGGGAGGGGCTGGAGGGGTTGTAGGATTCCATGGGGTTGTAGAATTCCCTACAATTTGTAGGATTCCCTTGGATTGTTGGATTCCCCGGGATTGTTGGATTCCCTGGGATTGAAGGATTCCCTGGGGTTGTTGGATTCCCTACAATTGTAGGATTCCCTCGGATTGTTGGATTCCCCGGGATTGTTGGATTCCCTACAATTGTAGGATTCCCTTGGATTGTTGGATTCCCCGGGATTGTTGGATTCCCTGGGATTGAAGGATTCCCTGGGCTTGTTGGATTCCCTACAGTTGTAGGGTTGGGAGGGCTCTGGGAGGAGTTATGGCCTCGTCCCATGGGATGTGTGGGGCTGGGATGGGGTCAGAGGGGACTTGGAGTCGTTCCATGGGGATCCAGAGGGGTTTGGAGGAGCTGGAATTTCACCCAAAGGTTTTGTGGATTGAAAAAAATGTCTGGAGGAGCTGGAGCTTCACCCAAGGGTTTTACGGATCTGGAAGATCTGGAGCAGCTCTGAACTTCCACCTTGTCCCATGGGATGGGTGGGGCTGGGATGGGGACCGGGGGGACTTGGAGTCGTTCCATGGGGATCAGGAGGGGTTTGGAAGGGCAGGAACTTGACCCAAGGGTTGTGCGGATCTGGAGGGCTCTGTGAACTTTTCCCGCTGGATTTGTGGATCTGGGGGGATCCAGGGGGGGGCTCTGTGATTTTTTTCCCATTGGATTTATGGATCTGGGCGGGGCTCTGTGGAATTGATCCATTGGATTTGTGAATCTGGAGAGATCTGGGGGGGGGGGGCTCTGTGAATTTTTCCTCTTGGATTTGTGAATCAGGAGGGATTTCTGGGCTCTCTAGATTTAATCCATTTTCTGTGTGGATCGGAATGGAATCCGTAGGGAGGCTCTGTGAAGTTTTCCCCTTGGATTTGTGAATCCAGGGGGGGCTCTGTGAATTTTTCCCCTTGGATTTGTGAATCAGGAGGGATCCAGGGGGGATTTTTTCCATTGCATTTATGGATCTGGAGGGACCTGAGGGGGCTCTGTGGATTTTTTCCCATTGGATTTGTGGATCTACGGGGGGGCATTTTGGACTTTTCCCATTGGATTTGTGGGAAGAGCTGGATGAACCCAGGGGTGGCTCTGTGGAGAATTGATCCACTGGATTTGTAGATCCAGGGGGGCTCTGTGGATTTAATCCATTTTCTGTATGGATCAGAATGGAATCCGGGGGGGCTCTGTGGACTTTTCCCATTGGATTTGTGAATCCAGGCGGGGCTCTATGGATTTTTCCTGACGGATTTATGGATCCAGGGAGGCGCTCTGTGGATGCAGACGGAGGGGGGCTCTGTGAATTTTTCCCATTGGATTTATGGATCTGGGGGGGTTCTGTGGATGTTTCCCATTGGATTTATGGATCCAGGGAGGCTCTGTGGATCGGGGGGGGGAGGGGCTCTGTGGATTTTTCCCATTGGATTTGTGAATCAGGAGGGATCCAGGGGGGGATTTTTCCATTGGATTTATGGATCTGGAGGGACCTGAGGGGGTTCTGTGGATCTTTCCCATTGAATTTAGGGATCCAGGGGGGCTCTGTAGATTTAATCCATTGGATTTATGGATCTGGTGGGGGGGGGGGGCTCTACGGATTTTTCCTGATGAATTTATGGATTCAGGGGGGCTCTGTGGATCCAGGGGGGGCACTCTGTGAATTTTTCCCATTGGATTTAAGGATCCAGGGGGGCTCTGTGAATTTTTCTCATTGGATTTATGGATCAAGGGGGGTTCTGTGGATCTTTCCCATTGAATTTAAGGATCCAGGGGGGCTCTGTAGATTTAATCCATTGGATTTATGGATCTGGGGGGGGGGGGGCTCTATGGATTTTTCCTGATGAATTTATGGATTCAGGGGGGCTCTGTGAATTTTTCCCATTGGATTTATGGATCAAGGGGGGTTCTGTGGATCTTTCCCATTGGATTTATGGATCTGGGGGGGCTCTGTGGATTTTTCCCATTGGATTTATGGATCCGGGGGGGCTCTGTGGATCCAGGGGGGGCCTCTATGAATTCCCCCCTGTATTTATGACTCAGGAGCGATCCTGCAGCCCCGCACAGCCTCGGGGAGGGGAGGCCGAGCCCCTCGCAGGCAGCAGCGAGCGCTCAGGTGCGGGCACGTCGGTGCCGAGGCGCAGCATCTCCCATTAATGAAGCACTTCATCACGGCTCCGTGCCGCGGGGGGAGCGCGGGGGGGCCCCCAATTCCCGGTGATAAATTCCAGCGACGGACGCCCGGCTCGCTGCCGGCAGCGGCAGCCGTGATTCTCCTTCATCTTGAATAATATTTGCGGAGCGCTTGTGAAATAACCCGGCGGTGCTGCGGCTGCCAGAGCAAAACCCCACCTTTATTCCCGACCCCCCTCATTCCCGAACCCCCCTTTATTCCCGACCCCCCTCATTCCCGACCCCACCTCATTCCCGACCCCCCTCATTCCCGACCCCTCTTTATTCCCGACCTCCCTTTATTCCCAACCCCCCTCATTCCCGACCCCCCTCATCCCCGACTCCCCTCATTCCCGACCCCCCTCATTCCTGACCCCCCTTTATTCCCGACCCCCCTCATTCCCGACCCCCCTCATTCCCGACCCCTCTTTATTCCCGACCCCTCTTTATTCCCGACCCCCCTCATTCCCGACCCCCCTTTATTCCCGACCCCCCTTTATTCCCAACCCCCCTCATTCCCGACCCCCCTCATTCCCGACCCCCCTTTATTCCCGACCCCCCCTCATTCCCGACCCCCCCTCATTCCCGACCCCCCTCATTCCTGACACTCCCTGGGCGCCCCCCCGCCCCCCCGATCCATGAATTTTGTAGTCAAGGTCTATCCAGACCCCCAGACCTGCCCCATTTGGGGTGAGGGTCCCCCCAGACCCCTGGCCCCACCTTCTGTCCCTTCATTCTGTACACCTGAGTTCCTTCCAGACCGCTGAATTTTGGGGTGAAGATCTACCCAGCCCCTTCCCATAACTCCTCAATTTTGGGGGTGAGGGTCCCCCCATACCTTTGGATCCCTGAATTTTGTAGTGAAATTCTACCCAGACCCTCCCCATAACTCCTGGATTTTGGGATGAGGGTCCCCCCATACCTTTGGGTGCCCCCTTAAATCTCTGAATTTTGTAGTCAAGATCAACCCAGACCCCCAGCTCCTCCCTTAAAATCCTGGATTTTGGGGTGAGGGTCCCCCCAGACCCCTGGGTACCCCCCTGGATCCCTAAATTTTGTTGTCAAGTTCTACCCAGAACTCTCCCCATAACTCCTGGATTTTGGGGTGAGGGTCCCCACCCAGACCCCTGGGTGCCCCCCAGACCCCTGAATTTTGTAGTCAAGGTCTACCCAGACCCCCAGACTCTCCCAGTTTGGGGTGAGGATCCCTTCCAGACCCTCAAGGTGCCCCCTGGATCCCTGAATTTTGTGAAGGTCTATCCAGAAGCCTCCCCATAACTCCTGGATTTTGGGGTGAGGGTCCCCCCAGACCTTTGGGTGCCCCCTGATCCCTAAATTTTGTAGTCAAGGTCTACCCAGACCCCTACACCCTCCCATTTTGGGGTGAGGGTCCCCCAGACCCTTGTGCGTCCCCTTGGATCCCTTTGGAGTGAAAGTCTGTCGAGACCCCCAGACCCTCCCCATTACTCCTGGATTTTGGGTTGAGGGTCCCCCCATACCTTGGGGTGCCCCCTTGAATCTCTGAATTTTGTAGTCAAGATCTACCCAGACCCCCAGACCTGCCCCATTTGGGGTGAGGGTCCCCTCACACCCCTGGGTGCCCCCTTGCATCCCTCAATTTTGTAGTCAAGTTCTACCCAGAACTCTCCCCATAACTCCCGGATTTTGGGGTGAGGGTCCCCCCAGACCCTCGGGGTGCCCCCCCAGGCTCCTGGCACCTCCCTTGATCTCTAATATTTTTGCTCATGGCCCCCCTTGTCCCACCCAGATCTACCTTTGTATTTTGGGGTGAGGGTCCCACCCAGACCCCTCCCAGATATCTGGGTTCCCCTGGACCCCTGAATTTTGGGATGAGGGTCCCACTTAGACCCTTAGAATCCCCCCAGACCCCTAAATTTTGCAGTGAAGTTCTACCCAGACCCTCCCCATAACTCCTGGATTTTGGGGTGAGGGTCCTCCCCAGACCCTTAGATTCCCCACAGACCCCTGAATTTTATAGTGATCTACCCAGACCATCCCCATAATTCCTGGATTTTGGGGTGAGGGTCTCCCCTGTCCCCCTCACATGGGTGGGCACACTGGGGGTCGCTCCCCAGCCCCCCCAGACATCGGGATTGAGGCCAGAAGGATCGGTGGGAGCTGGATTTGGTGTCCAGCCTTCCTCTCCCTCCCCTCCCGGCCCTGTCCCCGGGGTCTCGTGTTTTAAATAAGCTACAAAAACGTAAAATTTAATTTGGTGGGTGGATGGTTGATGATTTATGATTATGGTTTGTATTTTTGTTTGGTTTTTTGGGGAGTAGTTCTGGGGTTAATTCCATGTTTGGGGTTGGTTATGGAGTGATGATGGTTGGTTATTGTTTTTGATATTAGGAAATATAGAGGAAGGTTAATTGAAAGTGTATTGATGACGAGTGATTTGGATAATGTGTTTTTTTAATTCAAATAATTTAATTATTTTAAATCAAATTAATGATTTGATTAAAAAATAATTTAATTATTCAATAAAAAAATAAAAATGTCAAGATTAAAAAAAACCCGCTTAAAACGAAATTTAAATATTAGTTCCTAGTAAATGATAAAATAATTAACATTTTGTCTGGCATGAATGGGTTCCAAGTGCATCAGTACCAAGCTTGCCACGACTTTATCCGTCAAACCGTGACATTCTGGGTGTCCCCTCCTGTCCCTCCCCTGTCCCCTGGGTGTCCCCTCCTGTCCCTCCCCTGTCCCCTGGGTGTCCCCTCCCGTCCCTCCCGTCCTGCCCAGCCCGGCCCAGCCTCGCTCGGAGCTCGGCAGCGGCCGCAGCGATCCCAGCGTGGCCATGAAGGGTCCCCTGAGCGGGGGGATCTTCTCCCGCCACATCAAACGGCACCCCGGGGTGAGTCAGCCTTCCTCCTCGTCCTCCTCATCGTCCTCATCCTCCTCATCGTCCTCATCCTTCCTCCAGGGCCCCTCATCATCTTCATCCTCATCCTCCTCCAGGGCCCCTCATCATCCTCATCGTCATCAGCCTTCCTCCAGGGAACCCTCATCATCATCATCCTCCTCAGCCTTCCTCTAGGGCCCCCTCATCATCATCATCCTCCTCATCCTCCTCCCAGGGAACCCCTCATCCTCCTCAGCCTTCCTCGAGGGCCCCCTCATCATCCTCATCCTCCTCCTCTCAGGGACCCCCCCAGCCCCATTCCTGCTGCTCTGGGACCTTCCTCAGCCTCTTCTTCCTCCCCATTTTCCTCCTTCCAGGGAGCCCCCAGCCCTCTGGAACACGCTGGGAGCTTCTGTTCCTTTTACTGGGATGGACTGGGAGCTTCTGTTTCTTATACTGGGATGGACTGGGAGCTTCTGTTCCTTTTACTGGGATGGACTGGGAGCTTCTATTCCTTATACTGGGAGCTTCTATTCCTGTTACTGGGAAGGACTGGGACACTGTTCCTTTTACTGGGATGGACTGGGACACGCTGGGATCTTCTGATCCTTTTACTGGGATGGACTCTATCCCCTCCTCTCCCCCTCTCCATCCCCTCCCCGTGCCCCCTCGCTCCTCGTCTCCATCCCTTCCCCCCTTCAGGGAAGAACCATAAACCGAGGTTTGCTCTGGCTGGGGTCACTGGGAGCACTGGGAACGCTGGAAATGGGGGGTGCAGCACTGAATCCTCTCTCCCCGCTCCATCCCCTCCATCCCCTCCATCCCCGCTCCATCCCCTCCATCCCCTCCTCTCCATCCCCTCCATCCCCTCCATCCCCTCCTCTCCATCCCCTCCATCCCCTCCTCTCCATCCCCTCCTCTCCTCGGCTCCATCCTCTCCATCCCCTCCTCTCCATCCCCTCCATCCCCTCCATCCCCTCCTCTCCATCCCCTCCATCCCCTCCTCTCCATCCCCTCCATCCCCTCCATCCCCTCCTCTCCATCCTCTCCATCCCCTCCATCCCCTCCATCCCCTCCTCTCTCCCCGCTCTCCCCCTGTCCCCGGTGTCCCGCCCTCAATCGCGGCCGATCCGAGGAGGTTTTGACCTCCCCGAAATCAGCGCGGGGGGGAGCGGAACGAGAGCGGAGCCAGCGCGGGGCCCCGGGGAGGAGCCGCGAAGTGCCGGGAACGGCGGCGCTGCCGCTGCCGCTGCGGCCTCGGATGGCGGAAAATGCCCCCGGAATGCTCCGTGCCTCAGTTTCCCCAAGGGGATCACACCGGGAGGGCAACGGCAGCTCCCGGTTTGGGGTTCCTCACTAGAGGATTTGGGGCTGGGGTCCCGATTTCCAGTATTCCCAGTGCTCCCAGTCAGGGCTGAACCTCGGTTTGTGGCTCCTTCCTGAAGGATTTGGAGCTCAACACCCCATTTCCAGCGTTCCCAGTGCTCCCAGTGCTTCCAGTCAGAGCAAACCCAGTTTATGGTTTTTCCCTGAAGCATTTGGGGCTGAACACTCCATTTCCAGCATTCCCAGTGCTCCCAGTACCCCTGGTCAGAGTGGACTCCTATTTATGGTTCTTCCCCAAAGGATTTGGGGCTGAGAACCCAATTTCCATTCCCAGTGCTCCCAGTGACTCCAGTCAGGGCTGAGCCCCAATTTATGGCTCCTTCCTAAAGGATTTGGGGCTGGGGACCCCATTCCCAGCGCTCCCAGTCAGAGCAAACCCAGTTTATGATTCTTCCATAACGGATTTGAGGCTGAACCCCCCATTTCCAGCGTTCCCAGTGCTCCCAGTCAGAGCAAACCCCTAATTATGGTTCTTCCGTGAAGGATTTGGTCCTGGGGTCCCCATTTTGAGCATTTCCAGTGCTCCCAGTGTTCTCAGTCAGAGCAAACCCCAGTTTATGGTTCTTCCCTGAAAGATTTGGGGCTGAACACCCCATTCCCAGTGCTCCCAGTGCTCCCAGTATGGCCCTGCTCAGGGCTGAGCCTCGATTTGTGGTTCCTCCCTATAAGATTCGGTCTTGGGGACCCCATTTCGAGCATTCCCAGTGCTCCCAGTATGGCCCAGTTCCCGTCCAGCAGTGCCCAAACCAGGCTGGAATGCTGGATGCTGGCACCATCCTTGGCACCACACCTGCACTGGCCACAGGGCACCTCTCACCATCCTGGCACCATCCTGGCACAATGGCACCACCCCTGGCACCATCCCTGGCACCATCCTGGCACAATGGCACCACCCCTGGATCACCCCTGGCACCATCCCTGGCACCGGGAGTTGCCGCAGCTCCCGGAGCCGATCCGGGGCTCTCTCGCCATCTGCTGCCGCCGCCGTCTGGGTAATTAACGCCTGGCAGTAATTAGAGGCAGGACAATTAGAGACTGCCAAGGCGCAGGTGCCAGCGGTGGAGCCCGAGTGGGGTGGATGCGGACAGACAGACGGACGGCACCACAAAAACTGACCCTGGTCAATTTGGGATCTTCTTTGTGCACCCCAAATCCCTCACGGGGACTGGCAGATGCACCCAGACCCCCCCGGATCCCCCCCAGCCCCAAATCCTTTAGGGAGGAGCCACAAACTGGGGCTCAGTCCTGACTGGGAGCACTGGGAATGCTCGAAATGGGGTGTTCAACCCCAAATCCTTCAGGGAAGAACCATAAATAGGAGTTCACTCTGACCAGGAGCACTGGGAGCACTGGGAATGCTGGAAATATGATCCCCAGCCCCAAATCCTCCAGGGACGAGCCACAAACCGAGGCTCAGCCCTGACTGGAGTCACTGGGAGCACTGGGAATGCTGGAAATAGTGTCCCCAACACCAAATCCTTCAGGGAAAAACCATAAACTGGGGTTTGCTCTGACCAGGAGAACTGGGAGCACTGGGAATGGGGTCCCCAGCCCCAAATCCTTCAGGGAGGAGTCACAAACTGGAGTTTGCTCTGACTGGGAGCACTGGGAGCACTGGGAATGGGCTGTTCAGGACCAAATCCTTTAGGGTTTTAGCCTCAAACCGAGGTTTGCTCTGACCAGGGGCACTGGGAATGCTGAAAATGGGATCCCCAGCCCAAAATCCTTCAGGAAGGACCCACAAACTGCAGCTCAGCCCTGACTGGGAGCACTGGGAGCACTGGGAATGCTGGAAATGAGGTGTTCAGCACCAAATCCTTTAGGGAAGATCCATAAACTGGGGTTTGCTCTGACCAGGAGCACTGGGAGCACTGGGAATGGGGGGGTTCAGCCCCAAATCCTTCAGGAAGGACCCACAAACTGCAGCTCAGCCCTGACTGGGAGCACTGGGATTCACTGGGATCACCAGGAATTCCTCCCCCATCTCCTCAGCAGAGCCAGCCCTGGGCAGCCCGAGGCTGAGGGAGCCAATTTCTCATTCCTACCCAATTCCTCTCCACACGAGGCGATTTTTCCTCTCGCCGCTTCCATTCCGTCACTCGGGCTGACAGCTCCAGCTGGAGCTCGGCACTCCTGGGCCACCTCTCCCCAGTAAATCTCGCGGGTGTCAGCTCTGCCTTCGCTCTGCCTGATAAATATTCATTTCATTGGGGCATTTTTCAATTCTCTTTCTCTTTTTTTTTTTTTTTTTTTTATTTTTTTCATTTTTTTTCTGCTTTTTTTTGCAGCTCATTCCTCTCATTGGCTTCATCAGCGTGGGGCTGGGCAGTGCGGTGCTGTACCTGGTGAGGTTGGCATTGTACAGCCCTGATGTCAGGTATGGGTTGGCACAGCTGGGGCACAGCTGGGCACACTTGGGGAACACCTGGGACACACCTGGGCACACCTGGGCACACTTGGGGGTCACCCCACACTGCCAGAGTGGGGGCCAGAGGTGCCCAGAATGAACCTGGTGAGGCTGGCACTGTACAGCCCCAATGTCAGGTGTGGCTGGGCACACCTGGGGGTCACCTGGTGCACAGCTGGGGGTCACCTGGGCACCCCTGAGCACACCTGGGGTACATCTGGGCACACCTGGGCATCCCTGGGCACACTTGGGGGTCACCCCACACTGCCAGAGTGGGGGCCAGAGGTGCCCAGTGGCTGGCACTGCCACAGCCCAAATGTCAGGTATGGCTGGGCACACCTGGGGCACACCTGGGGGTCACCCCACACTCCCAGAGTGGGGAAATGTGGGGCCAGAGCTGCCCAGAATGAACCTGGTGAGGTTGGCACTGCACAGCCCCAATGACAGGTGCAGCTTGGCACACCTGGGGCACACCTGGGGCACACCTGGGGGTCACCGGAGTGAGGAAATGTGGGGCCAGAGGTGCCCAGTGTGGCTGGAACTGCACAGCCCAAATGCCAGGTACACTTTGAGGTGCCCTAGGCACACCTGGGGCACATCTGGGCACACCTGGGGCACACCCCACACCCCCAGAGTGGGCAAATGCGGGGCCAGAGGTGCCCAGGATGAACCTTGTGAGGTTGGCACTGACCAGCCCCAATGCCAGGTATGCTTTGAGGTGCCCTGGGCATATCTGGGGCACACCTGGGGGTCACCCCACACCCCCAGAGCACATCGTGGGGCTCAGCCCATGCTCAGACCCAGCTCCAGGGTGGGAAATCCACACACAAAAAATTCCCAGATGGAAAATTCTGCTCTTGGCAGCAGCAGCAGAACAGGAAGGGGATGGAGAGATGGAAAAAAAGGGGGTGGGAAATGGAAAAAAGGCGGGGGAAGGACGGAAAAGGGGGGCAACAGGAGCTGCTGTCCCCAGGGACCCCTCCCACGGTCCCCCAGCCCCTCAGGGACAGCACAGGACGGGACCAGTTTG
This sequence comes from Melozone crissalis, assembly GCF_028551555.1. Lineage (NCBI taxonomy): Eukaryota > Metazoa > Chordata > Aves > Passeriformes > Passerellidae > Melozone > Melozone crissalis. Next base: position 561,691 of record NW_026535985.1, read on the forward strand.
GCTCCAAGGAGAACTGGGACGGGACTGGGGGCGCTTTTGGGGGGTCCCATGGGGTGGGGGGCGGTGCTGGTGGGGCTGGGGGCGTTTTGGGGGGGTCTCTCCCCCCAATCCATCCAGGTGTTGATGTCCCCCCCGTGTCACCCCCTCGCAGCTGGGACAGGAAGAACAATCCGGAGCCCTGGAACAAGCTGAGCCCCACAGACCAGTACAAAGTGAGCACTGGGTGGACTGGGAGGGCTGGGAGTGTTGGGGGGGAGGAATTTTTAGGGCATTTTTAGGGTAAAACACTGAGTTTTCCTCATGCTTGTGCTGAAATTTGGGGAGGGGGCATTGAGTGACACCAAGGCCAGGCTGCAGTGACACTGAGGGGACACTTCAGGGTTTTCCAGAGGCAATTTTGGGGGAGGGAGCCATTTTTAGGGCATTTACTTTTAGGGTAAAACTGTGTTTTCTTCAGGAAAGGGAAAGGGGGAACAGCCCTGGGGTAGAACGCCCCAAATATTTGTGCTTAAATTTGGGGAGGGGGCACTGGATAACACTGGGGGGACTGCAGTGACGCTATGGGGACATTTTAGGGTTTCCCAGGTGGCAATGTGGGGGAAGGAGCCACTTTTAGGGTAAAATATTCAGGAAAGGGAAAGGGGGATCAGTCCTGGAGCAGAGACCCCCAAAATGTTTGTGCTCAGATTTGGGGAGGGGGCACCAAGGCCACCAAGGCTGCAGTGACACCGTGGGGACACTTTAGGGTTTCCCAGATGCAATTTTGAGGGGGATTTAGCCACTTTTAGGGCACATTTAGGGTAAAATATTTAGGAAAGGGAAATCAGCCCTGAAGCAGAGACCCCAAAATGTTTGTGCTCAGATTTGGGGAAGGGGCACCAAGGCCACCAAGACCCCAAGGCTGCAGTGACACTGGGGGGACACTTCAGGGTTTCCCAGAGGCCATTTTGGGGTAAGGGAGCAATTTTTAGGGCACTTTTAGGGTAAAACACTGAGTTTTCTTCAGGAAAGGGAAAGGGGGATGGATCATCCCTGGAGCAGAGACCTCCCCCCCCCCCCAAATACTCAAATTTGGGGAGGGGGCACTGAGTGACACCTGTACAGGCTGCAGTGACACCGGGGGGACACTTTAGGGTTTCCCAGGAGGTTGGCAGTGTGTGGGGTGAGGGGGATTCAGCCACTTTTAGGGCACTTTTAAGGTAAAACATGGGAGTTTTCCTCATGTTTGTGCTCGAATTTGGGGAGGGGGCACTGGGTGACACCAAGGCCAGGCTGCAGAGACTCTGGGGGGTCCGTGTGACACTGGGGTGCTGCAGTGACCCCCCTGACCCCCTCTCTCCCGCAGTTTCTGGCAGTTTCCACCGACTACAAGAACCTCAAGAAGGAGCGGCCGAGCTTCTGAGGCAGCGCTGGGACCGGCTGGGCTGCAGGAGGAGCCCCACAAAGACCCCACAAAAGGCCCCCAAAACCCCCCCCCCCCAAAATCCCCAAAGCCCCCCCAAGCTCCCAAAACCCCCCAGAGCCCCCCAAAGCTTCCTCAGTCCCCCCAAACCCCGAGGTCCTGTCCCCCACCCGCAATAAAGCCCAGCCCTGGGGGTGCCCCCTCACCCTCAGCTCCTGCACTGAACCGAGCACGGGGATGAATTGTGGGGTGGGGGGCAGCAAAGGGGGGGTCCTTTGGGGTTTCCCAAATCCTGGGAGCAGCAAATTGGATCCTTTAGGGTTCCCAGAGTTTGGGGGCAGCAAACTGGATCTTTTATGGTTTTGCAGGACCTGAGGTGGGAGAGCACGGGGTCCTTTGCGTTTTCCCAGAATCTAGGAGCAGCAAACCGGATCCTTTGGGGTTTCCCAAAGTGGGGGCAGTAAACGGAATCCTTTATGGTTTCCCAGAGCCCAGGGGCACCAAACTGGATCCTTCAGGGTTTCCCAAAACTTGGGGGGACAGCACTGGATCCTTTATGGAAGTTAGGGGCAGCAGACTTGATTTTTTATGGTTTTCCAGAGCCTGGGGTGGATGGGGGGACATCACCGGATCCTTTATGGTTTCCCAGAGTTTGGGGGCAGCAAATTGGATCCTTTGGGGTTTCTCAGAGCCTGGGAAGGGACAGCAAACTGGGTCCTTTAGGGTTTCCCAAAACCTGGAAGGGAGCAGCAAATTGGATCCTTTAGGGTTTCCCGGACTTTGGGGGCAGCAACCTGAATCCTTTAGGGTTTCCCAGAACTTAGGGACAGCACTGGATCCTTTAGGGTTTCCCAGAACTTAGGGACAGCACTGGATCCTTCGGGGTTTCCCAAAGCCTGAGAGCAGCAAACTGCATCATTTAGGGTTTCCCCCAAAATCTTGAAGCGGGGACAGCACTGGATCCTTTAGGGTTTCCCAGAACCTGGGGGGACAGAACTGGTTCCTTTATGGTTTCCCAGAGTTTGGGGACAGCAAACTGGATCTTTTAGGGTTTCCCAGTTCCTTGGAGCAGCAAACTGGATCTTTTATGGTTTCCCAGAACTGAGAGGGGATAGCACTGGCTCCTTGGGCGTTTCCCAGAACCTGGGAGCAGCAAACTGGATCCTTTGAGGTTTTCCAGAGCTTCGGGTCAGCAAATTGGATCATTTAGGGTTTTCCAGAGGGGGGGAAGCAGAAAATGGGATCCTTCATGGAATCACGGGGCCTGGGGGAGCCTGGGAGCAGCAAATTGGATCCTTTATGGTTTCCCAGAACTTGGGGACAGCTTTGGATCCTTCGGGGTTTCCCAAAACCTGGGTGGGAAGCAAACTGAATCCTTTATGATTTTCCAGAGCCTGGGGTGGGAAGGGGCAGCGAACTGGATCCTTTAGGGTTTCCCAGTTCCTAGGAGCAGCAAATTGAATCTTTTATGGTTTCCCAGAACTGAGAGGGGATAGCACTGGCTCCTTTGAGGTTTCCCAGAACCTGGGAGCAGCAAACTGGATCCTTTAGGGTTTCCCAGTTCCTAGGAGCAGCTAACTGAATCTTTTATGGTTTCCCAGAACTTGGAGGCAGCAAACTGGATCTTTTAGGTTTTCCCAGAGCCTTGGGGGGACATCTCCGGATGTTTTCTGTTTTCCCAGAGCCTGAGCACGGGGGTGTTTGTGTGACCCCCCCGGGGGACGCTCACAGCCCTGGCAGCAGCACAAACCCCGCAAAGCCCCCGAGCCCCCGGGGCCGGTTCCGCTCCCACGGCCCGGGGTCCCCTCGCGGCCCCTCTGGGGAGGGAAAGGGATGGGAGGGGAGGGGGGTCAGAGAGACACGGGGGGGACGGGCGGGACCCGCGGGGGGGCGTGACACGGGACAGAGCCCGGGACACGGGACAGACACGGGACAGAGCCCGGGACACGGGACAGAGCCGGGATAGAGCCCGGGACACGGGACAGACACGGGACAGAGACCAGGACACGGGACAGACACGGGACAGACACGGGACAGAGCCCGAGACACGGGACAGAGCCGGGATAGAGCCCGGGACACGGGACAGACACGGGACAGAGACCAGGACACGGGACAAAGCCCGGACAGAACCGGGACAGAGCCCGGGACACGGGACAGACACGGGATATGGGACAGACACGGGATAGAGCCCGGGACACGGGACAGAACCGGGATAGAGCCCGGGACATGGGACAGACATGGGGAGGGACGGGCGGGACCCTCTGGGGGACGTGACACGGGACAGAGCCCGGAACACGGGACAGACACGGGACAGAGCCGGGACAGAGCCTGGGACACGGGACAGAACCGGGACACGGGACAGAGCCGGGACAGGGGACATAGCCCGTGACAGAGCCCAGACAGCCGGGACAGGGGACAGAACCCAGTTGGACAACAGGAAAAGGGGAAGGGAGGGATCCCAGGCTGTCCCCCCACTGTACCCCAAATGTTCCAAGGCTCAGCATCACCCCCTGCCCTCAGGATGGGGAAACTGAGGCACCAGAGCCTCGCTGAGGGGTTCTATGGACCCCTCCCCAACATCCCCCTGCCCTCAGAGCCCACGGGGGCAGCACCAGCATGAGGAAACTGAGGCACGAGAGCCTGAGGGACCCCTCCCCAACATCCAGCACGGCCCAAACACCTCCAAATCTCTGCCCCCACTTTTATTAGCGACCCCTCCCCATAGAAAAGTGCAAGGTGAGGCTGCAGCAAGCAGTGCCCCCCATCCAAATGCAGGATTTGGGGGGGTCTCTGTCCCCTAACACTGAGAGTGGGATGGGTGCCCAAGGACACGGCACACAAAGGTGACAACGGGGGACAAGAGGACAGGCAGGGGTGGCTCTGAGGGTCTCAGTGCCCCCTCCCCAGCGCCCCCAGGCTGGCAGCAGGGCCGTGCCCCCCTCAGTGGTCGCTGAGGGCGGGCATGGAGGTCTCAACAGGACCCTGGTGGCTCCTGGCACTTGGGGGACCCTTCCCCAATACCCAGCACAGCTCCAAATCTCTGCCCCCACTTTTATTAGCGACCCCTCCCCATAGAAAAGTGCAAGATGAGGCTGCAGCAAGCAGTGCCCCCCACCCAAATGCAGGACTTGGGGGGGGTCTCTGTACTCTAACACTGACAGAAGGATGCGTCCCCATCCCAGGGATGCAGCACCCAAGGGTGACAATGAGGGACAAGAGGACAGGCAGGGGTGGCTCTGAGGGTCTCGGTGCCCCCTCCCCAGCGTCCCTAGGCTGGCAGCAGGGCCGTGCCCCCTCAGTGGTCGCTGAAGCCGGGCATGGGGAAGGCACGGGCGAAGGTCTCCACGCGCTGGCGCAGCTCCTGCAGGCGCTGCTGCGTCGCCGCGTCCTGGAGCAGGAAATTCCTGAAATCCTGGAGCTTACCTGGCGTGGGGAGGGCACAGGTGAGCACCAGGGCAGATCCAGACATGCCACAGGTACCCACAGCATGGCTGGCATCGGGGTGGGGTGAGGGGATGGGGGGGAAATGGGAGAAATGGGGAAAATGGGGGGAAAGAAATGGGGGGGAAGAAATGGGGGGGGAAGAAATGGAAAGAAATGGGGGGAAATAAATGGGGGGGAAGGAATGGGGGGAAAGGAATAGGGGGAAAATGGGGGGGAAATGGAGGGGAAATAGGAGGAAAACGAGGAAAAACTGGGGGGAAATTGGGGGAAATGGGGGGAAACAAATGGGGGCAAAAAATGGGGGGAAAGAAATAGAAGGAAATGGGGGGAAATAAATGGGGGAAATAAATTGGGGGAAATAAATTGGGGGAAATGAAGAGAAATGGGGTGGAAATGGGGAAAAATTGGGGGAAATGGGAGGAAATAAATGGGGGAAATGGGGGGAAATAAGTGGGGGAAATAAATGGGGGAAAATAAATGGGGGAAATAAATGGGGGGAAATTGGGAGAAACTGGGGGAAATTGGGGGGAAATGGGGAGAATAGGAAGGAATGGGGATAAATGGGGAAAACGGGGGGGAAATTGGGGGAAAATTGAGGGGAAATGGGGGGTAATTGGATGAATGGGGGAAATGGAGGGAAACTGGGGGGGAAATGGCTCACTGGTTTTGCTCTTGACATCCAAGGCCAGGGCGATGCCCTCATCAATGAACTCCACGACCTTCTGGAAATCCTCCTCACGGAACTGGCGGGAGGTCAGGGCAGGAGCACCTGGGGACAGCGGGGACATCAGGGACAGAGCCCATCAGGGACAGCAGCACTGCAGGGGCACCAGCCCCACAAGGGGCTCCCTCAGTCCCAGACCCCCATGGAGGTCCCTCAGTCACAGATCCTCACGGAGGTCACTGAACCCCAGACCCCCAAGAATCTCCCTCATTCCCAGCCCCCCAAGAAGCTCCTGCCCCCAGACCCCTCACTGGGGCTCCCCAAATTTGAGGACCAAGATGTCCCAAATTCTTCTCCCCACAAGATCCTGCCCCCTTTCCCACCCAAACCCATCCCCAAATTCCCACCCAGACAAGGGAGAAGCATCAGGGGTGAGGCCCCCCAAGAAGCTCCCAGGCCCCAAACCCCTCACTGGGGCTCCCCAAATTTGGGACCAAGAGGTCCAAGAGGTCCCCAGATTCTCCTCCCCCTGAGTCCCTGCCCCTTTCCCACCCAAACCCACCCCCAAATTCCCACTCAGAGAGGGCAGAACCACCTGGGCAGGGTGGGGCTCCCTCATTTCCAGCCCCACAAGAGGATCCCTCATTCCCAGCCCCACAAGAAGCTCCCTGGCCCCAAACCCTTCACTGCACCTCCCCAAGGGCTCCCCAAATTCTCCCCATGAAGACCAGCCCCTTCCCCACCCAAACCCACCCCCAAATTCCCACTCAGAGAGGGCAGAACCAGCAGGGATTAAGCCCCCCAGGCCCCCCAAGGGGTTTCCTCATTCCCAGCCCCACAAGCAGCTCCCAGGCCCCCAAACCCCTCACTGCACCTCCCAAAGGGCTCCCCAAATTCTCCCCCTGAGTCCCTGCCCCCTTTCCCACCCAAACCTACCCCCAAATTCCCACTCAGAGAGGGGCGAGGCAGTGGGGCTGCTGTGGGGTGAGGCCCCCCAGGCCCCTGGGCAGGGTGGGGCTCCTTCATTCCCAGCTCCCCAAGGGGTTTCCTTATTCCCAGCTCCCCAGGCAGCTCCGTGGCCCCCAAACCCCTCACCGCACCTCCCCAAGGGCTCCCCAAATTCTCCCCCTGAGTCCCTGCCCCCCTTTCCCACCCAAATCCACCCCCAAATTCCCCCTCAGAGAGGGCAGAAGCAGCAGGGCAGGGTCTGTCCCTCACCCAGGCGCAGCCCCCCAGGGGTCAGGGCACTCCTGTCCCCTGGGCACGTGTTCTTGTTGGCCGTGATGGACACGAGCTCCAGCACCCGCTCTGCCCGCGCCCCGTCCATGCCCTTGGGCCGCAGGTCCACCAGCACCAGGTGGTTGTCGGTGCCCCCTGGGGAGGGAAGAGAGGGGTGAGGGGTCACGCACGTCTTTTCATGAAAATCCTTTCTTAGGATTTAGTTCTTCCTGAGAAGCTGAGAGGCCTCAGGAACAAAATGTAAGCAATGGTTATCTGCTGCTGTGGGATGCAACAGGGGGAGCTGTGATTGGTCTCGTGTGGATGTTTGGAATTAGTGACCAGTCACGGCAGAGCTGGTTCTCTCTCTCTGTCCGAGCCACAGACCTTTATTTTCATTCCTTTCTATTCTCAGCTTAGCTAGCATTCTGAGATGAAACTTTTCCTTCTATTCTTTTACTATAGTTTTAATGTAATATAATATATATCATAAAATAATAGATCAAGCCTTCTGAAACATGGAGTCAGATCTACGTCTCTTCCCTCATCCAAAGACTCCTGTGACCACTGTCACAGCGAGGGGTCCCTGAGCGCCCCCAGACCCCTCTGCAGGGCCTGGTGTGCGCTGGTGGTTCTGGCTCAGCCTCACTTCTCTGCCCCCCAGTCCTCCTGCTGGCCTGAGACTGGGCAGAGCCACTCGGCCCCACCATGGCTCAGCCTTGTCCCCAGCCATGGGTCACTCTTGTCCCCAGCCATGGCTCAGCCTTGTCCCCAGCCATGGCTCAGCCTTGTCCCCAGCCATGGGTCACTCTTGTCCCCCACCATGGCTCACCCCTCCCTGACCCCAAAAACAGCAGGACTGGAGCACCAGAGTGTCCCTTGTCCCCAAAACTGTGGGGTCAGAGCATTACCTGACACCAGGGTATACCTTGTCCCCACCATGGCTCATCCCTCCTTGTCCCCAAAACCAGCAGGACAGAGCCTCACCTGACACCAGGGTGTACCGTGACCCCAAAACTGACACCAGGGTGTCCCTTGTCCCCACCACAGCTCACCTCTACTTGTCCCCAAAACCAGCAGGACTGGAGCACCAGGACTGGAGCACCTTGTCCCCAAAACTGACACCAAGGTGTACCCTGTCCCCAAAACTGTGGGGTGAGAGCATCACCTGACACCTGGGTGTATCTCATCCCCACTATGGCTCCTCCCTCTTTGACCCCAAAAACAGCAGGACTGGAGCACCAGGGTGTACCTTGACCCCAAAACTGACACCAGGGTGTACCTGGTCCCCAAAACTGTGGGGTCAGAGCCTCACCTGACCCCAGGGTGCACCAGCAGGACAGACAGACAGCCAGACTCACCTGACACCAGGGTGTATCTGGGACAGACAGACAGACTCACCTGACACCAGGGTGTATCTGGGACAGACAGACAGACAGACAGACAGACAGACTCACCTGACACCAGGGTGTACCTGGGATGGACAGACAGACAGACACACAGACAGACTCACCTGACCCCAGGGTGTATCTGGGACAGACAGACAGACAGACACACAGACAGACAGACTCACCTGACCCCAGGGTGTATCTGGGACAGACAGACAGACAGACAGACAGACAGACTCACCTGACCCCAGGGTGTATCTGGGACAGACAGACAGACAGACACACAGACAGACTCACCTGACCCCAGGGTGTATCTGGGACAGACAGACAGACAGACAGACAGACTCACCTGACACCAGGGTGTATCTGGGACAGACAGACAGACACACAGACAGACAGACTCACCTGACACCAGGGTGTACCTGGGATGGACAGACAGACAGACAGACAGACAGACTCACCTGACCCCAGGGTGTATCTGGGACAGACAGACAGACAGACAGACAGACAGACAGACTCACCTGACACCAGGGTGTATCTGGGACAGACAGACAGACAGACAGACAGACGGACAGACAGACTCACCTGACACCAGGGTGTATCTGGGACAGACAGACAGACAGACAGACAGACAGACTCACCTGACCCCAGGGTGTATCTGGGACAGACAGACAGACAGACAGACAGACAGACTCACCTGACCCCAGGGTGTATCTGGGACAGACAGACAGACAGACAGACAGACAGACTCACCTGACCCCAGGGTGTATCTGGGACAGACAGACAGACACACAGACAGACAGACTCACCTGACACCAGGGTGTACCTGGGATGGACAGACAGACAGACAGACAGACAGACTCACCTGACCCCAGGGTGTATCTGGGACAGACAGACAGACAGACAGACAGACAGACAGACTCACCTGACACCAGGGTGTATCTGGGACAGACAGACAGACAGACAGACAGACGGACAGACAGACTCACCTGACACCAGGGTGTACCCTCTCTGCAGCAGTGCCTGTGCCATGGCCTTGGCGTTCCTCAGCACCTGCTGGCAGTACTGCCTGAAGGCCGGGGAGCTGGCCTGGGGACAGGGACACCGTCACCATGGGGGGACCTCAAAACCCCAACAGAACAGGGGACACCACTGGCGTGGGGACACCCCAATAGGACAGGGGACACCCCATAGCACAGGGGACACCCCAATAGGACAGGGGACACCCCTACAGGATAGGGGGGACACCCCAACACCCCATAGGACAGGAGACACCCCATCAGCATGGGGACACCCAATAGCACAGGGGGACACAGGGGGCACACCCCATAGCACAGGGGACACCCCAACACCCCATCAGCATGGGGGACACCCCATAGCACAGGAGAAACCTCATAGCACAGGGGGACACCCCATAGCACTGGGGACACCCCATAGACACCCCAACACCCCACAGCACATGCGGGACCACCCCACAGCACAGGTGACACCCCATAGCACAGGGAACACCCCAACACCCCATCAGACCAGGGGACACCCCATAGCACTGGGGACACCCCATACCACAGGGGACACCCCAACACCCCAGGGGGGACACCCCATAGCACAAGGGGGGCACATGGGACACCCCACAGCACGGGGGGACACACAGGACACCCCATAGCACAAGGGGGACACCCCAATACTCCATAGCACAGGGGGGACACCCCATCAGGACAGGGGGACACCCCAACACCCCATCGTGGGGGGGGACACCCCATCAGCCTGGGGACACCCCACAGCACAGGGGGGACACCCCATCAGGGCAGGGGGGTCAGCCCATAGCACAGGGCGACACCCCATAGAAGAGAGGGGACACCCCATAACTACAGGGGACACCCCACAGCACAGGGGACACCCCAACAGGACAGGGGGGGCACAGGACAGCCTACAGCAGAGCGGGGACACCCCAACACCCCACCCCACGGCACAAGGGGCACACAGGACACCCCCTCCCCAGCCCAGACCTGCTTGAGGGCCACGGCCACGGCAGCGATGGCGTGGTTGTGGGGTCCCCCCTGCAGCGAGGGGAACACGGAGAAGTTGATCCTGTCCTCCAGGTCGTAGAGCGTCTCCTTGCCCGTCTTCTTGTCCACGGAGCGCACGCCCTTGCGGTAGAAGATCAGCCCTGACCTGGTGGCAAGGGGACACTGTCACCTCCGCTGCCTGGGGGGACATTCTGGGGGCTCCTTCATTCCCAGACCACCAAGGGGCTCACAGGATCCCAAACCCCCATGGGGGTCCCTCAGTCGCAGCCCCCCAGAGGGGGTCCTTGGGTCCCAGCCCCTCACTGGGGCTCTTTCATTCCCAGCCCCCCAAAGAGCTCACAGGGTCTCAGCCCCACAAGGGGGTCCCTGGGTCCCAGCCCCCCAAGGGGCTCCTTCAGTCCCAGCCCCATAAGGGGGCCCCTCATTCCCAGCCCCCAAAGGGCTCACAGCCCCCCAAGAAGCTCCTTCATTCCCCACCCCCAAGGGGGATCCCACATTCCCAGCCCCCCAAGGGACTCCCTGAGCCCCAGCCCCCCAAAGGGGTTCCCTCATTCCCAGCCCCACAAGGAGCTCATGGGGTCCCAGCCCCACAAAGGGCTCCCTGAGCCCCAGACCCCCATGGTGGTCCCTGAATCTCTGCCCCCCAAGGGGGTCCCTGAGTCCCTGACCCCCAAGGGGGTCACAGGGTCCCAGCCTGGGGCATTTTGGGGTCCCCTTAGGGTGCACCCGGGGCTCCCTGGGGCTCTTTGGGGTCCCAGCCCCCCAAGAAGGTCCCTCATTCCCAGCCCCTCACTGAGGCTCTTTCATTCCCAGCCCCCCAAGGGGGTCCCTCATTGCCAGCCCCACAAGAGGCTCACAGGGTCCCAGCCTGAGGCACTTTGGGGTCCCCTTGGGGTGCAGCTGGGGCTCCCTGGGGTCCCAGATCCCCAAGGGGCTCCCTCATTCCCAACCCCTCAAGAAGCTCCTGGGATCCCAGCCCTTCAAGGGGCTCACAGGGTCCCAGACCCCCAAAAAGCTCCCAGAGTCCCAGCCCCCCAAGGGGGTCCTTCAGTCCCAGCCCCCCAAGGGGGTCACAGGGTCCCAGCCTGGAGCACCTTGGGGTCCCCTTGGGGTGCACCTGGAGCTCCCTGGGGCTCTTTGGGGTCTCAGCCCCCCAAGGGGCTCCCTGAATCCCCCAGTCCCAGCTCCCCAAGGGGCTCCTTCAGTCCCGGCCCCTCAGGGGCTCCCTGAATCCCTGAGTCCCCCAAGGGGGTCCCTCATTCCCAGCCCCCCAAGGGGCTCATAGGTCCCAGACCCACAAGGGGGTCCCTCATTCCCAGCCCCCCAAATGGCTCCTTCAGTCCCAGCCCCCCATGACGCTCCTCAATTCCCATGGTGGTCCCTCATTCCCAGCCCCAAAGGGGCTCCCTGAATCCCTCATTCCCAGCCCCCCGAGGATCTCCCTGATTCCCAGCCCCCCAAGGGGCTCTCAGGGTCCCACCCCCTCCCATGGGGGTCCCGGGGGTCCCACCTGGCCCCCCGCAGCGTCTTGTGCGTGGTGCTGGTGACGACGTCCGCGTGCTCGAAGGGGGACGGGATCACCTTGGCGGCCACCAGCCCGCTGATGTGGGCCATGTCTGCCAGCAGGTAGGCCTTGACCTCGTCACACACCTGGGGGGGACACCCACGGGGGTCACCTGCTGTCCCCAGAGACCCCTAGGACCTCCCAGGACCCCCAGAGCCCCCCAGGACCCCCCCTTATCCTCCTGATGCGGGTGTAGTTGATGAGGTGGGGGACCTACCTGGGGACACCCACCGGGGTCACCCACCTGGGGACACCCTGGGGACACCCACCAGGGTCACCTGCTGTCCCCAGAGCCCTCCTGAGTCCCCCAGGACCCCCAGAGCCCCCCAGAGCCCCCCTGATGCAGGCATAGTCAATGAAGTGGGGGACACCCACCTGTGACACCCACCGGGGTCACCCACCTGGGGACACCCTGGGGACACTGACCAGGGACACCCACGGGGGTCACCTGCTGTCCCCAGAGCCCCCAGGACCCCCCCTCACCCTCCTGATGTGGGTGCAGTCGATGAGGCGGGAGACACCCACCAGGGACACCCATTGGGGACACTCACCTGGGGACACCCACCAGGGTCACCTGCTGTCCCCAAAGCCCCCCTGAGCCCCCCAGGACCCTCCTGAGCCCCACAGGACCCTCCTGAGACCCCCAGAGCCCCCCCAGGACCCCTCCTCACCCTCCTGATGCGGGCGTAGTCGATGAGGCGGGCGTAGGCGCTGGTGCCCGCGATGATCAGGCGGGGACGGAACAGACGCGCCGTCACCTCCAGCTGGGCATAGTCAATGAGGCCTGTGGTGGGCTGGGACGGACAGACGGACGGACAGACAGGTCAGACGGACGAGGGAGGGACAGACAGGTCAGAGAGACCAGGGATGGACAGGTCAGTCAGTCCAAGGACAGACAGACAGACAGGTCAGACAGACAGGTCAGTCAGCCCAGGGATGGACAGACAGGTCAGACAGACCAGGGAGGGACAGACGGGTCAGTCAGAGCCCAAGGACAGACAGACACATTGGTCAGTCAGTTCTGGGATACACAGACAGACAGACAGACAGACAGGTCAGTCAGTACAGCGACAGACAGACACACACATTGGTCAGTCAAGGAACAGGCAAACAGGTCAGTCAGTGAAGGGATGGACAGACAGACAGATTGGTCAGTCCAAGGACAGACAGAGAGGTCAGTCAGTCCATGGACAGACAGAGAGGTCAGTCAGTCCATGGACAGACAAACAGACAGACAGATCAGTCAGCCCAAGGACAGACAGACAGGTCAGTCAGCCCAGGGAGAGACAGACAGGTTAGTCAGTCCGGGGATGGACAGACATACAGACAGGTCAGTCAGCCCAGGGACAGACAGACAGACAGACAGGTCACCCTGGTGACACCCTGGGCTCCCCCCAGCCCCTCCCTGCCCCCAGCTCACATCCAGCTTGTAGGGCATGGACTCGAAGAAGATGGAGGTGGCCGAGATCCGCTTGGTGTCCGTCATGTAACCGTGGGTGAGGCTGGGAAGGGAATGGGGATAAAATAAATGGAGGGGAAAAAAAATAAAATTGGGGATAAAATCATGGGATAAAATGGGGATAACATGGGGAAAAATGCGGATGAAATGGGGATAATGTGGGGAAAAAATGGGGGGGAAATGCAGAAAAATGGGGGGAAATGGGGGGAAAATGGGGGGAAAATAATGGGATATTCAGGGCAGTTGGAAAGAAAGGCTGGGCCTGGGAAAATATTAGGGTAGGCCCTGGGAAGATGTTCCCTCAATTCCCAACTCCCCCCAATTCCCCAGTTCCCCAATTCCCAGCTCCCCATGTACATCCCAATTCCCCCAATTTCTAATTCCCCTATCCCCAAACCCCCAATCCCCAAACCCCCAATCCTCAATTCCCCAATCCCCCATTCCCCCAATTCCCAACTCCCAATCCCCAAACCCCCCAGTTCCTACACACTGGCCCCCATCGGGCAGGTCCAATTCCCCAATTCCCAATCCCCAAATCCCCAGTTCTCAATTTCCCCAATTCCCCATTCTCAATTCCCCCAATTGCCAGTTCCCCATGTACTGGTCCTACATCCCAATTCCCCCAATTCCCCAATCCCCCAATCCTCAATCCCCCAATTCCCAATCCCCCACATACTGGCCCCCATTGGGCAGGTCCATTCCCCCAGTTCCCGAATCCCCCAATCCCCAATTCCCAATCCCCCAACTCCCAATCCTCAATCCCCCCAAACCCAAAACCCCCCAATTCCCTACGCACTGGCCCCCATTGGGCAAGTCCACTTCCCCAAACCCCAAATCCCAATCCTCCAACCCCAAAACCCCCCAAATCCCCCCTTACTGTCCCCCGTCGGGCAGGTCCAGCCCCATCAGGCGCTCGTGGGGCTGCAGCAGGGCCGTGTAGGCCGCCAGGTTGGCCGGGGAGCCCGAGTAGGGCTGGACATTGACGCCCCAGCGTGCAGGGTCCAGGTCAAATGCCTCCAGAGCCCTCTGCTCGCACAGCAGCTCGATCTGGTCCACCACCTCGGCACCCCCGTAGTACCTGGGGACAGCACAGGGTCACCATTGCCACCCTGACCCCATGGGAGTGATCTGATCCATAGGACCACCTTGGCACCACCATAGTGCCTGGGGACAGGACAGGGACACCAGGGGTCACCAAGGGGTCCCCAGTGCCATTCTGACCCCATAGGAGTGACCTGATCCATGGGACCACCTTGGCATCCCCATAGTGCCTGGGGACACCACAGGGTCACCAGGGCCACCCTGACCCCATGGGAGTGACCCTGATTCACCACCTCGGCAACCCCATAGTACCTGGGGACACCAGGGGGTCACCAGGGGTCCCCAGCGCCATTCTGACCCTATAGGAGTGATCTGATCCATCACCTCGGCACCCCCATGGTACCTGGGGTCACCAGGGGGTCCCCAGTGCCAGCCCCAGCCCCATAGGAGTGACCTGATCCATGGGACCACCTTGGCACCACCATAGTACCTGGGGACAGCACAGGGTCACCAGCGCCAGCCTCACCCCATAGGAGTGACTTGATCCATCACCCTGGCTCCCCCATAGTGCCTGGGGACAGCACAGGGACACCAGGGGTCACCAGGGCCACCCTGACCCCATTGGAGTGACCTGATCCACCACGTCGGCACCCCCATAGTGCCTGGGGACAGCACAGGGACACCAGGGGGTCACCAGGGGGTCCCCAGTGCCGCCCTGACGCTATAGGAGTGACCTGATCCACCACCTCAGCACCCCCGTGGTACATGGGGACACCAGGGGGTCACCAGGGGGTCCCCACTTGTTGCGTTGTGATTTCAGGGTTTACCTCAGAACCTCGGGTCCCTCCCCTGATCATTCCCTGCCAGGTGTGTCAGACACCTCTCCTTTCCCCTCCCAGCACTGTCTGTCAGTCCTGGCATTCCAGAATTGGCAGATTCAAAGGATGGCCTCTACCCCTGGAGGACATTGGGCCATCCAGGTGTCCTTTGTCCCTTTGTCCCTCCCCTCCTGTACCTGGCTGGTGGCTCCCTGCCCCTTCCCTCCCCTCTCCCCGGGGTTAAAGGAACAGCAACCACGGGGTCGGGGAGTTCTGTTGGAGCTGTTGCTGCATTCAGAGTGGGCCGGAATAAAGCTCTGGATCCAAACCCTCCATCAGAACCGACTCCTTTTCTTCATCATCAACTTAAAGCTTCTCCACCATAGTAAACCTGAGCTCCTGCACGCCTGGACTCGTCTCCAAGGGCTCAGCTGCAGCATCTAGCCAGCCAAAAGTGCTTTTGGGGTGAAATCACCACAGTTGCTGCCTTTTGGTTCAGCACCAAGGGCCAGACAAGCTCAGGCACGCCCTGTCCAGCAATATTGGTAATATTGCAATACCCACTGCCAGCCTGACCCCACAGGAGTGATCTGATCCACCACCTTGGCACCCCCATAGTTCCTGGGGACACCAGGGGGTCACTGTGATATTTTCTGGAAACTCCTCTTTGCCCAAGGTGGATCTGTTGAGGCCTCTTAATAAATCCCCATTTATTCCTTAGCTCTGTTCTAGGGCAGCCCACACAAGGCATCACCAGGAGCCCCCAGCCCATCCCTGGGTGTCTCCTGAACCCCAGTGCCCCCCAAGCCCACCCCCCACTTTACCTCTTCCCAGGATACCCCTCTGAGTATTTGTTGTTCAGGCAGGAGCCCAGGGCCTCCAGAGCTGCCCGGCTGCAGAAATTCTGGGGGGGGAAAAATGGATGGGAATTAGAGCAGGCAAACCCCCAAAAACAGGGGGTACCCCAAGTATGAGCCCACCCTATGGGCAGGGACCAAGGCTGGAGACTTTGGGATGGACAGGGGGGACACACAACACCAGGATGGGGGTGAGCAGGAGGATGGGATGGAATTGAGACCCCCAGGGATGATGGAGGGTGGAGGAAGGGGCACACAGGGGGCACTGGGACCCTCCCAGTGGGGACAGGGATGGGAATCAGAGCAGCCAAACCCCAAAAACAGGGGGTACCCCAAGCCTGAGCCCACCCTGTGGAGGGACCAAGGCTGGTGGTGGTGGCTGTCACAGCCCTGAGGACTTTGGGATGGACAGGGGGGTCGGGGGGGACACACAACACCAGGATGGAGGTCCTGGTGATCAGCCAGGGGTGAGGAGGAGGATGGGATGGAACTGGGACCCCCAGGGATGATGGAGGTCGGGGAAGGGGCACACAGGGGGAGAACAGGGGCACCAGGATCCCCCCAGTGGGGACTGGGACAGGGATGGGAATCAGAGCAGCCAAACCCCCCTAAACAGGAGGTACCCCAGGCCCAACCCCACCCCTTCCCAACCCCCCAACCCCACCCCAACCCTTCCCAATCCCCCAAAATCCCAACCCCACCCCTTCCCAACCCCCCCAAGTCCCACCTTCACCCCTTCCCAAGCCTCCAAAACCAAACCAAACCAAACCCAACCCAAACCCTTCCCAACCCCTCCAGCCCCAACCCCATCCCTGCCCAAGCCCCCCAAACCTGACCCCACCCCTCCCCACGCCCCCAGCCCCACCTCGGACGCGATGAGCTCCAGTCCCCGGCACTGCCGATCCTTCTCCTTCTGCAGGAGGCTCCAGAGCTCGGGGTCGCTCTGGGCCAGGCTCTCCTGGCCCGTCCAGCCCGGGCAGTGCCCGGGGGCAGCGGCGGCGGCGGCTCCGTGCTGTGCCCGCAGGGTGCCCGTGCCCAGCCGGGACCCCCAGCGCTGCAGGGTCTGCAAATGGGGAGGGGGACACGGTGAGAGACCCCTTGGGACCCCCGGGGCTGCAGGGTCTGAAAATGGGGAGGGGGACAAGGTGTGAGACCCCCTGGAGCCCCCCAGAATGGAAATGGGGAGGGGGACACAAGGTGTGAGACCCCCTGGGACCCCCAGCCCTGCACGGAAATGGGGAGGGGGACAAGGTGTGACCCACTCGGGCCCCCCAGTGCTGCAGGGTCTGAAAATGGGAATGGGGAGGGGGCACATGGGGCAGATGGGGACCCCAAGGAACCCATGGGGGCACGGGGACCCCCCCAGGCTCCACACAGGGTGCATGGGGACCCCAAGGGGCACATAGGGACCACAGGGACCCTACAAGGCCCATGGGAACCCCAAGGAGCCCATGGGGACCCCAATGACACTTTGGGGCACATGGGGACCCCCCTAAGATCCACACAGGGTGCATGGGGACCCCAAGGGGCACACAAGGACCACAAGGACCCCAGGGGGCACATGGGGACCCCCACAGGCTCCACACAAGGTGCATGGGGACCCCAAGGAGTCCACGAGGACCCCAAGGACCCTACAGGGACCCCAAGGACCCCACAGGGTGCATGGGGACCCCCCAAGCTCCACACAGGGCACTAGGGGGACCCCAGGGGGCACATGGGGACCCCAAGGACCCCACAAGGCACATGGGGAACCCCCTCTCGTTGTGCCGGTGGGGGGATCCCCCCCCCGGTGCCCCCCGGTGCTCGGGACCCCCCCTTGTTGTGGATCCCCCCGTGCCCACCCGCGGTGCCCCCGGTTCCCGGGTGATGTAACCGCGGCCGCCCCATTGCATCACCCGCGGGGCCGCGGGCACCGGGCAGGGGCCAAGGCCGGGGGTGGCGGGGCCGGGACCGGCCCCGGGGACTTTGGGACCGACACAAAGTCCGTGAGGGAGCGGGGGGGGGACCGGGCCGGGTTATGGGGGGGCAGCACACGGTACCGGGATGAGGGTCCCGGTACCGGGATGGGGGGGGGGTCCCGTTACCGGGATGGGGGTCCCGGTGCTCAGAGGGGAGGAAGAGGAGCGGGATGGAATTGAGACCCCTCCGGAACGAAGGGGGACACTGAGGGGGAACGGGGGTACCGCGACAACCCCCGCCGGTAACGGGGAGCGGGACCCCCCCACACCGGGGACTGGGACCCCTGTGAGCACCGGGAGCCATCGGGAATGGGACCTGTTTGGGGTCTGGGCTGCCCGTGCACCGGGAGCCCCCGGTGCGTGTCCCCCAACCGTGTACCGGATACCGGGACTGTCCCGCCGAGTACCGGGACCCCTGTGAGCACCGGGAGCCACCGGGAACGGGACCCAGGACCCGTTTGGGGTCCGGGACACTCCCTCCGGTCACCGGGACTTTCTGTGCAGCGGGAGCCACCGGGGGATGCGGGAACCGGGGATCCGAACCGGGAACCGGGGATCCTATCCCGGGGATCCTTCCCGGGAACTGGGGTTCATTACTGGGGATCCTCACCGGGGATCCTTACCGGGAACCGGGGATCATTATCGGGAACCCTTACCGGGAACCGGGGATCATTACCGGGGATTATTACCGAGATCCTTACCGGGAACCGGGGATCCTTACCGGGAACTGGGGATCCTTACCGGGATCCTTACCGGGAACTGGGGATCGTCACTCGGGACCATTACCGTGAACCCTTACCGGGGATCTTTACCGGGAACCCTTACCGGGAACCAGGGATTCTTACCGGGGATCATTACCGGGATCCATCCCGGTAACCGGACCCCCCCCCGCACCCCGGCCCGGTCCCGTTCCCGTTCTCACCGTGCCCAGCCGGAGCGGCCACATCTCGCCCAGCGCCGCACGTGGGTCCGGCCGGGTCCCGGTTCCCGGTCCCGGTCCCGGTCCCGGCCCCCTCCTGGCCCCGCCCCCACGCGCGCGCTGCCGGGAGGGCGGAGCCACCGGGGCCGCGGGGGCCGACGGGAAAGGGGAGGGGAGAGACCTCCCCCACCCCCCCAAAACCGGGGTCAGCCCGGTACCTGCACCCCCACCCCCGAATTTTGGGGTCCCCCATCTTTGCACTCCCCCAATCCCCAATTTTGGGGTCCCTGCTCCTCCATCCCAAATTTTGGGGTCCCTATCCCTAATTTTGGGGTCCCTGCACCCCCATCCCCAATTTTGGGGTCCCCATCCCGAATTTTGGGCCCCGATCTCTGCACTCCCCATCCCGAATTTTGGGGTCCTTGCACCCCCCATCCCGAATTTTGGGGTCCCCCACCCTTAATTTTGGGGTCCTCCATCCCAAATTTTGGGGTCCCCCGTCCTTGCACCCCCCATCCTTAATTTTGGGGTCCTCCATCCCTAATATTGGGGTTCCCCATTCTTAATTTTGATCCCCTATCCCTGCACTCCCCCATCCCTAATTTTGGGGTCCCCCATCCTTCCACCTTCCCTATCCCTAATTTTGGGGTCCCCCATCCCGAATTTTGGCCCCCAATCCCTGCACCCCCATCCGTAATTTTGGGACTCCCCATCCATGCACCCCCATCCTAATTCTGGGGTCCCCCTTCTTTCCACCCCCCTATCCCTAATTTTGGGGTCCCTCAACATTCCACCCCCATATCCCTAATTTTGGGGTCCCCCATCCTTGCACCCCCCATCCCTAATTTTGGGGTCCCCCATCCTTGCACCTCCATTCCTAATTTTGGGATTTTGCGCCCCCCATCCTTAATTTTGGGGTCCTTTTACCCCCCATCCCCAATTTTGGGGTCCTTCCACCTCCATCCCCAATTTTAGGGTCCCCATCCTTGCACCTCCCTTCCCCAATTTTGGGGTCCCCATCCCGAATTTTGGGTTCCTTTCATCTCCACCCCTAATTTTGGGGTCCCTGCACCCTCATCCCTAATTTTGGGATCCTCACACACCCCATCCCTAATTTTGGGGTCCCCCATTCTTGCATTCCCATCCTTAATTTTAGGGTCCCCCACCCCGAATTTTGGGGTCCCCCCTCCTCGCTCTCCCCCACCCCCATTCATGGCAGGACCAACAAACTCCTTTTTTATTTTCCCAGCCTTTTTTTTTCTTTATTTTCCACTTTTTTTCCATTTTCATTTTCTTTACAAAAAAAACCCCAAAAACCCCAAAAAGATGCAGAAGAAGCCCCCGAGAGGAGGGGGCACAAGGACTGAGACCCCCCCCCAAAAGCACCCACATGTGCCCCCCCTGTGCCCCCCCAAAGCTGGCATCGCCCCCCAGTGCCCCCCAAGCATGGGGGGATCCCCCCAGCTGCATTTGGGGGGGTCTCGATGGGTGGGGAGGGGTCTCAGTGGTTTGGGGGGGGGGGGGGTC
Organism: Melozone crissalis; assembly: GCF_028551555.1. NCBI lineage: Eukaryota > Metazoa > Chordata > Aves > Passeriformes > Passerellidae > Melozone > Melozone crissalis. Next base: position 581,977 of record NW_026535985.1, read on the forward strand.
GGGACCCCCAGCACCAGTTGTACCCAATGAGGGGGGGGGCAGAGGTGGAGTTTTGGGGGGTTTTGGGGGGGGTCTCAAGGGGTTTTGGGGGGTGAAGGGAGGGGTCTCAAGGGGTTTTGGGGGTCCGGGATTCCCAGTGTTGCAATGATGGGGTGTCGGTGGGGGAAGGGGCTGGGACCCCCAAAAACAGGTGTACCCCAATGATGGGGTCTCAATGGGGGACCCCAAAAAAAATGTGTACTCCAATGGTGGGGTCTCTGGGGTGGAAGAGACCCCCAAAACAAGGTGTACCCCAGAACAGGGGGCTGCAGTGCTGGGGTCTCAATGGAGGATCCCCGAAACCAGTTGTACCCCAATGATAGGTCTCAATGGGGGACCCCAAAACAAGGTGTACCCCAATGATGGGGTCTCTGGGGTGGGGGACCTCAAAAACGGGGGTACCCCAGAATGAGGGGCTGCAGTGCTGGGGTCTCAATGGGTGACCCCCAGAACAGATGTACCCCAATGATGGGGTCTCAGGAGGTGGAGGGGTCTCAATGGGGGACCCCCAAAATCAGATGTACCCCAATGATGGGGGGGGTGCAGTGCTGGGGTCTCAGTGAGGACCCCCAGAACTGGCTGTACACTAGTTATGGGTCTCAGGGGATGGAGGGGACCCCCAAAAAGAGGTGTACCCCAGAATAGGGGGCTGCACTGATGGGGTCTCAGTGAGTGGGTGGGACCTCCAGGACAGGCGTACCCCTATTATGGGGTTTAAGGGGGTGGAAGGGGCCCCCCCCAAAAAAAGGTGTACCCCAGAATGGGGGGCTGCAGTGATGGGTCTCAGGAAGTGGAGGGGACCCCCAGAACTGCCTGTACCCCAATTATGGGGTCTCAAGGGATGGAGAGGACCCCCAGAACAGGGGTACCCCAGGTATGTGGGGCTGCAGTGATGGGGTCTCAATGGGGGATCCCCAAAAACAAGTGTATCCCAATTATGGGATCTCCGGGCATAGAGGGGACCCCAAAACAAGGTGTACCCCAATGATGGGGTCTCAATGGGGGACCCCAAAAAAATGTGCACCCCAATTATGGGGTCTCTGGGGTGGAAGAGACCCCCAAAACAAGGGGTACCCCAGAACAGGGGGCTGCAGTGCTGGGGTCTCAATGGAGGATCCCCAAAAACAGATGTACCCCAATGATAGGTTTCAATGGGGGACCCCAAAACAAGGTGTACCCCAATGATGGGGTCTCAGGGGTGGAGGGGACCCCCCAAAAAAGGTGTACCCCAGGGATGGGGGCTCAATGGGGACCCTCAGAGCAGGTGTACCCCAATGATGGGGTCTCTGGGGTGGAAGGGACCCCCAAAAAAAGGTGTACCCCAGAATGGGGGGCTGCAGTGATGGGTGTCAATGGGGGATCTCCAAAAGCAGATGTACCCCAATGATGGGTCTCAACAGGGGACCCCCAGAACAGGTGTACCCCAATTATGGGGTCTCAGGGGATGGAGGGGCCCCCCAAAAACAGATGTACGCCAGGGATGGGGGTCTCAGGATTGGAGGGGACCCAAAAAAAAAGGTGTACCCTAGAATAGGGGGCTGCAGTGCTGGGGTCTCAATGGGGGACCCCCAAAACAGGTGTACCCCAATTATGGGGTCCCAGTGGGTGGGTGGGACCCCCAGAACTGCCTGTACCCCATTGTGCTGCAGGGCTGGGATGTCATTTCTGGGTGGACCCCACAAACCCCGGCCCCAACTGAGCCCCAATGATGGAACAGCTTTGGGTGGGGTCCAGGACCCCCAGCACCAACTGTCCCACAACCCAGCATGGAGTGATGAAGAGGAGGCTGCAGAGGGGGTGACAGGGACCCCCAAATGCCACCAAACCCCCCTGCCCCGCTGCCGTCAGCCAAAATAGGGATTTTCTTGCTGGAAGTTGTAACCTTCTGCACCAGCTTGTAGTCGATGCTGAGGAAGGAGATGAAGATGCAGATGGCCTTGAAGGGCTTGGAGTGATGAAGAGGAGGCTGCAGTGGGGGTGACGAGGTGCCAAGTGCCACCAAAGTGCCACCAAACCCCCCCTGTCCTGCTGCCATCAGCCAAAATTGGGATTTTCTTGCTGAAAATGGGAGTTTTCCTGCTGGAAGTTGTAGTTGGGACAGACCTTCTGCACCAGCTTGTAATCGATGCTGAGGAAGGAGATGAAGATGCCGATGACCCTGAAGGTCACAGTGGTGAAGAGGAGGCTCCTGTGGGTGCCACCAAATCCGGCCCTGTTCCCGCTGCCATCAACCAAAATTGGGATTTTCCTGCTGGAAGTTGTAGTCAGGACAGACCTTCTGCACCATCGATGCTGAGGAAGATGAAGATGCAGAAGACCTTGAAGGTCACAGTGATGAAGAGGAGGAGAAAAGGCTCCTGTGGGTGCCACCAAAACCCTGCCCCACTGCCATCAGCCAAAATAAGGATTTTCCTGCTGGAAGTTTTAGTCAGGACAGACCTTCTGCACCAGCTTGTAATTGATGCTGAGGAAGGAGATGAAGATGCAGATGACCCTGAAGGTCACAGTGATGAAGAGGAGGAGAGGAGGCTCCTGTGGGGGTGACAGGGAACCCCAAACCCCGTCTGTCCCGCTGCCATCAGCCAAAATAGGGGTTTTCCTGCTGGAAGTTGTAGTCGGGACAGACCTTCTGCAGCATTGATGCTGAGGAAGGAGATGAAGACACAGAAGACCTTGAAGGTCGCCGTGATGAAGAGGAGACCCCCAATTGCTACCAAATCCACTGCCCCACTGCCATCAACCAAAAGAAGGATTTTGGTTGTAGTCGGGACAGACCTTCTGCACCAGCTTGTAGTCAAGGAAGGAGATGAGGATGCAGATGACCTTGAAGGTTAGAGTGATGAAGAGGAGGCTCCTGTGGGTGTGACAGGGACCCTGAAGTGACACCAAAGCGCCACCAAAACCCCTCCTGCCCTGATGCCATCAGCCAAAATAGGGGTTATCCTGCTGGAAGTTGTAGTCGGGACAGACCTTCTGCACCAGCTTGTAGTCGATGCTGAGGAAGGAGATGAAGATGCAGATGACCTTGAAGGGCTTGGAGCAGAGCCAGGCCGCGTGGCTCTGCGTGTGCTCGGTGAAGCAAACCTTGGAGGGATCGTAGAGGCACGGCTTGTTCTTCCTGGCCCTGTTGGTTTTCTCGTACTCCACGTGGCAGTTGAGCGCCTTGGCCGGGCGCCCCTCGGGCAGGGTGCTCTGCTGGGCACGCAGAGCCGGCCCTGGCAGGGCTGGCACCACCACCTCGAAGCCCACGGCCTTGGAGGGCGGCACGATGCTGACGGAGACGTTGCCCAGGCTGGAGGAGTTGTGTCTGAAGTAAACGCTGAAGGTGCCGTTGATGTGGTCGACGATCTTGCCCGTCACCAGGAGGCTGAACTTGAGCGTTTTGATGTTGAAGTAGAAATCGCCCCAGCCGAAAATCTTCTTGGCGCGGCTGGATTTGAGGCTGGGCTTGCGGTGGGCGCGGGGGTTCGGGGCTTCCAGGGATGTTTGGTTCTTCTGCCAGTGCCAGGGGCTGTGGGAGGTGCCAGCCGGGACCCCCGTGCCCACCCTGGGGGGCTCTGCCGGGATCAGGTGCCCGGGGTTGAGCGCTGGGGGGTTCAGGGCGCCGTAGGGCACGTCCTTGAGGAGGGCTGAGGTGCCCATCTCCAGGTAGCCCAGGGCTTTGGGGAGGTGGCCGCCGGCACACACGGTCTGGGGAGAGGGGAGAGGGCGTGAGATGTGCTGGTGGCCTTCCTCACTCTGCCTGTGCCCTCCTCATCCTCTCCCTGCTTCTCCCTCCTCATCCTCCTGCATGCACCCTGCTCATCCTCCTACCTACAGCCCCCTCCTCATCGTCCTTCCTGCACCCTCCTCATCCTCCCACCTGAACCCTCCTCATCCTCCTGCACGCACCCTGCTCATCCCTCTGCCTGCACCCTCCTCATCCTCCCACCTGAACCCTCCTCATCCTCCTGCACACACCCTGCTCATCCCTCTGCCTGCGCCCTCCTCATCCTCCACCTGCTCCTCCTTCCTCATCTTCTGCCTACAGCCCCTTCCTCGTCCTTCTGTCTGAACCCTCCTCATCCTCCTACCTGCAGCGCCTTCCTCGTCACTCTGCCTCATCCTCCTCATCCTCTCCTGCACCCTCCTCATCCTCTCCTGCACCCTCCTCATCCTCCTGCATACAGCACCTTCCTCTCCTCTACCTGCTCCTCCCTCCTCTTCCTCCCACCTGAACCCTCCTGATCCTTCTGCCTCCACCTTCCTCATCCTCCTGCACGCACCCTCCTCATCCTCCTACCCACAGCCCCTTCCTCATCCCTCTGTCTGCACCCTCCTCATCTCCTGCCTGCACCTTCCTCATCCTCCCACCTGAACCCTCCTCGTCACTCTGCTGCACCCTCCTCATCCTCTACCTGCTCCTCCCTCCTCATCCTCCTACCTGAACCCTCCTCATCCTCCTACCTACAGCCCCTTCCTCATCCCTCTGCCTGCACCCTCCTCATCCTCCTTCCTGCATCCTCCTTGTCCTCTCCCTACTCTCCCTTCTCCTCCTCCTTCCTCTCTTCCATCCTCATCCTCTCTCCTGCACCCTCCTCCTCCTCCTTCCTGCACCCTCCTCATCCTCCTACCTACTCCTCCCTCCTCTTCCTCTCACCTGAACCCTCCTTATCCTCCTACCGACAGCCCCTTCCTCATGCCTCTGCCTACCCCTCCTCATCCTCTTACCTACTTCTCCATCCTCATCGTCTCACCTGAACCCTCCTCACCCCTCTGTCTGCACCCTCCTCATCCTCTCCCACCCCCTCCCTCCTCATCCCCTGCATCCTCTCCATCCTCTTACCTACTTCTCCCTCCTCTTCCTCCCACCTGAACCCTCCTCATCCTCCTGCCTGCACCCTCTTCATCCTCCTACCTACAGCCCCCTCCTCACCCTCCTTCCTGCAGCCTCCTCATCCTCTCCCACCTCCTCCCTCCTCATCCTCCCCCCCTGCACCAGCTGGGCTGGGACCAGAGGCTCCATCTCCGAGTTCCCCCCCTGTCCCTGGCACTGCCACCAGCGCTCAGATCCAGCTGCCTGCCCCAGCTCGGTGCCCTCTCCTCATCCTCGCGGGGTGCCCGCCGTGCCCTCGTGCCCCCATCCTCTTCCTCCCACCTGCACCCTCCTCATCCTCCTGCCTGAACCCTGCTCATCCTCCTGCATGCACCGTGCTCATCCTCTTTCCTGCACCCTCCTCATCCTCCTTCCTCCTTCTCCTTCCTCCTCCTCTCCCACCTCTTACCTCCTCATCAGGGGCCTTCACCCTCCTCATCCTCCTTCCTCCTTCTCCCTCCTCCTCCTCTCCCACCTCTTACCTCCTCATCAGGGGCCTTCACCCTCCTCATCCTCCTTCCTGCACCCTCCTCATTCTCCTGCATACAGCCCCCTCCTCATCCCTCTGTCTGCACCCTCCTCATCCTTCTACCTAGAGCCCCCCTCCTCACCCTCCTTCCTCCTCCCTCCTCACCCTCCTTCCTCCTCCCTGCTCATCCTCTCCCTCCTGCACCAGCTGGGCTGGCACCGCACCATCCCCTCCCCTGTCCCTGGCACTGCCACCAGCGCTCAGATCCAGCTGCCAGCCCCAGCCCGGGCCCCCACCCCTGTCCCTCACCCCGGTGCCCCCTCCTCATCCTCGCGGGGTGCCCGCCGTGCCCTCGTGCCCTGCCAGCTGCCGCGGCAGCCCCGGGCTCGTCAATCACTGTCACCCGGAGCTGCTCGGGGTCACCTGGAGCCCCGCAGGGGGAGCGGGGAGGGGGAGATGGGCACGGGCACCAGCTGGAGGGGCTGGAGGGGCTGGAAAATCGAGGTATGATCACGGAATGGCTCCTGACATTGCTGGGGGTGATGCTGGCATCATGGCTCTAAAATATTTTTTTATTTTATAAAATAAAATATTAATTTTAATATTAATTTTTAAAATATCATCAAAATAAATATAATAGAAATTATATAATAAAAATATAATTTTTTATAAAATAAAATATTAATTTAATACAAATTTTAAAATATCATCGAAATAAATATAATACAAATTATATAATAAAATATAGATTTTATAAAATAAAATATTAATTTTAATATCCATTTAAATATAATAAAATATATAATATATAAATATTAAAAATATATTAAAATATAATTTAAAATATAATAGAATAAAATAAATATATTATAAATAAATAAATAAAGATTATATAAAAATAAAATAAAATTATATAATAAAAATATTGATTTTATAAAATAAAAATATTAATTTATAAAAGAAATAATTTGATTTTTTAAAGGAGGAGCAGGATGGCTCTAAAATAATTTTTTAAATTTTATGAAATGAAAGATTAATTTTGATATTAATTTTAAAAAATAGAATCAAAATAAATATAATAAAAGAATATAATAAAATATTAATTTTATAAAATAAAATAATTTATAAAAGAAATTATTTTATTCGAGATTATTTTATTTTTAAAGGATCTACAATAAAGATTATTTTCTTTTTTAAAGGAGGAGGAGGACGCCTCTAAAACAGAGATTATTTTATTTTTTCAAAGGAGCTTGCACCTTCTTTCAATTGCCCTAAATTCCCTTCGTTAGAGTGGATTTTTCCTTGGAGAAGAATTAAGAGTGAAGAGGCTCCATCTGACCCATCCCTGGGACCCCCCCCAAGCTGTGCCAGGGTTCCTAAATCTGCTCTGGCTGTGTCAGGCTGAGCCCTTAAACCTGCTCTGGCTGTGCCAGGATGGGCTCCCAAATCTGCTCTGGTTGTGCCAGGCTGAGCCCTTAAACCTGCTCTGGCTGTGCCAGGATGGGCTCCTAAATCTGCTCTGGTTGTGCCAGGATGGGCTCCTAAATCTGCTCTGGTTGTGCCAGGCTGAGCCCTTAAACCTGCTCTGGCTGTGCCAGGATGGGCTCCTAAATCTGCTCTGGTTGTGCCAGGATGGGCTCCTAAATCTGCTCTGATTGTGCCAGGCTGAGCCTCTAAATCTGCTCTGGTTGTGCCAGGATGGGCTCCTAAATCTGCTCTGGCTGTGCCAGGATGGGCTCCTAAATCTGCTCTGGTTGTGCCAGACTGAGCCTCTAAATCTGCTCTGGTTGTGCCAGGATGGGCTCCCAAATCTGCTCTGGCTGTGCCAGGATGGGCTCCCAAATCTGCTCTGGCTGTGCCAGGATGGGCTCCTAAATCTGCTCTGATTGTGCCAGGCTGAGCCTCTAAATCTGCTCTGAGAGAGGAACCCTGAGCAGGACATGCAGCCCCACCACGTCCCTGGGAAGGGGATTTGGGGTCTTTCAGCCCATTTGGGGTGGTGCGGAGCTGCAGCTCAGCCTCCATCGCTGCACCCCCAGATCTGTGCCAGGTTGAGCCCCTAAATCTGCTCTGAGAGAGGAACCGTGGCATCATGTCCGTGGGAAGGGGATTTGGGGTCTTTCAGCCCTTTTGGGGTGTTTCAACCCCTCGGGGGGTGCTGCAGAGCATCCCTGGGACCCCCCCCCCCCCCGCCCACCAAACTGTGCCAGGCTGAACCTCTAAATCTGCTCTGGCTGTGCCAGGCTGAGCTCCTAAATCTGCTCTGCTTGTGCTGCATCACAGCCCCGCCACGTCCGTGGGAAGGGGATTTGGGGTCTCTCAGCCCATTTGGGGTCTCTCAGCCCATCGGGGGGGGGGGGGGGGGGGCAGGGGATGGTGCAGAGCATTCCTGCGTCCCCAGATCTGTGCCAGGCTGAGCTCCTAAACCTGCCCTGAGAGAGGAACCCTGGCATCACGTCCGTGGGAAGGGGATTTGGGGTCTTTCAGCCCATTTGGGGTCTTTCAGCCCTTTTGGGGGGTCTTTCAGCCCATTTGGGGTCTCCCAGCCCATTTGGGGTCTCTCAGCCCCTTTGGGGTGTCCCAGCCCATTTGGGGTCTCTCAGCCCATTTGGGGTCTCTCAGCCCCTTTGGGATCTCTCAGCCCATTTGGGGTCTCCCAGCCCCTTGGGGTCTTTCAGCCCCTTTGGGGTCTCCCAGCCCATTTGGGGTCTCCCAGCCCATTTGGGGTCTTTCAGCCCATTTGGGGTCTCTCAGCCCCCTTGGGGTCTCTCAGCCCCCTTGGGGTCTCTCAGCCCCTTTGGGGTGTCTCAGCCCATTTGGGGTCTCTCAGCTCCTTTGGGGTCTCCCAGCCCATTTGGGGTGTCTCAGCCCCTCGGGGGGTGCTGCCGAGCCGCAGCTCAGCTCCATCCCCACACCCCCATCCCGGCCATCCCCCCGCTCCCCCCGGCTCTCTCCCGGCTCGGCTCTGCCTCTCCCTTATCTATTTTTCAACGCAGCTTCAAAGCCGGGCGCCCTCAGCCAGCCGGAGAGGGAGGGGCAGGACCGCGATGGGGAGATGATAACGAGGGGAGAGCGAGAGGGGGAACCCCCCAAGCTGAGAGGGGTGGGGTCTGCACCCCATCTCTGCACCCATCGGGGCTGGGACCCCTCACACCCCACTGCGAGCCCCCCAAATCTGGGGTTCCCAGCTCATCCTGCTGAGCCCCCACCTCCGGGAAGGGTTTCTGGAAGTTTCTGAGCTCTGAATTTCCATCTCAGCCAGGGCTGGCAGCCAAGGCCGGTCCCCGGCAGTGCCGCAGGTGCCTCTGCCCTTCCTCCCCTGCCTCAGTTTCCCTTTTCCAGTCCCCCCTGTGCGGCGTGATGGGATTGGGTTGGAAGAGGCTGTGATGGGAATGGCAGGGAAGGGACAGAAGGGGACAGGGTCGGGACAGGAACGGGACAGGAACGGGACAGGAATGGGACAGGGAAGGGAAGGGAGGGACAGGGAGGGACTAGAGGGGACAGGGAAGGACAGGGAGGGGACGGGAAGGGACAGGGAGGGACAGGGAAGGGCAGGAAGGGACAGGAATGGGACAGGAATGGGACAGGGAGGGACAGGGATGGGACAGGGATGGGTAGGCAGTGGAGCAGAGAGGGACAGACGGACAGACAGACACTCGTTGTGCGACAGATCCAGGGGCTGGGGGGGCACAGACAGACCAAACCCCCCCCCCCCATCCCCGCAGGAACAGAGGTGCCCAAACCCCCGCGGTCTCGGGGCCAGCCTGGCACCCCCCCAATCCCCCCAACCCCTGCGCAGGAGCTGCCGGGGGATGAAAGGGAATTGCAGAGCAGCGCTGCAGCCCGGAGCGATCGATCGCGGCACCGGCAGCGCGGGGGGACCCCCGCAGCCCCCGCCGAGCCCTGCTGGGCCGGGGGGGCTCGGAGCGGGCGGGGGGAGCGGGGACGGGGAGGTTTGGGGGAGCCAAGGTCACCCCCCTGTCGGCATTCAGGGCAGGTGCGGAACACCTCGCGTTAAATATTCATGTTCGCGTTCCTGCTCGGTGCCTCCTGTCGGGGGGTGGACGTGCTCCTGAACCTCCTGGACACGCCTTGGGGGGGTCTCAGTGCTCCTGAACCGCCTGGACACATCCCCTTTCCCATCCTGTCCCCGTTATTAGCATCACCCTGTCCCCATCCTGTCCCCATCCCCTCTCCCACCCTGTCCCCAGTGCCCCAGAACTGCCTGGACACATCTTGGGGGGGGGTTCTCAGTTCCCCTGAACCTCCTGGACATGGCTTGGGGGGGGTCTCAGTGCCCTCCTATGCACATCCCCTTTCCCATCCTGTCCCCGTTATTACCATCATCCTGTTCCCATCGCTGTCCCCATCCCTGTCGCCATCCCCTTTCCCTCCCTGTCCCCATCGCTGTCCCCACCCTGTCCCCAGTGCTCTAAACCTCCTGGACACACCTCGGGGGGGTCTCAGTGGCCCTGAAACTCCTGGACACATCCCCTTGCCCATCCTGTCTCCGTTATTACCATTACCCTGTCCCCATCCCTGTCCCCAGTGTCCCTAAACCTCCTGGACACGCCTCGGGGGGGTCTCGGTGCCCCTGGACACGCCTTGGGGGGGGTCTCGGTGCCCTCCTGGACATGCTTTGGGGGGTCTCAATGCCGCCCCCCTCCCGCTCTGTTCTCAGCGTTGGCCAGTGAGCGGCTCTGCTGCCGCACAGGTTACCTGAGATGTTGTTTTTCACTGTCACACGCACGGCTGCATTTACACAGCTCCCTTCCTCACCCGCCCTCCTCATCCTCATTCTCATTCTCATCCTCATCCTCATCCCCCTCCTCATCCTCACCCCCTGCTCATCCTCATCCTCATCCTCATCCTCTCCCCCTCATCTTCATCTTCACTGCCATCCTCATCCTCACCCCCATCCTCATCGTCACCCCCTGCTCATCCTCATCCTAATCCTCATCCTCATCCTCATCCTCATCCTCATCCTCATCCTCATCCTCGCTCCCCTCCTCATCTTCACTCCCTGCTCATCCTCATCCTCCTCCTCATCCTCGTCCTCACCCCCTCCTCATCTTCATCCTCACCTCCCCTCCTCATTGCCGTCCTCATCCTCATCTCCTCCTCACCCCCCTGCTCATCCTCACCCCCCTCCTCACCCCCTCCTCATCCTCATCCTCATCCTCATCCTCATCCTCATCCTCATCCTCATCCTCACCCCCTCCTCAACCTCATCCTCATCCTCACCCACCTCCTTGCCCCCCTCCTCATTCTCACCCTCATCTTCATCCTCACTCCCCTCCTCACCCCCCTCCTCATCCTCATCCTCATTCTCATTTTCATCCTCTCCTCATCCTCACCCGTCTCCTTGCCCCCCTCCTCATTCTCACCCTCATTTCCATCCTCACCTCCCTCCTCACCCCATCCTAATCCTCATCCTCATCCCCCAGCATCGTTCCGTGCTTTAGCTGCTCTCCACCCCCCGTGTGTCCGCAGGCCCCGCGTGGCGCCCCCGGAGCGGGCAGGGCTGCGGGAAGGGCCGGAGGCGGCTGCACAGGGACCGGGGAAGGCTCTCGGTGCCTTCGGCATCAATTTGGTTTGTCAGGCCCGGCGCTGATGGCCACTCACATCCCATTTGCTGCCGGGGCCGGGCGCCGTCAGCTGCTCCCCCGAGAGCCTCGGTCACCTTGGTGGAGGGGAGGGGAGCAGCAAAGGGGGGTTCAGGGGGCTTGGATGGGTTGGGATGAGCTCCAGCACCCGAGAGAGGGGCTGGGAGTGATGGCAGAGCAGCCCCAGCAGCACTGGGGGGAGCAGAGCACCACGACAGCCCCAGCCAAGGCCTCATTGCCACCAACACCTGTCCCTGTGCCAGGCTTGTCCCCAGCTCTGCTGCCAACCTGTTTCCATTCCTACAGCCAGCCTGTGACTGTCCCCATGGCCAGTCTGTCTCCATGCCCACCGTCAGCCTCTTTCTGTCTTTAACACCATCCTGTTCCCATTCATACCATCAGCCTGTCCCCATTAATGCCACCATCCTGTCCCCATTATTATCACTGCTTTGTCCCTATTAATACCACCACCCTGTCCCCATCCCTATCACCATGTTGTCTCCATTATTGCCACCACCCTGTCCCCATTAATACGACCACCCTGTCCCCATCCCTCCTGCCACTCTGTCCCCACCCATCCCCATCCCTTTTCCCATCCTGTCCCCATTAATAATACCACATTGCCCTCATTTATAACACCATCCTGTCCCCATTAATGCCACCACCCTGTCCCCATCCTGTCCCCATCCCCTTTCCCACCCTGTCCCTGTCCCCATCTGCATTCCCATCCCCTTTCCCACTCTGTCCCCATTAATGCCACCAGTCTCTTCCTGTCCCTACCACCATCCTGTCCCCATCCCTGTCCCCATCCCCTTTTCCATCCTGTCCCCATTAATACCACAAGGCTGTCCCTATTAATATCACCAATTTGTTCCTGTCCCTACCACCACCTTGTCCCCATTATTGCTACCACCCTGTCCCAAATGCTACCTCCAGCCTGTCCCCATCCCCTTTCCGATCCTGTCCCCATTAATACTGCCACTCTGTTCCTGTCCCCACCACCGCCCTGTCCCCATTATGACCACCACCCTGTTCCTATCCTGTCCCCATCCCCTGTCCCATCCCTCCTGCCATCCTGTCCCCATCCTGTTCCCCTCTTGTCCTCATACTCTTTCCCCTCCTGTCCCCACCCTGTCCCTATCCCTGTCCCCATCCCCTTTCCCATCCTGTCCCCATCCCTGTCCCCATGCCTACTGCCACCCTGTCCCCATTAATAACACCACCCTGTCCCCATTATTACCACTACATTGCCCCCATTAATAACACCAGCCTGTCCTCACTATTACCACCAGCCTGTCCCCATCCCTATTGCCATCTTGTCCCCACCCTGTCCCCATCTCCTTTCCTATTCTGTCCCCATTCCCTTTCCCACCCTGTCCCCATTATGACCACCACGCTGTCCCCATCCTGTCCCCATCCCCTTTCTCACCCTATCCCCATCCCTGTCCCCATCCTGTCCCCATCCCTGTCTCCATTATTGCCACCATCATGTCCCCATTATTACCATCACCCTGTCCCCATAATACCACCAGCCTGTTTCTGTCCCTACCCTGTCCCCATTATTACCACCACCCTGTCCCCATCCTGTCCCTATCCCTGTCCCTATCCCTGTCCCCACCCTGTCCCCATCCCTCTCCCAGCCGTCCCCATCCCCTGTCCCCATCCTGTCCCTATCCCTGTCCCCATCATTACCATCATCATGTCCCCATTACCATCACCCTGTCCCATCCCCTTTCTCCCCGTCCCCACCCTGTCCCCATCCCTGTCCCCTCCTATCCCCACCCACTGTCATCCTCCCCCTCTCCCTCCTCGTGGTTCCCCCTCTCTCCCCACGGCCTCGGGCTCATCCCCTCCCTGTCACCCGGCTCCTTCGTTAGCACCGGGAGATTAATTGGAGGCGCAGAGCGACAATCCCGGCGGGGCCGCTCCCCCCGGCAGCCTCGGCCCGGGGGCGCCGTGGCATTTCCAAAGGTTAGCGGCAAACAAGGTGCCTGTGACAGCTCCCATTCATCTCCCGGCGCTGCCGCTGCGGCTCCGCGGGGCTGCGGGAGCCGCCCGGAGAGCCCAGGCGTGGCCGGCAGGGTGAGGATGGTGCGGGAGATGGAACGGGAAGGACTTGTAAACATGATTGTCTGGGGAAAGATTTGTGAGATTATGGAAATTATATAAGTGAGATTGAAATGAAAGCAACCAGGGGGATCACAGACAGACAGACAGACAGACACACAGACAGACAGGTGAGGATGATGGGGGAGATGGAAAGGGAAAGACTTGTAAACATGATTGTCTGGAAAAGGATGGTGAGATTATGGAAATTATGTAAGTGAGATTGAAATGAAAGCAGCCAGGGGGGTCACAGACAGATAGACACCCAGACAGACACACAGACAGGTGAGGATGATGGGGAAGATGGAACAGGAAAGTCTTATAAATATGACTGATTTTGAGAATATGGAAACTCTAAGCAAGATGGAAATGAAAGCAAGTTTAGGTGAGCCAGGATGGGCAGACAGGTGAAGATGATGGGGGAGATGGAACAGGAAAGACTTATAAATATGATTGTCTGGCAAGAGATTTTGAGAATATGGAGTAGTTTTCAGAGTTTCCAAAGAGGAGTTTTTAGGGTTTAAAACTACTCCAAAGAGGAGTTTTTAGGGTTTCCAAAGAGGAGTTTTTAGGCTTGGCAGAAGGGGCCCAAAGAGGAGATTTTAGGGTTTAAAATGTAGCACAGTATGGGAATGTAATGATCCCTATAGGCTGGATGGAAATGCTGTAGGATTTGTATCTTGTACTAGATTGGTTAGTGAGAATCAGAATTTTCAACACAAAAAAGAAGATTTATTGTATTGGAACGGGAATCTTACGCTCTTACCCTTTCACTCTCTTACCTTTTTACTCCGTTATTGCTCTCAGCCTCTCATCCTCTCTCCCCCTCTCTCCTCTCACTCCTGCTCCAGCTGTGCCTGGCAGCTCCCAGCAGCTCCCTGCACTTGGCCCTTTGCAATAAACCCCAGGTTCCACGCCCTGGTTTCAGAGATCTCTCGTGTCCGTCTGTCCTGACCATCCCGCCCCTGACAGTCCTACAGAGGGAGCACCGAGGGCTGCAGGGTGGCTGTTCCCGAGGGTCTGGGTGTGTGTGTGCCCATGGGTGGCACAGGGGTGTGCCCAGGCCAAGTGTGTGCCCGGGCCATGCGGCGGATGGCAGCGGGTGCTGTGGAATGCATGCAGTGCTGCAAGAGCGGGTGGGGGTGCATGGGCACCTGTGCATGTCCTGCAGGGCCCTGAGAGCAGCTGTGTGTGCACAAGCGTGGTGACACACACGGTGACACACAGAAGAGGACACACACGGTGACACACATAGAGTGACATGCACATGGTGACATACATGTGGTGACACACACATGGTGACACACAGTGACATGCACGCAGTGACACACGTGGTGACACACACGTGGTGACATACACATGGTGACACATGCATGCACAGTGACACACACACAGTGACACACACAGTGACATACATGTGGTGACACACATATGGTGACACACAGTGACATGCACACAGTGACACACGCGGTGACACACACGTGGTGACACACACACGGTGACACACACATGGTGACACACAGAAGAGGACATACACATGGTGACACACATACAGTGACATGCACGTGGTGACATACCTGTGGTGACACACATATGGTGACACACAGTGACACACGCGGTGACACACGCGGTGACACACACGTGGTGACATACACATGGCGACACACACATGCACAGTGACACACAAGCAGTGACACACACGCAGTGACATGCGTGGTGACACACACATGGTGACACACAGAAGAGGACACACACATGGTGACACACATACAGTGACATGCACATGGTGACACGCATATGGTGACACACACAGAGAAGGGATATGCCAACATTGACCAGGGCACCCCAAACACCAGAACAGGCAACTTCAACATTGGGATGGGCACCCCAAACACCAAGATGGGCACCCCTAACACCAGAATAGGCAACCCCAGCACCCCAATATTGGCCAGGGCACCCCCAGCACTGGGAAGGGGCACCTCAACATTGAGATGGGCACCTCAACACCGGGATGGGCACCTCCAACACCGGGATGGGCACCCCAAACACTAGGATGGGCATCCCAGCGCCAGAATGGGCACCCCCAGCACAAAGAAGGGGTACCCCAATATTGGGATGGGCATCCCCAGCACTGACAAGGGCACCCCAGCACTGGTATGGGCGCTCCGGCATCGGGACAGGTGAATCTGGCACCAGCAGCTCCTCAGCCAGAGGAGAGTCTGTATGAGCTCAGCCAAATCCACCTAATTCATCAAAATCACCAAACCAAACTAAATCCACCTAATCCATGATACCCAACCAAACCCTCCAAATTCACCAAATCCAACCGAACCCACCAAACCCACAAAATTCACCAAATCCAACTAAATCCACCAAATCCACCAAGTCCAACCAAACCCACCAAACCCAACGAAACCCAACCAAATCCAACCAAACCCAACGAAACCCAACCAAATCCAACCAAACCCAACCAAAATCACCAAGTTCACCAAACCCACGAAATCCACCAATTTCGTCAAATCCTCCAAACCCACCCAAATCCTCCAAACCCACCAAATTCACCAAAATCCAACTAAAACCCAACCAAACCCACCAAATCCACCAAATCCAACCTAATCCACCAAATCCACCAAATCCACCAAATCCACCAAACTCACCAAATCCACCAAAACCCCCCAAACACACCACAGGGTCCTTCCAGCCCCATGCTGGCATCCCACTCCCGGTGACACCAATGTTCCCAAGCCCTGGTGTCACCTGGAGCAGACCCAGAACCCTCAGGGTGCCAGGGAGCAATCAGCTCTGGATCAGCTGCGCCCTCACCCCCCAAATATTCACCTCTCTCCTCACTGACAGAAATAAAAAAAAAATATGCAAATGTTGCAGCTTTATTAACGGGCTCGGCACGCGCTGGCTAATAAATATTTCATAGCCCGAGCAGGACTTTTTTTCTTTTTTTTTCTCTCCCTCCTCCTCCTTCTTTCTTTTTTCGTTTTGGTTCCTTTTCCCTGTCACTCGTTTCCTGCCTTTTTCTTTTCCTCAGCCGTTGTTTTATTTATTTATTACTTTTAAGGGCTTCACGGTGAGGTAGGAGCTGGGAGGAAAAAAAAAATAATAAATGTACAAGGCGAGTTTCTCCCCCCACGGGTGAAAAAAAGGGAAAAGTGCTGTTAAGAGCAAAAGGAAAAAAATATAATAGAAGGGAGGAGACGGCAGCAGGCAAAGGATTCGGGGCTTGTGTGAGTCATTGGGCTGGAGGAGAAAAGGGAATGAATGGGAAAACAGGAGATAAACGGAGAGGGAGGGGAGCAGAGAGGGGACACGGGGGTGGCAGGGATGGGGACGGTGGGTGTTTGTCACCCAGCAGCTCCCTGAGATGAAAAACAGGCCTGGAACAGCCTTGGTTGGGTTTTGGGGGGACCCAGATCCTTGTGGGGGTCAGTGGGGTGGGTGGTCCACATGGTCACCCCACTGAGGAGGATGTGTGGACAGGGGAAGCTCACGGGGATGGTGGGGGGACAAACAGCCAGCAGGGATGGGTTCCACATCTCCAGTGACAGGGATGGCCCCCAGGATGCTCCTGCCTCAGTTTCCCTCCAGCAGAACAAAATTCCTCTACCCTCTTGCAGCAGATGAAGCAGCAGTTTCACCTGAGTCCACCCAAAATCGGGGGGACACAGGGAGCTCATGGGGATGGTGTGGGGACAAACAGCCAGCAGGGATGGGTTCCACATCTCCAGCACCAGGGATGACCCCCAGGATGCTCCTGCCTCAGTTTCCCTCCAGCAGAACCAGATCTTCAGCAGATGAGGCAGCAGTTTCACCTGATTTCCCCCAAAATCGGGGGGACACAGGGATCTCACAGGGATGGTGTGTGGGGACAAGGGGGTACAGCCAGGTCCCACATCACTCCCAAGTCTCCAGCACCAGGGATGACCCTCAGGATGCTCCTGCCTCAGTTTCCCTCCATTAGAACAAGATTTCTCTACCCTCTTCCAGCTCTTCAGCAGATGAAGCAGCAGCTTCACCCCAGGCACCCCAAAATCGGGGGGACAGGAGCAGCTCATGGGGATGGTGTTGGGGACAAACAGAGAGCAGGGATGGGTTCTGCGTCACTCCCACATCTCCTTGGGGTTTTATAAAATAAAACTTGGGGTTTATTGCAAAGGGATGCCCCCCCAGGATGCTCCGGGCTCAGTTTCCCTCCAGCAGACCCAGCTCTTCAGCACAGAGGCAGCAGCTTCACCTGAATCATCCCAAAATCGGGGGGACAGGGTTGCACTCCTTTGTGTGGGGACAAACAGCCAGCAGGGATGGGTTCCACCCCAGGCACCCCAAAAATCGAGGGGACATAGGGATCTCACAGGGATGGTGTGTGGGGACAAACAGCCAGGTCCCACATCCCTCCCACATCTCCACCACTAGGGATGTTCCTGCCTCAGTTTCCCCCAGCAGAACAAGATTCCTCTACCCCAGCACAGAGGCAGCAGCTTCACCTGAATCCCCCCAAAATCGGGGGGACACAGGGAGCTCACAGGGATGGTGTGGGGACAAGGGAGTACAGTTAGGGTCCACATCTCCAGCACCAGGGATGCCCCCCAGGATGCTCCTGCCTCAGTTTCCCCCCAGCAGAACAGGTTTCTCCACCTCTCCCCCAGCTTTTCAGCACAGAGGCAGCAGCTTCACCCCAGTCCCCCCAAAATCGGGGGGACACAGAGAACTCATGGGGATGGTGTGGGTACAAGGGAGTAGAGCCAGCAGGGATGGGTTCCACACCTCCAGCTCCAGGAAAGCCCGCCAGGATGCTCCTGCCTCAGTTTCCCTGCAGCAGAACAAGATTTATCTGCCTCTCTTGCAGCTTTTCACCAGATGAGGCAGCAGCTTCACCTGAGTCCACCCAAAACTGGGGGGACACGGGCAGCTCACAGGGATGGTGTGGGGACAAACAG